>NC_054468.1:196346314-196958891 GCF_017639515.1 Carcharodon carcharias | reverse complement strand
TCTACGTGCCCCCTGCTGAAAACATGTCCAACAGGGGCTGTAAAATTCACCATTTATTTTGAGAGCAACACATTTGAGTCTACAAGGAGAATCTTAAAATTTAAACAGAACCAATTACATAGGTATGAAGGGAGAGCTGGCCAAGGTTGATTAGGTAAATGGACTAAAAGGCAAGGTGGTAAATAAACAGAGGGAAACTAAAGAAACGTTTCAAAATGTTCAACAAAAATAGGTTTCAGTGAAAGAAAGATCCATCTGTGGTTTTCTAGGGAAAATAAGGATAGCATTAGATTAAAAGAGTAGAAGAGGAGGCTTAAAATATTGCAAAGATTGGAAGAATTGTAGAAACCAGCAGAGGGCAACCAAAAATTTGATAAAAAGGGAAAAAACAGAATGTGAGCGAACCAGCCAGGAATATAAAAACAGATTGCAAGAGTTTTAGCAAGTAAATAAAAGCAGAGTAACTAAAGTAAACATTGGTCCCTTAGAGGCAGAGGCAGGAGAAATTATGATGTGGAATGAGCAAATGGCAAAGATGTTGAACAAATATTTTGTGACTCTCTTCACAACAGAAAACACAAACTACATAGCAGAAAGAGAGGGTAACCACAGGGTTAGTGGAACTTAAGGCACTTATCAGCAGAGAAAAAGTATTAGAGAAACTTAAGGGACTAAAATCAAACAAATCCCCTGGTTGACCTCCAGCATGAAATCCCACCTCTGGATCACTCCTGGCACCATTAAGTGGATGCCGAACCTGCCTCCGAACTAATTAGGACCAGTAAAAATCACTGATGCTGACAGAGCATGGGGTTGGGGCTCAGAAATGATCCGGCTATTGAGTTCCAGACCCTGGAATTAAAATCCAGCCCATGAGCCTATCTATATATAGAGTCTCGATAAACCCATTTATTATAAATGTATATTTTTAAGATTCCAAAATAAGATGCACTGGTTATGATTAACCAAAATGCCACAGATTCTAGAATGGTCCCAGGGCACTGGAAGGAGCAAGTGTAACAACCTATTCAAGAAAGGAGGGATAGAGAAGACAGGGTAATAATGATCAATTAATTGGTCATTGGGAACATGCTAGAATCTATTATTCAGGAAGACTTAACAATGCACTTATAAAATCATAGTATGATTAGACAGGATCATCATGGTGTTATGAAAAGGAAATTTTGTTTGACAAAGAGTTTTTTTTTTGCGGATGTAACCAGTAGGGTAGCTAAAGGAAAGTCAGTAGTTGCATAATGCTGGGATTTTCAAAAGGTATTTGATAAGGGGCCACACAAATGTTTAACATACAAGATAAGGGCTCATGGGGTTTGAAATATTAGCGTGGATGGATTAGCATTGCTTAAGGGACAGGAAGTAGAGAATAGGGATAAATGGGGTATTTTTAAGTCAACAGGCTGTAACTGGAAGAATGCTGTGAGGATCAGTGTTGGGGCCTCAGCTGTTAACAATCTATATTAATGACTTAGATCAGGGGTGAGGCACCTTTTTCTTAACAAAGGCCATTCATACACAGACAAAATCAGTCACAGGTCACAAAGACAAAAATCAACTTAATTTAGTTTTTTTTTTAAAGAGAGAATACAGAAATGTTCAACTCACCTGTTGTTTTAATGTGATGGCTGAATTTGATTATTGTATTGTTAAATATTATAGTAATTTAGCTGATGCTTTTATCCAAAATAAATTTGTAATGATGATGATAAATGCTATTTTGTAGGTCCTACTGTCACAGGTCTACATTTTTAGAAACCTTGCTGCAGCCCGGATGAAATTGAGCAACGGGCCAGATCTGGCCTAAAGGCTATTGGTTCCCCACCCCTGACTTAGATGGAGAGACTGCGAGTAATCTAAGTTTGGCGATGACACAAAGCTAGGTGGAAATGGAGGCTATGAGGAAGTCACAAAGAGGCTGTAAAGAGGTATAGACAGGTTAAGTAAGTGGGCAACAAGATGGCAGATGGTGTGTCATATGGGAAATGTGAAGTTATACCTACTTCAGTAGTAAGAATTGAAAGGCAGAATATTTTTTTAAACAGGACTGAAACTTCTACATGTTGATTTTCATAGAGGCTCGGTTGGAGTCGTACAAGGATCACAGCAAGTTAGCATGCAGATACAGCAAACAATTAAAAAGGCAAATGTCATGATGGACTTTATTGAAAGGGCACTGGAGTACGCAAATAAGGAAGTCTTGCTATCATTATAGAGTGCTTTGATAAGATCACACAGAGTAGTGTGTGTAGTTTTGGTCTCCATATCCAAGGAAAGATATATTTGCCCTGGGAGACGGTACAGCAAAGGTTCACTAGTTTGGTTCCTGTGAATGAGAAGGTTGTCCTATGATGAGAGATTGAGTAAATTGGACTTATACATTTGGAGTTTAGAAGAATGAGAGGTGATCTCATTGAAACATACAAAATTCTGAAGGGGTCTGTAGACACAGAGGTTGTTTCCCTTGGCTGGGAAATCTAGAATACAGGGATACAGTCACAGGATAAGGGGTTACTCACTTAGGACTAAAATGAGAAATTTCTTTACTTCAGAGGGTTGTAAATCTTTGGAATTCTCTACCCAAGAGGTTGTGGACATTCCATCATTGAGTTATTCATGGCTGAGATCAGTAGATTTTTGGTCTCTATGGAATCAAGGAATATGCGGAGCAGGCAGGAAAGCAGAGTTGAGGTAGCAGCTCAGCCATGATTGTATTGGATGGCAGAGCATACATGTGGTCTACTTCTGCTCCTATTTCTTACATTCTCATGTCTTTTTGTATGACTCCACATTCCTGTGGACATACTCTTTTCTGCAAATCTTTACAAATGCCAAAGTAATGTTCCTTGCTGTTTGCAATTGCTTCACTGCCATACTTATCCAATGATTGGATAGTACCTATATGAAAATGTTAAGAATTTAAAATGAAAACCATAAAGGTCAATAATTTATAGAGATAATATTTGATCTATTTCCTTAAAGTAAATTTTGAATGTTTTTCCCTCAAAGAAACAGATTTAAACCACAAACTACATTAACAGCAGCAGAACTGGTTTAAGTCAGTGAGGTAACAGTAAAGCTTGTTCCAAATTTAGAATATCTATTCAGGACATAAAAAATAAAGCCCTTGCTGAATATTTGACCAAATATTTTCATCAGTTTTTTCTTGTGAAGCAACAGAACTGCAAGCCATCTAGGGTTACATTTTTCCTGTTGGGATTATCACACATTACTGATTGAGAAGCTTTTATCTTATGTGACCAGGCATTTCAATAACTGGCAGGTTATTCATTAAGAAATGGAAAAAGGAAGTTAAACAGTGTGTGTCAGAAAAACCTTTGGGAATAAAAAGCAATACATTTATATGACTCAATAAAATTACTTTTCTAAAAAAACTTGCAGTTTTTAAATTACAAAGCAAATGGCAATATTTATTAAACTGATTCCGTTCTCAGCAATTAAGAAAACATTGATTCTGACAAATCTTCTAACATGGAAGAGCAAGGGGTTGCAGCAGTTTTATGATTCAAGCTTTAACTGAAAGTTGGCTTGAGTTATGCTTGTGTAAGGTATGTAAGTAATACGTCAGAGACATTTATAAAAATGGTACATCACCATTCCATACATAATAGTTGAAAAAGTCTTAATGTTATACTAATTAACGTTTAAATTTAGTGTGTCATTTCAAACTCTCATGATTTTCTGGAAGAGGCAAATATAAACCGTCCCACATATTAATTTTCAGCAAATTGCACTAACTTATCTATTATTCTTTGGCCGGATTTCAGTTTACATTGAGATTGGTCATCTTCTCTGTTCTCAGACGTTGCATTATGCAATTTCTTAAAGAAAGTAAATTCTTTGAGGAAAGAATTTATTCAAAGGTGTAACACAGCCTTAGTTGTACAAAGTCCAATCCCAAGGCCATTTACTCAAAAGAAAAAAGTCGTAACTGAGAACAATCAAACCAGAGGCTTTAATAGTTAAGTTATACATTGCAGGGTTTCTGATTTTTACCCATCCTCTGAATAACAATGGTTTTCTGATTCTTGGTGGGTAAATCTCTTTAGACACCAAATAATAATGTATATCCTTGATATGAGTAAATGCATCAATACACTTAGATTAACATTTACCAATGCCAAAAAGAAGTAATGTTATTATGAGCCCAGGAGATGGCAATAGTTGAGCATCTCTTTTTGGTGGTAGTAATTATTTTGTTAGAAGCTACATAGCTTAAATTGCTGACTTATTAATTGACTAGTTAAAATATAAAAGTCATGCCATAAAATAAGAAGTCATGTGAAATAAAAGTGATAATTTCTTAACTTTTCAACATTAATAAAATGTTAATAATTTTGTATTGAATCACTTATATATCTACTCTTCATTAGTTCTGTTGATAACACATTGTTTCTGTATTTTTCACTGTGGAACTGTTTTCCCTGCTCAGATTGCTCAGAATTACATATTAAACCATGACTCAGAGATCTCTTCATTGCTTTTCCATAATAACATGCTCGAGATGAAAGGCATCCTTTTGACATAATACGTGGTGCTTCAATTAGAGGTGAACCACCGCACCACCTATGACTACATTATAAATTGTAATCTGTATGGTGATGCATTAATAAAAAAATAATATTGATGCAGTGGTATGCCAAATAGCAGGTCTTGTGGCATAGTGGGTAATGTCCCTGTTTCTGAGCCAGAACTGCAGGCTTGAGTCCCATTCCAGGACTTAATGGCCATGGAAGGTGCTTTCATAATGTGGCCAGATAAGTTGATTATCAACCTTCCGATATGCCTTTGGCAAGCAAGAGAGGGTTAGCATGCTTGATGTGGAGTGGTGTTCCTCAAGCTATAGCCTTAGGCGACATGCTAGCAACTTGTTCCAGGGAAAACAAGCTATGGAAACGGACGTGCTTTGTCTATCTCATGCATCTCTAGGCACAGGAGAGAATCAGAAAGAAGCAGGGACACCAAATAATATATAATAATGTAACTACTTACCAAAAACATGAAAGCCCAGAACACATGTATATGTATACCATTCCATATCTCTGCATTCTGAGCGATTTCTGATCAGTTTGCAGCCATTCTGAATATCCCCTAAAAACACAATGCCTTTATGTTAGTCAAAACACAGGATTTCCAGTTGCTAAGCTTTGACATTTTTTAAAATTTGGAATTTATTTTAATTTTCACACTTCCACCCTCCAGCAGTCATTTTTGAGAGAGGACAAAAAATGTGAATTCCTCTGCCTCCATTTAGAAACACTCCCACTAAAACTCTGGATGAGAACAGTTGAATTATTCACCAACATGAAGTGAGCATCATTGTATTGTGTTTCTCTCTTCAAAAATTTTTTTCTGCATCTATTTTGCTTCATCAATTACACCACTGGAAAGATGCTCCAAAATGAACTTAATTGCAACATTTAAAGATGCCCTTCCATTTCCACTCTTTCTCATGATGGCTAAGCCAATGCTAAATTTCTTCTGAAGGGACACTATGGTGTGAATGTCAATAAAGAATAAGATTAAAATTTAGATCAGCTTCCAAGTGTCTAGGCATTACAGAAGGGCCCACTTACTTTTAGTAAGCTTCAGCTTTTTTAATGCAGTGAGTGGTAATGCCCTATAACTCACTGCCTAAGAGGGGATAGAAGTGGAGATAATGAATGATTTCAAAAAGAAGCTAAGTGGTCATTTGAGGGAAATCAACTTGCAGCTCTATGGAGATAGAGTGGGGCAATTCCTAATAAAATAAACCCAAAGCATAACTTTAAAATCACATAGGTGGAGTGACTATGCATAATAGCTATTATGGATTCTTGTCTAAGTGGTAGAGTTTAACTGGTTTCTGAGCGATTATCTGTATCAACATGTGATCACATTCTATCTCTACTCTCATCATCAGCAAAACTCTTGCCAACTCATGTGTCACCTCAAGACAAAATTTCCGAATTTACTTCAATGGGCTCTCAATGGAGCTAGGCGTGGTGATGTAGAAAAGGAGTGATTTGCAGGTGTAACTTATCAGGACATTAAGGTAGCATCAGCTTAAGGTAAAACACTATGGTTTATCAAGAGCCTATAAACCCATATGAAACTTTGGAGCACTGCTCAGTACTGAACTTCATACTGCAGGAAGGGTATTGAGGCTTTAGGCTCATGACAACACAGAAGGAGGCCATTCAGCCCATTGACATACTGGCTCTCTGTTGAGCAATTCAGTCAGTCCCATTCCTCCACTTTATTCCCATAGAGCTGCAAGTTGATTTCCCTCAAATGCTTATCTAATTTAGTTTTAAAATCACTCATTGTCTCTGCTTCTACCGCCCTCATGCGCAGCAAGTTCCAAGTCATTACCACTTGCTGCATAAAGAAGTTCTTCCTCATATACCTCCACCCCCCAGCTCTAGCATCTCTTGCCCAAAACCTCAAATCTGTGTCCTCTAATTATCATACCATGAGCTGATGGGAAAAATACACACGTTAGTACAAATTTGGAGCAAATATAGGCTACTTGGCCTCTTGAGCCTGCTATTTCATTAGTTCAATGCAGATTTCAGGTTACTATGATATAAGCGTGAAAGAATGGGATCAAGTAGATAGAAGCAGATTATTCTTTAGTAGTCGAGGGATCTAAACTGAAGAGCCATTGAGACAAGATTAAAAATACAAAATTTAGAACCGAGAACTAAATAAACTTATTTGCAAAGAATTGTGAAGATGAAGAATTCACTTTCAGGGTTAGTGGTAGAGGCAGATGCTATATCAACATTTAAGATTAGTTTTGATATGTGGATGAAGGGATATGGCAAGACGCTGGGTAAATGTGATTTGGATCATTTGCTTTTGTGTAAGGTAAACACCAGTGCAGACTGATTGGGCCAAATGGCCTGCTTCCAGGCATTTATATACATTTAAATCAATCCCCTTAACTTTACTTCCAGTTCCTGATTGATGTTTGTCACTGTTCCATATTATGCCCTGATATGCTTTTGTTACATAAAAGGAACTACGGTAAGAGTAAGTAATAATTATTGTCAGAGCATCAGTAGGCTTAGAGGCAAACATTCAGGCAAAGTTGGGTAATCTGCAGAATGTTGCTATACACCATTTCAGATTAATTTTCAACAGTAGGACATGTAATTACAATACGCTGGCCTGCTTACATTTAAAATATCTGTAATGGAGACAAATGACATTTGTGAAATATTAGAAATGCATTCAAAATTTATTTGATTGGTGTATTCGAGACTATATGGAACTCTGGAGCTTGGGGTGGTGAGAAGGGAAAACAAAACTATGCCACTGAAATATGTTAGCTACCACTATGTTGGCAGAGTTTAATATAAGGCCATACATACACTGTCCGTGAAATTTAACATTCCCCACAGAATGAGAAGTTGTAGCAGTCTTACTACAATCTGGCGTCAATCCAGCTCAGTGGTAATTTATAATGAACTGGGTTCTGTGCCTAGGTGACTAAACAGTGTAGAGTGCACTGGTAGTGATTCATAAATTCTGAGACAGAAAGACTGTCAATAAGATACTAAGTTTTCAGTTTAGTTTTATCACAGTCTGAAAGAAAATATATTGTTCAAAACAACAAAGAAACCAACAGAATACCTTAAAAAACTCTTTTTTTTTCAGTTTTGGAAGGAATATCAGGATACTTACAATATAGGATTTCATAGTCTCCCGAGTTAGACATTATGAAATTTGTATCTGGTGACCAGTCAAGGTGTGTAATATAACTGGAATGTCCCTGAAGAAAGGGAAAAAAACATCATAAAATCAATTCATAGATTATATGTCAATTACACCTTTTTTAAATTGGGTATAAAAATAGTAGGAATGCAACAGCTATCAAAATCAAGTTTCAAAATGTTGACCAGACAATACAATTTAGATTCAATTGTCCACTACTATTTGTCCTTTGCATTGCTAGAATTGAATATCTGGCTGCAGAAAATGGGTGGGAGTCTTGACAGAACTCTGTCCACTTTGCATGGAGTAATTTTTTCAGGTGGTTCCAGCAGTATAGGAAGCACCCATCCCAAGCAGGTGTGCACTTCATGGCAACATTCACTTTAAGCTCTGATATTTGGGGATGCAGGATAACATTGCTCATAGATGCCCATGCAAAATAGAAAGCATGGATTGCCAGGGAGTTCGATATACTGATTTAAAGGTAAGTACATTAAATCTGCAAGATTTAGTCACATTGTATTTTAATTATTTTCCTGTTTTCTTCTGCAGACACTTAGGATTGCATGAGGTTTTGTGCGTATTGTTCAAATTTCCTCTTGCTTCTAGCACTAATTCTGGTACCAATGAGTTTCAACGCTTGGAACAGGAGCAAGAGGCTCTAAAGAGAGATGTCAGGCAAATTAAGCTGTACAAGAAGTATTTGTGGTCCTCTCACTAGACTGGTAGTGGCAAACTTGGTTTTGGCAGACAATTAGTGCTTGCAGTGGTTCATCTTCACAAAAGAAGTTAAGGCAGCACTATAAGGATATGACTGACTAGCCATGATGTTGTACATGATGCATTCAGTAGCAAGACTTGAAAGGCATGTCAAGTGATCAGCAGGCAGTGTACTCTGATTAGCTTCACCTACCAAGATGCCAGTCATATTTACAGGTCCTAGCACATCTACACTGGCAATGGCTGCAGGGAACTGCTTACATAGAATCCAGATCAGGCGCCAGATGCAGAAATGCTACCATGTGAAAAAAAGGACCAGCACGTCCAGTGACAGTATCATTCAAACTATGGGTTGAAGCTTGACACTGCCTGGTCCACAGGCATGCTGCAATACTGCCAATTATGATGGTGTCATTAGAATGGCACAGTGGGTCACTGCAGCCATTGCATGCCACACCACCTCCATATCAGCAGCTATCAACTAGAATATTATTTGCTGGACTGCCATGTTACTTACCCTAGAGGCTTGTTGTGTTTCCTTTTCCTTAATTTTTGCAAGTCACTTTTCAGTTCTCCTTTCCTCTTTTGATTTCGGCAAAGGCAACCAATGGGGTTCAAGTGCCTTATGAACCTTTCAAAAAGCTTTAATAATTGTTGCTTCCTTATTTCAACATTTCCCTTTATCAGTTTGCCTTTAAATTTCAATTACAGGCAATCATAGGCTTTTCCATTTTCAAAGTGCTTCATGCACCCCTCCAAATCTTCATCTGAAATAACACATGAGCTAACCTTCATGAACTGGGTGCAACTAGTATATTTCCATTTGGGTCTACCTCAAACTTGCCACTAGCCATTAGGGGTTAAACTGTGTTTGCATTAGAAAATTGTGTTTATTTTTTCCTCAAAATTTAATTCCTTAAAATTAGGTGCATGAGAAGAAGGACAGCTGTACCACTGAGACAGCAAGAAAAACAAGTCACTACAAGTCTGTGATTCCCCAAACACTGGTTTTGTAACGAGATTCGATCAGAATGAACATAGACAGAAATTTTCTTAAGGAAAAGGGTCAGAAATCTCATCTACTTTTAAAATGTGTCTGCACACCATTTGAAGAATAGCACATTAAATAAAAATTGACATATTTAATAAGCTTCTTTTTAGGGGGAAAAATGGGCTTCAGTTGCAAAAGAATTTTTATAGCCTTGCTTTGTTCTTTTTAACAGACTGCTGTAAAATGCTAACTATTCATTTCAGAAAATCTGCCACATGTCTTAGAATAAATTTATCACACAAGGCGATTGAACAGAACTACATCAATCTTTCCAAACAAGAGTTTTAGCAAAGTACAACCTACAATGGCCAGTAAAGGGATATACTATTAATGCCAAATTTCACTTGTGTTGTATTTTTGGGGTAATAAGATTTTCCTTAGCTGTAAAAGGGAAACCAAATAACAATAAATTTATTCAGGAGAAACAGGTTTAAACTCAGAGGATAGGAACCATCTAGCAAAGTAAAATCATGTGAGAAAGATTAGGGCTGTTCAAACAATTTAAAAATCACATTTAATCTTGCAACACATTTTTAAACATTAATCTTGATGTTGATCACATATTTAATATAATTAATGCAGCTATTTTATTCAAATTTATGTAACTACTTATGCCCAATGTGATTCTTTGCACAAGATAGGGTACTTGCAGCCTAAATTCAGTGAAATTGTGTTTTTTGCCCCCACAGACAGTGAACTAAATCTTCCTAAATGACTCTTCTGCACGGTAAGTTTAAACAGTCCATACTGGTCAATTGCTTGGTCTCCATTACCAAATCCCATATATATTACAATTTCTGTTAAAAGGGGTAATCTAGGAACTTGATTAATCAGGCGAAAAACATACCTCCAATCATGGAGCAGACCAAAATATACTACTGGGCATATTAGCTATTCTATCATACCTGAAAACAATGTTTTCAAACCTGGCATAGTACAGTGGTTCTCAGACTTGAATCTACAGAGACTTTTCAGCAGGTCCATGATATAACCTCAAGAGTAAGATTCAGAGACTTTAAGAGGACAGGGCTTTTCAAGGGTGTCAGCTTACCCATAAGCCTGTAATGAATGACTACAGGAAATGGTCCAGAGTAAGCGAATGAGTGATGGCTGGAGATGGGCTTGGTGAGAGGTAGGAGTGGAGTGTGGCTGTCAGGCGAGTGGAATGGGGAGTGCTGAAACTAGCATGAAGATTTGCATTGTAAATAATCATCCGGTGGTCTGCTTATTTTTGCTGATTTTGTGTTGATCACTGGAACAGGATTTACTGAATTGGTTTGTAGTGCCAGTGAATTTAGTATAGGTTGTTACATTTGCCTGTTACCCTATATCAAATATTTTCATTGATATAGTATTATAATTTATATATGGTTGGGACAGGGGAGGGGTAGAATCTGTGATCATTAATCCGAGGAATCCTTCAAGCAGAAAAGCTCGAGAATCACTGACATAGCAGAAATAAGAGTTATAACTGAAAAGATCCCAGTACAAGCCTCAACTTGCAATCTCTTAAAGTGCAAGCTCCTAGGTTGTTAGGTGAGATCAGAAGCACAATAAGGAAACCAAGGACTTGGAACAACCATTTCAATGACACAAGATATTTCAGATATCTATCCTGCTCTGGCAGCTCCTCTCCACCTTCATATCCACAGATTTGGCAACTATTGCTAAATTGTAGTTTAAAGCACCCAGATTCATAAGAGTGAGCAAGGCCTCAGACCAATTTGTAGATGAAGGCTTTGGTGGCACGGGCACCGAGCCTGAGGCCTCCAGTGGGATGCTGAAGGCACTTAGTGCATGGGTCACTGAGTCCATTCTTTGCTTGACACACTGCCAGGGGTAATTAAAACATGCCTAATGTAATTGCGCCTCTCTGCCTCATGTTTCGCTTGCTGTGGACTCTCATGCTAATCACAGGCTTTGTGTGGTAACTTCTGTGACTGTCACATTAGAAAAGTAATTGCCAAAAATAGTTAATGCACTAACATGCTGAAGTTAACTGATTATTTGGCAGCCCCAAAAAAATGCAACATTTGCATGTTATTACAAAAATGTCATTTATCTTGAAGTTGATATAGCTGAACCGATGAATTGTTAGTAAGAATTCAGCCAAAATTCCTCAGTTAATAAGACTTCACTGATCATCTTACATTCGTTTAATTTCCCTGCAATCCAGAAGCTGAATTCCAAAAGTTAAATGTTTTTGTACCATCATGAGCAGCTTATTGCCATTCTGTGAGAAATTTGGCAGCTGTATAAAATTCCTTTGGCTGAAATTTGAGCTTTGAGAGCAGGCTGGATTCTTGTTTGAGAAAGCCAGAGCTTTAACCTTTGTGACTAATCTTTCTTACTGAAAAGAAAGCAATTCACCAATTTATGTTTATTGAGCTTTACTGATGAGAAATCCAGATTTCTGTATTACACATACAAACAAAAATCAGATTTTCCTAAAAAGGAATTTAAGAGTTTCAGACATTACAATGACCATTCACTGCTCAATCACTGTGGAGCAGCAATCAACAAAATAAATGCAACACTGAACAAACCAGTAGAGGACAAATTTGAAGAAATCATGCTTAAATTGTAGTGCTCTTGTCAGGGCACATCTTGAATGAACAGTTCTGATAACAGAAGCAGGGAAACATTTAAGTTAGAAGACTGATCCATAATTCTTGTGGATTGAATTATGTGGAAATACTGAACAGGCTTGTTTAGAGATACACAATACAGTAAATAGTATTGTTCCAAAGTGTATGCAGGAAAAGAAGGACCTGGGGAAACATGAGCATCGATCTTTGAAGGTGGTAGAATATATTGAGAGAGTGGTTAGCAAAGCATATGGGGTTTTAGGCTTCATAAATAGAGCCATTGGATGCAAAAGCAGGGAAGTTATGCTGAACTTTTGAAAGCTCTGGTTAGGCTCCAACTAGAATACTGCATCCAGCTCTGGTCACCACACTTGATTGGGTGCAGAAGAGATTTACCAGAATGGTTCTGGGAATGAGGGATTTTAGTTCCAAGGTTAGATTGGAAAAGCTGGGGTGGTTCTCTGAGATGGTAGATTTGATAGAGGTGTACATGATGATGACAGGTTTGGATAATGTAGTCAAAAAAAAGTAGTTCCCATTAGCTAATGGTATGAAGAGGAGGGGACACAGATTTAGGATTTGGGCAAGGAATGCATGGGGGATGTGAGGATGAGCGTTTTTTATGTAGCGAGTGGCAATGATCTGGAACCCCCTGTCTACAAGGATGGTGGAAGCAGAGACAATGAATAATTTGAAAAGAAATTGGATGGGAACTTGAGGGAAACAAATTGCAGGACTATAGGGATAGAGCATGGAGGAATGGACCTGAATGGATTAGAACATAAGAAATAGGAGCAGAAGTAGACTATATGATTTACTGAGCTTGCTCCGCCATTCAATATGATCATGGCTGATCTTCGGCTTCAATTCCACTTTCCCATCCTCTCCCCATATCCTTTTATTCCGAAAGACCAAAAATCTGTCTATCTCAGCCTTAAATATATTCAACAATGGAGCATCCACAACTCTCTGGGGTAGATAATTCCAAAGATTCGCAACCCTTTGAGTGAAGAAATTTCTCCTTATCTCAGTCCTAAATGATCATCCTCTCCTCACTCATTCCTCTTTCTCAAATCATTTCCTCATATCTGAGCAGCCAACACTCACACTCACCCTCACTTTGTGCCATCTCATACTCATCTGTCAAAGTCACCTTCCATAACATGTTGCCCTTCCCCTCTCTCCACAAATCCATTTCTAACACTCACAATGCTCTGCTTTCTTTCCTTGCAGAAGAGAGTGCACAACTCCAAGGAATGGCAGAGAGTGGGGGGCGGTGGGAAGAGGGCCCTCTCAGCATGGACTCAATAGGCCGAATGGCTTCCTTCTGAGCTGTAATGACTCTAAGACTTCTCAGAAAATCAAGTTATCATGTTTACAGCACCTCACAAAGCACTTATTTGGTGTTGAAAAGGTGCATCATAAAAGTATCAATTTTATTTTTTTCCTCAATAGTTTTTCACAGCTGTCTCCATTGATCAAAATCTAGTGGCTGGTCTAACAGTAAATATATTTCTGAGGGTTTAAAATACAAATCACAGGGACCTACATGTTCTTATCCAAACACCATATGATGTATGTTAAATATTACTTTTGATAAATTAATGGTAAATTTAATTGTCTTAACAGCAAGTTAACTCAATATTTTGTAGGCCAAGGTTAAAGTCATGGTAATAAAATTACATTGGATATTTCAACAGCTTTTTACAACATGAGCATTTCTTTCAACATCAATGGTTTGCAAGCTGAAAGTATAAAAAACAGGTCAACACAGAATGACATACACTTTCCTGTACTTGCTCTAATCTAAAAGTTACATTTGCATTCCTGAGTCAGTTGGGTAAAAATGTATGATTTTCTGGAATGATAGTTCTGCAACTCATCATTTAAAAGGAAAGTTAAAAAAAATGGAAATGCATTTTCTGAAAGTCTATGCATTTGCAAAGCATGCTCAGTAAGAAATCAGTAAATGTCCATACTTCTCTCTTTAATTCCACCTCATATTAAACATTTTTAGTACTCACTCACAGTGCATTTTCCTTGTCTGCCGTATTTTCTGCCATTTTCGGCTACTGTGTAGATGTAAATAAAATTGTCATGGGACCCCACTGCCAAGTAATTGCCATCTGTAAAAGAAATAAAAAACATTCAACCAGACATATATTAGCAAATTATAGCCATGCATTTTCAGCACATCAAGCTCCGTGAGTATCTAAGACAGAAGAGCTGCTGTTGAGCATTCTAGAAGCATTCTAGAAGTTTGAACAACATATTAAGCAATTTACTGAGACGATTAAATGGATCCCTCTCCCCCTCCGCCCAAAATATTCACACACTTCACTTCTATGGTGGGTTGCTTGCCATAATACAATCTGGGGCACAAATTATGTCATAATTTGTATCAATAGTGTTCTGAGCTCAGCTAGCGTTAGTTACAATTTAAGCCAAATGTGTCCACTCAGAAATTTGAAAGTTGAATTATCTAACTGGGCTCAAGCCCAAAAGAATTGGGGCAGAGCAAAATTTATGCCTGCCCTATATTGCTGAGTGTTAACCAAGTCGTCATTTCTGGGATCAGCATCATTTTAAGAAATAAAAGAAGAAAATTCTGGAAATATTCAGCAGGTCAGGAAGCATCTGTGGAGAGAAAAACAAATTAACTTTTATCACATTATTAAACTGAACTGCCAAACATGGGTGCTGATGGCTGACCTTGAAGAAAGCCACATAGAAATCTAGGGGTCTTTGTGGCAAGAACTTTACCTGTCTCACCATGCAATTGATTGTAGTACACTGTAACCTATTCAATCTGGAATGCTTGGTACCAAGTCATCTCTGGATTATAGAATGACTTTAGAATGCCTAACCATAAGTATGTGAACCGGAAAACATCGTAGATATGAGTATTTACCTGAAGCATATGGTAAAATATAAAGCAGTAATAAAAATTGGTTTCCAAAAAAGAGTTCCAGCCTGGAGAGGTTACAGTATATTTTTTAATGGAGATTCCCAGCATGGATCTGCAGTGCTATCATCATGCTATCATCAAGCACCAGCCACATTAAAGAATTCTCACAGACAGCCAATTAGGGAATGAAAGGCACTAAAAGCCAAAACACTTCCTAATTTTACATGCAGTAAAATAAAGATTAGCACATACACATGAGATGAAAGTAGAAGCTGAAATATCATGAGAGCTTAAAAAAAATCAAAAAATCTAGCAATTAAATCATGAGACATTTATTAACATTCCACCAATAGAAATTATTTTGGGGTCCAGATCTGTTGTTAAGTGATAGTTGTTGCTCTGATCAGCATTGAAAACCCAAGTACACCTGATTAACAAGGTGTAACCTCTTATGTGATTACTAACAGCGATATAGGAGCAGAAAAGGGAAAGTTCACACCACATTAACAGGTTTCACTGATTACTGCTTCTGGGGATGGGGAGGTCAGGGTGCATAATACAGCCTGTTGGAGCAGTGAATGATGGACCACAACTTTAAGATTTCTGCATTGGGATCAGTTTCAGAGTGTAATGGTGGCAAACACTGACAGTTTGCCATCAAAAACACCTCACAAAATCCAGACATTACTTTCTCTCCACAGATGCTGCCTTTTCTTTTTTGTCTTCAGATTGCCAGCATCTGCAATATGTTGCTTTCTTCTCTTTTTAACAAGTTGGATCTGCTCTGGGCATTGGGAAAGCCTCAGGTTTAAAGTTTGCCTATTGGGAGTTGCAGGTTGGAAACAGGAATTAAAGGTTTCCAATATTTTAATTTGCCAGGAAATATCTTAGTAGCTTTTGCAGTACCAAAGTAATTTTGTAAACTCTCTAGGGAACCCCCACTTTCTGCTGAATTCTGTTGTAAAATAGCTGGTGGTTAGAGAAGGAGGGAGGCCTCTTTGGAACAGTGATATAGAAGGCCCCAAAGAGATTTACTTGGGCCCAGCAGTTAATATCAACACCCTGCACGTTATTTAGGACAAGAAAAACTTTAATGACCATATAAAGACAGTCAAGATAAGAATATTCATCCATATCTAAGAATGCACTATACTAAGCATGCCTGCCACTTTTACTAACTTTCTTCCCACACTGTGTCCAAGTGTCTTAATTGGTTATCAATGCCCATGATGTAGTGCAGCACACCTTATTGTCCCATCTTTCAATCTAAAATGTTTCCTCATTCACACTTTTACATGCATTTACTCCAAAAATGCTTTGCACTGTCTATGTATTGATATCTGTATTTTACTGCAGCTATTAAGAACAAAAGGCAGTTCTAATGTTTTGTATTCTTTTTTCAAGAGAGCACATAGGAGAGCCAGAGTGGATATTTGCTCTCGGCTCCTGCTCTTTCTAATCTCCGCTCTAACTCTTTTGGCTCCTGCTCTTTCCAAAGCGGAGATTGGAAAGAGCAGGAGCTGAGAGCCAGAGTGATGATTCGGGAGCCAGAGTTTTAAAATCAACAAACAAAAAATCAAGGAGTGATGACATAGGACAGCAGGTAGGTGGACTGGTTGCTGAGTTTTACTGTTTTTTTGTCACTAAGCTAGGAAACTTGCTTTACTTTACTAAATTACTAACTAAATTTGATGAGTGAATTAATTCATAGAACTAAAGTAGCCAATTAAGTAACAATTAATTAATCAAAAAATAAATTAAGGTTAATAGACATGGCAGAGCAGATGGTGTGCCTTAACTGCAGCATAAAGTGCAATGCTCAAGGCAGCCATGACTGAACTTGCTGTTGCCTTGCAGAGTAGAATAGACAGCCAGCAGCCTCCTGATGCATACATGTGGCCAAACAGTTAATGTTAACAGTTAACAGTTCTGTCGAAGGGTCATGAGGACTCGAAACGTCAACTCTTTTCTTCTCCGCCGATGCTGCCAGACCTGCTGAGTTTTTCCAGGTAATTCTGTTTTTGTTGTAGTTAATGACAAGGTACTTAACCTGTTCTGCTCAAGCAATGGCAACTTTCTGCCACTGCTGGAGCACTTCAGTTTAAATAACCCATTTTTTTCAATATGTTAATTCATCAGGTTATGGCTCCCTGCAGTGCTCCCAACATGTTTACACGAACGTGCCCCAGACCATTTGCTTTTCCCATTCACCATTATGAAAATTTACTTCTGGCTCTCTTCAGCCCATTAACAAGCTCCTCAACAAGTAGTTAATTGGAGGCAATCAGGTTGTCAGCTCCTCCTGTTCTAGCTTGCCCTCGCTTTGAAAATTGCAGCATATTCTTGAGGTGCCAGAAGACCAACGTGCCCTTTGGGAGTGTTATTTTCAAAGCCTGTCCGCACTTAACCTTGCCTCCCTGGGCGTTGGAAAATCTATCCCCTGCTGTGTGTTCGTCTTCTTGGTAGAGGAGATTAGAAACATTCTGGAAATAATGAGGAACCAAGGGTCTACTGGGAGTAAGGAACTTAAAGAAATCAGTAAAAGATAATAAATAATACTGGAGAAATTAATGGAATTAAGTGGTGATAAATCTCCTGGACTTGATGACCTGCAATCCTATTGTTTTAAAAGTGGTAGCTGCAGTCCTAGAGAATGAATCTTCGAGAACGGTTTCCAAAGATCAGAAGGCAGCAAAGATAACTCTGCCATATTAAAAAAAGAGGTAGAGAGAAAAAAGGGAACTACAGTCCAGTTAGCCTAACAGGAGTCAGCAAGAAGCTAAAATCTATTAGGGATGTGATAACAGGGCACTTATATATAAATCATAACATGAAAGGGAAATAGTGTTTAACAATTCCGTTCAGGGTTTGAGGATGTAATTAGTAGGGTATATTGGGGGGAAACTGTATATTTAGATATTGGAAAAGTGTTCAGTAAGGTGCCACACAGATTATGACACAAAATTTGGTCTCATGGGATTAGGCAGGACAGGTTAAGTACCTTGTCATTAATTGTTTGGCCACATGAATGCATCAGGAGGCTGTTGGCTCTCTGCTCTCCTGCCTGCTCCACTGTGCAAAGAAACAGCAAGTTCAGTCATGGTTGCTAGCTACCTGAGCATTGCACTTTTTTTTAACTATTCAAGCAAAGTAAATTTATTCATATACTACACCGATGCTCAAAACATTAACTGAATATTTATTTATACTGAAATACAATTTAGAATCGGAGCTTCTGGAAAAACCATTTATTCTTTCCTGTCTTGTACCTTTCCTCAAACTTTACTTTGGCTTCCCGTCTGGCTTTGCGTTTCAAAGCAGGATCCCTAAAAACATCCTTGTTCACAATGGTCTTATCCAGAGGAATGTCAACTGAGTATCTGGTTGGCATCAGGTGGTTGTAGTTATATACTTTCACAAAGGACTTGATCTTGGATCTCTTGGCCACCTTCTTCTTACCCATTTTGGCAGTCACTTTACGAGGGTAACGATCTATACCAGCAACAAGAGCATGACTGTAGGGTCTGTCAGAGGTTCCATCATCGATGTTCTTCACCATGACACCTTTGCGCTCGGCGTAGCGTCCGGCCAGCACCAGAACAACCTTCCCAGGTTTCATAAACTTGCCCATTTCGGCTCGGTTGCTGCTGCTCAATGGCCGCCACCCGCTTGAAAGGAAGTTGCCTGGCTCAGCATTGCAATCAGCATTAAACTTTTTTGATTAATTACTTACTTCATTGGTTTTTAGTTCTATGAATCAATTCACTCATCAAATATATTAGCACAGATTGAGAGTTGGTTAATGGACAGGAAACAGAATAAGTGGGATGTTTTATGGTTGGCAGGCTGGTACCGCAAGGATCAGTACTTGGACCTCAGCTATTTACAATCTATATTAATGACTGACATGAGGGGGCTGAGTGTAACACATCCAAGTTTTCAACGATAGAAAATTAGCTGGCAAAGTAAGCAGTGAAGAGGACAAAGAGTCTACGGAAGAATATAGACATGTTGGGTGAGTGGGCAAGAAAATGGCAGATGGAATACAATGTGGCAAAGTGTGAAGTTATCCACTTTGATAGGAAAAGTTAAACGGATATGTTTTGAATAGAGAGAGATCAGGAAATGTTTGCATTTAGAGAAATCTGGTTGTCTTTGTACATGTATCACAGGGATAACATGCAGATACAGCAAGCAATTTGGAAGGCAAATAGTATGTTAACATATGCCACAAAGGGATTGGAGTATAAGAATAAAGAAGACTTACTACAATTACATAGGACATTGGTGAGGCCACACCCAGTGTGCAACTTTGGTCTCCTTACCAAAATAAGGACATAATTGCCCTCAAGGGAGTGCAGAGAAAGTTCAATAGACTGGCTCTTGGGTTGAGGTGCTTAATAGGTGGGGATCCATTTACCAAATCATGCAGCAGAAGACATTCATTAATCAACTTTAGTTCAATACAAATAACAGTTTCCACTCTTCCCTTCTGGATCCTCTCCCTGTCCAAAAGCAAACACCCCTACTGCGGAAAAACCCTTTCCGCAGTAGGGGTGTTTGCTTTTGGACAAGGAAAGGGTCCAGAAGGCTTCAATAAGCATCACCTGCTCTCAATTCACTCTGAAGCTTGTCCTGGTTTACTCTTAAAGGGATCTGCATTTCTAACATTGTTGGAAGGGATTGTCCGATGAGAGATTAAGCAGAACATTTCTATATTCCCTGGAGTTTAGAAGAATGTGAGGTGATAGAATTGAAACATTTAAGGGGTTTGACAGGGTAAATGTTGAGAATGTTTCCCCTAGCTGGGAAACCTACGACATTGTCTCAGAATAAGGTGTCAACTATTTAGAATTGAGATGAGGAGAAATCTTTTCACTCAAAGGGTGCGAGTCATTGGAATTTTCTATCCCAGAGAGCTGTGGATGCTTAGATGTTGAGTATATTCAAGATAGAAGTCAATCGATTTTTGAGTACTAAGGGAATTGGGTTTATGGGGATAATGCAGAAGACTAGAGCTGAGGTAGATCAGCCATGATATTGAATGGCAGAGCAGGCTCAAAATGCCAAATAGCCTACACCAGCTCCTAAATCTTATGAAATCCTCAGATAATTCCTTATACAGTGACACGTGAATTCAACTCTTCTAAAAATGCTCCTAACTTCTTTTCCTCCTCTAGATATGGTGCATCTAACAGCACAGGTCATTCAAACCTCTGGCATTACTTCACAGCATTTACTGTCGCTACCTCTATTACACATAAGCGGGAGTGCACTTGATGACACGCAGTACAAGTAAAAAGGAGCAGTGGCTCATGAAATGGGAGACATTGCTGGTTAGAAAGTCGGGCTGCTTTGCCTTTTGGCTGAAGAGCTCAGAGATCTGGAGCTTACTGTTCCCCTGTTGAAAGGGCAAGGCTGGTAGAGCATCAAGCTGTGGTTTAGCCACTGGAAATGATTTCATACAGCGTATTGCAGATGGAGCTCATGTGGGGGAACCTACTAAAGTCATGCATAGTAGATCGAAGAACGATATGAAGCCATGATGGAGAAAATAGTGAAGTGTGTCAGTCAAATTAAAAAGCACAAAGCCAACTGCAGGAATATCACAATTGGGGTTCATCATTAAATTGAAAGTCGCTGGAGAACGAGGAAGGCAACAAGCAAAAATGAAGAGAAAAGACTGCAAGGCATAGGTACCAGTCTGTAGGTCAGTGACACTGCGGCAAAACACCAAGTTCGCTGGTTGATGGCTACAGAGCGGGAGGTGGTGCTACATAAGCTGGTTGCCAGAAGAATTACCCTCTGTGCTACCCAAACCAGCCAGCTTTACAACATTCCTGAAAATAAATGGAATAAAATTTGATCCCAGAGCTCATTATTACTGTCATTGAGTGGACCAACTTTATCAGTCTAGTGTTCGGACTGGGTAAGGTTATTCTGGCTTTGACAAATTAAATAAATAGACATGGACAACCAGAAAACAGGTCTCCAATGATCTCCTTGGTAACATTAGGTCTTTTTTCTCTCAAAGATCTGAAGCCATGCAGTGTGTGCGCCTAATACTCATGGCGTGGCTGGAATTCACATGCATGGGGGTGGTGCATATGTATGTTCGTCCACTAGCTGTATTTGAAGCTGACAGGCATAACAGGAAGGACACAGTGCTGGGTATGGACTGCTGTAGGGATACAGTGAGGGTCATCAAAAATAGTGTCAAAACAATTAAAAGTTGTTCTGCATATAGATATGTACCTGTCCAAAATGAGCAAGTGATATTTCTAATCATTGGAAATGACCGTGGAAAACAAGGCATATTATAGTGGTACTGAAGGTGCACTCTTGTTCCATGTCCTCAATTTAGGCCATCAGATCAGATGGCTGCGAATAAAAAAAATTCAGAGTGGAATTGTTACCCTTTTCTAAACCCTCTAGTTATGTAGGTCTTTTCAATGCAAGTTAAAGACATATGTAGGACAGTTTGCTTTTATTTAATTTTGCTCTTCCATAGTTTCTTATTAGTGCTGCTCAACCGCGTTCACTTTGCTGTTTGAGAGCAGGTTTACGTAACTGTCATAATCACTGAAATATATTTCTCAAAAGAACTATAGAAATGATCCCTAAGAGTATAGGATTTTTGATTAAAGGCTTAAAGATGTTCTTGAATTTGATTTAAAATCTCCCAATTCAAAGGAGTTAGTTATAGAACAACAACCTGAATTTATAAAGCACCTTTAATGTAATCAAACATTCCTAGACAGTTCATAGGAGCATTATAGAACAAAACTTGACATTGAGCCACAAAGGTATATAAGGGAAGAGGACCAAAAGTTGTCAGTCGTTGGTTTTAGGAACTGTTTAAAAGACAAAAAACTAGGGAGAAGGAATTCCTGTAGGGCCTTGACAGCTGAAGGCACGGCTACACCAATTAGTGGAGTGAATAAAATCGAAGATGGTCAAGAGGCCAGAATTAGAACACAGATATCCCAGAGGGTTGTGTGGCTGGAGGAGACAGAGATAGGAAGGGATGAGACCATCGAGGAATTTGTTAAAAAGGAGCATTTTAAAACTGAGGCACTGCTTCACTGGCAGCCAATGTAGATTAATGAGCACAAGGGTGATGGGTGAATGGAGTTGGTGCTAGTTAGGGCATGGGCAACAGAGTTTTGGATGACTTCATGTTCACAAAGTGAAGAAAGTGGGAGGCCAGCCAGAAGTAAGTTGAAAGAGTCCAGAGGTAACAAAGACATGGATGAGGGTTTCAGCATTAGAAGAGCTCAAGAAATTATGAATATCAGTTCATTCTTTATTATAGGCCTTTATTAAAATAATTAAAAGGTCAATGAACACAATAAGTAAATGCTTATTTTGCATCACTGTCGTTGAAGGGCAAGGCTCTACAACACTAACTTGGCAAACTCAGACTGAATTAGAAGTATTTTCACAGTTCTTGGCTGAGTCTGTTAACTCAAAATACATGAAGTACAACAAATTACAAATGTGGAGGAGTGGGCTGACCTTAGCAAAAGGTTTTATTTTAACTGACAAATCAACATATTGCTTTGGATTCAAATCAGCAGAGGTTCTGGGTACGCTGACTTGTCTGATATATCTTAAGTTCCTGGAATTACCTACTGACATCTATACAAATTTGAGATTTTGTTTTTGAGTTTGTAATAACTGTGATGCTTGGTACATTTAATAAGCAATATTGGACACAGCCAGCTGATTGAAACTAGATTAAATCCTGGAAGTGTAACCTTACTTTCTCTTGCCTCTCAAGCCTGCTGTGGCACTTGCACTTCCTCCTGGCTTTTCACATGCCCAGCCAAGAGGCAGACCCTGCACTTGAGGCCTGATCAGGCCATGCAAATGGCTTGGGGAACAAAAACAGGATCAGTTGCCTTCTCACATACCGGATGCCAACAAAGGAAATCTTCTCCTACTATTTCCTCTCATTAACAATGTAGTGTTTAAAATTAATTTTTTGTCTAAGTCATGGTTTTAAATGTGTGCTAGCACATAAATCATTGATTTGTTAATTTTAAAATTAAAGAAAACAGTCTTAAAATTGATTATTAGTGCTTATAAGATAGGCAAATAGGACAATGAGAATAAAACTAGAGAAAACATGTAAAAGAAAAATCACTAAGTACAAGCAAAGTAAGAGGATCAATGGATCACACTTCTAGAAAAGGTAGAGAATTCAGAGTCAAATGATAATTTTTAAAGGAGCTGGATTGATATTTGTTGAACTGGTATTTAGGGTCATGGAAATAATGAAAAACGTTGGTAGAGGCATTGTCATGGAGAATGCACCAGTGGTGGTGACTGACAGTTAACTGCCAAGCATTGTTTGAAACTTAAACCAGGCAGCTTGACCCTGATTGATCAAGGCATTGCCTTGAAGAATGAGTCAGCGAATGGCTGTCACTTATTTTAATTAGCTGAAACAAACGCCATGTGTGTGCATGGTCTTTCTGTCTGCAATGAACAGGGCCCTGTGTATTAATGTACGTAGCTTCCAGTACACACAAATACACCACACTGTGAGCTTGACTGACAACCTTAAATTGGCTGTCAGCATAATTCTTAACAGACTGAAGATTACATAGCAAATGTTGACCAACCGCAGAATCACATCTAATGCTGGACAATGTGTATTGAGTTTTGCAAGCACAGGCTGGTTGGGTACGTTCTATACCTTGCCCGTTGCAAACAGCGGCAGGGACATGCTGTTTGACACTGTAGAGGTGTACTACCGAAAGGTTTCTTTAGTTGAACAACAACTTTATTTACAGAGCTGCAGTAGCTGCAAGCCCCTAGCAAGGCTACAATACATTCTTTGGACTAGGAAAACTCCGCCCCTTAAGCTTCCCCATGCTCAGTGCAGACTGGCTGTACTGACCACATCCCCCTTACTCAGTAAGACTGGCCTTAGAGCAACAATCACCACATCCCTCTCCCTTTAATTCCTTGTTTTACATTCCTTATTTACACAAATTACTTCTTTACAGGTGAATAGAAAACAATATCAAAAATCTTAGAAATAATCACACTGGCACTCTGTCATGAATTCAGATTATACACATATACATAATTCCAGTAATTATAAATCAATTCTGTTCTGGGTAGAGGCGCACAATTCTATAGCCCGAGACTCTCCTACAAGATCAACACTAAAAGGAACTGCGATAATGGGTACCTCTTCTGGCAGAGGCAGCTCATCACTATTCGATTCAATGTAGATATCAGTCATGTCTAAAACAGGTCAATCAGGTACTTCGGTGCTTACAGGCTCAATAGCATTCCTTGGTGGCAACACTGACTGTAGAAGTGTCACCTTGCTCCTCAGGTGATCCACGTGTTTACGAACGATCTGGCCTTCCAATTCCACGTGGTATGAAAAAGGTCTGGTCTCACAGACAATACTTCCAGGGATCCAACTTGGACCGCTACCTAAGTTTCTCTCATATACGGCTTCATCTAATATAAATTTCTGGGCTGTACCCTCCCAGGTAAATTTGAAAACATGAGGCTCAGTCTTGTTCTGAGACAACACTTTATAAGCAGCTTTGCTGGTAGAACTCCCATTGTTGCATGTGGAGTCGTGCGGTAGCTAAGAAGGAAGCGTGAGATTTTGGTTTCCAAGGTTCCTCCCGACAATTTTTTTAGTCCTAACTTGAAAGTTTGGATGAGTCACTCAGCTAGTCTGTTTGATGCAGGGTGGTAAGGCGCAGTTCGGATGTGTTTAATGCCGTTTAGATTGAAGTTCCGAAATTCAGCACTTGTAAATGCAGCTCCGTTGTCTGATACAATGAGTTTGGGCAATTGGGGCATTTGGGCAATCCGTGAGTCGAAAAGCATTGGCATAACCTTTTGATGGTAGCGTGCAACATAGATGATTTCACCTCAAAAATCTTCATCCATTTTGAGCAAAAACATTGCGCCTAGGAATGGACTCACGTGGTCTGTATGGACCTGCACCCATGGTCAGCCCGGCCATTCCCACGTGTATAGTGGGGCTATGGCTGGCTACTTTTGTTACAGTCGGCACTGTTGAGTGTTTGACTAATTTCTCGATATCTGCATCTATATCAGGCCACCACACACAACTCCTGGCGAGCATTTTCATTTTAGAAATGCCAGGGTGAGTGTTCTGTAATTCGATTAGGAGCAGTTCCCTGCCTGGTACAGGAACGGCTACTCTTGCTCCCCAGAGTGTGAAGCCATCCTGACAACTCTCATTTCCTCAGAGACCGGCTCATTTAAACATCCTGTAAGTATCTGCTCTCTCACTTTGGACAGAAGCGAATCTCGATTGGTCCAGTTCTTGATCTGCTTCATGCAGACAGGCAATATGTCTAAAAAATTCAAAGCAAGGACAATTTCTTGGGGTACAGGAGTACACTTGATGCTTTCTTGCAAGGGCCGGCTAAGGGTGTCTGCATTCGCTATGTGTATCCCAGGTCAGTGCTTGCAAGTGTATTCGTAGGTGGACAGAATTAATGCCCATCACTGAATTCTTGCCAAAGCTATCGGTGGGATAGCCTCATCTTCTTTGAAAAGACCCAAAAGCGGTTTATGATCGAAGACGATAGTGAAGTGCCTGCCATGTAAGTACTGGGGGATTTTTTTTTTCAACTCCTAAGTCTATTGACAGTCTTCCATCTCGATCTGCAAATAACCTTCTTTGGCCACTAAGAGGGTTCTTGATACGTAACCTATTGGCCTCTCAGGGCCATCATCCATTTCATGGGATAATACTACACCAACACCATATGGAGAGGCATCGCAGGTCAATATCAATTCTCAGATGGGGCGAAGTGCACTAACAAGGTTGAGGAGTGCAGCAGTTGTTTTACTCTGTTGAAGGCTGCTTCCTGTGGAGCCTTCCAGGACCAATGATGGTGTTTCTTCAGCAGTATGTGCAAGGGGGTCAGTACAGTCGATAAATTGGGTAAAAATCACCCGTAGTAGTTTAACATCCCTAAAAATGATTTGAGTTTGGTGATATTTGTGGGGGAAGGCGCCTCCTTTATCACCTTAACCTTTTCTTCCACAGGGTGTAATCCTTGTGCATAATCCTTGTGCGTCTACACAGTGTCCCAGATAGGTAACCTCAGTGGCTTGGAAAGTGCATTTCTCCTTTTTTAGTCAGGCTCCAGCTTCCAAAAATCTTTTAAAAATACCTCCTCTAAATGTTAAATACTCGGCCTCTGTCGATCCAGTTCTGAGGACATCATCATTGTACACTACAACCCGGGGTAATCCCTGTAGCAAACTCTCTATTGTCCTTTGAAATATTGCACATGCTGAGGACACTCTGAAAGGTAGGCATGTATACTGGAATAGCCCTTTGTGTGTGTTTAATGTGCTACGAATAACCCCAGGACATGTTATCTAACTCAAGTTGCTGGTACGTGTGGCTCATATCCAACTTAGTGCAAGATTGATCGTGTAGGACTGATATTGATAATGTAGGACTGACCTCCAGCCAGCTCTGCGTACAAGCCTTCAATTCTTGGAATTGGATATTTATCCAATTTGGCTGCCCAATTAACTGTTAGCTTATAATTGCCACAAATACGGATGGTCTTATCTGGTTTCAGTACGGGGATGATAGGTGTTGCCCATTCCGAAAATTGAACCGGCTGTTTGATGCCCAGTTCCTCCAATCTGTTTAACTCAGTATCCACTTTTTCTCTTAAGGCATATGGCACTGGTCTTACCTTAAAAAAGATCGGAGAGTTGCCTGTGAATGAACATAAATCTTGGCTTGCAAGCCTTTGATTTTTCCTAATTCGTTGCGAAAGACACTATCAATTAAAAAAAAATTCTAGCAGTCCTCCTGCCTGCACTTGAAAAATCTTCGACCAACTTAACTTGATTTCTTTTAGCCAATCATGGTCCAGAAGGCTTGGTACTTCTCCAGTTACTAGTATTACTGGGAGCTGGGCTGACTGCTGCCCATAGCACACAGGTACCATGGCAGTGTCTTTTACTTTTATGGCTTTTACCGTGTAAGTCTTCAACTGGGCAAAAGTTCTCTCCAGGCTTAAGGATTGGGTACCTTCTCTCAGGTACTGAAATGTGTGCTCATCCATCATTGTGGCTGATGCATCTATATCCAACTCCATAGTTAGAGACTTCCTGTTTTCGTGCAGTGTGATAGTAATAGGGTTTGCTTTGACTGCTTTAAGATTAAAAAGAGAGTGAATGTCAGAATCAGTTATTTCAGGCTCTTTCACGTTATGTACTTCTGGCTGGTTACTTGGCAGTCTGGACTTGGCTCTGCACTGCTGTATCAAATGTCCTCTTTTGCGACAGTAATAGCACTCGGCCTCCTTAAATCTACATGTTTCAGGAGAATGGTTACCCCCACATGTGACATTTCAAATTCATGATATGCCTCCGGTATTTTTTTTGATTTCTGGGTGATTGGGAATGATTCCTGCTTTGCGGTTGCTTCTGCGGTTTAAGTTTCACGTCTGGCTGCAGGTTCCCACATTAACTGGTAATCGGCACCATCTTGCAAGCTCTGTAGCTCCTGCGAATCTTTTTCAGTGCTTTCCATGGCCAGCGCCATTTCCATTAATAGTTTAAAATTTATATCGACTTCTGCCAGCAATTGATGCTGAATAGCATCATTGCACATGCCACAAAGTAACTGATCTTGTAGCATGTTGTTCAAGTTCACTCAAATCACAATGCTGACAATTGCTTTAATTTAGCCATATATGTCACAATTGATTCGCCTGGGGCCCTCACCCTTGTATTAAATTTGAATCTTTGCATAACGACTGATGGTTTGGGCTGAAAACGGGCCTTCACTAAATCCATGAGCTCACTGAATAATTTGGAGTTGGGCACGCTTCAGGCTGAGACTACGAACAAGTTTGTAGCTTTGACTCCCACAGATGATTGCTTTGCCTCCTCCCCTATTTCATTTTCCTGGAAATAAAACCCAAGGCACTCTATGTATTGAGTCCAGTCCTCCATGGAAGAGTCAAATGAGTCGATCCTTCCAAAGAGAGGCATCCTGGTGAGTATATATTTTTAAGAGATACTCACAACTGTAGGGCGATAGGTTAACACCAGGATCATTTATCCTTGTTGTCAGATGTAGGAATGTACTACTGAGAGGCTTCTTTAGTTGAACAATGAACTTTATTTACAGAGCTGTTGGATTAGCTGCAGGCCTCTAGCAAGGCTACAATACATTCCCTAGACTAGGAAAATTCCACCCCTTATCAGCTTCCCTGCACTTGGTACTGATTGGCCGTTCTAACCATGTGACTCTTACTCAGTGAGGCTGGCCTTAAAACAACAATCACCACAGATACGATCCAACAGTATTTGGAACATATGGCCTACATAACTAGCATCACACTGGCACTGAAATTCATATACCACATTACTCATGTGTGCTAGGCTTGAGGGCAGCATCCTTTTAATGGCAAATACTACTCATGTTGCTACTGCATAGTAGCTGTGTGAAACAGATAGCTTTACCTGTTGCTCATATTTTTGAGATACCTTGCCCTTCTCGCGTAACCTGAGGAAGACTGGGCACTTTCGAGGCCAAAAGTAATGGCCTGAAGCCCGTTCATGAGTTTGCATGATAAGCAGCCTGAAATGGTCTGATCAGGGTAGCCATTATCCTAGGCAATGCCTTTGATGCACCCTATTTCAGCATCAAGCTTGCACGGTGAGCAAATAGCTCGGGCCCTATTTAAAAGGGTGCTGATAAAATCAATCTTGTAGCATGTGGAACAGTATGAATCCTAACGTGTATATTGACCAGTAAGGGTAGGCTTGTGGCAGACCATGGTAGAGAACCCCCTTGGCAGGTTTCTCAACTAGTACATCAAGAAAGGGGAGTTCATTTGACTGTTCCATTTCAAAGGTGAATTTGAGTGCAGGATGAAGCCCATTAAGGAAATCATTACATGCAGCTGTGGATTTAAATATAGCAAACGTATCATCTGCATATTGGAAATAATTGGAGGTTAGGTGTCATTCCATCAAAGACACGTTTCTCATGAAACCTAACAAAGATGTTTGCGAGAGCTGGGCCTAGAGGGGATCCCATGGCAACATCATCAATTTGGGCATACATGGTGTCATTAAAACTGAACTCAACTGTGCAAGTTGCCGAGTTTAAGTTCAATAAATACTGATTCCCGCAATGGTGACGGGTCTAGATTGCCATGATATAGTGCTGCAGCACAAATATCTATGGCTTCCTTAAGTGGAAAATTGGTGAATAGGCTAGCAATGTCAAATGAGCACATGGACACAACACAGCTATTGATGTGCAAGTCCTGTGTGGTCTTCGCAGGTGTGGAGGAGTCCTTCACCATGTATGTGGAAAACTTGGTCAAAACTGGTTGTATCAATTCGCCCAACCATTTGGCCAATTCATGTTGTGCAGAACCGGTCACAGATAAGATAGGGTGTAAAGGGACATCACTTGTATGTTTTGGGCAGCTCATACATAGGCGAACGTAGCGAACCATGAGGGCAAACCATGTCATCATATAGTAGCTCTTCACTCTTACACAAGTCCAGCAAGCATTTGTCAACATACTTTCGAGCAAGGCAGTCTCGTCATGTTGAGCGGCAGGTCCAATGGATACTAATTTGGACCTGTCAATAAGAATAGCGTGCATTTTGTTGATAGTCACACTTGTTAAGGATGAATACTCCCACCCTTTGTCAGGTTACTGATATGTATGACCAGGTTGATCTTCAGGCCTCGCAACACTGCAAGACATTTGTGTCGCATGTGAAAGTCAGACAGGTCGTTCGGAATCCCACAATATGCGTACGCTAGATCAGCTAGGTGCACTTTCAAGGATTCAGCGTCTTCATTGGATGTTAGTTTGTGGCGGGATAGTTGAGAGTAGAGGAGTTCGAACTCAGCAAATACATCTTCCTGTCTGATTGGGAGGAGGGCACACCAAAATTGAAACCATGCGCAAGAACAAACTCCTTGCTTTCTGAGAGCACATGGTCAGAGAGAGTTGTTACATGTTTAGTGGCATAATTAATTGCCTTGCCAAACTGCTTCTGCTTAAGTGAGTTTATGGTGCGGACGTGTTTCAAATAAGTATTGTTTATGGTGCGGTCATCTGTTGAAGCAATATAACAGCATAAACAGATCGGATCAAATGGAAAAATGAAAGAAGTTTGCGCACCTCAGATCAAGCGCAGTGTAGGGCATGGGGTAAATTAGTAACCCATTGCTCAATCTTTCAAGAAATTTAAAGAAGGAAGTGCCTAAAGGAGGCGGGTAACAATGGTCTGGGGGAGCAGGGAAAAATTATGTATCAACTCTGGATAGAATGGACTTGATGGGTTTAATAAAATTTAAATCAAGAAAAAATTATGTTCTGAAATCAAAATAACATTTTGCCATCATAAAGTTGAGGGGGACTATTTTCAGAATGAAGGTTTTATCATGAAAACATATGCATGCATAAAAAGACTTCCATTTATATCCTGCTTTTCACAACCACCTGACGTCTCAAAGCACCTTTACAGCCAATGAAGCACTGTCATCACTGTTGTAATGCAGGAAAAACAACAGTTAATTTGTGTTCCGCAAACTTCCACAAATAGCAATGTGATAAAGACTAGATAATTTGTTTTTAGTGATGTTAATTGAGGGTTAAATATTGGCCAGGACACTGGTCCAACCATTATTTTCAGGATAATGTTCCTTAGCAGGCATAATTTTGGTAATGCAGTTGTATCATTACAGCACTGATGGCAATGCTACACTCCTAATGCTGGTCAATCCCAGAACCAGTGGTAAGTAGCTAAAAGCCACGGTAAACAGCACAAGAAAATATTCATAACACCTGACACCAAACCTTATACATAAATAATTTATGGAAATAAAATAGATTTTTGCAAGGTTTTCTTTAACTTAATTTAAATCGGGGAAAAAAAAGTGATTTATAAGGGAAGTAACTTGCAATGTTCACATCCACAATTTAGAACCACACCTTTGAATAAAATAACTATGGGAATAAAATCTAAAATGAGTTAGAATCATAAATATCCTCAAGGGAAACCAAACTTTTCTAAACCTTTAGTTAATTGGAGGAAAATAATAAGTTCTTATGGGAGAAGTCAATTTATTCCCCTACATGGATCAACGCAATAGGTGTCAATAGTATCACTTTTTAAGCATACCAGGACAACAAAGAAGCCTAGCAAGAATGCACGTAGTCCCAAATAGCTAAAATAGCTCAAAAAACAATCCTGAATATAGATCTTATGACTTGAAGGCAAGGCGTTAGAATTTTGCTTTTATCTTAGAATAAAAGTGCAGCAGAGGACAGAGGCGCGTTATAAATTAAGCTGCAGATTTACCCAACATGCAAGCTTATTATAGGGATGGAAAAAAAATGTTTGCAGCAGTGCTGAATTTAGAAGATACTTAAAAAAAATGTCTTCAGTACATGCATTGCCTTCAAGCAGGATTTAGGAGCATGACTCCCCTACAAAGGAATGCTTGCTTGTCCCCAGTTTATGTACGTTTTCTGGTGTTTCGGAGTCTACTATAATCCTGTGCCTAAAGTCAAAGATAATTTCTCTTGGATTAATTAATTTTCATATTGAAAATATTTAAAGTATTGTATGGACTTTAATACAATTGCATAGAGTTCTGTTTATTTCATCACAAGTACAGCCTCAGATACACCATGTTAACAAAATGTTTTATAGCATGAACCTATAATAATCCCAATCAGTAATATTTCTATGTTCACAAGACAAAACAAACTTACTATCACAACAATAGAACACCTGAGGCAATTATGGAACTACTTGAATTGAGGATATCCTGATTTAGCAGTTTCAAGTATTTAATCTTAAATAGTTTCAGAAGGAATCAGAATGAGTATCAAAATAAAACCAAGAAGAGGATTTATCCCTCTTCCGGCAGGCTCAGCAGGGGCAGTCAGGAAGACGATCAGGGCCGGACCGCGATTTCATGCTGGCGGGTCAACTAAGGCCTACCCAGCGTGAGTGGCGAATGGCAGTGCTCAGTGCTGCCTGTGTGTGGGGGGCAGGTGGGGGGGAAGAGGAGGGCCAGCACGCAGGTTCATGCATGCAAGTGGGCGCATACTGGAAAAGCTTCCTGAGGCACAGAGCTGCCTCAGGGAGATGAAGAGTTCTAAATATTAAAAAAAAAGATTTTAAAAATGTTATAAAACATGTCCCAGTTCATGTGACTTTGTCACATGAACAGAGACATGTTATAAATAAAATGTTAAAATTTTAATTTTATTTGCGGTTGGAAACTTCATCCCGCCCATGGATGAGTTTTAAAAAGTGCAAAGGCCGCTAGGCCCTTTCGCCTGCCTGCCAACAGTAAGGTGGCGAGAGACGGGGGTGGGGAGAGAGGGGTGAGGGAGGGAGAGAGAGAGAGGGGTGAGCGAGGGAGGGAGAGAGAGCGAGGGAGGGAGAGAGAGGGGCGAGGGAGAGAGAGGCGGAGTGAGGGGCGAGGGGGGAGGGAGAGACAGGGGGGAGGGAGAGAGAGAAAGGGGCGAGGGAGAGAGGGAGAGAGAGGGGGGAGGGAGGGAGAGAGAGAGGGGCGAGAGGGGCGAGGGAGAGAGAGGGGCGAGAGGGGCGAGGGAGAGAGAGGGGCGAGAGGGGCGAGGGAGAGAGAGGGGCGAGGGAGGGAGAGAGAGGGGCGAGGGAGGGAGGGAGAGAGAGGGGAGAGGGAGGGAGGGAGAGAGAGGGGCGAGGGAGAGAGAGAGGCGAGGGAGAGAGAGGGGCGAGGGAGAGAGAGGGGCGAGGGAGAGAGAGGGGCGAGGGAGAGAGAGGGGCGAGGGAGAGAGAGGGGCGAGGGAGAGAGAGGGGCGAGGGAGAGAGAGGGGCGAGGGAGAGAGAGGGGCGAGGGAGAGAGAGGGGCGAGGGAGAGAGAGGGGCGAGGGAGAGAGAGGGGCGAGGGAGAGAGAGGGGCGAGGGAGAGAGAGGGGCGAGGGAGGGAGAGGGGCGAGGGAGGGAGAGGGGCGAGGGAGGGAGAGGGGCGAGGGAGGGAGAGGGGCGAGGGAGGGAGAGGGGCGAGGGAGGGAGAGGGGCGAGGGAGGGAGAGGGGCGAGGGAGGGAGAGGGGCGAGGGAGAGAGAGGGGCGAGGGAGAGAGAGGGGCGAGGGAGAGAGAGGGGCGAGGGAGAGAGAGGGGCGAGGGAGAGAGAGGGGCGAGGGAGAGAGAGGGGCGAGGGAGAGAGAGGGGCGAGGGAGAGAGAGGGGCGAGGGAGAGAGAGGGGCGAGGGAGAGAGAGGGGCGAGGGAGAGAGAGGGGCGAGGGAGAGAGAGGGGCGAGGGAGAGAGAGGGGCGAGGGAGGAGAGGGGCGAGGGAGGGAGAGGGGCGAGGGAGGGAGAGGGGCGAGGGAGAGAGAGGGGCGAGGGAGGGAGAGGGGCGAGGGAGGGAGAGGGGCGAGGGAGGGAGAGGGGCGAGGGAGGGAGAGGGGCGAGGGAGGGAGAGGGGCGAGGGAGGGAGGGAGAGAGAGGGGCGAGGGAGGGAGGGAGAGAGAGGGGCGAGGGAGGGAGGGAGAGAGAGGGGCGAGGGAGGGAGGGAGAGAGAGGGGCGAGGGAGGGAGGGAGAGAGAGGGGCGAGGGAGGGAGGGAGAGAGAGGGGCGAGGGAGGGAGGGAGAGAGAGGGGCGAGGGAGGGAGGGAGAGAGAGGGGCGAGGGAGGGAGGGAGAGAGAGGGGCGAGGGAGGGAGGGAGAGAGAGGGGCGAGGGAGGGAGGGAGAGAGAGGGGCGAGGGAGGGAGGGAGAGAGAGGGGCGAGGGAGGGAGGGAGAGAGAGGGGCGAGGGAGGGAGGGAGAGAGAGGGGCGAGGGAGGGAGGGAGAGAGAGGGGCGAGGGAGGGAGGGAGAGAGAGGGGCGAGGGAGGGAGGGAGAGAGAGGGGCGAGGGAGGGAGGGAGAGAGAGGGGCGAGGGAGGGAGGGAGAGAGAGGGGCGAGGGAGGGAGGGAGAGAGAGGGGCGAGGGAGGGAGGGAGAGGGGCGAGGGAGGGAGGGAGAGAGAGGGGCGAGGGAGGGAGAGAGAGGGGCGAGGGAGGGAGGAGAGAGAGGGGCGAGGAGGGAGGGAGAGAGAGGGGCGAGGGAGGGAGGGAGAGAGAGGGGCGAGGGAGGGAGGGAGAGAGAGGGGCGAGGGAGGGAGGGAGAGAGAGGGGCGAGGGAGGGAGGGAGAGAGAGGGGCGAGGGAGGGAGGGAGAGAGAGGGGCGAGGGAGGGAGGGAGAGAGAGGGGCGAGGGAGGGAGGGAGAGAGAGGGGCGAGGGAGGGAGGGAGAGAGAGGGGCGAGGGAGGGAGGGAGAGAGAGGGGCGAGGGAGGGAGGGAGAGAGAGGGGCGAGGGAGGGAGGGAGAGAGAGGGGCGAGGGAGGGAGGGAGAGAGAGGGGCGAGGGAGGGAGGGAGAGAGAGGGGCGAGGGAGGGAGGGAGAGAGAGGGGCGAGGGAGGGAGGGAGAGAGAGGGGCGAGGGAGGGAGGGAGAGAGAGGGGCGAGGGAGGGAGGGAGAGAGAGGGGCGAGGGAGGGAGGGAGAGAGAGGGGCGAGGGAGGGAGGGAGAGAGAGGGGCGAGGGAGGGAGGGAGAGAGAGGGGCGAGGGAGGGAGGGAGAGAGAGGGGCGAGGGAGGGAGGGAGAGAGAGGGGCGAGGGAGGGAGGGAGAGAGAGGGGCGAGGGAGGGAGGGAGAGAGAGGGGCGAGGGAGGGAGGGAGAGAGAGGGGCGAGGGAGGGAGGGAGAGAGAGGGGCGAGGGAGGGAGGGAGAGAGAGGGGCGAGGGAGGGAGGGAGAGAGAGGGGCGAGGGAGGGAGGGAGAGAGAGGGGCGAGGGAGGGAGGGAGAGAGAGGGGCGAGGGAGGGAGGGAGAGAGAGGGGCGAGGGAGGGAGGGAGAGAGAGGGGCGAGGGAGGGAGGGAGAGAGAGGGGCGAGGGAGGGAGGGAGAGAGAGGGGCGAGGGAGGGAGGGAGAGAGAGGGGCGAGGGAGGGAGGGAGAGAGAGGGGCGAGGGAGGGAGGGAGAGAGAGGGGCGAGGGAGGGAGGGAGAGAGAGGGGCGAGGGAGGGAGGGAGAGAGAGGGGCGAGGGAGGGAGGGAGAGAGAGGGGCGAGGGAGGGAGGGAGAGAGGGGGCGAGGGAGGGAGGGAGAGAGAGGGGCGAGGGAGGGAGGGAGAGAGAGGGGCGAGGGAGGGAGGGAGAGAGAGGGGCGAGGGAGGGAGGGAGAGAGGGGGCGAGGGAGGGAGGGAGAGAGGGGGCGAGGGAGGGAGGGAGAGAGAGGGGCGAGGGAGGGAGGGAGAGAGAGGGGCGAGGGAGGGAGGGAGAGAGAGGGGCGAGGGAGGGAGGGAGAGAGAGGGGCGAGGGAGGGAGGGAGAGAGAGGGGCGAGGGAGGGAGGGAGAGAGAGGGGCGAGGGAGGGAGGGAGAGAGAGGGGCGAGGGAGGGAGGGAGAGAGAGGGGCGAGGGAGGGAGGGAGAGAGAGGGGCGAGGGAGGGAGGGAGAGAGAGGGGCGAGGGAGGGAGGGAGAGAGAGGGGCGAGGGAGGGAGGGAGAGAGAGGGGCGAGGGAGGGAGGGAGAGAGAGGGGCGAGGGAGGGAGGGAGAGAGAGGGGCGAGGGAGGGAGGGAGAGAGAGGGGCGAGGGAGGGAGGGAGAGAGAGGGGCGAGGGAGGGAGGGAGAGAGAGGGGCGAGGGAGGGAGGGAGAGAGAGGGGCGAGGGAGGGAGGGAGAGAGAGGGGCGAGGGAGGGAGGGAGAGAGAGGGGCGAGGGAGGGAGGGAGAGAGAGGGGCGAGGGAGGGAGGGAGAGAGAGGGGCGAGGGAGGGAGGGAGAGAGAGGGGCGAGGGAGGGAGGGAGAGAGAGGGGCGAGGGAGGGAGGGAGAGAGAGGGGCGAGGGAGGGAGGGAGAGAGAGGGGCGAGGGAGGGAGGGAGAGAGAGGGGCGAGGGAGGGAGGGAGAGAGAGGGGCGAGGGAGGGAGGGAGAGAGAGGGGCGAGGGAGGGAGGGAGAGAGAGGGGCGAGGGAGGGAGGGAGAGAGAGGGGCGAGGGAGGGAGGGAGAGAGAGGGGCGAGGGAGGGAGGGAGAGAGAGGGGCGAGGGAGGGAGGGAGAGAGAGGGGCGAGGGAGGGAGGGAGAGAGAGGGGCGAGGGAGGGAGGGAGAGAGAGGGGCGAGGGAGGGAGGGAGAGAGAGGGGCGAGGGAGGGAGGGAGAGAGAGGGGCGAGGGAGGGAGGGAGAGAGAGGGGCGAGGGAGGGAGGGAGAGAGAGGGGCGAGGGAGGGAGGGAGAGAGAGGGGCGAGGGAGGGAGGGAGAGAGAGGGGCGAGGGAGGGAGGGAGAGAGAGGGGCGAGGGAGGGAGGGAGAGAGAGGGGCGAGGGAGGGAGGGAGAGAGAGGGGCGAGGGAGGGAGGGAGAGAGAGGGGCGAGGGAGGGAGGGAGAGAGAGGGGCGAGGGAGGGAGGGAGAGAGAGGGGCGAGGGAGGGAGGGAGAGAGAGGGGCGAGGGAGGGAGGGAGAGAGAGGGGCGAGGGAGGGAGGGAGAGAGAGGGGCGAGGGAGGGAGGGAGAGAGAGGGGCGAGGGAGGGAGGGAGAGAGAGGGGCGAGGGAGGGAGGGAGAGAGAGGGGCGAGGGAGGGAGGGAGAGAGAGGGGCGAGGGAGGGAGGGAGAGAGAGGGGCGAGGGAGGGAGGGAGAGAGAGGGGCGAGGGAGGGAGGGAGAGAGAGGGGCGAGGGAGGGAGGGAGAGAGAGGGGCGAGGGAGGGAGGGAGAGAGAGGGGCGAGGGAGGGAGGGAGAGAGAGGGGCGAGGGAGGGAGGGAGAGAGAGGGGCGAGGGAGGGAGGGAGAGAGAGGGGCGAGGGAGGGAGGGAGAGAGAGGGGCGAGGGAGGGAGGGAGAGAGAGGGGCGAGGGAGGGAGGGAGAGAGAGGGGCGAGGGAGGGAGGGAGAGAGAGGGGCGAGGGAGGGAGGGAGAGAGAGGGGCGAGGGAGGGAGGGAGAGAGAGGGGCGAGGGAGGGAGGGAGAGAGAGGGGCGAGGGAGGGAGGGAGAGAGAGGGGCGAGGGAGGGAGGGAGAGAGAGGGGCGAGGGAGGGAGGGAGAGAGAGAGGGGCGAGGGAGGGAGGGAGAGAGTGGGGAGAGGGAGGGAGGGAGAGAGTGGGGAGAGGGAGGGAGGGAGAGAGTGGGGAGAGGGAGGGAGGGAGAGAGTGGGGAGAGGGAGGGAGGGAGAGAGTGGGGAGAGGGAGGGAGGGAGAGAGTGGGGAGAGGGAGGGAGGGAGAGAGAGGGGCGAGGGAGGGAGGGAGAGAGAGGGGCGAGGGAGGGAGGGAGAGAGAGGGGCGAGGGAGGGAGGGAGGGAGAGGGGCGAGGGAGGGAGGGAGGGCGAGGGAGGGAGGGAGGGAGAGGGGCGAGGGAGGGAGGGAGGGAGAGGGGCGAGGGAGGGAGGGAGAGGGGCGAGGGAGGGAGAGGGGCGAGGGAGGGAGGGAGAGGGGCGAGGGAGGGAGGGAGAGGGGTGAGGAGGGGAGGGAGGGAGAGGGGTGAGGAGGGGAGGGAGGGAGAGGGGTGAGGAGGGGAGGGAGGGAGAGGGGTGAGGAGGGGAGGGAGGGAGAGGGGCGAGGGAGAGAGGGAGCGCGAGAGAGGGGCGAGGGAGAGAGGGAGCGCGAGAGAGGGGCGAGGGAGAGAGGGAGCGCGAGAGAGGGGCGAGGGAGGGAGCGCGCGAGAGAGGGGCGAGGGAGGGAAGCGCGCGAGAGAGAGGGGCGAAGGAGGGAGCGCGCGAGAGAGGGGCGAGGGAGGGAGCGCGCGAGAGAGGGGCGAGGGAGGGAGCGCGCGAGAGAGGGGCGAGGGAGGGAGCGCGCGAGAGAGGGGCGAGGGAGGGAGCGCGCGAGAGAGGGGCGAGGGAGGGAGCGCGCGAGAGAGGGGCGAGGGAGGGAAGCGCGCGAGAGAGGGGCGAGGGAGGGAGCGCGAGAGAGAGGGGCGAGGGAGGGAGCGCGAGAGAGAGGGGCGAGGGAGGGAGCGCGAGAGAGAGGGGCGAGGGAGGGAGCGCGAGAGAGAGGGGCGAGGGAGGGAGCGCGCGAGAGAGGGGCGAGGGAGGGAGCGCGCGAGAGAGGGGCGAGGGAGGGAAGCGCGCGAGAGAGGGGCGAGGGAGGGAGCGCGCGAGAGAGGGGCGAGGGAGGGATGCGCGCGAGAGAGGGGCGAGGAGGGAGCGCGCGAGAGAGGGGCGAGGGAGGGAGCGCGCGAGAGAGGGCGAGGGAGGGAAGCGCGCGAGAGAGGGGCGAGGGAGGGAGCGCGCGAGAGAGGGGCGAGGGAGGGAGCGCGCGAGAGAGGGGCGAGGGAGGGAGCGCGAGAGAGAGGGGCGAGGGAGGGAGCGCGAGAGAGAGGGGCGAGGGAGGGAGCGCGAGAGAGAGGGGCGAGGGAGGGAGCGCGAGAGAGAGGGGCGAGGAGGGAGCGCGAGAGAGAGGGCGAGGGAGGAGCGCGAGAGAGAGGGGCGAGGGAGGGAGCGCGAGAGAGAGGGGCGAGGGAGGGAGCGCGAGAGAGAGGGGCGAGGGAGGGAGCGCGGAGAGAGAGGGGCGAGGGAGGGAGCGCGAGAGAGAGGGGCGAGGGAGGGAGCGCGAGAGAGAGGGGCGAGGGAGGGAGCGCGAGAGAGAGGGGCGAGGGAGGGAGCGCGAGAGAGAGGGGCGAGGGAGGGAGCGCGAGAGAGAGGGGCGAGGGAGGGAGCGCGAGAGAGAGGGGCGAGGGAGGGAGCGCGAGAGAGAGGGGCGAGGGAGGGAGCGCGAGAGAGAGGGGCGAGGGAGGGAGCGCGAGAGAGAGGGGCGAGGGAGGGAGCGCGAGAGAGAGGGGCGAGGGAGGGAGCGCGAGAGAGAGGGGCGAGGGAGGGAGCGCGAGAGAGAGGGGCGAGGGAGGGAGCGCGAGAGAGAGGGGCGAGGGAGGGAGCGCGAGAGAGAGGGGCGAGGGAGGGAGCGCGAGAGAGAGGGGCGAGGGAGGGAGCGCGAGAGAGAGGGGCGAGGGAGGGAGCGCGAGAGAGAGGGGCGAGGGAGGGAGCGCGAGAGAGAGGGGCGAGGGAGGGAGCGCGAGAGAGAGGGGCGAGGGAGGGAGCGCGAGAGAGAGGGGCGAGGGAGGGAGCGCGAGAGAGAGGGGCGAGGGAGGGAGCGCGAGAGAGAGGGGCGAGGGAGGGAGCGCGAGAGAGAGGGGCGAGGGAGGGAGCGCGAGAGAGAGGGGCGAGGGAGGGAGCGCGAGAGAGAGGGGCGAGGGAGGGAGCGCGAGAGAGAGGGGCGAGGGAGGGAGCGCGAGAGAGAGGGGCGAGGGAGGAGGGCGAGGAGGAGGAGAGAGGGGCGAGGGAGGGAGCGCGAGAGAGAGGGGCGAGGGAGGGAGCGCGAGAGAGAGGGGCGAGGGAGGGAGCGCGAGAGAGAGGGGCGAGGGAGGGAGCGCGAGAGAGAGGGGCGAGGGAGGGAGCGCGAGAGAGGGGGCGAGGGAGGGAGCGAGAGAGAGGGGCGAGCGAGGGAGCGAGAGGGGGCGAGGGAGGGAGCGAGGGAGGGAGCGAGAGAGGGGCGAGGGAGGGGGCGAGGGAGGGAGCGAGAGAGGAGCGAGAGAAGGAGCGAGAGAGGGGCGAGGGAGGGAGGGGGCGAGGGAGGTAGGGAGGTAGAGGGGCGAGGGAGGTAGGGAGGTAGAGGGGCGAGGGAGGTAGAGGGGCGAGGGAGGTAGAGGGGCGAGGGAGGTAGAGGGAGGGAGAGGGGCGAGGGAGGGAGAGGGGCGAGGGAGGGAGAGGGGCGAGGGAGGGAGAGGGGCGAGGGAGGGAGGGAGAGAGGGGCGAGGGAGGGAGGGAGAGAGGGGCGAGGGAGGGAGGGAGAGAGGGGCGAGGGAGGGAGGGAGAGAGGGGCGAGGGAGGGAGGGAGAGAGGGGCGAGGGAGGGAGGGAGAGAGGGGCGAGGGAGGGAGGGAGAGAGGGGCGAGGGAGGGAGGGAGAGAGGGGCGAGGGAGGGAGGGAGAGAGGGGCGAGGGAGGGAGGGAGGGAGGAGAGAGGGGCGAGGGAGGGAGGGAGAGAGGGGCGAGGGAGGGAGGGAGAGAGGGGCGAGGGAGGGAGGGAGAGAGGGGCGAGGGAGGGAGGGAGGAGAGAGGGGCGAGGGAGGGAGGGAGAGAGGGGCGAGGGGCGAGGGAGGGAGGGAGAGAGGGGCGAGGGAGGGAGGGAGGGAGAGAGGGGCGAGGGAGGGAGGGAGGGAGAGAGAGAGGGGCGAGGGAGGGAGGGAGAGAGGGGCGAGGGAGGGAGGGAGAGAGAGAGGGGCGAGGGAGGGAGGGAGGGAGGGAGAGAGGGGCGAGGGGCGAGGGGCGAGGGGCGAGGGGCGAGGGAGAGGGAGAGGGAGAGGGAGAGGGGCGAGGGAGAGGGAGAGGGAGAGGGGCGAGGGAGAGGGGTGAGGGTGGAGAGAGAGGCGGGGAGGGAGGGAGGCGGGGAGGGAGGGAGGGAGAGAGAGAGAGAAGGTGGGAGGGAGGGAGAGAGAGAGAGAGAGAGAGGGAGGGAGAGAGAGGGAGATAGTGATGGGGGAGATAGAGAGGGAGGGAGAGACAGACAGAGTGAGAGCAACAGACAGAGACAGAGAGATGGGGGAGTGAGGGGGAGAAAGAAAGAGACGGGGGGGAGTGAGGGGGAGAGACGAGGGGGAGAGACGGGGGGGAGTGAGGGGGAGAGACGGGGAGGAGTGAGGGGGAGAGACGGGGGGGAGTGAGGGGGAGAGACGGGGGGGAGTGAGGGGGAGAGACGGGGGGGAGTGAGGGGGAGAGACGGGGGGGAGTGAGGGGGAGAGACGGGGGGGAGTGAGGGGGAGAGACGGGGGGGAGTGAGGGGGAGAGACGGGGGGGAGTGAGGGGGAGAGACGGGGGGAGTGAGGGGGAGAGACGGGGGGGGGGAGTGAGGGGGAGAGACGGGGGGGGAGTGAGAGGGGGAGTGAGGGGGGGAGTGAGGGGGAGAGACGGGGCGGAGTGAGGGGGAGAGACGGGGCGGAGTGAGGGGGAGAGACGGGCGGAGTGAGGGGGAGAGACGGGGGGGAGTGAGGGGGAGAGACGGGGGGGAGTCGAGGGGGAGAGAGAGGGGGGGAGACGAGGGGGAGAGAGAGGGGGGGGAGACGAGGGGGGGAGAGACGGGGAGAGACGGGGGGGAGAGACGGGGGGGGGGAGACGGGGGGGGGAGTGAGGGGGAGAGACGGGGGGAGACGAGGGGGAGAGACGGGTGGGAGACGAGGGGGAGAGACGGGGGGGAGACGAGGGGGAGAGACGGGGGGGGAGACGAGGGGGAGAGACGGGGGGGGGAGTGAGGGGGAGAGACGGGGGGGGGAAGTGAGGGGGAGAGACGGGGGGGGGAGTGAGGGGGAGAGACGGGGGGGGAGTGAGGGGGAGAGACGAGGGGGGGAGTGAGGGGGAGAGACGGGGGGGGGGAGTGAGGGGGAGAGACGGGGGGGGGGAGTGAGGGGGAGAGACGGGGGGGGGGGGAGTGAGGGGGAGAGACGGGGGGGGGGGGAGTGAGGGGGAGAGACGGGGGGGGGAGTGAGGGGGAGAGACGGGGGGGGGAGTGAGGGGGAGAGACGGGGGGGGGGAGTGAGGGGGAGAGACGGGGGGGGGGAGTGAGGGGGAGAGACGGGGGGGGGGAGACGAGGGGGAGAGACGGGGGGGGAGACGAGGGGGAGAGACGGGGGGGAGAGACGGGGGGGAGAGACGAGGGGGAGAGACGGGGGGGGAGACGGGGGGGGGAGAGAGGGGGGGGAGACGAGGGGGGGAGAGACGGGGAGAGACGGGGGGGAGAGACGGGGGGGGGGAGACGGGGGGGGGAGTGAGGGGGAGAGACGGGGGGAGACGAGGGGGAGAGACGGGTGGGAGACGAGGGGGAGAGACGGGGGGGAGACGAGGGGGAGAGACGGGGGGGGAGACGAGGGGGAGAGACGGGGGGGGGAGTGAGGGGGAGAGACGGGGGGGGGAAGTGAGGGGGAGAGACGGGGGGGGGAGTGAGGGGGAGAGACGGGGGGGGAGTGAGGGGGAGAGACGAGGGGGGGAGTGAGGGGGAGAGACGGGGGGGGGGAGTGAGGGGGAGAGACGGGGGGGGGGAGTGAGGGGGAGAGACGGGGGGGGGGGGAGTGAGGGGGAGAGACGGGGGGGGGGGAGTGAGGGGGAGAGACGGGGGGGGGAGTGAGGGGGAGAGACGGGGGGGGGAGTGAGGGGGAGAGACGGGGGGGGGGAGTGAGGGGGAGAGACGGGGGGGGGGAGACGAGGGGGAGAGACGGGGGGGGGAGACGAGGGGGAGAGACGGGGGGGAGAGACGGGGGGGAGAGACGAGGGGGAGAGACGGGGGGGGAGACGGGGGGGGGAGACGAGGGGGAGAGACGGGGGGGGAGACGAGGGGGAGAGACGAGGGGGGGAGTGAGGGGGAGAGACGGGGGGGGGGGAGTGAGGGGGAGAGACGGGGGGGGAAGTGAGGGGGAGAGACGGGGGGGGAGTGAGGGGGAGAGACGGGGGGGGAGTGAGGGGGAGAGACGGGGGGGTAGTGAGGGGGAGAGACGGGGGGGGGAGTGAGGGGGAGAGACGGGGGGGGGAGTGAGGGGGAGAGACGGGGGGGGGAGTGAGGGGGAGAGACGGGGGGGGGAGTGAGGGGGAGAGACGGGGGGTGGTAGTGAGGGGGAGAGACGGGGGGGGGGGAGTGAGGGGGAGAGACGGGGGGGGGGAGTGAGGGGGAGAGACGGGGGGGGGGGAGTGAGGGGGAGAGACGGGGGGGGGGGGGAGTGAGGGGGAGAGGAGGGGGGGGGAGTGAGGGGGAGAGAGGGGGGGGAGTGAGGGGGAGAGACGGGGGGGGGGAGTGAGGGGGAGAGACGGGGGGGGGAGTGAGGGGGAGTGAGGGGGAGAGAGGGGGGGAGTGAGGGGGAGAGACGGGGGGGGGGAGTGAGGGGGAGAGACGGGGGGGGAGTGAGGGGGAGAGACGGGGGGGGGGGGGGAGTGAGCGGGAGAGACGGGGGGGAGAGACGGGGAGAGTGAGGGGGAGAGACGGGGAGAGTGAGGGGGAGAGACGGTGGGGAGTGAGGGAGAGAGACGGTGGGGAGTGAGGGAGAGAGACGGTGGGGAGTGAGGGAGAGAGACGGTGGGGAGTGAGGGAGAGAGACAAGGGGAGTGAGGGGGAGAGACAAGGGGAGTGAGGGGGAGAGACGGGGGAGTGAAGGGGAGAGAGAAAGAGACAGGGAAGGGGCAGTGAGAGAGAGAAAAAGACGAGGGCGAGAGAGTGAGAGAAAGAGACGGGGGCGAGAGAGAGGGAGGGAGAGAAAGGCATAGAGAGGGGGGAGAGAAGGAGAGAGAGTGAAAAAGAGAGGGGGAGAGAGAGAGGGAGGTAGAAAGAGGGGGGTGGGGGGGAGAGAGAGAGAGAGACCCGGGGTGGGGGGCGGGGGGAAAGAGAGAGATGGGAGGAGGAGAGAGAGAAAGAGATGGGGGTGAGAGAGAGAGAAAGAGACGGGGACGAGAGAGATAGTGTGTGACGGGGAGAGAGAGGGGTGGCAGAGAGAGGTGGTGGGTGAGAGTGGAGAGAGAGAGAGAGAGAGGAGGGAGAAAGAGAGAGAGGGGGGGAAAGAGAGGGGGGGGAAGAGAGAGAGGGGGGGAAGAGAGGGGGGGGAAGAGAGAGAGGGGGGGAAGAGAGGGGGGGGGAAGAGAGAGGGGGGGAAGAGAGGGGGGGGGAAGAGAGGGGGTGGGGGGAGAGAGGGTGGGGGGAGAGAGGGAGAGAAAGTGAGGGAGGAAAAAAGGAGGGGGAGAAAAAGAGAGGGGGGAGAAAGAGGGGGACAGAAGTGGGAAGGGAGGGGGGAGAAAGAGGGGGACAGAAGTGGGAAGGGAGGGGGACAGAAGTGGGAAGGGAGTGGGGAGGGGGGCAGGGAGCGGGACAGAAGTGGGGGGTGTGGGGTCAGAAAGGGGAGTGGAAGGCGAGGAAAGTGAGAGAGATAGAGTGGGAAAGGTGAGAGAGAAAGAGAGAGACAGTGACAGAGTGGGAAGGACAGAGTGAGAGAGACAGAGAGGGGGGGAAGACAGAGTAGGAAAGGAGAGATTGAGAGTTAGACAGTTAGAGAAAGAGAGAAGTTAGATAGTTTGAGTTAGAGAGAGAGGGGGAGAGGGAGGGAAAGGAAAGGAAAGAGAGAAAGGAGAACCAGAGGACATCAAAAGAGTGAGACACAGTGGGAAAGGAGAGATGGGGAGAGAGCGAGACAGACACACACACACAGAATGGGAATCGGACGGAGAAGAGAGTGATACAGTGGGAAAGCAAAGCAGGCAAAATTTTGTGCTGAGTTTCAGGACTGCTGTGGTTTAGATTCAGAAACTGTGCCACTCAGGGCTTGTTTGGGTTTCGTGTTAACAGTCAGTCATCATTAACTGGTGCATTCTCCATGGCAACACCTCTACCTATCAACACTCTCTTCTCATACAGTTTAAACTATTCTTGCGATTGTCCTGATGAGTGCAAGACAAAAAGCTTTGACAAAATGTCTTTTTTCAGCAACTCTGTGTTCCTGCTGAGGGCACCTTTATAACAGGCTATTAGGAAAGTAAGCCAGAAAGGCAAATATACTATGAAAATTGGTCACAATTATATAAAAGATACATTTACTAAACAGTTAACAAGCATTCCATTTTAAGTGAAAATTAGTCCATAGGTTACTTTTTCCATTTGTTTATATCTTTACTCTCATCTTGGCTTTCTTCCATATTAGCAGTTAATTTGGGAGTGCAAGATAATTTGGTGTGGTGATGCTGCCACCTTTGCAACTAGACATTTTGTGATAAGTTGAGGTGAGGCTGATCCTGCCTATTTAACTTTGTTACATAATCATACCTGCCAAAACATGATTAAATGCTCAATCGGAAAAGACAAGTGTCAATATCAGTCAAAGCTAGAATTTGCACCTTATGTTCCCTCTGGTTAGAAGTAAGTTCATCAGAGCTAAATCAGCCCTGATCATCACTAAGAACTTGATAGGATTGGAAAACAATTGGGAACTTTTCATCACCAAACAAACTGCACTCGTCACTTCTGCTCATGATTGCAACTTAGCGTTTTAAATATTGTTATATGACAACGATTGGAACAAAGATAAAACAAATTCAATTACCTGGAGAATACCGCATCACTGATAGCTGTTCGTTTCCATCAGTGTGTATTGAAACTAGATCTTTTGTCTCAGCATCTAGAACAAACCACCTGTTATACAAGAAATATTAATAAATCAAATTCATTGCTACTTAAGCAATTCTTACTGTACTGTTGCATGCATTAATAAATATTACGCTTACTTGGAAACATCTTCCTTAGTCCATTAATCATTTTAAATTTTAACTTAACCAGATATTTCATTCTGATTAACACTTTCGCACACCTAGCTGTGGTATGTTAACATTCTATTTGAATTACATAGGGCTTGTTTGAAAGTGAAGAGATACCTGTCTTTTATCTTTAATTGTGAAAAAAAGTTTCGTTTATAAGTACAGAATCCACTACTAGAGTGTCAGCCAAAGAATCTAATATTGAGGTGTATGCTTTAAATGATTCCGTAGAATGGGCCAGCTGCGTGAAGGCATATTTTTGACAATTACTGTTTTCCCATTGATTATATTCCAAAGTTCTCCATCACTGTGACAGATTTCAATGTTTTTTTTGGCTATGACTGTGAAACTCTCAACCTTTATTTAAATGCTGCAGAGGAAACAATAAAAACAGTGTCTGAAAATTGGATGCCTGGAAACATTTCCCAATAGTTCATCAGATATTAATTTCTGATTCCCACCTGACTGTCATATGCAATCATTGAAATAATATAGTACAGATTAAAGTCATGGGTGGGGTCTATAAAATGTAGAATGCCATAAGTTAAAACAAGCTTTTAAAAAAGCCAAACTAATTTTTAAAAAAAAAATTAAGCCACCTCTAAAGGTGGAGTTACAAGAATATTTTTGCACCTTGTTAAGTAGTTTCAGTTTAGCAATGTAAAAGCGAAGGAACATCATCAAAGGCATGCCTCAGCTTGGATAGAAAACATGCTCAAGATTCTAGTGGAGGAATCTTGCACAGCTTGGGTTTGGTATTGCATAGAGCACATCTCCAATGCAGCATCAAACCAAGTTTAAAAAGAAAAACAGAAAATGCTGGAAACACTCAGCTGGCCTGGCAGTGTCTGTGGAACCAGAAACAGGGTTAATGGCAGGAGAGCCTTTCACCTATCACAGGCATTCCCTTCTGTTCTTTTTCACACCCACCCCCACCCTTTCACCTGCTTAAACCCTATTATGTTCCTAACTTTTCCCACTTTTGATGGAGCAATTATGATTGGGAATGCACAGAGTTCAGAATTAGAGGAGTGCAATTATCTCAAAGGTTCGTGGGATTGTAGGCAATTACAGAGATGGGACAAGGCATGGAGGGATTTGAAAACAAGGGTTAGAATTTTAAAATCAAGGTGTTGCTTGACTGCGAGCCGATGTAGGTAAGCAAGCACAGGGATGATAGGGAAACAGGACTTGCTGCGAGTTAAGACATGAGTTTTGGGTGACCTCAAGTTTATGAAGGGTACAATCTGAGAGAATTGCTTAGGAATGGTCGAGTGTAAAGGCTATGAAGGTATTGAAGATTTCAGCAGCAGATGAGTCGAGACAAAGGCAAAGCTGAACAATGTTACGGAGGTGGAAAAAGGTGGTTCTGTAGCTATCTTAACTCACATACACCCTAAAGGGTGAAAGCAGTAAAATGGGACTGGACATAATTCAATTTTAACATAAGAAAGAGGAGCAGGGGTAGGACATACGACATCTCAAATCTGTTCCACCATTCAAGAAGGCAATTGCTGATCTTTGATCTCGATTTCATTTTCCCACCCAATCCCCATATTCCCTTGATTCTCCAAGAGTCTAAAGATCTAGCTGTCTCAGCTTTGAATATATGCCACAACTCGAGTATCCACAGCCCTCTGGAGTGGGGAATTTCAAAGATTCAAAACATTCTGAATGAAAAAATTCTTCCTCATCTCAGTCTTTAAAGATTGGCCCCTTAACCTGAGACTATGGTCCCTAGTTTTGGACTCTCCAACCAGGGGAAAGCAACCTCACAGCATCTACCCTGTCAAATCCCCTCAGAATTTTAGAAGTTAGAATGATACCACCTCACATTCCTCGAAACTCCACTGTATAGGCCAATTCTACTCAATCTCTCATCATAGGACAATCCTGTCATCCCAAGGATTAATCTAGTGAATCTTCACTGCATCACCCTCCAGTGAAAATATATCCTTCCTTTGGCAAGGTGATCAAAATTATGCACAGTATTCTAAATGTGGTCTCACCAATTGTAGCAAGATTTCCTTAGTCTTGTACTTCAACCTCCTTGGCATAAAGGACAACATACCAGTTGTCTTCCACATTGCTTGCTGTACTTACATTTTAAATTTGTTTTCTTGTAGGACGACACCCAAATCTCCGAACATCAACATTTAAAAGTTTCTCGCTATTTAAAAAACTTCAGCTTTTCTATTCTTCCCACCAAAATGAATTATCTCACATTTCCCCACACTATACTCCATTTGGCACAATGCTTACTTACTTAATCTATCTAAATCCCTTTGTTGCCTCTTTGTACCGTACTTACAACTTACTGTCCCCACCTAGCTTTGTATGTTTAGCAACCTTGAATACATTACTCTCCAGTACTTTCAAATAAGTAATTAAGATAGATTGTAAATAGTTCAGTTCTCAGCAACCAATGAGCCCTTATCTTGTGCAATAACTTTTTATGTGGCATCTTGCTGAATGCCTTTTGGAAATCCAAATATACTACATTCACTGGTTCTCTTTTACTCACTGTTAGTTATATTCTCAGATAACTCTAATAAATTTTACAGGCACAATTTCCCTTTCATAAAACGATTTTGACTCTGCCTGATCATATTATCTAGGTTAACTTGCTAACTTTTCCTCAATAATAGATTCTGGTATTTACTTCACGACTGATGTCAGGCTAACCGGCTTGTAATTCCCTCTTTTCTTCCTCCCTTCTTTCTTGAATAGTGGTGTTTTCTACCTCCCAATCCACTACAACTGTTATAGAACCCAGGGAATTTTGGAAGGTCATAACCAGTGCATCCATTATTTCTGCAGCTACCTCTTTAGAGCAACAGGACCTAGGTCCGGGGCATTTGTTGATTTTAGTTACTTAGTTTTTCTACTACTTTTCCTCCACTGATATTAAATACTTTAGGTTCCTTACTCTCATTTGCCCCTTGATTCTGCAATATTTATGGTGCTTTTTGTCTTCCATGGGGAAGACAGATACAAAATAATTCTTTTAACATCTCTGCGATTTCCTTATTCCCAATTAGAATTTCTCCGATCTTAGCTTCCAAGGGGTCAATGTTTACTTTTGCTACTCTCTTTTTATGTATTTGTTGAAGCTGTTACATTTATGTTTCTTGCTAGTTTACTCTCATTTTCTATTTTTCTCCCTTATTATCAGTTATCAGGTCATCTTTTGCTGTTTTAAAATTTTCCCAGTTCCCAGATTTGCTACTATTCTTTGTAGCACTATAAGCCTCCTCTTTTCATCTAATACCACCTGTAACTTCTTTAACAGACATTGATTTTCCTATTCCTCATTCCTTGCAACCTCCTCCAATGTGGAAGCACAGGTTGGCAGAGAATACCAGTTTTAAGCAAACATTGGAGCTTTTTTAAGAAAAAGTATATAATAACTGATGAAAACCACAACAAAGCTTTCTGTTGCTCAGAAGGTTTAGTGTGCAATGAACCTTCAATTTTTCTGTCTCGGTCCTCTTTACCTGCTCCTTCTGGGAAATCTTTTAAAATGTTAGCAGCAGCCAAAGTGAGGCATTAAAAGTGAATGAGGCCACAAATATTACAAACCTCCAGCAAAGTCTGGTGAAACATCAGTTATATTAGAAATGCCATTCTTCGGGCTCACTTTAGAATATATTTTGCCTAATTTTTCTGATCCTTCCAGACATGTGACATTCTGGACTAATAGATCTTTATTTAAATACATTCCAGACCCAAATAAGTTTAAATATTCATGAATTATTTTCCCTATGGTATCCAGAATACAATGCAGCAGTAAGTTATAATGAATACTATATGACACACTCTGGGAAGACATGAAGCATTTATATAAAGTCTTACTTGTTGACCTCAACATATCACAGCAAGGCATGTGTTTCGAATGATATACTCCTTTCAATGCTAGCTATATTGAGTTACATCAAGGTACATCAACATTAATGCCTTGTTTTTAGCTAAGGTTCAATACTTCAACAAATTTTACCCATCTCTAAATTTTCAATATCAATGCAATAACCAGGGAGTTATTTTACTTTGCACTGAAATAACTGCTGAAATTCAGGATATGACCAGCCTTTTTCAGTGTTTCTGTACCCTACCCAGCCCACAAACTGAATCATTCATCGTTATACGGATATTCTTTAATCTGTATAGTCAGAATCACAAATGCCAAACCACATAAAATCCAAGGAGTTGCATTACCCTGCATTTGAAGTTCGCTGTGGCTTCATGACTGAGACACTAAAAAACTAGTCATGATTTCCCACATGTCAAACTTATTACATGCAAAATGATCCAAAACTATTTTTTCTGTGAAAAGATTTACATTACTTTCCTATTCCTGTTGAAGGCTTTAAAATAAGTAAATAACCTGAGTACAGATAATATCTTTCCTAATAATGAAAATTAGTTAATGAAAATTTTCAAAACCTCTATTTTTTTTAGGTTGCAACATGTTATAAGGGTACTGGTTTTCACACTTTAATCCTAAATTCAGTCAATTATGTATTTTATTGTTATTGCCTATGAGTCAAGAGAAGAAAGAGGTGGAATAGTGAGCCTACCACTGCTCACTGTATCATGAGTAGATTGGAATGTAGATTGTTTTTGTGCATTGCTGCCAGTCTGATTGACCTACTTGTATACAAAATAATTACCCTGGGAGGGTAGCAAGGGTACAGCAACTTTACCTTTCTGCTTGTAAAATTGCTGCAGATCATAAACAGAACAGTTTTGCCCCAAGGAGCCAAAAGTGTCCTGATCGCAGTCTACACCAATTTATATGAGTAACATTACATACAGGAAGTTCATATTCTAGCTAATTAACTACTGCTACTAAGCTGAACTATTATGTTAACATTTTCATTCATTTTTATAGTTTTTAAAAAAAATATTGACCTTAGAGCAGTAACGCATTCATGTTTCTATAGCTTTCAGTTGCAAAATTTACTAGTTCAATGTAAACAGTAGAGTTTATTTATTCCCATTCTGCAATTTGGAATAAAATGAGTACAAGCCTAACAAATAATTTAAGCTACATAGCATTAACTACATAGTTAACTCTGAAAAGCCATCACAAGCTTGATCCTCCCACTTTTTAATATTCCCCATCTAAGTTATGTTTCTAGAAGGGCAAAAAATATCAGTTGCTGAATTAGGGCACTAGATTGATGCTGTGCACCTCCTATCTGCTAGCCCAACTGCAGTATGAATGGAGGTTTGGGAGTATGGCAACTATCTGTTGAACTGTAAATCACCATAACATACTATTCCAAAACACAAACACATGAACAAAATCAGATGGAGACCTATTGTATTCCACAGATATGATCAGATTTACCTGCCCGAATGCGTTCCTATAGCAACCACTACACCGCTGGGATGGAATTCAGCACAATGGCCTGGTTCCTAAAGAAAGACCAAAGAAAATATATTTTCTTTTAAAATTATTTTAATGCATGCTCTCATTTTTGTTAACGTTCCCAGCTATAGCACCTGGATTCTGTACAGGATATGCCAGAGCTGCAATCCAATTTCAAAACTAGGAAATTTTATGCAGTCAATCACACAGGACATGATACCAAGCTTAAACAGATTTTAATTGACTTTTACTTGCAATGCTGCTTACAGCAGGTCTCCAAGATTTACCATAGTCAACGTTCACACTCGCCCTGGTCAAAAGTAAGCAACCATCACAATGTGAATCACCCCAGTTCTAGGAAACCAGCCGAGGTCAGGAGTTCGTTGTTGTGCCAGTCAGATGTTTCACCCCACTGAATGTGCATCTTGATTCTACAATCTATGCTTTAGTTTGTCGCTCACTGACTATCAAAAGAAACTAGAAGCTGTGCTGGGAGAAAGCTCATTACATTTACTTATCTCATCTCCTTCGCCCCCAAACGCCCACTTCTGTATTAAAATTCAGGAGTTAATTGATGAATTGTGTAAAAAATAGTGGCCACTGATACATAATGTTTTTCTTCAATATGTTGTTGCAAGTTGCTCACTTCCTGACCAAAGTTTTCCACCATTTTCAAAAATCAAGTCAGCAGTATGGTGAAATAGTTACCACTCCTAGGATGGATGGATCTACAACTTCAGGCATGATACTGGATATCATTGAGGAGAAAGCACCCCTTCCACTGACTCAATATTTATGCCTCTACCCACAATTCTTGTACTGGCCTTCATATAAACTTCAATCATTTCTTGTTTAATCCTCTGTCCAATGGTATAACTACGGTTAGGGGGCCTATAAATTACTCCCACCAGCATCTTCTAAGGCTTGCTATTCCAAATCTCCACCCATACTGATTCTACTTCCTCTCTAACACTGTTGCAGGAACACCATCAGCACAAGGACTGGAATGGTTCAAGAACTCCAATATCACCTTCATCCAGTCAACTAGAGTAGTGCAATAAATGTTGCCTTTCCAGCATTGCCCTTTAAAAAAAAAGCCATCAATATGTTTGTCAACAAGAAAAAGAAACCTAGAGCAATGTTTAGGTGAGAACATTCACCAGGGAAAAAATTTGCTCTTTTAACGCTTTGGTTTAAAGAGAACAGCAAAAATGAACTGCAGTGCATTATATCCTACCACTGAGCTGCCTTAATTTTACACTTAAGATACACAGTAATATTTACATTCAAGTGAGGGAAGATGGAGGCAGAGAGGAAAGAGGAAAGAGCAGGGCCGGGGCCCAAGGTAGGGACAATGGGGCACCGAAGGAGGGACGACGGGGCGCCGAGGAAAGGAGGGGATCGCTGAGAGAAAGAATGGGGCACTGGGGGAAGGACCAGTGTGGCGGACGGAGGGTGCGGATGGAGGGATGGGGTGGGGGGGTGGTGGCGAAGTGATCTCCTACCCACCCTTACTGAGCACCGAACCACAGTAACCTTTAGTATCTAGTCATTCTCTCGCTCGCCTGGACCTTGGAAACTTAAAACCTAACCTTGTCTGAGAGTTTTCAGTGATTTCTTAGAAACCCTTCCCCTCTCAAAGCCTATCTCCATGGCAACGTATAACACATGGGCCTGGTATCCAGGTAGAAATTCTGATTAGCTATTGTTGAGACCCCAACTCTCTTATTTTGGAAGTAAATTGTCAGGTATGGAAATGCACAACTGTTAACAACCTGACATTTCTGGCACTTGGGAAACTCAGTCTATCCACAGTTAGCACACAGACTGCTCTCCAAGTGTAAACACCTTGCGCCCATTTTCCAGTAAAACAGCCTGGACTTCCTTTATTCTCTAACAATTAAACCGCTCAGGCTTGCTTTCAGGCAGACTTCAAAATAGGTCACATGACCCGCTTCATTATTATGTTAAGTTAAAGACACCTTCTCAAACCATAACAATCTTACAAACCTCATACTTGTAACACTGTCTTAACCTGAAACTTATATTTTCCACCTGTACATCAAGAAATTTATTCTGAAATGCAATACAGTTACAACCAATCCAACCAATAATTGCTGCTTTTGAGCCGCTACCAGAAAATCATTACTGCTGTAAACTTAAGTTGAAACCAGAAACCAATGCCCATAATAGCTGGAAACGTCAGGAACTTGTATTGCTCTTTCAGGAATTGGTAGGCTGACATCCACTAAAAACTGTCCCCACTGTTTGGATTTAGAACTACTCATAATTTCTCATTTTAATTCCCACTGTTGGCGTTTCAATATAACAAACATGTTCTTCTAGAAAGAGCTGAATCACACAAAGACATCAGAACTCCCAATAGGATTACAACACCATAATTAAAATAAATCCATGGCAATAAGTCAAAAGACAACGTATGACATTTTTGTGCAATATTGTTTCATCATATCATCTGGAACAGAGTGCTAGTCAGGACCATTCACATTGGAGAATTAATATTAAGAGACTTTTGAAAGGTTCAGATTTTTAAGAAAAATCACCCCTCACCAGTGACACTGGATCTATAAATAGCTTAAAAAAATCAATATGCACAATCTCATATCTTTACAAAAATAATTTTAAAATGCAGAAAATAATTACATCCAAGATTTTGTTCCACTCAAGCGTGTGGTCCACTGAGTTCCACAAGCAAACTTGTCGATCCTGAGCACATGTCAGGAAAAGGTCCTTGAAAGGGTGTGTAGCGAGTCCCCAAAGTTCATCTGTGTGACCCTGACACAATTAAAACAGCAAGCTTTAGAATCATACAACATATGTTCTAGTCAGAATTCTATACAAATGTTTTCCTGTTACAACTATTAACTTTTAAAAGTTATATGAATGACACAATATTGAAAAGGTCCCTTTAAGTCTGCATAGTGAACAATGTAGATTTATTCACTAAATCAAATTATTTCCACTTTAGGGAACCAGATGAGTTTTCCTGTTTGCATTTTGAATAATGGTGTGCATGAATGCACCCTAAAAGATATTTTGCAATATGAAAAATTAAGACAAAAAATTGAGTAGCTATATTTAATTGTGAAATATTTACTTTTTTGAATTGCTTTAATTCTTAAAAAACTTTATTTTGGACTTGAGAAATTCATGATATTGAGGAAAAAAAACGTAGCATTTATTTTTCAAAAAGCATTTTGAATGATTTGATTAGTTCGTCAAGAAATAATGAAATATTTAGCTAAGGTTTTACTAAATGCAACGTGTTGACATGTGATTTTTCTATACTAAAACACATGGAGTAAGCAAGGGACCATGTCTTAGGATATTTTATAACAGATAGATAATTTAAAGAAAGAATATTTGAAATAAAATTGTGAAGGATACTTTAATGGAATTGAACCTAGTCAGATTACTTTCTTGCAATAGCAATTAAAATATGCAAAACGACATTCTGAATAAAATAAACCCTGCTGTAGGCTCAAAAATTCGAATAATCTGTATTTTTTATTAAGACCATTAATGTGAAAAATCTCTCTTTAGCACTCAAGCTTGTCGTTAAAAATCACCACCTCCTTCACAACAAAACAGCACTTAGTTCTTTAAATGAAACTCCACTTTAAAGTAAAGATATCACTTACCTGTACTTCTATCTGGAAGCCATCATTGAATGTTCCTCTTAAAATGAAGTTGCGTGATGTACCAATCAGAAATTGGTCCCCCTTCCCCTCTGCTACTGCTCGAATGGCTCCAAACTGGTCAGGAACCTCATGCAACACAAAAATATAAAATTACAGACACTGAACAGTATCACACACCATAAGACACCACTACTGTAACATTTTGAACCATATATTTATTAAGCAAATTATCAAACTATTGAAGAACACTGATACATTATCCACTTCAGCTGAATAGGTGAATAAAACACATACACTAATATTTCATTCAGCAGTGATATTCAAACACAGCATTTCTTGCAGTATAAATATCTATTCTTTCAAATCACCTTGGCCAGGAATTCCCTAAGTCTAAATTCAGATGATTTTGGTGAAAACAAATTCTATAAAGACGATTTTAATTCCAGCACACCATCTGCCAAGGTTTCATGCTATGACATAGCAGGATGGTAGTTCCCTTCGAGATTTCCTGTAGATGCAGTTCCCCATCTCAGCCAGATGTAAGATCTCAGAAGGCACCTTCTGACAAAAGATTATGATCTACTCAAATCTTTCTCAAGCATGCATAGGATTGAGTGTTCGTGAAACAAGCTATTTGTACAACCACTTGGGAACGGTGCACACTCTAGGAAATGATGATGATCAGGCAGCATAGATGACTATGTGGGGAGTAGGATTAATAAATTTGCAGATGACACAAAAATTGGCTGGGTGGTTAACAGTGAGGTTGAGTGTCTTGGGCTACAGGGAGATATAGATGGGATGGTCAAATGGGCAGATAAGTGGCAGCTGGAATTTAACCCTGAAAAGTGTGAGGTGGTACACTTTGGAAGGAGTAATTTGACAAGGAAGTATTCAATGAATGGCATGACACTAGGAAGTTCTGAGGAACAAAGTTACCTTGGCATGTGTGTCCATAGATCTCCGAAGGCTGAGGGGCACGTTAGTGGGGTGGTGAAAAAGGCATATGGGAAACTTGCCTTTATCAATCGAGGCATAGATTATAAAAGTAGGGAGGTCATGTTAGAGTTGTATAGAACCTTGGGGAGGCCACAGCTGGAGTACTGTGTGCAGTTCTGGTCGCCACATTATAGGAAGGGTGTGATTGCACTGGAGGGGGTGCAGAGGAGTTTCACCAGGATGTTGCCTGGGATGAAACATTTAAGTAATGAAGAGAGGTTGGATAGACTTGGGTTGTTTTCGTTAGAGCAGAGAAGACGGAGGGGCAACTTGAACGAGGTGTACAAGATTATGAGGGGCATGGACAGGGAGCAGCCATTCCCCTTAGTTGAAGGGTCAGTCACGAGGGGACATAAGTTCAAGATGAGAGGCAGGAGGTTTAGGGGGGGATGTGAGGAAAAACTTTTTTACCCAGAGGGTGGTGACGGACTGGAATGCACTGCCTGGGAGGGTGGTGGATGTGGGGTTGCCTCACATCCTTTAAAAAGTACCTGGATGAGCACTTGGTACGTTATAACATTCAAGGCTATGGACCAAGTGCTGGTAAATGGGATTAGGTAGGTAGGTCAGGTGTGTCTCACGTGTCGGTAGAGGGTCGATGGGCCAAAGGGCCTCTTCTGCACTGTGTGATTCCGTGATAATTCTTAAAGATGCATAAACAGCAGGCATGCTGCAAACAAAAAGTCACAGAAACATCATTGAGGTAAAGAACAAAATAATCTGTTTCCCAAATGCTGATCGATGGTGGAATGATGTATTGCTCTTTAATTAGTACTCTGGGATCCTCACCATCCACATGAGGGAGGACAGTACAATGTTTCACCCAAATGATGGTGCCTCTGACAGTAATACTTCCTCAATACTGCATTGGGGATGTTGACCTAGATTATGTGGATATGATCCATAACTTCTGACTCAGAGAGAAATAAATGCAAAATTTGTTCTTCACTGAGTGTGCATGGTATATTTATTGATCATCCCTAGTTGCTTTGAGAAGATGGAGTTGGGCCTAGTCAATAAACCCCTGCAATTGTTCTGATGATGATGCTTTCAGGGTGGTGTTTTCTAGAGAATGTCAGGATATTGATGATGAAGATGGTGATAATATATCTACGTTAGGAAGGCTTGATACCTAACAACAGCGATGCTTCCAGGGCATTGACACTTGTTGTTTGCAGTGGTGGAGCTGAGAAACACTGTCGAAGAACGTTTGGTAACATCTCTAAGGGAATGAGGAGAGTGTATAGGAGAAATTTCTTCCTGCAGAGGGTTGTTAAGTAATCCTTGAAGCATTCAAACCATTGTATTCCTGACAGACTATCTTTTCTTTATTTGATGAGTTACTTTTCAGATATTTCAGTGCATAATGCCCGCAATTCAACTTTGCACGTAAAGCTGCTTGACAATTCACCCAATGAATGGAGAACTTTTTTCAGGAACCATTTTAGTGTACTTTTTTTTTAAAAAACCTGATAATTGATGACTGACTGAATGCTTTCACAATCTTATTAGGGTGCGGCATAGGTTTACCTCAATTTCCCTTTCTGCAACGAGGTCATGATCCCACAGGATGATTTTACGATCCTTCCCGCCCCCTGTAAGCAGCATTCCATTTCTCATTTGGCAGAGAGTGAATACACTGCCATCATGTGCTTTAATTTGCCTGCTGATCTGATATACCCCTAAATAATGAAAAGAACCAAATATAAGTGATATGTTAAAACACTGTTTTTAAGCAACAGTAAGAATATAGTAAAGGTGGTAAATTTAATATTGCTTAGTTAATATGTATATTTCCTAATAATCTTCACTGTACAGTTTAAAAAAAAAACAAGCAAGGTTGGACTGTACTAGAGGGATCAAATTTGTGCCTATGAAGATAACAGATATAAGGTTCTGGGCACCGGATTGCTTTACATTTAGCAGTAATTTAGCAGGAATACTTTTAGCAGTCACAGGGACGGCTGTTTTGTCTATTGAGTCTGTACCAGCTCTTTCAAAGAGCAATCTAGTTCATCCCACCCAATTGTCTTTTCCCTAGATTTTGCAATTTTTTTCTCCTTCAAGTATATTTCCCATTCCCTTTTGATGACTACATTGAGTCTGCAGTCACTAGCCTATTGGTCAGTGTGTTCAAAATCCTAACCAAGTGCTGGGTAAAAAAATATTTTCCTTATTTTCTTTTGCCAAACATTTTAAATCGGTCCCCTCTGGTTATTAACCCTTCAGCCACTGGAAACAATTATTTTTATTTAATCCAGCTAAATCCTTCATGGTTTTAAACTCCTCTATTAGATCTCCTATTAGTCTTCTCTAAGGACAACAGCCCAGCTTCTCCAATTTTCTGATGCAACTTACTTCCTCGTCCCTGGAACCATTCTAGTGTCTCTCTTCTATTGTCACTTCAAAGTCATCACATCCTTCCTAAAGTGTGCTGCCCAGAATTAAAAATACTCCAACTTGGGGTCCTTGCCCCCCCCTTAAAATTGTACCATTTAGTATGCATTCTTGTTTCATTCTTTCTATCAAAATGTATCATTTCACACTCTTCCCCACTGAATTGCATTTGCATGTGTTCACTCATTCAACCAGCCTGTGCCCTCTTTAAGTCCATTATTATCCTTCTCACTGTTAACTGTACCTTAAAGTTTTGTGTCATAGAATCATAGAATGATTACAGCACAGAAGGAAGCCATTTGGCTCAACGTGTCTGCGCTGGCTCTCTGAAGGAGCTAGTTACCTAGTGCCATCTCCCCGCATCCATGCTCATTCTTCTTTTCAGCTTATAAATCCAATTCACTCTTGGATGCCTTGATTGAACCTGTCTCCAACCACACTCTCAGGCAGTTCATTCCAGATACTTGCTGCATAAAAAAGGTTTTCCTCATGTCGCCATTGCTTATTTTGCCAGTTATCTTAAATCTGTGCTCTCTGGTTCTTGATCCTTCCACCAATGGGAATAATTTCTCCCTCTCTACTCTGATCAGACCCCTTGTGTTTTTGAATACTCCTATCAAAGTTGCTCTCAGCCTTCTCTTCTCCAAGGAGAGCAGTCCCAATTTCTCCAAACTATGTAACTGAAGTTCCTCATCCCTAGAACCATTCTCGTAAATCTTTTCTGCACCCTCTCTAATTCCTTGACATTCTTCATTGAGTGTGGTGCAATACTCCAGTTGAGGCCGAACCAGTGCTTTATATAGGTTTAACATATTTTCCTTGCTTTTGTACTCTAGAACCCTATTGATAAAACCCAGGATGCTGTATGCTTTATTGATCCCCTCTCTCAGCCTGTCCTGCCACCTTCAATGACTTAGGCACATATACACCCAGGTCCCTCTGCTCCTGCACCCACTTTAGAATTGTTCCCTATATTTTATATCATCTCCCTGAAAAATAAATCACTTCATTCTTGACTGCATTAAATTTCATCTGCTACTTGCTGCCTAATCCACCAACATATTCACATTTTGAAGTTCTACACTATCCTCCTCACTGTTCACAATGCTTCCAAGTTTTGTATCATCCACAAATTTTGAAATTGTGCCCTGTACACCAAGGTCTACATCATCAGGAAGAGCAGGGATCCTAACACCAACCCCTGAGAAACTCTACTATAAACCCTCCTTTAGTCCGAAAGGAAACAATTAGCTCCCTGTTTCCTATCACTCAGTTTATTTTGTATCCATGTTGCCACTGCCCCTTTTAGCCCACTTTGCTCACACCTTTATGCTTCTGGAAGCCCATCTAAACCACAACAGCTTTACTTTCATTAACCCTCTCCGTTAGCTCATCAAAAAACCGGTTAGTTAAACACGATTTTCCCTTAAAAATTCTCTGCTAGGTTTCTTTAATTAACCTACAATTGCCCAAATGAATGTTAATTTTGTCCCCCTTAGCCATTTTTAGAAGCTTCCGCACCACCGAGGTTCTCTCTAAATTTAAAAATTGTACCCTATATTTCCAAGTCCAAGTCATTAATATATATCAAAAATAGCAGTGATCCTAATAGTGAACTCAGGAAAATATGACTGTATACCTAACTAAAGCCTTTAAAAAAAAAAGCCATTTATCCCAAGTCTGCTTTTTATCCATTAGCCAATTTTGTATCCATGCTAATACTGTTGCTTTAATCCAAGGCCTAAAAAACTTGAATGCAGTAGTTAGTGTCAACACCAGACACTCTTAAATGAAGTTTAATAAAGAGTAAAGCTCCTATTCTTATCCAATGTTAAACTTAACCGTAAACACAGAACATCGTACTCACTGCCCTTAAGAAAGTGGTGGTGAGCACCTTACATATGAATTGGGAGCAGGAATAGGCCACTCGGCCCCTCAAGTCTGCTCCACTATCAATAAGATCATGGCTGATCTGAATGTAACTGAACCCCAAATTCATGCCTACCCCCAATAACCTTTCAACCTCTTGTTAATCAAAAATCCATCCACCTCTGCCTTAAAAATACTCAAAGGCTCTGCTTCCGCCACCTTTTGAGGAAGAGAGTTCCAAAAACACAAAACCCTCAGAGAAAAAAATTCTCATCTCTGTCTTAAATGAGCGACTCCTTATTTTTAAACAGTGATCCCTAGTTCTAGATTCTCCCACAAGAGGAAACATATTCACCACATTCGCCCTGTCAAGACCCCTCAGGATCTTAAAGTTTTCAATTAAGTCACCTCTTACTCTTCTAAATTCCAGTGAATTCTTGAATTGCTACAATCTGTGTGGTGATGTGAGGTCCACAGTGCTATTGGATAGGGAATTCCAGGAGTTTGGCCTAGCAACGATGTAGGAACGGCAATATGTTTCTAAGTCAGGATGATGAGTCATTTGGAGGGGAACTTGCATGTGGTATGTTTCACTGAGCCTGCATCCCTTGTCCTTCTAGGTGATTGAGGTTACGGGTTTGGGAAGTGCTATCATAGAAGCCTTAGCGAGTACTGCAGTACACCTTGTAGATGGTACACACTGAAGCCATGGTGCAACAGTGTTGGAGGAAGGGACTGTTTAAAATGGTGGTTGGGGTTCCAATCAAGTGGACTGCTTTGTCCTGGATGGTGTTGTGCTTCCTGAATGATGTTAGAACTGTAGTGATCCAGGCATGTGAAGATTATTCCATTACACCCCTGACATGTGCCTTGGAGACGTTGGAGAGGATTTAAAGAGTCAAGAGATGGGTCACTCACTGTAGATAACCCACTGAACATTGCATCAATCAGTGAACATCCCCACTTCTGACTTTATGATGGAGGGAAGGGTCACTGATGAGGCAGCCAAAGATCGATGGACATGGACACCATGCTGAGGAACTCTTGAAGCAATGTCATGGGGCTAAGATGATTGACTTCCAACAACCACAACTATCTTCTTTTGTGCTAGCTTTGTCTCTAGCTAGAAGAGAGATTCCCCTCATCAATTCCCATTGACTTCAATTTTAAAGGGCTCCTTGATGGCACACTCGGTCAAATGCTGACTTGATGTCAAGGTCAGTCACTCTCACTCCCCTCTGAAATTCAGCTTTTTTTGTTAATGTTTGGACTGAAGCTGTAATGAGATCTGGAGCTGAGTGGTCCTAATGGAACCAAACTGAGCATCGATGAGCAGATTATTGATACAGGAAGATGTCCTTAGTATGAAGGTAGGACTTCATTCCCACAAGAACTGTGCAGTGGTCACTCCTACCAATACTGTCATGGCAGGTGCATCTGCGACCAGTAGTTTGGCATGGACAAGGACAAGATCAAGGAGGTTTTTCCCTCTTATTGGTTCCGTCACCACCTACTACAAGCCCATTATGGGAGATATGTCCCTCTGGACTCGGTCGTTTCAGTCAGTAGTAATGCTACCAAGCCACTCTTAGTCATGTACAATGAAGCCCCCCCCCCATCTAACATATATTACCACCCTAAGTGCATCTTCCAAGTGATGTTTAACATGGAGTACTGATTTACCATCGGAAATAGCATGCCTAAAGGTAAATATAACCAGCTAGAATAGTTATTCTATTATAGGTAAACTTGCACTGATTTGAATGAGTTATTTTTTGAAAAAAAAACTGCATTTACCTTTGGATCCTTTCCCCTGTGCCGATTCCACAGTAGTTCTATTCCAAATTAGCATAATCCCTCCAGAATCTCCAGTTAGCACATCACCATTCTCCAAAAATGCTAAACACTGTACAAATTTTGGTTTTTCATATTTCTGAAAGATATGAACATTGAGGGGTTTTAGAAATATTATCATCCACAGTGTTTTGGTTTATTGTCTGATGTTACATTTTGAGTTACAACTCTTCATAAAAAAGTTGTTAGGTAGAACATTGGTAACTGACTTTTCTCATCATGTGGTAGTACCTCAGCATGTTTGATGCCTCTTTCAAAAAGCCTAGCTGAGACCAAAATGTTAGGTGGCTGAACCTTCACAATACTGTGCTTCTTTATCAGGTTGTGGTGTGCCATCCTTTTAAGTTTGTTTGACATTTCCACTTTATTCCTGGTAATATTTAAGGAAATAAATGCCTTTTCTACAATTTAATTTAGAATATGTTCATCAGTTATTCTTCTAAGAAAAATAAAAATTCTGCGAACATATCATTAGACATTCTTTAACATAGGAGGAAACATCAATTATGCCTTAGGGCAGGACACTTAAAATAGGCAAATTACAAGGATTAGCAACACTTAACTCCAAAGCCAATAACTATGGGTTAAAAAATAAATGTCACAACCTGGAAAATAACACAGCATTTAAGAAATTAAATTGCAAATCTCAACCTGCATTGACTTCAAAACTTATCTGCTTTCATTATTAGGATTTGAAATTTTCAGCCATGGCTCTAGACAGCAGGAAGAATTGAAAATTAAAGATCAACAGGTGCATACCTTCAAATTGACTGTCTACAAACTTGCATTGATAGTGGAATGATTGGGAAGGGAAAAAATAATTTAAAAACACACTAAATTAGATTTATTCGATGTTCATGAAGGAGCAGTACAGTTGAGTGATAATATTCACCCACTTTGGCACATCTTCCCAAGAAGCCTTTGGGTCTCCAAATCACACCATTCAATTGCCTCTGGAATGAATCTACAGTCTTTGCTTCCATTATCTTACTTGGAAGACCATTACAGATATCATTCATTGTTTGAGCAAAGAAGTTCTTCTTGAGGTAAAAACCCAAATCATTCAAGTGGCTATTGAATGTGGTGATGTAAATTGTTTTAAGCAAGAAACTCCAGAGCTGAGAGACAAAACAGCCGAAGACACTACTAATGGTGGGACATAGGGAATGGTGGATGCACAAGAGGCCAGTATTAGAAGAACACAAGAGTTCTCAGAGGGTTGCGGAGCTAGAGAAGGTAACAGAGATAGGGAGGACTGAGACCATGAAGGGTTTAAAACCCAATAATGAGAATTTTCAATTTGAGGCTTTGGGCGGTGCGCAGTACCAAGAGCCAATGTAGACTACTGAGATCTGGGGTGAGTGGGAATTGAATCGACTTCTGACTCAGATGCAAAAGTGCTACCAAGTGAACCACGTCTGACACTAGAGTGGCAAGGGTATGAAATTTGTTGTATGGGCTGAAGGCAATGGCTTCAACCTTTTCAATGTGCAGCTGAGGAAATTGAGACCCATCTAGGACTGCACGTGGTGGGAGGGTCAAGCTCAGTAGCATTAGTGTGCAAGTGGAACCTGACTGCATGTCTCCAGATAATGTCACCAAGGAACAGCGTGTAAATGAGCAAGAAAAGGAAAGTTAAGGGGGCAACAAAGGTAATGGTGCAATGGCAGGAAGAGAAGCCAGTTATGGAGAAGCCATTTCTGAAGAAGATTCATACAGACTCAAAACATTAATTCTGTTTCTCTCGCCACAGAGTTTACCAGACCTGCTGAGGTTTCCAGTATTTTTTATATTTATTTCAGATTTCCAGCATTTGAAGTGTTTTGCTTTTATTTTAGGGCTACTTTTTCTGTTCAGTATAATGCTGGAGTACTGAGCATATTTGGTAAAATACAGCAAAACTCAATAGTACTTGATGTAGTCCAGCCAGAATCGCACGCTGCACCGTTTAAACTAGATAGTGGCTGCAAGATAGGGAACAACCAGGGTAGGAGAGAGAGAGAAAGGATTCTAATGGAGAAAAGGGCATCAACAGTGGAGGCAAAGGAGTGTTTGAGCAGCCTGGCAGCTGTAGAGATATCGTGACAAATGATGGACTGTTGGCTAAATCTCACAGGGTCTCAATCTGTTTCCTGAGACTCCAATCCCCTGGATTCCCGAGTCTGCACTCCAGTACCTACTCACAAATACAACTTCAGCTCCTCAGCTGCATCAAGCAGAACACTAATGCTCCAAATGGTTACCTTTGCCCAACAGTGCACAGCATGGAATCACCAAACTTCTGCTGCCTTTTCAGACCTCTAGGGCTTCTCCAGCCCCTCACTACTGGAAGCCTGCTAACCGCGGCACTTTTACTTGTTTGGAGCCTCTTTCTCTCCTCCTCCCTCCCAGTGGTTCCTTCCCTACTTCTCTCTCTCTCTCTGGGACCTGCCACGCTCCCTGGATTCCCTCTTTGGGGCCTCTCCCTGTCTGGGACTCTCTCCAGTATGACACCCTGCTCCTAGGTCAAGTGATCTGGGTTTTTGCACCGCTTTTCATACAAGCGCACTACTGTCAGAATGGTCAAACCCATTCACTGCTCCAGGAGAAACCCAGAACAGAGCATGTGTCAGACAAACTGCCGCATACTGCACACACACTGAAACTCATGGCCTGCCAGGAATTGCAGTCCGCAGCCTCCACCAGAAACCCCCCCACTTTCCCCAAAGACAGAAAGGTTAGTCAGTTTCATAACACAGTGCTGCCTTGATAAGTGCAAGGCGATCCAGCTCTTAGTATCATCACATAAGACTTTTGATGTCCAGTATGGATGTTTCCAGAATTTTGCTTGCAAATTCAAGGCTGAGTTCACCCATAACAGCTCTGAAGAAGAGTCATACGATCTCGAAACGTGAACTCCTTTTCTCTCTCCACAGATGTTGTCAGACCTGCTGAGTTTTTCCAGTATTTTCTGTCTTTATTTCAGATTTCCAGTATGCACAGTATTTTGCTTTTATCACCCATAACAGAATGTGTATGTCTGTCTGACAGGAAAGTGCTTAAACCATAGTTGAAAATGTTCAAGCATTTTCAGTTTGTGAAATTACACTTTAAGAAGAATTAAGGAGAACTACTCACATTTTGCACATTCTTCTAATTTGTCTTTCTAATATTCAGTGCTAGGGGTCTAGTGTCAAGGAAATTTATTTCTTACTGGTCTCACTTTATCTCTGTGTTTGCTAATTGCTTATTTTTTCCCTATGCTGCTTTCATTATTCTCTACCTTATTTTTATAGTAAAAGTTTTAACTTGTCTTATGCTCTGGCTTTTTGCTCCCACTGTCATTTTGGAACAAGTTATTTTTCCCCCTAAAGGGTTTTCAGAGGCTAAAAGTCAGTTGCAAAGTTTCTGGAAACTGACATTGATGAAGCATAGATCAATCAGTCAAATTGTGATAGGAAAATTACAACCAAATCCGGAATGGTCATTGATTCAAGTTTTAACTCTTCTTAACTATATTTGTATAGCAGAAGGAATAACAAGGTTTGTTTAGTTTCCTTTTGAAAATTGAAGGTGAAGTATGTTAAGTTCTTGGAAATGGATCAGCCATGTACTGTGTGCAACAAGGTCTCCCACACAGAGGGCTTGCCCTTTGTTTTATCTTAGAAGAGCATGCCTGATTATATCAATGTGAATCTATTGTCCAACTCCATCAAAATTCTAAATTTTATGTCAGTTTGTGAAGAGTTATGCCCCGTAGCCTCTGTTGGGGATTAACACAATTTAGTTTTCACTTGCAAACTTCTTTTGTTTCTGAATTTGGATATATTATAGCATAGAACACAGTATTCTCTTAGTGTTTCATTGGAACATATGAAAACTTACCCCAAAAATTCCTTGTTTTCTAGCAAGTGAGTTTCCATTCCATGTCCAGAAAAAGATATGCGATTTGCCACAAGTTACTATTGTGTTGGGGTCTGTAGGGTGAAAATCAGCAGCAAGTACTGACTCATTGGTGCTCTGTTCAAAAGAAAACACAAAACCATTGCATTAATGACTTTGATTGACAAATAAAAATAAAGCACACTTATTCTTCTTAGTCACATGAACAGAATGATTATCCTTTGTGGGAAACTTCCATTTTTTCTCACCGATTACAAAATTAGTTTGACTAAATTTCTTCACAGCAGGTACTGTCTTACTTGAAATTTTAGCTCTTCTATTGCACAATATGTCTTTATAAAAAATGAGCATTCTTTACAGCACTTTATTTAGATTTATTAAAAAAAGATGAAGGACGTTATATTCTCGGAAATGGAACAGCTTTTTCCACCCACTGCATTCGCAGCTACACAGAAAGACTACTTCTGCTTTTCCTCAACTCAGAAAGGATGACTTATTTTATCAGTGATTTTTTTCCCTTTTTTTATCCTCACAAACTCTGAATTTTGTGTCCATAACATCACAGAATGTTGCAGCACAGAAGGAAACCATTTGGTCTATTGTTCCTTAACCTGCTCTTTGAAGGAACTGCCCATTGTGTCTTGTAGCCCTTGTGGAGATTTTTGTAATTCAGTTACAAGTTGCAGGACTTTTCTGTTTATTATATTAGAGATAAAACAGCATAAGCATATTTCTCAAAACTTTACTACTGTAGTGGTTCTTTAATCCAATAGCCTAGACAATTTTTTTTGTTCTTTCATGAGATGAGGGTGCCACTGCAAGGTCAGCATTTGTTGCCCATCCCTACTTGTCCTTGAATTGAGTGGCTTGCTAGGCCATTTCAGACAGCCAAGAGTCAAACACATTGCTGTGGATCTGGAGTCACATGGAGGCCAGATCAGGTAAGGATAGCAGATTTCCTTTTCCAAAGAGCATTAATGAACCAGATGGTTTTTATGACAATTGATGATAATTTCATGGTCACCATTACTGAGACTAGTTTTTAATTCCAGAATTATTAATTGAATTCAAATTCCACCAGCTGCCATGATGGGATTTGAATCCACATCTCCAGAGCATTAGCTTGGGCCTCTGGATTACTGGACCAGTGACATTACCACAATGTCACCATCTCCTGTGAACTACGACAGGGTACAAATTTAGCAATATTTAAAATCTTCAAGGTACTTCCACTTTTAATACTTCGCTGTACCTGCAATATATCAGGTCAAGTTTCACAGATATGTTAACCTCCGACTGTGTGACTATTTCATTCACTTACATTAGCAACATTGTGATTTGCACTGTTAATTAAAAATGACTAAGTATGTTTATTTCTGTGCAGCTAACACACATACCTTTATTTCAGCAATTTTGGATTTTTTCTGCCACTCCCATACAGTTAGCATGTGGTCATTGGAGTCATCCACTACACACAAATGAGTACCTGAATCCTAAGATTTTTTTTGAAAAAAAGCAGATGAAGACATGTAACTTCACCCTTACAAAGCCTGTAACATTAAAAAGGTACATAAGCAAATTGAATATATAGGTATATTTAGTGCCAGGTGAGAAGTTTGATATTTCTGATCTTAACATCAAATATGAAATTCGAATATGAAACTAGTGTTGCATTGTTTTGGATTTCATCCTTAAGTCACACGTCCCATTGCTTACAGGTCCACAACCAGCCTTCTGTGTCTGTGACTAAGCTTCTATGCAAATAGCACCTTATGTAGCTCGATGTCAAATTTTATTTGAACACGCTCCCATCAAGTGTCTTGGGACATTTTACTGTGTTAAAGATGGTACATATATGTAAGCTATTGTTGTAAGGAAGTGCAATGGAGAAATTCAAATCACAATAATTTATTCCTCATTAGTGCCAAGTGTCTTCTGTGACATTACTACCAACCAGTTCTCACAGGGCCCATTTAGATGGTACTGATAGAATTCCTTCAACTCTTTGGAAACCAGTTTTGCATATAATTTTTCAATTATAGTCCATGGTTTGTAGAATGTTCCCACACAATGATAATTTATTGATCATTCGCAAAATACATGTCAATCAGGGATTAAATCGAATTAGCCAGTATCCTTGCCTGTAAATTAAACTCTGAGGTGACAATTTCTTATTCCAATTTCAAAATTTAGCTTACCCAATGCTATTTAACTTAAACTTGCTGTCAGGATGCTTGAAATCACAAGTGTGTGAATATTCACCATGAATAATTGGATCACTACTGGGAAGAACCACATTGGCCGAAAAGGGAAAACTTAATTAACCTCAGTCAATTCTGGTGCCTCCATCCAAGGTCAAGATCAACTATGTGTCATGATAATGAAAGAAAAACACTGAATTGTGTCCAGAAATATTGGACTTCAAAAATAAGACCTGAGTTTTTAAAAATGCACACAAGCCAATGTCTGGAATGCTACAGGGTGACTCCCTAAGAGGTAATGGAACCCCACCCTGTTGCCAGACAAGGTACTATTGAAACTAATTGCTCCCTCCGGTAGAAACAATGGAACATAATAGGAGATGAGCCATCATCTCATCAAGCAACCCTGTGTGCAATGCCCAGGCATATTTGTGAATTCGCATTCCACTTGGAATATACAAAGAAGGAGTTAAAAGTGAGCTGAAGCGTTGCTCCAGTGTCTGTCTATTGGTGGGTGTTCTGAAAGCAAGTGCTGAAAGTTTGACTCAGAAATAACAGCCACACAGTACTCCTGCGAATTGCCATTTTGCAGGTGTCCCAATGTCTCTCCCACTCTATCGAATTCAACACAACTGGAACCTTAAAATTTACTATTCGTCTACCAGAGTCAATTCTACTGGAATCTCGAATCACAACGCTCAATCACCTACTCCCCACGAGTCAAGCACTGTTCCGTATAACTTTTGAAATATATTTATACTCACTTACTTCAAGCTGAGTTCTTACTTTTAACCTGTATGACTGTATACGCATGTGTTTTATTCTTTATTGCCTTTAGTAGTTAATAAACCTACTCTTATCTTTAGTTCAAGAAAATCTGATCAAATTGGCTCCTTCAAAGCCAGAACAATTGAGTCTGGGTAAAAGGTATCAGTGAAAGCAATCCTTATTAGATTAAAGCTTGTTGCGATGAACAGAGGGCGGTGGGTGGGGGGGGTGGTGGAGGGGGGTTGTGTGTGTGTGTGTGTGTGTGTGGTGCCTGAATTAAGGCAGGGAGCCAGTTCATCCCTCCTCACCCAGGCATAACAATTTGGGGGTGTCCCAGCCAGACGGTAACAAATTGAGGGGTCTCGCCTGGGTCAACAACTTTGGGGAACTTCACTTGGGGGTGGATTGTAAAATATGACAGCACAAAGCCAGGATCAAAAGCCTGCTCTGTACAACTTAGTGCCCAGTAAATCATTATGGGGCTCTTTTGGTGATCTCTGTTATGACTACATGAAACTATTTCAGATAGGACCCGGTATTACACCGACAGGAATTTCTATCTATGGATGTAGTGAGGCCTTTTCCAATCTGCCTCTACAGCATAAACAAGATAACAAAAGTCTGGGCGAACTAAAAGAAAAATTGGATCAGTTTTTGACTTACAGCAACTTTTCCTGTACATCAAGTCTGGATATGCTGAACAAACATTGTAAAGAATGAATCACTGGCAAAATATATGGTTTCAAATTTTCTATGTCACGTAACTTCAGAGTCAAAATAACCTCCAAACACAGGCAAAGGTAGGCACATTCATTACGAAAAATAAATTATTATATTTTCCAAAGTGCCAGTTTCTTTAATGATAAATTAGCCAGCTTTTAGAATTTTTAGCTGAGGTTCCCGGAAGAAACTTTTGAGAGCACTGTTAAGTTTTCTTTTCCATTCAGCAAATATTCAAAACAAAAACAGTTCGGCCCCAGAAGCAATTGGCACTGGTGATACAAATGTGAAAAACACTGCAATAAATTACTGAAGTGCAATATTGCTTTCATACTTACAGCTTTCGAGAAAGCCAATGAACCAACTCCTCGTTCAAAAGTTCCAAGACCAATTATCTGTAGTGTTGCTAGGCTAACTGAATCCCACACTCGCACATGAGGCTGTAGGGGCTGAATTGAAATAATTACAAGGCTTTTGTTTTGACCAAATATATGTTTATTTAATGCAAATGTATTTGCCACAGTCAAGATAAATCATGCTAATAAGGTGCTAAGCAAAATAGCTGCATGAAATATAAATAATACCTTGAAAATGTAAGGTTTTTGAAAAAAAAGTATATTTAAAAATATTATATTGTTCCCATAATAGCTCAGCAAATTTCTCCAGCTAAATCACAGACCAAAATGATCCCAGCTTGATCCCCTGTCTGTGCTGAATTAGCCAATCTTGGGCTGACAGCTTAGGAGCACCAAAATTAACTTCAAAATCTTTTAAAGTTAGGGAGGATTCCAATTCCTGTAGCGACCCTGCCTGGAAGTGCATATAAGGCAAGAATATTATCAAGTTTGGCAGTTGCATGCCCACTGCAATTAAACAGCATATTAACACTCATAATCAAGTTTCACACAATAACCATAGATGTTTGGGAAGGTAAGGTAGCAAACTTGAGAGGAATAGTAGAAGAAGGTGGGGTGGGGGGGGGTGGATTGAGAGCTGAAAAAAATTAGCATGAAAGTGTAGTTTAAGGAAGTGAGACCCACAATCAAAAGAATAGGAAACATTAGAAAATTTATTAAACATAGGGAGTTGCCGTCATTTATCAGTGACATGCACCCACGTAAGACTACATTTGAAAGTCAGGTCTGAGGTCAGTATTGCAGCATAGCCATAAATAACGTCAAAGTAACTTACACACTAGGAATATGAAGCTAAGGGAGATTATAGAGTTAGAGTGTGACATCCCCATGGAAGAATTTGAGAGCAAGGATGAAGAGTTTACATTTTAAATGGTAGGGAAAAGAGAGCTAGTATAGGTTAGCAAGGTCATGCATAATGGACATTTCAGACAGCATATGTTTAGCAAAAGTTAGTGTTTGCACTGAATGGATGACCTGAGGTCAGAAAGAAGGAAATCAGAGCCAAATGGCCGAAGTATGGATAAGGATTTCATTGGTACAGGCGGGTGATGTAAGATCAGAGGTGGGCGACGTTGTGCAGGTAGAGCAGCTGATGGGACGGAATGGGTGGGGACACAGTAGAAATCGATACAGAAAACAGTCAGCATTGCTCTCCTGGTTATGGGAAAGAAAATAAAATAATTAAAAGTAGCCCCCTACCCCCACAACACCCAAAACAGCTGGTTTACACCAATCCTTTCTGCCCCTTACAGGATAATGACAATTCTTGGTTGAATGCAAAAACTTAAAAAATGGGGGAAAAAGTTTTCTTCAGCAATAAGTTCTTCAACGATTTCTTCACAGTACAAAGGAACCTGTGTCATTTATACTGCAATTGTCCAGAATATTCATGGACAAAGCCTTGTGAATGACACTGCCTCATTGAACAGCTCCACCAGCCTCTATCTTTCTGAAATAAATTAATCTCAGTCCAAGAAAACCTTACAGCTGAAGAAAATTTAATTTCAATTTACTGTTGGATTGTACTAGTTTTCCATTCCTGTGTCCACAGTATGCTGAACTAACCATACATGCAAAACTAAAATGTTAGGACTTGATTATCCAACAGAGGATCACATTGATTTGGTAGATAATGGAAGTGATACTTTAAAACTGGGCACATCATCAAAATCCTGGTTGCATTGGAGGTTTGACATTTTGTACAATTTTTTTCTTAAAAAATATACCTGTACTTACTCTTCCATCTTTATCTACACCAGCTATCTGTCCTGTTGCAATTTTGATTTTATCTGGATGAACTGCAAGGCTGCAATAAATTGGTCAAAACAGTATTAAATATCTTAAACAAATTCTGCATACATACATTGTCACATTTTTCATTTGCTAACACATACAATCAAATAATATGCTGAGGTAGTCTTTTCTGGGCGGATGCAACTGCAAATTTTGGCTCCAAGTGAAATATGTGAATTCCAGTGATTAAATTGTCACTCATAAATGTATCAAAGTCAATTAAACAAAATGCCTGAAGCAAAGCACCATTTCAGTTGAAACCAAATCTATTCCGCAGTTTTCTGTCGATCCCTTGGAAAATACTAATTTACTTGTAAGTCAATCTTACAGCATGAAGAGGATCATTGTGATTCAATGGCTAGTGTTTCTAGCTGGAATCTTCTACCATTTCCAAGTTTTTTTTTTACAATCTCACATTCCTTTGGTACACAATTCCAGCAACAGTATTCTTGCTGCCACCAGCTGCCGATTGGAGCTACAAATACAGTGCTCAGCATGGACATTCCAATGGCTACTCAAAATGGTTTGCAATATATGAAAAATAAAAGTCCTCATGGTTTCAGAGACATGTTCATTTAAGATTAGAAAAGATCAACCAATCCATGTTGCATCAGTATGATATGAATATCTTTGAAACAGCGCCTAAGCATCCACTCCTTCACCACATACTAACTAGGGATGCACTGAAGCTGCTTGCCAAGGACACTTTTAAAAAGCTTTAGTATACTAGATCTTTAGCATTTTACCGTTTTGAATACTTTTTAACCTCCTGCTTGATTTATGAAAATATGCATATTGTATGTCAGTAATCCACAGCCTGGACTTTAGCCCATGCGAACAGGTTGTTAAAATGGCGGTTGGAGTTATTCACACCGTATTTCCAACACATTCCTACTGAATGCCAGTTTAACTCAGTGCCAAATGGGGTCAGCAGGGGGAAGACCACTCCAGCCAGGCAGAGGCCTAATTAAGATGAAGAAGATGTGGGTCACCAGTACTGCAATGCAATTTTGGGTCCAAGTATTGAGAGGTTTACAAAGCGCCACATTCCCCTTCACCCCACACCCACCCCAGCATGGCAAGTTTACTTACAAATTTTTGTTGGAATTTCTTTTAGGCAAGGAGGAGCATGAGTAGGCACCAGATACTAACCTGTATTTCAGCTTCCTTAGCGTGGCAGAACAGGCTCAAAGGCTAAATGGCCTATTTACATTTTCCCCACCTGGCTACTCCCTGCCAGTTCCTTGGAGGCCCCTCCACTCAGCGCTAACTATGTGGGGAATGCTTCATGTGGCCTTTTGCAATGTCTGGTTCCCAGCACAATTCCTGCTGTGTAAAATTTTGTTCACTTTTGTTTATTGCTTTAAATCTGTGTTCTCTGGTTACCAACCTACCAACGCTTCTGCCACTGGATACAGTTCCTCCTTATTTACAGTCAAATACGTTCATGATTTTGAAATCTCCATCAAATCTCCTCTTAACTTCCTCTATGCTAAGGAGAACAGCTCCAGCTTTTTCAGTGTCTCTACATAACTGAAATCCCTAGTTCCTGGTTACAATGTAGTAAAATTCTTCTATACTCTTCCTAAGGACATTAGCATCCTTCCTAAAATATGGTACCCGGAGTTTAACACAATGCCCCAGCAGCGGCCTAACTTAATAAAGGCTGAGCGTAACAACCGGGCACACTTTAGGCCTCTATGTAATTATGTTGTGCATTACGTTGTTGATGCTGATTCGCAAACTTTTCCTACTGCAAGATTCATGTGGGACAGTCCCAGCAACTGACTACCATCTGCCTGGTATGGTGGGGGGAGGGGGGGGGGGGGGGGCAGCCTAAAAACCATGTAATTTTCTGCTGCTTCCCGATTGGAACAGGTAAGAAGTTGGCTGGCTGGATTTAAATGAGGCATGTCCATTAAAATTGATCATGTTTCATTTCGCTGTGGTCAGGCTGGGAGTTAATTTGTTAAAGCGATTCCTTACCAGAGTGAGAGGGAAAACAAAAATGGCTGTTGAAGATAATAGGTGCTTTGTGGGAAATTGGTGGCCAGAGGTACAAAGTGAAAAGTTCACAAAGTTGTAAACAATGTGGTGATAGTGTTACAGATGGGGACAGATGGTAAACAAAAACAGAATTACCTGGAAAAACTCAGCAGGTCTGGCAGCATCGGCGGAGAAGAAAAGAGTTGACGTTTCAAGTCCTCATGACCCTTCGAAGTTCTGTCGAAGGGTCATGAGGACTCGAAACGTCAACTCTTTTCTTCTCCGCCGATGCTGCCAGACCTGCTGAGTTTTTCCAGGTAATTCTGTTTTTGTTTTGGATTTCCAGCATCCGCAGTTTTTTTGTTTTTATCTCTGGGACAGATGGTAGGATAGTTCCACTTTTCTTCCACCTTTTGACTGACCGCAGATAGATGTGTTTTAAAGAAGAAATATCTTAACCCCTTGAGTGCTGTGTTTTCAAGAACAGGCAAAAGACAGGTTTTCTGATAAGTTTCTTAAAAAGGACGAATAAATGTTTATTTCCCAACACCCAAATGTATTCGCAACATCACCCACTCAGACACATACACAGACAGGAATAAGTGATTATAAAAGAGTAGCATGCACGTGACTTTTTAAAAAGTCCAAAAATTCTCTGTTATACTTGAGTCCCTTGAGATGGAAGATTAAAACATTGTAGGTCTGATGATTCAATTTTGGTTCACTGAAGAAATGGAGGTTAGGAGTTTCCTACGATGGACTTACTGCTTGTAGCAGCAGGTTTCTGGCATTACTCCAATCGAGGTGCAGTCAAATCCCTGTAGCAAAGGAAATTGGTAGGTTAAGGGCTAGTCCCAATTCTCTGCCTGCTGGTGGATTTTATGCAGGGTCCTTCCTTTGTTGGGATGGATCTGTCCCTCTGAGTCGCCTTGTCTCCCAGACTGACTGTGGCTGCTCTCAAAATGCATGTTAATAAATGTTCCCGATTACAACCTCGTTTTTGTCAGATGACCATATTATGTTTCTCCACACAAACGGTCTCTGACAGCTAGAGCATTGACACATAACAGCGTTTGAGTTTCAGCCATTTGCATTCTTTGTGATAGAATGGGTTTCTCTTCATGCCCATTCTGTGGAATTCCATTCCACAGCCAAGATATTTGCAGGGCCATTGTGAAGTAGCTTCTGCAGGTATTTAGACAATGGAAACCAGTAAATCCACAGGAACAATCTGTTGTATTTTAATGCCTTCTCAATGGAATGTTCCAGAAGGTCATTTGCATTTTAATGCCCTGTCCATACAAGCATGCCAACTTCCAACCTTGTGTGGTTGCATGTATATTGGCAGGCAAGAAAGGAAGTCACCTAATCGCACAACTCCATCTTGTTTCAAAGCAGGTTGTCCATTCCCCATGATAATAATATAAAAGCAAAATACTGCGGATGCTGGAAATCTGAAATAAAACAGAAAATCCTGGAAAAACTCAGCAAGTCTGGCATTGTAGATTAACAGAGATAGTTTAAGTAAGTTATATTGGTATTTGTAGGTATTAGGAATGAATTTTAGCTTTAATGTTTAAATTTGATTTGTATTTCTGTATGCGTGTTAAGAAAGGTCAAATGGAGTTTTAGTTTCACTTTAAAAGGTGCTTGCAATTCTAATGAGAGTTTTATGACTGTAAGCTAAGTTAAGCAAATAATGGTAGAAAAAAAGTGCTGTTGTCTAGCAAGGGAGGTGGGGGGAGGGGTCTGTCCAGAGTGGCAGGTACCCCCACAGGCACACACACAAGAAAAAAAGTAGCAGCTTGATTTTGGAAGCTGTCTGAGTTCGGTTGGTTTGGAAAGGAGCTGCCAGAGATACTGGGGCAAAGGGGACAGATAGCCAGTACCATGCTAAAGAAAAGACCCTAAGATCCAGGAGAGTGGAACAGGAGAAAGTCCTAAACAGGCCTTCTAGTCAAAGGGAAGACAGGAACCTGGAAAAGGTCCTGTTAATGAAGTTAAGAGTGAGGGGCAGAAAGGCTCCAAGCTTCAGATTTAAAGAGGCAAAAGCTGCAGAAAGCAGATTTAAAGTGAGAACAGCTTGGAAGAGGCGAGAAGGTCCGAAGAGACAACTGAAGGGCTATAACTCTTTGCAATGGGCATATGAAGTGTGAGGCTGTCGATGGCTGAGTGGAGAGAGAGTTTGTGGGGAAGACAGCTTGAATGCATGTGGTGACCCAGGGAAGAGGAATATCAGAAGGGGAGTTCGAAACCCTGGAGGTGAACCCTTGTGGATGGCATTTGAGAGGAAGCATCAGTTTGCGAGAAGATTCCAAGGTGAGGTCTTGGAGAGTGGAGATTGAAAACCCTGGCATGAAAGATGGGGTGCAGTGAGGCCGGTTGGCTTATGGTGTGACAAGTGTCTGCGGGGGTGGGGTGGGGGTGTGGGGGAGGGGGGAAGAGTTGCAGAGAGATCCATAGCATCTGGTTGAGGTGGCATCTATCACTTGGTTTCAGAGTGTGGTGTGTCTGACCACAGGGTTCCTATAAGTACATGTACTGTGTACTTACTGTGGATATCAGAGTTTAAAATAGCTTTTGTAACTTGTGTTATCCTTACAAATCTGTATATATTTATAAAGGTATAGTTGTGGGTGAAGGAGTATTGTGGTATAGTTCATCTTTTCTTGTTTAATAAATGTTTTATTCTCCTGTTAAAAATTCATCAGTTGACTCCTATGACTCTGTTCAATAGCTACTCTCCACGTATCTAAACAAACAGAATAAAAGTTAGGATCTATCAAGCTGGATTCCACTCTGGGATCAGGCTTGTCCAGGGGTAACATCAGCTGGGATCATAATTAAGTGGGGGCTCGTCGGGATTTAAAACGTGGACAGCAGGTGATTGGACACAGAATAATAATTGGTTTGGGATTATCATTATAAAATGGGATTGGAAATCCTTGAACATTGGTGGGATCTGTGAATCCTTATAAAATGAGTACATGGAAGAAAAGAGATACCATACATAGGAATTGGATGTGCTGTAAGGTATAATATACAGATTGGAATTCAAAATGGGGTTGGGAGTTGCTAAGACTTTTCTACAGATTGAAAATGTAACCGTGACTGGTTTAAAGAAATTAACCAAGAGTAAGCTGATGAAATTGGCAGATAAGCTGGAGTTAGAATTACCCGAAGGGTGGGGGAAAGTAGGTATAGTTGAGATAATCGCACAGCATTTCAACCTGCAAGGGATATTAGAGATACCACGTTCTACAGGGAGTGAGGCACAGCTGGAGGTAGTAAGACTTCAGTGACAAATGAAGAAACTTGAATTGGAGGAAAAGAAAAAGGGCAGAAAAAGAAAAAGACAGAATTGGAATTGAAAAGGCTAGAGGCAAAGGAGAAAGAGAAAAAGGGCAGAAAAGAAAAAAAAAAAAGAGTATTTCAAAGAGAAATGGAAATGCGAAAACTCAACTTTCAGAGGGAGAAGTTAACAATGGAGGAAAGAGAGAAGGAACGAGAAAAGGAATGCCGGCTTAAAAAGCTGGACTTTAAAAAAAGAGATCTCAGATGCTGAGGAAAGGTCTTATCCTGCAAATACCTTCAACCTAAAATCTAGCGGTGAGATGTTTAATGTTATGCAAGTTCTCCCAAAGTTTGGGGAAAGGGATGTAGAGGCATTCTTTATTTCGTTTGAAAAGGTAGCTTAAGTAAATTAACTGGCCAAAAGAAATCTGGACATTACCATTACAGGATAGGTTGGTAGGTAGAGCTCATGAGTTTCATGCATTGCTATGAGAAGAGGTATTGGTGGATTATGATGCAGTAAAAAAGGCTATTCTGATAGCATATGTGTTAGTCCCTGAGGCATACAGGCATAAATTTTGGAATATAAGGAAACAGCCTGGGCAGACCTGTATTGAATTTGAAAGGGTAAAGCAAAGTAATTTTGACCATTGGATAAGGGTATTAAAGGCAGAGGCACCATACAAAGCTTTTGGGGAAATACTACTCTTGGAAGAATTTAAAGATTCACTTCTTGTAGTTAGAACCCATGTTGAAGACCAGAAAGTTAAAACGGCTAGGCAGGCAGCAGAGATGGCTGATGATTATGAACTGGTCCATAAATCTAAACCCTTTTCCCATTATCCCTATAAACCCGAGAAGGACAGAAGATGGGAAGGTGCAAGTAAAGCAAGTAGCCAGGGAAGAGAAGGGACAGTTGGGAATTCTCAGGAAACATCTCCTCAGACCAGAAAAGAAGGTACTGAGGGGAGAAGTGACTTTCGAAAGCCTAAGTATTTTCATTGTAACAAGGTGGGACATGTTAGGGCAGATTGCTAGAGATTAAATGATTGCCCTATTGCAGTAGTAGGAATGTTTAAGGAATCCTCAGGGAAGGTTGCATCAGAAAAGGAAATGGTTGTTGAAACTGTAGTAGTAGTACAGGTGAAATGTGTTGCCTCAGAACATATAGAAAAGGTAGGCCAGTGAATCTTCTTTGATTACTAGTGAAGGAAGTCAGGCTAACAGAGGATCTGGATGTTTTGTGTTGAAGGGAGAAGTGTTCCCTTGCTCCTCCAACAAAATAAGTAAACAGATTAAAATTTTGCGAGATACGGGGCAGATCAATCATTGATAGTGGTTGATGATAATGTGTGTTTTAGGTAGCTTCAAGAAAGAAAAAGTATTGATAAGGGGTATTCATGGAATTTATGAACCTATTTCTTCGTGCAAAGCTAACTTACAAAGTCACTTTGTAAATGGAATTGTTACAGTGGGAATTATTCCTAAATCACCTATCGAAGGGGTGGATTTTACTCTGGGTAATGATTTGACTAGTGGAGACTGCAATGTGGCAATGACTGTATTGCAGCAGGCGGTTGATTATGCTGATCTTAACCAACTTCAGAAAACTACTGTGGCCAAAAATGAGGTGCTTATTGCTGATAACAAGCAATTGAAGGAAAGCCTAATTTAGGTAGAAAACCAACTTTCCCGTATGGAGGAGGAGTTTGCTAATGAAAGAAGAAAATTTGTGGGAACAATTGAGAACCAGTCACAGAAAGTAGAACACTTGACTGACGGCGCGAAATGTCTAAATAATAAACTTTTGGAAGCAAATTTAACAAAGGTCAATCTTCAGTTAAAGCTTAATGAACTTCAAGCATCAGTGATTGCTATTAAATATCAGGGAAAATGCCTTGATCAGGAAAAGGAATTGTTGGCGAATCAGAATAATTGGTTGAATGCAGAATTAAAAACCAAGACGGACGAACTGTTGGAACTTCACCATGAAAAGAGTAATGAGGTTCTTGAACTTCAAAGCAATCCGGAGAGGATGAAGGGGAAAGTGTGTGATACGGAGTGTCAAAGTTATTCCTGTGAACAAAAACTCTTTGCTGAATTGTGGTCCAGTTGAGCAAAGAGCTGATCAAAGTAAAAGTACTGATATATCGACCTCAGTAATGGACAATATGAAAGCAACTAAGGTGCCTGCAGATTTGGAAATCAAGAATTGTCAACAAAAAGGACTGAAAGTGCAAAATGACTTTTCCAAGTCAATGATCAAAGAGAGAGATTTACAAGTGATTGCCAGTACTAATATACAAAATACAGCAGTTGGAATCTAGGCAAGTGGACAATTTGCAAAAGATCATCCAAAACCTGTAAAGGAGTAGAATGATATAGTTCGTGGATTATGCAAAAGAATTGAAGGATTGGAATGAACTATGAAACTCCACTGGGAGAATATAATTGACATTGCTCAAAAAGGAGTGGAAAAGACCTGGAAAAAATGGGATCTGGAGAAACAACAATATCACAAAAAGTTCAAAAATCAAAACAAGCAGCAGTATGAAACCTTTTCGTATGAACATAAGAAGCACCTCAACAATGTCCTTGAAACAGCAAAAAGGTACTTTGACCAGAGAAGGAATGAGATGTTAATGCACAAAAATGCCATTTTGACTTCGTCAAATTGAAATGAGAATTTACCATATTTGAGTTCAGAAAATGAACTTGAGGCTGCAATTATGCCTACAGTGAATGAAAAGGAAGACTGGGCTGTAGACTTAAATGAAACATTCGATACTGAGTTAAAGACTGGGAATAAGAGGAAAAAGAGACATAAGGGTTGACTCATGATAATGCTACGATGTATAGGTACAGCTAATCGTTATATTTATTGACTTTGTTTTGCTTAAATCTTTGTATTGCACAATATGATGTGTAATTGTGAAGCAAAAGGGAAAACCTCCTTGTATAGTATGTAATAAGCCATTGTTAGAGGTTTATGATGTTAAGTTTATGTTGTGGAGCTTTCTTTCCTCCAAAGGGAAGGTGTGAAGAAATAGAGATCGTTTATGTAAGTTACATTGGTATTTGTGGGTATCAGGAATGAGTTTTAGCTTTAGTGTTTAAATTTGATTTATATTTCTGTCTCATTGTGTTAAGAAGGTCAAGTTGAGTTTAAAAGGTGATTGCATTTCTAATGAGAGCTTTATGACTGTAAACTAAGTTAAGCAAACGAGGGTAAAAAAAAGTGCTGTTACCTGGCAACAGGGGTGCAGAGCAGCAGGTCCCCCCCACAGGCGCACGTAGAAGAAAAACAACAGTTTGACTTTGGAAACTGAGCTCGGTTGGTTTTGAAAGTAGTCTCCAGAGAAAGACTGGAGCAAAGGGGACAGATAGCCAGTCCCAAGCTAAACAAAAGACCCCAAGATTCAGGAGAATGGAACCGGGGAAAGTCCCAAACAGACGTTATAGTCAAAGGAAGAACGCAACCTGGAAAAGGTCCTATGACTGAAGTTAAGAGTGAGGGGCAAAGAGAAAGGCTCCAAGTTTCAGATTTAAAGAGACAAAAGCTGCAGAAAGCAGATTTAAAGCGAGAACAGCTTGAAAGAGGCAAGCAGATCCAAAGAGACAACTGAAGGTCTGTAACTCTTTGCTATGGGCAAGTGAAGCAGTGGTACTGTTAACAGCTGAGTTGGTGAGAGATGTGTGGGTGGAAGACATGAATGCATGTGATGACCCAGGGAAGAGGGACATCAGAAGGAGAGTTTGAAACCCTGGAGATGAATCCTTGTGGAAGGCATCTGAGAGAGAGTCGGTTTGGAAGAAGATTCCAAGGTGGGGTCTTGGAGAGTGGAGATTGGAAACCCTCATGTGGGAGAAGGAGTGCAGTGAGACCGGTTGGCTCACAGTCTGGGAGGGGGAGTTGCAGAGAGGTCCATAGCATCTGGTTGAGGGAGCATCTGTCACTTGGTTTCAGAGAGTTGTATGTTGGATCACAGGATGCCTATTGGTACATGGATTGTGTACTTACTGTGGACATTAGAGTATAAGGGAGCTTTTGTAACGTGTGTTATCCTTACAAATCTGTATACACCTGTAAAGGTATAGTTGTGGGCGAAGGAACATTGTAATATAGTTCATCTTTTCTTATTTAACAAATGTTTTATTCTTTTGTTAAAAGTTCATCAGCTGACTCCTGTGACTCTGCTCAGTAGCTACTCTCTACGTAACTAAACAGACAGAATAAAGTCAGGATCTATCAAGTTGGGTTCCACTCTGGGACCAAGTTTGCCCAGGGGTAACCCCAGCTGGGATCTTAACGCCATCTGTGAGAGAGAAACAGAGTTAACGTTTTGAGTCCACATGACTCTTCTTCAGAGCCTCTTCTGCAATATTATATTATTTCTTGTTGACCATTCACCACTTTCTTTTTAAAAGTGTCCATTTTTTCATGAATCCATGAGTATAACTGCATCGGTGTGACAATAGTAATTTCTAATGGGAAAAACTGTGACAAAAATGCGGCTATGTAACTCTGGTAGTGTAGATAGAAAATACACATATGCACAAGATTTTTAAAATATATATACTAATACAGATACACTACATTAAAAAAAATCAGAACGTGTAACTCTTCTGAAAGCTACAATACATGTGGGAGCTAATCAGTTGAAAGATGTGTCCACCTGTAGAAGCAGAAAACCCAGCTGCATAATAATTTTTTTTTTCCTACTATTCAATACTGCATGGGGGGTTTTACATCTTTTCAATGACATTTTCAAATAGCTGGATAACAAATACAAACCAAAAGAATCAAGATTGGTTCAGATTTTGTGGTCAGCAGTGAACAAATGGCGCTTGCTGGTCATTATGGTTACAATTGCCCATAGAATTGCTGCTGACATTCACAGTACAATTTGCAGTTATCAGACAGTCAAAATAACAATGCTGTTGATGGGAGATTTAGCATGCATGAATAGCGTAAGCAACAGTGTGTTTCTTCAACTAATTAGATTGAAGAACCCTCATGGAAACTTACAGAGGAAATACCTGGAAATGTAATTTAGAACGTTTAATTCAATTTAAAATCATACTCAGAATGCAAAATAAAGAGGGGGGAAGATGGTATTGAGAGAGATAAAAGAAACAATGAGAAAGTGAAAAAAAAACTTTAATTTAAAATATCTCCAGCAATAACTAACATCTGAAGGAATGAGACTCCAAACTAATAAAAGTAAATTTTCAGCACCAGTGAGATCATTTGGCAATAATTAAGACTTGTCTCACTGTTAAAAATTCACTCATACTTAAATGGACAAGCCCTAACTTTTTCTGCCCTATTTAATGGGTAACTAGTGGGTAAAGTAACACAACTTCATGCTCTTCATGTGTTTGAATACTGTGTTACACAGCAAGGTATGGATGTAATGAAATATGTGGAAGAACGGAGCAAATCTGACAGCAACTTCCTGATTTCTGTGTTAAACTGTGCATGTGCTGACACCAGAGTAACTCTCCTAATATTGTTGAATAGGCGAGTGCGGATAGCCATGCCATTATTCTTATTGCAAAATCTGTGCCATTTTCTCTCCTCATGCCTTAATAGATATGATACTCTCACACAAAGTTTACTTTCGTAAACACACCAACTTCTGGTAGCAATTGTAATGGAAAATAAGCTTACCTTTTAACACAATCAGTGTGCCCTAGATAGTGCCTTTGAGTCCTTTCCTCAACGTTGTACAGCACCACAACAGATGCTATAAAATAGATAATTTCTCCAGTTGGGAGGAGGTAGATATTGGAACGACAGTCCCTTCCTCGATACCCATATCTATTTTCGGTTAGTCAAGGCCATATTCAACAAAAAAAAATATATTGCTTGTTGAATTTTGTGCGTAATGGCTCAACAAGTTTATCCAGTGAGCAGATGAGTTGTATAGATCTGGAAGATACCAGTCTGATACAAAATTACAGTGGCATAAGCAGTACAAATGGCTTTAGTAGCTGCAGGTTATGGAGAGAAAAATCAGTAATGATTCCTCCTGCTGAACACGTCCAGCAAATCTTGCTGAAACAAAGTGAGCTTGTGAGTATATTTCAGTTGAGGAAAAATTAGGTTTTAACTGAAATGCTCCCTGAATTTGAATAGCTGAAAGCACTCATTGTGAAGACTCACACTGGAATTATGTTCATTTGGGAAGGTATTAGAGGGTGCATCGTTATTTCTACAAGGAATCAATACCTGTAAGATGTAAAAGAAAACTATTTGCAAGAATAAAGTAACAGGAATGAGAAAAGAAGAAATATATTTCATTGCATCAATAGAAAAATAATAATTTTCCACATGCCAAGCATTAGCATTTTAAACTCACATGTTAGTTTGTTTCATACGAAAATTAGTTTTTAAATCACTGGATTCGAAGTTTCCAACATCAACCATTAAATCACTTGGATGTTGGAACTAGTGGCTGAAAGAATCAATTAAACTGATTGGAGGGCAAAACTGGAGCCTGTGAGAATCAATGAGTTGTTACCTTCTCCCACTCTTTGCTGCACATAAACCTTTGCCAAGAAATTAAGTTTGGCTGATAATTGCCTACACATATATTTGTCTAATATAAAAGCAAAATACTGCAGATGCTGGAAATCTGAAACAAAAACAGAAAATGCGGGTAAAACTCAGCAGGTCTAACAGCATTTGTGGAGAGAAAAACAGAGTTAACGTTTCGAGTCCGTATGACTCTTCTTCAGTGTACATTTTCTTAAATTTTCGTTTATACACTTCTTCAGAGTACAGTATATTTATTGTTTGCTCCAAAAAGGTTATACAAAGCATAGCAACTGTGTTACAAATATGAAGTTTGTAAGATTGTTATGTTTTTGCCTGTCTCTTTAATTTAGGGGAAAATGGAACAGTGAAGTGTGTGATGTGACCTTTTCCAAATCCTGGTCAACAAACCTGGGTGAATTGATTGCTATGGGGACAGTGAAGCCCACATTGATTTACTACCTGAGAAAGGTGCAAGGTGTTCACAGCTGTAGACAATGGCTAGGACATCTGGGTAGATTGTTAGCCTCCAAGTCTCACAGGAAGGTGTTAGGCATGTCAGGGTTTGTAAACAGTCTCTCTAATTTCAAGAGAGAATACTAGGGCCTGGAAACAAGGCCCTTTTGATTCATATTGCCATGGAAATGGACTTTGAGAGGACAGTCCATAGCAAGCCATTGTAGTAGTATCGGGTTACAGTATTTTTCTTAAGAGATCCCTGAACCTCACGGAAGGGTCAGTCTACACGAATCTGAGAGAGTGTGAGCAAAAGAGGTACAGACAATCAGTTTCTATTGTCCACCCTGTAGAAGACGGGTGGGAGCTTGCACTAAGATTGAAGAGACAAAGTGCGTGAGGTTTTAAACAGGGCTGGAAGATTCACCCAGCTTTGGCTAGAGGAAGGAATCTCTAAGGTAATGCTCACTGTGAAAGTCAGTTCAGGGATTAAAAGTTATTCAGTGAGAAAAGGAAAAAGGAAGCAAGCCAAGGGAGCTAAGAAAATTTTTGGACTGCTTCCTCAAGAATGAAGTGTCCACTTAAGAGACAGACAAAGTATAAGTGTGAAGGGGGATTTTTGGTCATTTAAAAGGGGGATTTTTTCTGCAGTTGCCTACTGAATAGTGTTTAGACAATGGTGCTTTTAGTTTATGATAGTAAAAGTCTTAAAACTTGAAATCTTAGTGTGTGATCCTTCCAGGTCAGTAACTGAAAATTGAAATATCCTTTCAAAAGTTATTGTTCTCCAGGGGGATTGCAACACCTGCTAAAATGCAGTTTTTAAACACCTTATTTTCTCAAAAGCATTTTCTTTGGGCATGTAGCATAGTTACTTTATGTGAAGGGTACTTTTCTACTAGCTCAGTTGCAGTCATTTTTTTGAGTTAAGGAAGATGTTTCCCGAATAATTATTAAACATCCTTATGACTATTTAGGATTACCAAATCCCTTTATTGTCTTCCCTCATCAACTCCAGCTTAATATCCCCTTCTTCATTCTCTATTCCTCTAAGTCTAGCCTTGTGACCGTTATCCATCCTTTGCATCCTTTGTCCCAACATTGATAGCAGAGTCTTCAGCTACCTCTGCACTTCTCCCTAGAATCCTGATCCTAAGTCTCTTCACATGTCCCATTTGCCTCTCACTTTATAAACCTTTCCAAAGCCCATCTTTTTGACACAGTCTTTGGTCACTACTTGTAATCTCTCCTGCCTTCAGTTAGTATCTGTTTCCCTTACTTTTATTTGTGAAGGGCCAAAGGATTTCAAAAACATATATAAGACACTACATATATTATTTTATTTATTCTTTCACAGGATGTGGGCATTGGTGGCTAGGCCAGCATTTATTGCTCGAAATTTCAATTGTTGCTGTTGGTGAGTCATTCACAAACTGTGAAAAATATTAATCAATAAACTTGACAATTCCATAACTACCAGGGAAAGCAAAGGCATTGGCACTGCAGCATATAATTTTACTTATTTATCATGCCAACGGCACAAATCAGAAAATGTCGTGGGTACCTGTTGGATGGAATATTTATCCAATCAGCAGATCCCATATCATATGACCCCACAGCTGAACATCAATCCACTGTGTGCAAGACTGCCACCGACTCTTCTCCTGCATGGGAGATCTTCCCCCATGGCCTCCAACCTCATACTCCCTTAAACCCAAGGAACCCATTTTTACCTCCTTGCCAAGTTCCACAAACAGGAATGGCCTGGTAGACCCATCGTTTCAGCCTATTCTTACCCCACAGACTAATTTCTTCCTATCTCAACTCTAGTTCTTCTCCCATTGTCCAGTTTCTTCCTGCCTACATCCACAACTTTTTCAACGTCCTCCACCACTTGAGTTTCTGGTTACTTGGCCTTTTCACCATGGGTGTACAATCTCCCTACATATCCATTCCCCACCATGATGGTTTGAGGGTTCTCCATTTCTTCCTGAACAGGGACCCAACCAGTCCCCATCCACCACCACCTGGCTTTGTCTGGCTGAACTGGTTCTCACATTGAACAGCTACTTTGGCTCCATTCACTTACTCAAAATAAAGGGTGTTGCAATAGGAGCCCATATGCCTGCCTTTTTGTGGGACATGTGAAAGGTTCTTTATTTCAATCCTATTCAGGTCCCTCGCTTACCTCTTTTTATGGTCCATTAGTGACTATGTTGGTGCAGTTTACTGCTCTTGCCCTGAACTGGAAAGTTTCACAAAAGTTGCCTCCACTTTCCACCCTTCCCTCACTTTCACATGGTGCACCTCTGACTCTTCCCTTTCTCGGTTCCTCTGTCGCGGGGACAGGTCTTTGATCAATATCCACCATAAGGCCACTGACTTCCAAAGCTGCCTCGACCACACTCCCTCACTCGCCACTACCTGCAGGGGCAACATACCATTCTCCCAGCTTCTCCACTGCATCTGTCCTTTTTCCTCAACTGAGGAGCCCCCTCATTTGCTTGACAGGGCCTTCAACCGTGGCCATTTCATTTCCCATAATACCGCCCTTATTCCTTCCTCCTACCAAACCACAATAGAGATACTCTTAGTCCTCAGCTTCCACCCTACCAGTCTCCACATTCCATGCATTATCCTTCGCCATTTCCAGCATGATGCCACCACCAAATACACCTTCCCTTACCCTCCCCCTTCACCATTCCAAAGGGACCATTCTCTCCACAACATCCTGGCCACTCCTCAGGCAGTCACGCCACGACACTTCCTCTTCACACAGCATCGTCCCATGCAAGCACAGGAGATACAATGCTTGCCCTTTTACCTCCTCTCTTCTCATCATCCAAAGCACTAAAGGCTGCTTGCAAGGTGAAACAAAGGTCTAATCACGCTTCCTTCAATTTAGTATACTCTATTCACTGCTCACGATGCAGTCTTCTCTACAATGGGGAGACTAAATAGGGATTGGTGACTACTTTGTGGAACACCTCCGTTCATACATGACCCAGAGCTTCCATTCATCAGTTATTTTAATTCTCCACTCCACTCCCACTCTGAACTCTGTCTTCGGCCTCCTACATTGCTCCGCTGAAGCTCAACATAAGCTCGAGGAACGGCACGTCATCTTTCAATTATGTGCTTTACATTCTTCTGGAATCAGCATCGAGTTCAACAATTTCAGATCATAACTTCTGTCCCCATCTTGTTTTGTACTTTTTGGTTTTGTTTTTGGATGGCAGTTGCTGGGGAAGATTTTGCTTTCCCATTTACACCAGCTCTAGACACATCTTTTGTTTCTTTACTTGTCCTGTTATCATTCCTCTTGCCTTGCACCTTTGTCATATAATCTTATACAACTTCCAGCCTATCACAGGTCTTCTCTTTCGTTCTATCCTTCCCTCCCTGCTTCCCTACCTGTATACTTGCTTTAGACCTGTCCGGTTTTAAACTTTCTACAGTTCTATTGAAATACTATTGACCTGAAATGTTTAACTCTATTTCACTCTCCACAGATGCTGCCAGACCAGAATATTTTCAGCATTTTCTATTTTTATGTCCACTATCCAGCATCCACAGCATTCTACCTTTCTATTAGTAAGTTCATTTTCATGTTATACAGTTGACTATGCTCTTTATCAGCACAATGGGCCAAATAACCTTCATCTGTGCTGCATTATCCTGTGGTCCTCAATACAGATGTATAAGTTGATCCAGATACACTTCAAGCTTTCAGCTGGAAACCTGGAATATAAACCTATGTACAAAGATGTCTCATCAGCTAACTCAATTGCCTGGAGTGCAGAATTTGACTTTAATACATTCTGACTGTTCCATGTGCTGTAATGGCCATGTACAACTGAGCAAGTAGAGTCTGGGAGCTTGACAGAGAGCAAATGCTAGAAAATGGGAGAAAGGCAGCCAGTCAATAGTGGAGAGTCCATCGTAAACAGAAGAACAGGATAGGGTTCTGAACAGGCAACTTCACTCCCTTCAGTAAGCTAAGGTACCACTACAATGGCGTATGACTATGAGACACCCTCTTCCACCTCAACTTAGGTACCGAAATTTCTAGTCTGGCATATAAGTATGCACAATGAAAATCCATCAGGTCCCCATTTTGTATCTTCTGTATTCATGTAATTTTAAAATGATTTCCAACCAAAGGACAAGGATACACCCACTCCAGCTTCAGCTTCTCAGAAGGCAGTTCTGACTTCATTTCATCATAATTTGTTACATCAGAAGGAATGTACATTGTGATCGGACGTCCACGCATGAACATCTTGATCATATCTCCCTCTGTTCAAAATAAAAAAAAACTTGTTAGCTTTAAAACTATTTAATTGTTTTGCAATTGGGCAAGATTGTTTTCATGCTACAAGCAATGCAGAGAATGTGGCTATCCTTGTACGGTAAAAATTAGTTAAGCATTTGAATTTGTTGCAATAAAATTGTTTAATCTTGGGTCATGACATCTTAAACTTTTTAAATTGTTACACTATAGGCCATTTTGTCAATATCAAAATCTCAACAAGTGTTTCCTCTAAAGCAACTTACTTTGAGCTATTAACATATAATTCAGACGTATCAATTTATACCAGCGAATAACCTTTTATTGATTTCTGACAACGCCACAGATGGTTTTTTGGTTTCCTACCTAATTTCTTCTTTTGAAAATTAAAGCTGCAATCCCTAAGGTTATTTCAGGCGTAGTATCCCTACTTTTAAGCTTCAAAACTAGGTATAAAAATGGATAACAATGCCATTAAATAATGTCATATGGATAGGCTAAGCATATATATGCTCACATTAATCTCAGAAATTTGAGCTATTGATTTAAAATAGGCCAGTTGAGTAAAATATCAGGTTTGCACTGCAGACTAGTTAAAGGCAGGGATAAGTCAAGAGAATAAGAGAAGTCCAGAGCGTAGGGCGCAGATGGCTGAAGGAAGTGAGTGACGTACAAACGACCACAGTTGGAGAGATACAGAGTTCTCAAAGGGCTGTTGTGTTGGAAAATGTTACAGAAATAGGGAGGGGTGAATACATGGTGGGATCTGAACATGAGGATGAGAATTCACAAAAAAATATAAAATCGACGTGTTGGTGCACAAGCCAATGTATTTCAATGAGCACAGGGGCAAAGGGGGCGAGTAGGACTTGATGCAGGTTTGCATACAGAGGTGGATAATTATGCTGAGGCCGAAGTGGACAGTCTTTATGCTCAAGAGGAAGTTTATCACAATGGCAAACAGGATGCCAAGGTTGTGAACATTATTGTTCAGCCTGAGCCAGTGATTAGGGAATAGAGTTTGTGGTGGGTTCCAAAGACAATGGCTTTGACCTTCCATCTTCTGAATGCTTAAGTGGAAAAAATTTCAGCTTAACCAGAACAGAATGCCATATAAGCTGTCAGAGAACACAGCAGCAGCGAAGGATTTGAGAAAGGCAGGTGAAATAGTGCCACGTGCCATCAGTAAAAATGTGAAACCTGAAACTGTGCATTCAGCGAGGAACAGTATGTAATTTTTAAAAAATCCTTTCATTATGTCACTGGCAAGGCCTGCATTTGTTGCCCATCCCTAAATGCCATTGAACTCAGTGGCTTGCTAGGCCATTTCAGAGGGCAGTTAAAAGTCAACCACATAGCTATCAGGCCAGATCAGGTAAGGATGGCAGGTTTCCTTCCCTAAAAGGCATTTGTGAATTAGATGGGTTTTTTTTTACAACAATCGATGATGGTTATCATGGTCATCATTACTGAGGCTAGCTTTACATTTCAGATTTATTAACTGAATTTAAATTCCACCAGCTGCCATGGTGGGATTTGAACCCATGTCCCCAGAGTATTAGCCTGGGCCTTTGGATTACTAGTCCAGTGACATTACCACTACCGCGTCTCCTCAAGTAGTTAGGAAATTAAGGTGGGGGGTGGTAGGGCGTGGGTCGGTAGCAGCAGCTAGGATACACCCTTCTGACACTCCAGAGGTAACTGCATAAGGAGAGAAAGCATTACAAGAGATTTGCTAGCTATGATTGGGTAAGCATGAATGGAACTACGAATATTTTTTAAAAAATCAAAAAAGAGCTATTAAGCACATTTATTTGCACTTTAATTTAGGTTTAGACAGAGCCTGTTCTGTGCACAGCACTGCCACCAAACCAATATTAATCACCCTAACTGAAATCACAGAAATCAATCCCCAGAATTTAGAATAGAAAATAAATCTCCAAGAATGCAAAGAGAGCATATCTGTTTTGAGCTAAAAAGAGCTTTCAAACTTTGTTCTACATTTATCAATTTAATTTGGATTATGTAAGCCTACTCCTTACTTTGTCATGACCCAAGGTGGTCTCCATTTCACACCCCTGCATGTAATCAGCCAAGCCATTTGGTTATTAATGCCAACATTAAAATAGGCAAGCAACATGCAATTAGGAAGTGAAATGAGAGAAACTCTGTCAGAAATACAAAAAAAGCCTCTATGCAGCCCATCTTTTTCTTCCAATTCATTCATCAGGAAAATATTCATTTAATAGATTTAGCACACTAGTAAATAGCAGCCTCTAAGCATACATTGACCAAAGAGAGAATTAGAGTGGAAAGAGGTATGGTTGAGAGAAAATAAATGGGAGGTTGATGTATCATTTCAAATTTCACAGGAAAAGTTTTAAAAATGACAATATTAATTTAATTTGATACACGCAAATTAAGAGGTTTTCTTTACTGAGTAGTGAACTATCGAATTTGAACAGTAATGAAATTTATATGGTTGATTTTTTTAAAATTCTGCCATTTAACTGAAGAAAAAGTGCTGAATGATTTGGGTCAATGAAAATTCATTTCAAAAACAGCTCAGCTTTTAATGTGTTCTGGATGATTAACTGGTTTGGGATTTTTGACTATATATAAAAAATGTTTTATACTTAAGTGCAATTTCAGTACTGTAAGAAAGGTGTTTCCTTTATAGTTCAGTGGATGAGAAGTCCCAAGTATCCAAAGGGTGTTCATGTGTATTCCACAAGTCATTTTATAGCATTTTATCATATTATTTAGATGTAATGTTGTTAAAACTAATTTGATTTTACTTTAACAGTATTCTCTTCAAGTTCATCAAATGACAATTTAGACTGACTTACAGAAATTATGTAAAGATACAGGGCAGCAAATTTGGTGCCACTGATTTCAAACATAGTCAATTGTAAATGTGCTAGTTAACTTGTATGAAACCAGTAGATATCAAATTAATTCCATTGCAGGTAAAGTTTGGAATCTTAGGACGATTAGAAATAAGAAGCATCCAGAATAACTAAAAAGCCACCATCACTACTGATATCAAGTTCAGCACATTACTAATTATTTAAAATATCATGATTTGTTATTGCATGTCTTTTTACCATGTATCAAAATAAATCTTTAAATGCTGAAGATATTCAGGCTTACCTATATGTGCTTCAAATTTAAAATTCTACGGATTCATCATTAGAAAATTTTTTTTAAAAGAGGTATTATACAAAACAAACTATTAATCAGGCTGAAAATTCAGTGACTATGAGCAATCAAGATTGAAAGTCAACTGGCAGGGAGCTACCTAATGTTAGCAGCAGGCTACAGTATTATTGTTGGTCCAAAAGTTCCTGTAATAAATGTTCCAGTCATTTTTCGATCGCCCTTAAGAGGTTCCTTTCAAGTCCACTAGTTAGCCGCTCACGACCCAGTATAAAGGTTCAACACTTATTGCTATTTGTACTTGAAAACTGCAAACCCGATCCAACAACTGACGATAGGATCCATATTTGCATATGCAAGCAGCTTCTCCTTATTTCAAGTGAGAGTATTCAATACACACTTACAGGCCAGCCTGAGTCTACGGGCCTACGAGTCAAAGAGGCAGCTGCTGTTCCCTAGTCATTTTCAAACCCCATTTCATAAATGGGGTGAGTGACAGTTGAAAATTCTTCCTCCTATATTATAGCTAGCCAAGGAGGCTTTCATCCAATCAGTTTGGGGCAAATATCAAATCCAAATCCGGCAGGTGGACTGCACTACCCAGCACCCTGCTCCCAACACTGCATAGCTAACATTCCCTCACTGGCTTTGCAACAAAGGCAATTGTCTCACCTTGATTGACCACACTGGTTGAGATTAACTAATTCAGCACAAGGACAGTACCAAAAAACCTTCTAGTCTGTACAGCTCAGTGCTACAAAACATTGGTGCATTTATCTACTGAACTACGAGGGAAACTGACTAGCTCAAGTCTTAGCCTTTAGACAGCTGGACAGCATGCCTGTGGCTCAACAATGTGTGTCAGATGACACCGGCCATTGAGTTTTTCTATAACTTGAAACACCACAAGGTTGAAGCAGTGTGATAATGTTACAGCACAAGTAATCTGGAGGTCTGGATGAATGCTTCAAAGACAAGTTTAAATTTCACCATGGCAGCTGGTGGTATTTAAATTCAATTAATTCATAACTCTGGAATAAAAAAAGTCTCAGTAATGATGACCATGAAATTAACGGGTTGTGATAAAACCCCATTTGGTTCACTAAAGGGAAGGAAATTTGCCATCCTTACCTGGTCTGGCCTCCAGACCCACAGCAGAATGTTTGACTCTTAGCAAGCCCTTCAGTTGCATGAAACTGCTACAGAAAAAAATCAAAGAAGAATAAAACCAGGCAGACCACCCGGCATCTAAATAGGCAATGGAAATGACAAAGGCAAAACATGCCAGGTGACTCTGCAAAGTCCTCCTCACTAATATCTGGGGACTCGTGCCACAACTGGGAGAGCTGTCCTACTGCTTGACATAGTCATACTCACCAAATCATAACTTACAGCCAATTTCCCAGAATCCTGGGTTTGGCCTGTCTCACCAGCAGACCAAGCCCACCAGAAGTGGCAGCACAGTGGTATACTGGGAGAGAGTGGACCTGGGAGTCCTCAGCACTTACTCTGGTCCCCATGAGGAAGGAAATTTCCTGTTGATTATGACCAATCACCCTCCCTCAACTGATGAATCAGTACTCTGTATTTCGAACCACTGATCAAGCTGGTCGAATCCTGAAGAACACGCCTGCCAGACTGCACATGCGTGGCGAGAAAACCAACGAGAGGGAAAAAAACTAATTGACCTCTCGCAAATGGACCAAAAGCTCATAACTTCTGTACTGTTGCTAAATTAAGAGAGGCAATGGTGAGGTAGAGCTGGGTGTCATCGACTTTCAAAACTTTTACTCTAGGGCAAGGCTGCTAGTAAACACCGCACAGGTGCAGGGATGTCTGAACTTGCAAATGAATAAGTTTTTTTTTTATCTGATTATGGGATATGAGATTGCTAGCAAGACCAGCATTCAGGACCGGATGAGATGCATCAAGGTTATTGAAGGAAGTGAGAGTAGAAATCGCAGGGGCACTAGCCATAATCTTTCAGTTTTCCCTAGACTCAGGGATGGTGCCAGAGAACTGGAGAATTGCAAACATTACACACCCTTGTTCAAAAAAGGTTGTAAGGATAAACCCAGCAATTATAGAACAGTCAAGTTTAATTTCAGTGATGGTCAAGATGCTAGAAATAATTATTTTGGATAGAATTAGTAGTCATATGGAAAAATATGGGTTGATAAGGAAGAGCCAGCATGGATTTCTAAAGGGGAAATCGTGTTTAACTAACTTGTTGGAGTTTTTTTTTGAAGAGGTAACAGAAAAGATCAATGGGGGTAATACTGTACTGTACATGGACTTTGAAAACGTATTTGACTGTGCCACACAACCGACTTGTAAGAGAAGTTATTGCTCATGGAATAAAAGAGACAGTAGCAATGTGGATGCAAAATTGGCTGAAAAATAGGAGGCAGAGAATAATGGTCAATGGAGGAAGGTTTGTAGTGGAGTTCCCCAGGGGTCTGTATTGGGACCTTTGCTTTTCCTGATATATATTAATGATCTAGATCTTGGTATGCAGGGAACAATTTCAAAGTTTGCGGATGATGCGAAGCCTGTGAGTGTTGTTAACTGCGAGGAGGATGGTGTGGAACTTTAAGAGGACGTAGACAAGTTGGTGGAGTGGGTAGGTAGTGTGGCAGATGAAGTTCAAGGTGAAGAAGCGTGAGGTGATGCATTTTGGTAGGAAGAACATGGACTGACAACATAAAATAAAGGGTGAAATTCTGAAAGGGGTGCAGGAGCAGAAAGACTTGGGTGCTTACGTGCATAGATCATTGAAGGCAGGACAGGTGGAGGGAGCAGTTAATAAAAAAATATAGTATCCTGGGCTTTATTGATAGGGGCATAGAGTACAAGAACAGGGAGGTTATGCTGAATTTATATAAGAAACTCGTTAGACCTCAGCTGGAATATTGTGTACAGTTCTGGGCTCCATATTATAGGAAGGATGTGAACACATTGGACGGTGTGCAGAAGAGGTTTACAAGAATGGTTCCAGGGATGAGAAACTTCAGCTATGAGGATAGATTGGAGAGGCTGTCCTCCCTGGAGAGAAGGCTGAGAGGAGATTTGATGGAGATGTTCAAAAACATGAGGGGCTGAACATAGTAGATAGGGAGAAGCTGTTCCCACTTGTAAAAGGATCAAGAATGAGAGGGCGCAGGTTTAAAGTGATTTGCAAAAGAAGCAAGTGTGAGGTGAAAAAAAACTTTTTCACACAATGGGTGGTTCAGGTCTGGAATGCACTGCTTGGAAGTGTGGTGGAGGCAGGTTCAACTGAGGCATTCAGGAGGGCATTAGATGATTATATGAATAGAAACAATGTGCAACGGTACGGGGAAAAGGCAGGTCAATGGCACTAGGTCATAATGCTCATTTGGTGAGCTGGTGCAGACATGATGGGCTGAATGGCCTCCTTCTATGCCATTAAGATACTGTGATTCTGTGAAAGGGAGTGCATTGGACTGCTCCATCTCAAAAGTGAATTTGAATGAACCATATTAAGGTCGGTAAGGAGATCCTTACACGTGATTGCAGATTCAAAGATTGTGAACATATCATTTACATATTAGAAATGAGTACAGGGTAGGAAGTTAGGGTTCATTCCATCAAAAACATGTTTCTCATGGAAACCAATGGAAGTGAGTGCTGGACCCAGAAGAACTTCCCCATAGCTACACCATATGTTTGGACACATACACTGTTATTAAAACAGAAGTCGACTGTGCAAGCTGTAAAGTTTCAATGAATACAGATTCAGAAAATGGCATATCTATATTGCCTTGATATAGTGACACCGTCCAAACTTCCTTCATTGGCACATTCGTAAATTAGCTCATAATGAGAGAAACACCTTAAAAGTTTCACTTTAAAGCATGCAGCAACCCTAAAATATCCAATAGCACTAAATACCTCCAGACATTACTTCAATGCCCATAGACATTCATACAGATTTCAGATACACGCTATTAGTGAGCAAGTAAAAATCCACAGCATAAAACTATTATAGTTCAGCACTAAGTTGGTTTCAGAGACCACAAATGTTGTTTGAATATGGAAGCTATTCTGAAGCCATTAAAAGGAATTGAGAGTTTGAAGTCACACCCCAAGAATGAATTTTTAAAAAGCAGGAAACAGACATTTCTGCCCTTATGACAAGTGGGACGTGAGAGCTGAGCCACTTTTATGTAAAATATTACAACTGCAGTAAATAACATTTTTAAAATGTTATAAACATTGCGTACATTTAAAACTCCATAAAAGGTGACAATGTGCTTCTGAGGCACAGCTTAAGGGGTCTCTTCTCTTCCCTTTTTCGACTTTGTCTCTATTTCCGGGAAAAGGCTATCAACAAATATTCATTATAAGCCCAATGACTCCCACAGCTCTCTCGACTACGCTTCCTCATACCCCGCACCCTGTAAAGATTCCATTGCATTCTCCGAATTTCTCCATTGCATCTGTTCCAATGATACAACCTCACATACCAGCACTTCAGATATGTCTTTCTTTTCCTCAACTGAGGAATCCCCCCTACCCCACCCCACCCAGACTGAGATTGACAGGGCTCTCAACCATGACTGCCTATTTTCCTTACCTATTCTCATCCTTTCCCCTCCCTTGCAGAAACATGATATGGTTTCCCAACCTTAACTTCCACTCCATCACCTCCGTATTCAATGGATCATCCTTTGCCATTTTGCCACCCTCAAACACATGTCCTTTCAGCATTCCGAAGGAACTGTTCCTTTAGTAACGCTCTGCTCCACTCCTCAATTATCCAAATATTTCATCTCCTGCTCACAGCACATTTTCATGCAAACGCAGGAGATGTTACAACTGCCCTTTTACCTTCTCTCTCCTCACCATCAAAGGTGAATCAGCAATTTACGGTTACTTCTTTCAATTTAATTCACTGTATTTGCTGCTCACACTGCAGTGTCCTCTACATTGGGAGCTCAAATACAGACTTGGTGACTGCTTTGCGGAACACCTCCGCTCAGTTTGCTAGCAGGACCCCACTTCCAGTTGCCTGCCATTTTAGTTCTCCATCTTGCTCTCAAGCTGACATCTCTGTCCTCGGCCTCCTGCAGTGTTCCAATGAAGCTCAATGAAAGGTCAAGAGATAGAACCTCAGCTTTCGAATCAGCACTTTACCGTCTTCTGGACTCAACACAGAGTTCAACATTTTTGGACTGTAATCTCTGCTCCCCCATTTTATTTTGTTTTCTTGGCATATGTCAGCCTTTATCTCATTTTTTTGGTTTTTGGGCAGCAGCTGTTCCTTATTCTGCCATTCATACCTCCTCTGAATTCATCTTTAGGTTCTTTACTTTGTTGCTCCCTTTGACCCTGTCCCACCAACTCCTTTGCCATTTAATATCTCCTGTCTTCCATCCTATCACAAACCTTCCATTTTGTTCTTTTTCCGCCCTTCTCCACCCACATAAAAGCTAATACATTTCTAACATTTTCCCAATTCTGATGAAAGGTCACAGCCTGAAATGTTAACATTATTTTTCTCTCTCCACAGGTACTGCCAGAGTGGCTGAGTATTTCTAGCATTTTGAATATTGCTGAAAAGAGAGACAAGTTGCCCAAACTTTTCATCTATATTAGAAATCGTTGCATTTGTCCTGATGAGTGCAAGATGAAAAGCTTTGGCAATATGTCATTCTAGCATTTTCTGTTTTCATTTCAGACTTCCAGCATCCACAGTATTTGGTTTTTGTCTACATCTTACTTAAGAGTACTGAATGGTAATAATGGGTGCTATAAATGGAATGGTGGGGGAGTTTTGCTTTTCAGCAATGACTTTCATTACTTTAATAAGCACTAACCTCACTCAAAATTTAGAGGAAATAGTTATATTCTTTAGCAGTTACTTCAGCACTGGTTAATTAGATATTTCTACTTTATTCAGAAAGTAGCATTGCATTAATAATTGCTATATGCATCTCTTCATTCTCATCTCTAGATGATAATAGCGCACAATAGAATCAACGGGGTTGATAGTGTGGTCTTTTGGTGCTGGCTTCACTGGTTTGTTTTGGGCACCATCAGCCTGCAATAAGGAGCACTGAGGCCTAATGAGCACTCAATGCACACCACACTTGATATAAGTGTCCAGAAGCATTTGGAGCATTCAGAACATGTACTCAAGCTTAGGCTCCCAAAATATTTTAGTGTCAGGATGGAAGAGCACTCAATTCAGTGCCACGTAAACTGGCACTACAAATCTTTTTTGCTCTTAGGGGCTCATCCATTAGCAGTTACTGTCAGTATTGGCTGCTTATTTTTCCATCCATATGTTTTTGCTGTTAAACTGTTTAGCTGCTTTGTTAGAAAACTATGGTCAATGTTTTAAGTTTGTGTTTGTGTTTCATCTGTTAGGTCAGATGATTTCCTCAGGGATACTTCATACAAAGCTGCTACAAGCATCTGTCATTAAGCACTCCTATGAATTTTCAGGTTTTGGAAGAGGAGGAAGCATGCAAGTTTTCATTTAGAAGCATAATTAAGGCTCATCCTTATGTCCCACCTTTAGTTATTGTGCTGAATCATACCTAAACATGCCTAGATACCTGCATACAAACATTGCAGCTTTGATTTTAATGTGAGGCTATATTTATGAGAGTCAAGCTGGCCTGGCTCATCAACATGAGGCCCAGGCTTTTAACTTCTGGGCCTCATTTAATTTTTAAAAATTCATTCACCAGTAAGGCCAACATGTGTCATGAGGACCCGAAACGTCAACTCTTTTCTTCTCTGCCGATGCTGCCAGACCTGCTGAGTTTTTCCAGGTAATTGTGTTTTTGTTATGTATTACTCATCTCTAAATAGACCAATCATTCTTGCCTGCACCTAGTGCCAATGACATCATGGCGTTGATTGGAAGTTGAATCTATGGACCAAGAGGTCACAACCGCAGACCGATGGGAAAGATCTACCACGGCCAGTTAAGTGTTTTGGGGGGGGGGGGGTCCTGTGGGGAAAGGGGTTAAAATTAAGGCATATGATTTCCAAAGGAGGACATTACAAAACGGTGCACACTCTTGTACCCGTGCTAGTAAACAAGATCGGTTAATCAGTAGCTGTCAGAAAGTCAGCTGCTTTAAAGGTTATACAGAGCTCTAGCACCAATGCTGTTCTTCATAAACAGAAACCAGTTCCACTTCAAGCCAGTCAGAGCAGCAGCGGCAGCAGAGCAAACCTGGGAGTGAACAGCACCAGCGAAGCTTCTTAATAAAAGCCTGAGGGTCGAGGCCCAGTTCAAGCCAGTCAGAGCAGCAGCTAACCCCAACAGGGGTTAGAATTTGAAAAGGCTGACAAAAGTGATGTTAGCGCAAAGCAGAGAGCTGATTGGTAGGTTGTGGGTAAGTTGTTTTTCTCCACTTTAAAGCTACATTAAGACAGGAGTTCTAGCTTTTTTTCTTTAAAAGGAAGAAACAATTAATTTTCTACTTGGCTTAAATTTAGGATAAGAGTATTTTAACTAAAGATATGGTAGGGGAGCTCAGTCCCATATGTTGCACAGCCTGCAGAATGTGGGAAGTCTAAGACACTCCTGGCAGTCTGGATGGCCACATCTGCAGGAGGTGCCACCGGTTTGACCAGCTTGAGCGCCGGGTTTCGAAGGCTGAGTGTCGGCTGGAGGTACAGCAGTGCATCCGCGAGGCTGAATGTGATTTGGATAGCACATTTTTAGATGGGGTCACCCCGCAGCTTAAGGAAGTGCAGTCAAGGAAAGAATGGGTGACCACCAGTCAGAAGAAGGGTGGCAGGAAAGCCCCAGAGTGCATCTCGCTCAAGAAAAGTTTTTCTGTGTTGGAAAACAGTGAGAGAGATGGTTCTTCTAAGGAATGCAGCCAGAGCCCAGCTGCACACGGGGGGAAGAGAAAGAGAGGAACAGCAATAGTGGTAGGAGATTCAACAGTGAGGGGTACAGACAGGTGTTTCTGTGGCCGCAGACCTGACTCCATGATGGTGTGTTGCCTCCCTGGGACCAGTGTCAAGGATGTCACTGAACGGCTGAAGGGCATTCTGAAGGGGGAGGGTGAACAATCAGAGATCATGGTTCACATTGGTACCAACGACATAGATATAAAGAGGGTTAAGGTCCTGCAACAAGAATTGAGGGAGCTAGATAGCAAATTGAAAAGCAGGGCCTCAAAGGTTATAATCTCTGGATTATTCCCGGTGTCACGTGCTAGTGAGTATCGGAATAGGCGGATAGAGCAGATGAATGTATGGCTGAAAAGTTGATGCAGGAGGGAGGGCTTTAGATTTCTGGATCGCTGGGTCCGTTTCTGGGGAAAGTGGGACTCGTACAAATCTGACGGGTTGTACCTGAACCAGATACAGAGTGGAGGTAGAGTAGGGGGAGATGTACAGACAAGTATCGAAGAAAAAACAAGTCAGTCTGGAAGGCAGAATGTCAATATAGTCAAGTTAAGGCACAAGGGAGCATGGCAAGGCTGGAAGGCATTTGTTTTAATGCAAGAGTCTTGTGTGTAAGGCACATGAATTGAGGATGCTGATTAATACAAGGGAATATGATAACATTGCTATCATGGAGGCATGGTTGAGGGAGGGGCAGGGCTGGCAGCTCAATAATCTGGGGTGTAGAATCTTCAGGCGGTGGGGGCGGAAGGAGGGTGTAAAAAGGTGGTGGTGTCGCAATATTGATCAAGGAGACAATTACTGCACCAAGGAGGGATGATATCTTAGAAGGTTCCTCAAATGAGGCTATATGGGTAGAATTTAAAAACAAGGCGGCAGCAATCACAAATTATGGGAGTGTACTATAGACCCCCAAACAGTCAGGGAGACAGGGAGATAGAAGGGCAGATATGAAGTCAAATCTCAGAGAAGTGTAAACATAATATTGTAATAATAGTAGGGGATTTCAACTTCCCCGATATCAACTGGGATAGACAAAGTGTGAAACGTTTAGAGAGGGCAGAATTCTTAAAACTTATCTAGGGGAGCTTTTTAAGCCAGCGTGAAGAGATTCCTACAAGAAAGGGAGTGGTGCTTGACCTAGTTTTAGAGAACACAGGAGGGCAAGTGGTAGAAGTGTCAGTGAGGGAGCATTTCGGTGATAGTGACCATAACTCAGCAAAATTAAGATAGCTATGGAAAAGGAAAAAGATGGACTGGAAATAAAGGTTCTCAATTGGGGGAAGGCCGATTTTAATTTGATAAGACAGGATCTGGCCAAAGTGGACTGGGAGCAGCTACTTGTAGGACAATCTACATCAGAGCAGGGGGAGTCATTCAAAAAGGAAATAGAGAGTATGTGCAGGGGCAACATGTTCCCATAAAAGGTGAAGGGTGGGAGCAACAAGTCCAGAGAACCTTGGATGTCAAGGAATGTACATGGCTCGCTAAGGAAAAAAGGGAAGCTTATGGTAGATGCTGAGGGCTCAAAACAGTGGATGCCGTAGAGGAGTATAGAAAGTGCAGGGGGTTACTTAAAAAAAAATTAGGACAGCGAAGATGGGGCATGAGAAAACACTAGAAGGTAAAATAACGAACAATCCAAAGGCATTTTATACGTATTTTAGAGACAAGAGGATAATCTCTTGCCTCTAAGAGGAGGGAGCAAAATGGCAATCTGTGTGAGGAGCCGGAAGATGTAGGTGAGGTTTTAAATGAGTGCTTTACATCTGTATTCACTATAGAGGACAAAGTAGGTATAGAAAGCAGGGAGAGGGACTGTGATATATGTGAGCAAATTAGCATTCAGAGGAAGGACATATTAGCAATTTTAGCGGGCTTAAAAGTGGATAAATCCCCAGGCCCAGATGAGATGTATCCCAGGCTGCTGTGGGAGGCAAGGGAGAAGATTGCAGGGGCCCTGACATTAATTTTAAATCCTCTCTGGCCACAGGAGAGGTGCCGGGGGACTGCTAATGTGGTACCATTATACTAGAAGGGTGGTAGGGATAAACCAGGGAACTATAGGCCAATGAGTCTAACATCAGTGGTAGGGAAACTTTTGGAAAAAATTCTGAGGGACAGAATTAATCTCCACTTGGAGAGGCAAGGATTAATCAAGGATAGTCAGCATGGCTTTGTCAGGGAAGATCATGTCTAACAAATTTGATTGAATTTTTTGAAATGACCAGGTGTATAGATGAGGGGAGTGCAGTTGATGTTGTCTACGTGGACCTCAGTAAGGCTTTTGACAAGGTCTCACATGAGAGAATGGTCAAGAAGGTAAGAGCCCATGGGAACCAGGGCAATTTGGCAAATTGGATTTTAAATTGGCTAAGTGGCAGGAGGCAGAAGGTGATGGTCAAAGGTTGTTTTTGTGACTGGAAGCCTGTGACATACTGCAGGAGTCGGTGCTGAGTCCCTTGCTGTTTGAAGCGTACATTAATGATCTAGACATGAACGTAGGATGTATGATCAGTAAGTTCACAGATGACATGAAAACTGGTGGTGTGGTAAATAGCGAGGAGGAAAGCCTTGGACTACAGGATGATATAGACCGGCTGGTCAGATGGGCAGAACAGTGGCAAATTGAATTTAATCCTGAAAAGTGTGAGGTGATCCATTTTGGGAGGGCAAACAATGCAAGGGAGTACATGATGAATGGTAGGACCCTAGGAGGTACAGAGGATCAGAGGGACGTTGGTGTGCATGTCCATAGTCCTTGAAAGCAGGACAGGTAGATAAAGTGATTAAGGCGGCATATGGGATACTTGCCTTTATTAGTTGAGGCATTGCATACAAGTGCACGGAGGTTATGGTGGAGCTGTATAAAGCGTTAACAAAAACAGAATTACCTGGAAAAACTCAGCAGGTCTGGCAGCATCGGCGGAGAAGAAAAGAGTTGACATTTCGAGTCCTCATGACCCTTCAACAGAACTGAGTAAAATTAGGACAGGGGTGAAATATAAGCTGGTTTAAGGTGGTTGGGGGGGGGTGGTGGTGGAGAAGTGGAGGGGGGGGTGTTAGGATAGGAGCAGATCATTAAAAGATGTCACAGACAAAGGAACACAGAGGTGTTGAAGTTGGTGATATTATCTAAATGAATGTGCTAATTAAGAATGGATGGTAGGGCACTCAAGGTATAGCTCTAGTGGGGGTGGGGGAGCATAAAAGATTTAAAAATAATGGAAATAGGTGGGAAAAGAAAAATCTATATAAATTATTGGAAAAAAAAAGGAAGGGGGAAGAAACAGAAAGGGGGTGGGGATGGAGGAGGGAGCTCAAGACCTAAAGTTGTTGAATTCAATATTCAGTCCAGAAGGCTGTAAAGTGCCTAGTTGGAAGATGAGGTGCTGTCCCTCCAGTTTGCGTTGGGCTTCACTGGAACAATGCAGCAGGCCAAGGACAGACATGCGGGCAAGAGAGCAGTGTGGAGTGTTAAAATGGCAAGCGACAGGGAGGTTTGGGTCATTTTTGCGGACAGACTGCAGGTGATCTGCAAAGCGGTCGCCCAGTTTATGTTTGGTCTCTCCAATGTAGAGGAGACCGCATTGGGAGCAATGAATACAGTAGACTAAGTTGGGGGAAATGCAAGTGATATGCTGCTTCACTTGAAAGGAGTGTTTGGGCCCTTGGACGGTGAGGAGAGAGGAAGTAAAGGGGCAGGTGTTGCATCTTTTGCGTGGGCATGGGGAGGTGCCATAGGAGGGGGTTGAGGAGTAGGAGGTGATGGAGGAGTGGACCAGGATGTCCCGGATGGAACGATCCCTACGGAATGCCGACAAGGGGGGGGTGAAGGGAAGATGTGTTTGGTGGTGGCATCATGCTGGAGTTGGCGGAGATGGCGGAGGATGATCCTTTGAATGCGAAGGCTGGTGGGGTGATAAGTGAGGACAAGGGGGACCCTATCATGGTTGGGAGGGAGGAGAAAGCGTGAGGGCGGATGCGTGGGAGATGGCCCGGACACGGTTCAGGGTCCTGTCAACGACCGTGGGTGGAAAACCTCAGATAAGGAAGAAGGAGGACATGTCAGAGGAACTGTTTTTGAAGGTAGCATCATCGGAACAGATGCGACGGAGGCAAAGGAACTGAGAGAATGGGATGGAGTCCTTACAGGAAGCTGGGTGTGAGGAGCTGTAGTCGAGGTAGCTGTGGGAGTCGGTAGGCTTGTAATGGATATTGGTGGACAGTCTATCACCAGAGATTGAGACAGAGAGGTCAAGGAAGGGGAGGGAAGTGTTAGAGATGGACCACGTGAAAATGATGGAGGGGTGGAGATTGGAAGCAAAATTAATAAATTTTTCCAAGTCCCGACGAGAGCATGAAGCAGCACCGAAGTAATCATCGATGTACCGGAGAAAGAGTTGTGGAAGGGGGCCGGAGTAGGACTGGAACAAGGAATGTTCCACATACCCCATACCGGCGGAAGAAGAGTTCAGCATCGTGCCGAACCCGAAATTCATTGAGATGAGGACGTAAGGGTATGAAACTAAGTCCTTTGCTAAGCACTGAATGTTCAGCGTCGGAGAGGGGAAGGTCAGCAGGTATAGTGAATACACGGCTGGGGCTGGGACTGGAAGACTGGGTGGGGACGGAGGGACAGGCAGGGTTGGAGGGTCCTAGATGGGTGTTTGTGTCGATGAGTTGCTGGAGCTTGCACTCCTTAGCACTTGAGAGAAAGAGAAAAAGTTTCACCAACACCCATCTAGGACCCTCCACCCCTGCCTGTCCCTCCTTCCCCACCCCGTCTTCCAATCCCAGCCCCAGCCGTGTATTCACTATACCACCTGACCTTCCCCTCTCCGATCTTTTCATTGAGAACTGTCGGCGCGACATTAGTTGTCTCAATTTCTCTGCTCCTCTCACCCATTCTAATTTCTCTCTCTCTGAACTTACTGCACTCCGTTCTCTCAGGTCCAACCCTGACATTGTCATCAAACCCGCTGACAAGGGTGGTGCTGTTGTTGTCTGGCGCACTGACCTCTACCTCGCGGAGGCTGAGCGTCAACTCGCAGACACGTCCTCCTACCTCTCCCTGGACCATGACCCCACCACTGAATATCAAGCCATTGTTTTCAGGACTGTCACTGACCTCATCTCCTCTGGAGATCTTCCTCCCACAGCTTCCAACCCGATAGTCACCCAACCTCAGACGGCCCGCTTCTACCTCCTACCCAAAATCCACAAACAGAACTGTCCTGGTAGACCGATCATGTCAGCTTGCTCCTGCCCCACGGAACTCATTTCTCGTTATCTTGACTCCCTTCTCTTTCCCCTTGTCCAGTCCCTTCCCACCTACATCCGTGATTCCTCTGACACCTTACGTCACATCAACAATTTCCAGTTCCCTGGCCTCAACCGCTTCCTCTTCACTATGGATGTCCAATCCCTCTACACCTCCATCCCCCACCAGGATGGGCTGAGGGCCCTTAGCTTCTTCCTCAAACAGAGGCCCGAACAATCCCCATCCACCACTACTCTCCTCCGTCTGGCTGAACTTGTTCTCACACTGAACAATTTCTCCTTCAACTCCTCTCACTTCCTCCAAATAAAAGGTGTGGCTATGGGTACACGCATGGGCCCCAGCTATGCTTGTCTCTTTATAGGGTATGTGGAACATTCCTTGTTCCAGTCCTACTCCGGCCCCCTTTCACAACTCTTTCTCCGGTACATCGATGATTACTTCAGTGCTTCTTCATGCTCTCGTCAGGACTTGGAAAAATTTATTAATTTTGCTTCCAATCTCCATCCCTCCATCATTTTCACGTGGTCCATCTCTAACACTTCCCTTCCCTTCCTTGACCTCTCTGTCTCAATCTCTGGTGAGGGACTGTCCACCAATATCCATTAGAAGCCTATCGGCTCCCACAGCTACCTCGACTACAGCTCCTCACACCCCGCTTCCTGTAAGGACTCCATCCCATTCTCTCAGTTCATTCGCCTCCGTCACATCTGTTCCGATGATGCTACCTTCAAAAACAGTTCCTCTGACATGTCCTCCTTCTTTCTTAACCGAGGTTTTCCACCCACGGTCGTTGACAGGGCCCTCAACCGTGTCCGGCCCATCTCCTGCCCATCCGCCCTCACGCCTTCTCCTCCCTCCCAGAAACTTGATAGGGTCCCCCTTGTCCGCACTTATCACCCCACCAGCCTCCGCATTCAAAGGATCATCCTCCGCCATTTCCGCCAACTCCAGCATGATGCCACCACCAAACACATCTTCCCTTCACCCCCCCTTGTCGGCATTCCATAGGGATCGTTCCCTCCGGGACATCCTGGTCCACTCCTCCATCACCCCCCACTCCTCAACCCCCTCCTATGGCACCTCCCAATGCCCACGCAAAAGATGCAACACCTGCCCCTTTACTTCCTCTCTCCTCACCGTCCAAGGGCCCAAACACTCCTTTCAAGTCAAGCAGCATTTCACTTGCATTTCCCCCAACTTAGTCTACTGTATTCGCTGCTCCCAATGCGGTTTCCTCTACATTGGAGAAACCAAACGTAAACTGGGCGACCGCTTTGCAGAACACCTGCGGTCTGTCCGCAAGAATGACCCAAACCTCCCTGTCGCTTGCCATTTTAACACTCCACCCTGCTCTGTTGCCCGCATGTCTGTCCTTGGCCTGCTGCATTGTTCCAGTGAAGCCCAACGCAAACTGGAGGGACAGCACCTCATCTCCCGACTAGGCACTTTACAGCCTTCCGGACTGAATATTGAATTCAACAACTCTAGCTCCCTTCTCCATCCTCACCCCCTTTCTGTTTCTTCCCCCTTCCTCTTTTTTTTTCCAATAATTTATATAGATTTTTCTTTTCCCACCTATTTCCATTATTTTTAAATCTTTTATGCTCCCCCACCCTCACTAGAGCTATACCTTGAGCGCCCTACCGTCCATTCTTAATTAGCACATTCGTTTAGATAATATCACCAACTTGAACACCTCTATGTTCTTTTGTTCTTTTGTCTGTGACATTTTTTGAGGATCTGCTCCTAAGCTAACATCCCGCCTCCACTTCTTCCCCCCGCCCCACCTTAAATCAGCTTATATTTCCCTCTCCTTGTAAAGAAAGATCAGTTCTGTTGAAGGGTCATGAGGTCTCGAAATGTCAACTCTTTTCTTCTCCACCAATGCTGCCAGACCTGCTGAGTTTTTCCAGGTAATTCTGTTTTTGTTTTGGATTTCCAGCATCCGCAGTTTTTTGTTTTTATTTCTGTATAAAGCGTTAGTTTGGCCACATTTGGAGTACTCTGTGCAGTGCTGGTCGCCACTCTATAGGAAGAATGTGATTGCACTGGAGAGGGTGCAAAGGAGATTCAGCAGGTTGTTGCCTGGGCTAGGGCATTTCAGCTATGAAGAGAGACTAGACAGGCTGGGGTTGTTTTCCTTAGGGTAGGGAGGGCTGAGGGGGGACCTGATTGAGGTGTACAAAATTATGAGGGGCATAGATAGAGTGGATAGGAAGGAACTTCCCCTCAGTGGAGGGGTCAATAACCAGTGGGTATAGATTTAAGTTAAGGGGCAGGAGGTTTAGAAGCAACTTGAGGAAATTTTTTCACTCAGGGGGTGGTATCTGAAACTCACTGCCTGAAAAGGTGGTAGAGGCAGGAACCCTCACAACATTTAAGTATTTAGATGAACACTTGAAATTCCATAGCATATAAGGCTATGGGCCAATTGCTGGGAAATGGGATTAGAGTGGATAGGGGCTTGATGACCAGTGCAGACATAATGGGCCGAAGGGCCTCTTTCCGTGGTGTAAAACTCTATGACTAAGGTACAACTGATCTGTAACTAAAGGAAAAGAACAAGCAATGCTATCAAGGCAATTTTCTTGATTAATTTTATGCCAATGCACAGTTCCATCATTATTAAACAAGCCAGAAAAATTAAACGTGTGGCTGACAGGGACCAAGATTTTCTATTGCAATCGGTAAGCCGCTTACCCCAATTGGAGACACGGAAATGTAATAAGGTACATACCAACCATTAGCATCCTTAATTATCTGTTTCATTAAGTGTGCGTGTGCCTGTCTGTTTGTGTATGTGTGTGTGTGTGTGTGTGTGTGTGTTTTTGTTTGTTTGTTTCCTGAGGAAATTTAGCTCTCGGGAATATAATCCTTGAAAAACCTGCAGGTCCACTAACAGTACAACAATATGGTTCAAAGCACAGCACCCTTGCTGAAATCTGCTAAACAAAAGCTGACTCAGGACAAGAGGAAACAGGGAGGAACTTTAACTGAAAAATAATATCCTGCTGGACAGATCTAGTAACGCCCTGCAATGCGGAAATATTTTTTTTTCACTGCTTCAAAATAAAGACAAAGTATTCAAAAATGTTTGTATTCAAAATACTTGAAACTTCCTTTAAGATTTTGGATAATCCAAAACAAAGAGGTTCCATTTCCTTGATAGTAGATAGTGTTGACAATACCTGTACCTTTTTTTTTAAATTCTTTCGTGGGGTGTGGGCATCGCTGGCTAGGACAGCGTTTACTGCCCATCCCTAATGCCCTTGAGAGGGAGGTGATGGGCTGCCTTCTTGAACTGCTGCAGTCCACGTGGTGTAGGTACACTCACAGTACTGTTAGAGGAGGAGTTCCAGGATTTTGACTCAGTGACAGTGAAGGAACGGCGATATATTTCCAAGTCAGGATGGTGTGTGGCTTGGAAGCGAACTTTCAGATGGTGGTGTTCCCATCTGTTTGCTGCCCTTGTCCTTCTAGATGGTAGTGGATTTGGAAGGTGCTGTCTAAGAAGTATTGGTGAGTTCCTTCAGTGCATCTTTTAGATGGTACACACTGCTGTCACTGTGCGTTGGTGGTGGAGGGAGCCAACAAGCGGGCTGCTTTGTTGTGGATGCTGTTGAGCTTCCAGAGTGTTGTTGGAGGTGCATTCAGCCAGGCAAGTGGGAGTATTCCATCACACTCCTGACTTGTGTCTTGTAGATGGTGGACAGACTTTGGGCAGTCAGGAGGTGAATTACTTGCTGCAAGATTCCTAGCCTCTGACCTGCTCTTGTAGCCACAGTATTTATATAGCTGTTTCGGTTCACTTTCTGGTCATTGGTAACCCCAGGATGTTGATAGTGGGGGGGGGTTCAGTGCTGGTAATACCATTGAATGTCAAGGGGCAATGGTTAGATTCTCTCTTGTTGGAGGTGGCACGATCTGGCACTTGTGTGGCCCGAATGGTACTTGCCACTTGTCAGCCCAAACCTGGATATTGTCCAGGTCTCACTGCATTTGGACATGGATTGCTTCAGTGTCTGAGGAGCGCTCAATGTTCAGCGCCATTCATGAATCATCAGCAAACATCCTCACTTCTGACCTTATGATGGAAGGAAGGTCATTGATGAAGCAGCTGAAGATGGTTGGGCCTAGGACAATTACCCTGAGGAACTGCTGCAGTGATGTACTGGAACTGAGACAAAGAAACCACAAACTAAGAACTGGGAGCTTCATATCCAACTGATGGACAGACATGTGAGAGCAAAAGAATAGTAATCTCACCAAAGGTCAGAAACACAGGACTTTCTGTGAGCAGTACGATAGGAGAATTACAGATAATTTATTGGCCAATTTGAACCATCTTTGTGCTCCAACCTGATTCCCACTAACCCCAGTTTTGCCAGGGCTCCTTGATGCCACACTTGGTCAAATGCTGCCTTGATGTCAAGCGCAGTCACTCTAATCTCACCTCTGGAGTTCAGGTCTTTTGTCCATGCTTGAAACAAGGCTTCAATGAGGTCAGAAGTCGAGTTGCCCTGATGGAACACAAACTGAGCGTCAGTGAGCAGGTTATTCTTAAGCAAGTGCTGCTTGATAGCACCGCTGATGTCCCCTTCCATCACTTTACTGATGATGGAGTAGAATGATGGGGCAGTAATTGGCCAGATTGGATTTATCCTGCTTTGTGTGTACAGGACATACCTGGGCAATTTGCCACATTGGAAGTCAGATGTTGGGTAGATGTCAGTGTTGTAGCTGTACTGGAAAAGCTTGGCTAGGGGCGTGGCAAGTTCTGGAGCACAAGCCTTCAGTACTATTTCTGGAATAATGTCAGGGTCCATAGGCTTTGCAGTATCCAGTGCCTTCAGCCATTTGTTGATATCGTGTGGAGTCAATCGAATTGCTGGGGATCTCCATATTCAATCAAATGCTTTACACCCGTTCTTCACTTTCAAAACTCTCAACAAGAATAATTTGAAGTGATTTTAATCAGGTTTAAAACAAACGGTGAAAAACCACTTTAAATTAACCTTACAAGTGTAATCACATATATACAAATTTACATATACAATCAATTGCCATTGCCACAATCACAGACGTTGCAAAATGGCACGTACTTTGTTTACAAAATTCATGCCATCTTGGCATAGCCTCTTCTTGTTCCAGCTAATTTCTCTTAGCATTCTGCCCAACTTGTGTCTCAGTTCATCCCCAGCTGTAAATGGATTTTTTCTACGAAGCCTATGAATTGTCTCTACAGAGTACCAGTTTCAGAGATGGTACTTCCTTCATTTCTCACCTCCCCAGTCAGCAAACAGCATTCACAATGCTGGTTGATTGCCTGATACATGGTAATGATGTCCCAGTTCAAATTTTGCAGATACCCATCACCCATGTGCCAAGCTCCAACTGTGCCAGTTTTGGGGTGCAATTAAATCTCTAGGCCCAAGAACCAAGAGGAATGAAAGATGAAGTAATACTTCTAATATGGGTCATCCCAAGGGTTGAAACAAAAATAGTAACTCTGTGCACATTAGACTCCCTTAGTATAGTGAGATATTTGGATACTTCATTTATTGGAGCCACTTTATCTATTTAAGAGTTCTTGGCCTTTGATGACAAGAGCACAAAAACACAACTTCACTTTTGGAAGCACCAAAACTCACCTTAGGAGGAGACTTTTCCAATTGCAGCGGCACCAGTAAATATGAAAAGCTATTACAACCAGAACTTAAGTTTGTTCTGTCATTTTGAGTCGGGTCCAGTGTAGGTTAAATTTGTAGCCATAATTTAACACTGCTGGTTTGTATAGGCCATCACAACATGAAGAAAGACTCAGTTGGACTGGCAAGGTCAAAGTGCAAGCTTCCATGAACTAAATATCATTGAGATTTGTACCTTGCAGTCACTTTGAAGTTGCATATAAGCAGTGATTCATGGTCACCAAATCTATCCTGCAGTATAAACAAAGCAGGTTCAGAACAATGAAGTATGTTTTGTGTTACAGAGCCGCTGTGATAAGGAAACACTAAAATATGCACCAGAATAAAGGGTAAAAGTCTACTTATTGCTTGACCAAAGATTCCAAATAGCTTTAGTTCAAAATATTAATCATCTTAAATTTGCAATCTTCACAAAATGTACTTTAAAATTAAATGCAAACTTTGCATTAGAAAAGTTGAAGGGTATTATGATCTCTAGCAGCACTAAAGGAGTGTTGCACTAGTTCAAATTGGCCAATAAATTATCTGTAATTCTCCTATCGTACTGCTCACAGAAAGTCCTGTGTTTCTGACCTTTGGTAAGACTCTATTCTTTTGCTCTCGCATGTCTGGCCATCAGTTGGATATGAAGCTCCCAGTTATTAGTTTGTGGTTTCTTTGTAAGCATTGTATTGGACTGCTTGCTGGTTTCAGTGCACTTTATCACTCTCTCTAATATTTGTGCACCTGGTCACTTATTTCTTTCTCCTTTGCTTATCTGTGCATCAATAGATATGTGTGATGTCTTGTTTCCCCCATGATCTCCATCAGTCTCCCAGAACAGAAATACACTAAGTGCAGTAGTGGGCGTGAAAAACAGCATTTTTACCTGCTGGCCGTGATGGCGGGTTTTTGCGCTGCCTTGTCCGTTTCCCACCTCATTAATTATGCAGCCACAGGAAACATGCCATCTTGCTGGCGGGTGGCCTCTGAATCGCCCACCACACCATCACCTCACCGTTTCCTCAATCTGGGTGCCATATTTAAACTGCAGCCGCATATACAGTTCTCAATACTTACAGCCCAGGACTGCCCCAGTGAAGACATGGCCCTGAAAGCCAAGAAGAGTTCAGTGACCCATGCTGGAATGCATTTTGGAGGCCCGCCGTGACGTCCTCCATCCCTGCTCTGGCCGCAGGTGGTCCAGCAGTCTCACCACTTCGGCTTGGCAGTGGTAGTGGTGGTCAGTGCCAACACTGCACAGGAGGGGTTGGCCATCTAATGCAGAAAGTGGATGAGTGATCTCATCCGTGCTGCCAGGGTAAGGCAACCATCTCATCACTCTAAATTCTCACACTCACAAGGCTATCACACATTCACTGGCATCTCACTCACTGCCAGCTCAAAGGACATCACTCACTCACTCTCTCTCACACACCCTCAACATCTTCATTTGGCCTCATCTCCTCTGGAGGCTGCCTCCTCAGCCCTCACCATCTTGAGGCCACTTGCAAAGATCAACATGTGCCCTCAGACACACCCTGGGATATGCCCCTTCCCCAGTACAGCCCTAGCCCTGCAGTCTCTTCCTTTGCCTGAGGCTACTTCTCCCCTTTCCCAAGCAAGCCCTAGCCATGCAGCTATTGAAAAGCCACCACCACTTTATGGCTGGTATGGTAGGGAGAGACCTGCCCATGAGGCTCCTTAAAAGTGATGTGGTGCTGCCTGCGAAGCCTGGCGCTGATGAGTATTGCCCGAAGCAAGGTAGGCAAACAAACTTCAAAAGCCCAAGCAAAGTACAACTTGCAAAGTGCACATTGTTTATGTACAGTTGTGAATCATGTTGCCGTGTGCCCGGATGATCCAGCGTAGGTGGGATGATTCCAGTGAGCAGGGCTTAAAATATGGTGCTAAAGTAATGAAATTAGGTTCCTGCAGTGCGGCGATGGGAAACATGACCAGCCATTGACGGATGGAGCGGACGATTGCAAACTGCTTTCATGACGGTGTAAAAGTGATTTTTGGCCTTCTTGCCATATTGTCCGCTCACACCACCAAACTTGCTCACCACCAACAGGAGCGGAAAATTCCACCCCTAGTGTCTGACTGGGCCACATAAAACAGACACAAGTACTGCATCTTTGTCTCAGCTTCTTGGACCCTATCCGTTTTCCTGAATCTATAGGGCCGATTTTAACTGAGCAGGAATTAAGCGTGTGGGAGCCAAAGCACCAGCAAACCGTCTGGCCCCACAAAGTGCCTGATCGAGAAAATTTCAATTCCCAGGCCTCAGCTGCATGTCCTAACACTGACTCCCACTCAAGCCAGCAGGAACACCATCATTGCCAGAGAGCGGGAGACCCATGGAAATGTTGGAAAGCAATGGAGGAAGGGAAGTCTGGGGTAGCAGAGGCTCCAAGGCCAAGAAGAGTGCTTTTTCTGAAAGAGCACTTAAAAATCTTTAGCCTCCCCTACCCTAGGCGCCCCATTTCCCTATTCCTTTACTGACTTGGCCATTTCCATGGATCTCCTGCCACAAATTATGACTCTTATCCACTGGCAGTGACATCATTTCTGCCAGCTTTGAGTGGTAGCCAGAGTCAGAATATGTAGATGAAACCTGGATCGTTGCAGGCTTTTGCTGGCAAAATCAGAGGACGGACAGGTCCACAGTTGTAATAGGACATGATAGTGCCATTTAAATTAGACCTCCTCTAGAGAAAGGTAACTTTCCTGAGACAGGCAGCCTTCCTGTGCCTGAATTCAGACAAGTAAAATTGAAGGGGTGCAGGAATACAGCACCACACCTATTCTCTTCCTATTGGGTGAGGTTGAAATCAGCCCTTTTGTTTCAGAGATGCATCACCCTTATGCTTGCTGAACTGCATTGGTTTCCAGTCCCACACGATGTCTAATTTTAAAATCCTCAACCTTGTTTTTAAATCCTTTCTTGGCCTTGATCTTCCCTACCTCTAACCTCCTTCAACCCTTGGGGATATCTACACTCCTTCAATTCCAGAATCTTGCACATCCTTCATCAAAAAAATTACTTCACTATTGGTGGCCGTGTTTTCAGTTGCCTAGCACTAAGCTCTGGGATTTCCTCCCTATAACTCTCTGCCATCTCTCCTCCTTTAAAATGCTCCTTAAAACCTACATCTTTAACCAAGCTTTTGGCAATCTGTCCTGATTATCTCCTCCTGTGGCTCGGTGTTCATTTTGTTTGATAATGCATTTTTGGGGTGTTTCACTACTTTAAAGGTGCTATATAAATGCAAGTTGTTATTGTATTGTAAATATTTTCCTTTCAGTTGATCGCTGATCCAAGTGCTATTCTCTCTCTGGATGCAATCTCCTTAACGATTTATCTCCCCTACCTCCACTATGTTTGCTTTTTTATCTTGCTCATCCATTTCTGTCCCTCATCATCTCCCATCTGTGCTTCCCTCCACATTTCCATTTGTGTAACTTTGCACTTGTGGGTTTACCACCTATCTGTAACAGCTTCTGTGTAAAAATGAAGTCCTGCAGCAACAACTGATAAAGGTTGTATTCTGCCGCAACTGGTAGGCTACCATATATCCCTCCATTTAACAGTGAAGTCCTGCAGCAACAGTTGGGGAAGGCCCAGTAAGCGAGGCTGGAAAAAATGGTATGGAAATTTTCCTGGGAGCAGTAAATCAGAATGGTCAATTGACATTGGAGGAGGATGAGGTGCAGCAAGGGAAGAGCAGGAGAGTTATGTTGCAAAAAAAGCAGCAGAGAAGGCAGAGCTTTGTGAGAAGGGATGAGCGGATATAGTGATGCAAATGGCTGAAGAAAGGGTTCACAGTAGGGCAGGAGTGGTGGGGGTGGGCTGCAGAATATCCAAAGGTATCAGAGACAGCAGCAGGTCACCTGACTGGAACAGGGTACAGCCAGAGAAACAGTAGCGAGGTACCTTGAGAGGGCAACAGGGGAAGTGGATAACAGTTGGCACACTACTGGAGCAGGAGAGCAGACCAGGATAGATAAAGTACAAAAAGTGAAAGATAAAACTTACAAACTCTGCTGTAGAGAATGGGTTAAAAAAAAAACGGTGGCCGGTCCTGGAATACACATGGCACAGCACATCGTAATGCATTGTAATTTCCAACATAATTGTTTAATCAACTTTTGACATTATAAACGTTGACAATTATTGAAAATTCTTGAAAGTGCATGCCATACACAAAACTTGTGCTAATTTATAGGTATCATAGCAAAACAGTATTTGCAAAGTTTAATAAATGCAGGTGACAAATTGTTAATGCACATGTTCCTGCAGCTCAATGAAGGCGCAAACTGAGGTGAGTTCGTGTAGTCATGCAGTCACACCATGCATCTCAGAACAATTGGACATGGGTTCTCATCTAGAAATCCCATATGATAAATAACGAAACACAATGTCACAGGAAAGATCTTAATGACAGGCACTTATGTGCATTAAATGAGAGAGCAGACAGCCATACTGCTATCATGTACACTTAAAGAACACAAAGAAAGGCAGCATTATAAGCAGTGTAGATGGAAGTGTAACATTACAAAGAGATATTGATAGATTAAATGAATGGGCAAAACTATGGGAAATGGATTTTGACATAGGCAAATGGGAAGCCATCCACTTTGGACCAATAAAGAATAGAACAAGGTGCTTATTAGGTACGGAAAATAAATCAAAAAGGCCAGTGAAAATGCTGGTCTTTCTCTAAAGGATTAGAATAGAAGGGAGTAGAAGTTATCTTTAAGCTATACAAGCCTTGGTTAGACCACAGCTCACATACTGAGAGCAGTTCTGGGCACCACACCTGAGGAAGAATATATTGGCCTTGGAGGGAGTACAGCAAATATTTATCTCGACTCCAAGGATTAAATTATGAGGATAGATTTAAAGCTAGGGGTTGTATTCCCTGGAATTTAAAAGGTTAAGGGTGGCTTGATCGAAGTTTTCAAGACATTAAGGGGAACAGATAGGGCAGTTACAGAAAAACTATTTCTATTGGTTGGGAAGTCTAGGATGAGGGGGCATAGTTGTGGTTGCGGAAAGCCAGTCATCTCAGCCCAGGACATCACTGTAGGAGTTCTTCCTACAGAAAAATCTTCATTTGTTTCATCAATGATCTACATCATAATGTCAGATGCAGCTCTCCGATTACTGCGCAATGTTCAGTAACATTTGTAGCTCCTTACATACTGAAGCAGTCTGTGCCTCCATGTAACAAGAGCTGGACAACATTCAGGTTTGGGCTGATAAGTGGCAAGTAACATTCGCACCATAAAATGCCAGGCAATGACCATCTTTAATCAGAGACAATCTAGCCATTTTTCCCTTGATGTTCAACTGCATTACAATCACTGAATCCCTCATCATCAATGTTTTGGGGGATACCATTGACCAGAAATTTAATTGCATCAACACTGTGGCCATAAAAGGTCAGAGGCTGGAAATTCTGCAGCAAGTAACTCACCTCCTGACTCCCCAAAGCACGTCCACTATCTCCAAGACACAAGTCAGAGGTCTGAAGGAATATTCTCCACTTGCCTGGATGAGTCCAACATCACTCAAGAAGCTCGGCACCATCCAGGACGAAGCAGCCCATTTGACCAGTGCCCTAACCACCACTTTAAACATTCATTCCCTTCACCACTGGCAACAGTGTGCACTATCTACAAGAGGTACTGCAACAACTCCCCAGGGATCCTTCAACAGCACCTTCCACCGCGACCTCATTACCTTGAAGGATGGCGGCATCAGATGCATTGGAACACCACCACCTGCAAGTTCCCTCCAAGCCATCTCCAAGCCACACACATCCAGACTTGGGACTATACTGCTGTGCCTTAATTGTCACTGGGTCAAAAACCTGGAGCTCCCTTCCAAATAACACTGTGGGTGTACCTACACCACATGGAATGCAGTGGTTCAAGAAGGCAGCTCACCAAGGGCAATTAGGGATGGAGAACAAACGTTAGCCTTGCCAGCAACGTTCATCTCCCATGAATAAATCTTTTAAAAGTTTAAAAATTGGAGCAAAACCTTCCAGGAGTGAAACTGGCTAACACTTCTACCTGCAAAGTTTGCAACTCTCTTCTGCAAGCAGCAACTGACACTAGGTTAATTAATTAAAAAAATGAGATTAATACATTTTTGTTAACTAAGGGTGTTAAGGGGATAAAAAGACAGGTACATGGAGTTAGCTTACATTTCAGCCATGATCTTACTGAATGGCAGAACAGACTCGAGGAGCCTATGTACCACTGGCAGAGTATACGCCTGCTCCCTAACTTGCAGTTGGGGCCTGTGTTTTGGCTTGAGGATGGGGTTACCAAGGGTAAGAAAATAAAGTAAAATAGACAGCAAAGGTTAAATTGATGAGCATCAATGCCTTTGCGTTTCCCCTTAAGCATTCACATCTGCAGTGTACAATTCCCATTCCCCTTTATACTGAATATACTAAAATGGGACACTTCAATCATTTTCTTAAGCTCAAGACAAGAAGAAAAGAGTAATAGAGATAAACGAACACTGCACTCTGCTATTTTCATAAAGTTACTTAATTTCTTTATGTGAAGACATGGTTATTCTAGCCAAAAACCTTTGCAAAAAGATTAAACTAACCATAGCAAGGAGGTGCCCCACGTTAGCTCCAAATAGCTATTCCTCATCAAGTGCAGAAACCAGAATCCATACAGCAATGTTCATAGTTGGTTTGACCTTTACACAAACAACTGATAATCAGCTCAACTAAAAACAAGGATGTTGTGATCACCTTCCAAAATACACTAAGAAAAGTATCCGATTTCCCTTCAAAGCATACAAATTCTTATCCCACTTCTGTAGATGGTTGTAATACAAACTGTTACCTAGTACTCAGGTTAATGGCATTTCCTGATACCACATATTGTAGAGGGCCAGTAACAATAATGCACTCAAAATGAAATGTGACTAAGTGACTGCAAGTTTATGTTTATCAAGTTAACACTCAATATTTTGACATTTAAAAAACCCAACACTTTTTTCCAAATATAGTAGATTAATCCATTACTTGTCACTTCTTTTGTATTATAGGTCAACTAGAATCAAGTTAGTTATTGGAACCTAGGAAATCAAAAATATTACACACTCTGCAGCAATACCATACTCTTACATTACGTATAACAGTCTGTAGCACTACAGATTTATAGATGAAGGTTAAAAGAAGCTGCTTCCATTATTGGTGTATGGCTCTTAAAAAGAATCCATTCGGCTGAATCTTGCCTCTTTGCCTCTAAAATGAAGTGAACTTGTTTCATCTGATCGCCAACCTGGTTGCTAGAGGTTGAAGCACGATCCCCTCCTGTTTATCTAGGCATCACCTTTGACAGAACCCTCATATACAGACAACATCTCATCAAGGCTACAGGAAAAATTAAAACCCGTAACCACCTCCTCAGTAAATTGGCTGGTACCTCATTAGGATCACAGCCCACGATCCTAAGGGACCTCTTTCCTTGCCATCATATACACAACTGCAGGATACCACTTATCAGTATGGTACCAATCTGTCCACACCAAACTTATCGATGTGCAACTCAACAATGTGCATCATCACAGGTACTCTTCGACCAACTTACCTCCCCTGCTCCGAGTCCTGAGTAACATTGCCACCTGCCCACATCGGGAGGGTAATTGCAACAGGCAAGCTACTAGAGAAGAAGGTCTACTCCAACCCAGGCCTGCCCTTATTCAATGATATCCTCAACCCACCAGCAGTCTGCCTTCCCTTACACCACTGCCAAATGGTTAAACCCACCGAGTCAGGGAGTGACAGCTGAGGAAACTATGGCAGTGGAAAACATCCAGCAGGAACTGCTCTCTGATCGCAGATCCCACTGTTCATCCAGCTTTGACTTACCACTGTGACAGTGGGCCCTTTTAAACCATTTCCAGACTGGCCAAGACCTCTGTGCAGCCACCCAACCTCAGTAGGGTGGTGCCAAGACTATCCTGGCTGCAGCTGTGGTGTAGTCCAAACAATAACTCACATTGTCAAGGAGTGTCCGCTCACTAAATTTGAAGGCAGGCTTAAAGAGCACCATCTAGCCACTGATAAGGCTTGTGACTATGCACACGCCAAATATATAACTAGTAAGTCTGAAATGACGATGTTTACAGCTACTGCTGCATGTTGTTCTAAGGTAATTACTGTATTTTTAAGTGATGTTATTCAGCAAAAGAGAATGATCAATAAAATGTCTGTCAAAAAATCTGAAGTGGTTGGAAACATTAACTGAGATTTAAGTGGCACTGACTTCAGTTAAAAATAGTCAACACTGGTCCAAACACTGAAGCACTAAACAAGCTCAAAAAGTCACTTTCAATATAAAATCTCAAGGTGACCAAAATACACTTAAATACCTCTCCACAAAATCATAATATTATTTAGCACATTTAAGACAGAGTTCCAGGGATGCAAAATTCCAAATTTTATGACCTGTTGCGCAAGAAAAACATCACTGATTTATTTTTGGGGGCACTGATGCCTGAATTATTATTCTAATGCTTCAACGTGGTAATTCGTCCAGATTAAAAATTCAAACAGGTACATATAGTACATATGGGAATAATGAATACATGAGTTAATTCCTATACACTAAATGCTTTATAATGACTTGTGTGGTCCCAGAAAATCAGAACACAAAAACAGACTACAAAAGCTACAGTCAGCAAGAAGTTCACTGGATGATGTTTGGCTGGTACTTACCTTGGCTGTATGCTCCACGCCGTGAACTTTGAGCTGACCATAAGACAGAGATAAAAAGAAAACTTAAAACAAATCATAATGTATGCAAAATCACTACCTACCATCAAACTAAAACATCAAATTAAAAAAATAAAATGAATGATAGGACAGAAAACATACTAATAAATGGATAGCACAAAAGAAAAAAAGAGATCATAAAAGCCTAATTTTCTAATATTCTTCCATCACAATGTCCAATTTGCACTTTGAACTACCCGACATATTTTACTTTGCTAAACCCGATTGGTATATTTCATTCCAAAATTTATTACTTGAGTAAAGATGTTCTTCCTGAATTGATGTTGCAATTATATTGATTTCTATTGCTGGATCCTAGCTTGCTTTGAAATAATATCCTGAATTTATTTACCTTGTCAGTACAATTTAATACTTTATATATTTGATGAGGTCCCATCTTAGCCGCCTTCTTTGTAAAATGTAAAGCTGATTACTTTTTCTGATATGTTCTGATAGCTTGTCAGTTTTAGATTTGAAAATATTCTGGTTGCTCTTTACTGCATCCGTTCCAATGAAAATGTCTTTTTTATGGTGTGACAAGAAAACCAATTTAGTACTTGTGAGATTCCGTCATTAGGCTTGATTTCAGTTGATTTTTATTTTACTGTTCTGGTTATATCTCCTGCCACTCTATTAGCTTTTTCAAACTATTTCAGCACAATGCCTGGACATAGAAAGTGATAATTGGGGTCAGTTCCTAAATCCTCTTGTAATAATTCAATTGGATTAATTGCATACTATAACATATGTTTTCCAAATATGTGCAGTACTTTGCATCTATCAATGAAAAATCTAATTTACTATTTATCTAATTGCATCACCAATCTAAATTCTTTAGTAATGCTGTTGCTATTTTCTCTCTCAGCATAATTTTATCAGATTTTCATGTAGATTACAAACAAAAGGAGTCCAGCCACTTACCCCTTTGGGTCTGATATTATACATCTGAAGAGTATTTTGTTTCTATCTTAATAGCCAATCCCATTTTCTACCTCTGATTCCAATAGCTTTAAAATCTGAGCAGCAGCCTTTCATGTGGAACTTCCATAAAGGTTTTCCTTAAATGTGAAAATCATAACTTGGATGATATCACTGTCTACTGTCATTAAGTTATTATTGTATATATTATTGGAATTTTTTTTCTAAATAGAGGTTTAGTCTGTTGGCATGTCTTAATTGGATTAAAGCCAGCTAGTCTGGGTGCTTTGATGTGTACTAGTTTTGAGATGTAAACAGAGAAGTAGAGGTGCATTTGCATTTTGTTGAATAGAGCATTCAAGAAGTGGGGTGAAAGTTAGCAGAGACCAAGCAATAATAATTGGATAATAATAAGAGTGGCACCATGAAAGGAGTTTTACAGTTAGAAGAGGTGGAATTCAAAGGGGTTGATGATAAAGTGAGAATTTACATTCAATGAGATGTGCTGGATATAACCAACAGCAGTTTTGTGTGTGCAGGGCAGAGGCAATGATCAAAGCAGCTGTAAGCCTACAACTGCCTCCACAGGAACTAAAGTGAGAGGAGCCTCATTTTAAAGTTGTAAGGTGAAAATGCTTTGCCTGGTGTCCGGTTAAGTCCATGGGTTGCCGTTGCCTTAATGGAGATCAATTTGGGAATTTGTTTTTAACTTGTGTAAATTAATAAAATGTTTCATTTAGTTTAATATAAAACCTCTCGAGAACTGATGGTCTGATTCCTGAATTTAGAGTTGCATCTCAAACATACCACTTAACATAGGTTATGACAGTTGTTTAAAGTTTCCCTCTGGGATTTTTAAATAACTCAGCTATACCAACTGCTTGGTCATAACACTACATTATCATCAAAGACATCCTGAAGGTTCTTCGGGTAGAATCTTTCCTTCTTCACACTTTTTACAAAATTGGTGTTACAAAGCTACTACCCTTTCTCATTACTGATGTTTAGCTAATGGCCTGTAGTTGAGTTATTTTTGTTGCCTTTTTAAAAATATTTTGCATTCAGTCCTAAGCAACATCATGATGATTTGGCCCTGCAGTAGCCACAGCCCCATACATTTCTTTCAACATTTCAAGATATATACCACCTAACCCAGGGCATTTATGAGTATCAAGTCCTTCTGAATTTATCAAATACTTTTGCCACGTGGACTTTATTAACATAAGAAACTAATTACCTGCTTTCATCAATCTCACTCTGCAAAATGTTGGTCACCTTTAACCACATTGCAATATTCCAGAATGAGCAATATATATTATTTATAGATTAGATAGGTCATTTTATTATTTATCACAGGACAAAACCCACTTAAGCAACTATTTTAAAAATATAATCAAGCCACAAAAATTTTTGAAACATTGAAATGTACATACCTGATGAGTAATAAATGATTCAAATAAACAGAACTACTTAAACCTTAAATGACTGTCTTTACTCTGTGCCTCTTACTTCAACAGTCGCATCCTTGTGTCTTCACTCACATTTTAGCACAATACGGTATTAAAATTCTCTATGAACTTAACTCAAATTCAATTCCATTTTTTATAAGCTGAATTAAACAAATAAAATCTGTAATGGGTTATTCAAAAATAAAAAGTTGCAAGCATTAAATAAGTCCAAAAGATTGTTTTTACCTTGACTGATAGCTGGTTCTTTAGATCTGGCAAAAAAAAGAATAATTTAAGTGAAATTCAAATAACCAGCTATTAGACAAATTGAATTTTCAAGCAAGAATTCAAAAATACGGACAAAATATTTTTATGAAGCACAATATACATACTCGACTATTACTCGAATAATAGTCAATCATATGTGGAAGTCAACTCCCAACTTCAGCCAACAAATGCTTAATTTTATCAAAGCATACTTGCAGATTAATCATTAAAACAGTACTTGCATGCCATTTTTCAATGGCATTGCCCTTCCCCTGACCTCCGAATAGCATCAAAACCGCAGGCTTAGCCGATGCCGCCACTTCCTCTCCTGGGCTGTGGGGGGTTGGAGAGTCTCCCTAAAGCAGGAGCACAACCTGATGAAACTGTATCAGTGACTGCATTCAAGTTCGATACGTCTATAAGATTTTAGCGGAAGCACCATGTTGATATTACGTTCACCTAACACCGGATGAGCGCAATAAAAGCAGATCAATCTGGAACCAAGTGCCATGCTACCTGAAAGACTGAGAGCTGCAAGTCCAGTTCAAAGTTCATAGGACTGGCAAAAAGAATCCTCATGGACCGATTAAGCCCTGGCACCATGTTTGGAAGCAAAGATAAGTTCCATAGTTTAGCACTGTCCACACACACATACCCAAATGATGCAAGTGCTGATTGGGTGTTTCCATACGTCTCAGCGATGGCTTCCCCATTACCTTTTAGTTGGAAGTACGCCCCTTGAAAACATTACCTGTGTAAAAGTCAACTCCCTAACTTTTTACCTAAAAAATGGGGCTCAGAAATTCGACTTTTACACAAGTTTATATGGTATATATAAAGTAGTAGGCTGATTCCAATGTTAGAAAGCTGAGTTGTTAGAAAGGGTTAGAAAAACTCAGCCATGGAAGAATTAGATGAGTGGGGCCTTAACGGAGATGTAAAATAGAAAAAGGTTAATTGGGAACACTATTTCAAGTCAAAACACAAGTGCAGGATCAACTGATGAAAGGCATCATTAAGGTTGGTGGAAGGAGGCACTATTTCCTTGCAAAGAGCTATCAATATATGGAATAGTCTTTTAGGTAGGTCAGTGGAGGAAAATGCTCCATGATCATTTAAGAGGTGGTTAAATGGTGTGATAGGGTAAAACAAGACAGGTCAAACAGCCTCCCCATTCTGCCTTGTATAGTTAATTCTGCCCATATTATATTGACAGCTCAAAAGTCACAAAACATAGCTGGGAAATGGAACCAAAAAAACCTTACAGAAACTGAGTGTGAAATGCTTTAGGGTTATCCTCCAACAATCTATTTAGGAGTAGCAGACTATTTATATACCCAGCATACTACATCAAGTATGGATCTACAAGTGTATGGTGGTGAGATGATTTGCAGGGTCTTATGTTCTCATCAAGGTGAAATCAACACAGTGCTAAGAAATTCAAATCTTTTTTCCACTTTTGACACGTAATGTTAGAACCAAGCAAGCTCGCCACAGGTACAGCACAACCTGATGAAGAAAATAGTTCCACATAGCCCTTCAGCCATTATGGCTTGAGTCCCCCAGCCCTTGTATCATCAGCTAGTGGGGACAGCTTTTCTTTGTCTATTTTATCTAAACCCGTCATAAACTTGTGCATCTCTATTAAATCTCCCCTCAATCACAATTCAGCTTATTTTGCATAATAAAAGGCAAGGGGTGTCATTATACAAAGTAATGACATTTTTTGATAGTCTTTTTGTTGCAGGTAAACCAGGCAATCCAGTTAGCTCACATCGTTACGACTGCGCATTTATTAAAAAAAATGGACATTACTTTTAAAAAGCAGAATGAAAACAGACAAGATGGAGTCCAGGGAATTAGGTGACCTTTCTCCTTGTCTGCAAACCGACATGAAATTGCCTGAGGCTGGAAGTAGCTTGCTTGTATGGTCAGGGCATTAAAATGTAAATGACATTTTGGACATTCCATTGCAGAGACATTAAATATGCAACAGGTCTCCTATGTGGCGATAACAGCTCCTATTGTTTAAATATTTACAGAAACTGCTGCATAACGGCTGCCCAGACTTAGCGACTGAAAACTGAAATTCCACAAGAAGTGAGTGAAGAAAACCATTTTAACATGAGAAGGTGCAAATGGCTAACATCCAAATCACATTGTGTGTCCGTGCTAACATCGTCAGGAACCATTTGTGTGGACAATGGGGATATCAATACTATAGTTACATGGCAGAAACTGGCTTATGGTATGAAATACCTTATTGACTCACATTTTGAACTGCAACCTAGGTCAGTCAATCTGGGAGTCAGAAACCACAGAGAAAAAGGATTCCGTCCAGCAAAAGAAAGGACCCTGTCTAGAATCCTTGGAGGCAGAGAGAACAGGGGCTAGCCTATTACCTACAAGTACTCGACTACAACTTCAACTGGAGGAAAGCCAGGAGCCTACTGTTGCAAGTAATAAGCCACAGAGTTCATCGCTAGAAATGTCCAACCTCCATTGATATCAGTGAATTGGAAGAGAATCCTCCAGTCTGAAACATTTGCAGCTAGCACCTTGAAAAATCAGTAACTGACTTTTTGGACTCTAAGTGCATCTACATTTTTTTGTCATCAACTTTTCTCACTTGTGTGTGTGTCTTGTGTGAATGAATAAGTGGGTGCTGTTGCGATTACATTTTGGGTGTTGAGAAATAAATGTTTATTCTTCCTTTTTTAAAAAAAAATTACTAGAAAGCCTGCCTAGTGTTGGTTCTTGAGAGTCACAGCACTCAAGAGGTTAAAACACTTCTTTAAAACACATATTGTTGCAGTTAGTTGCGATGTGGAAAAAGGGGGAGCTATCCTACCAACTCTCCCCTGTCTGTAACATAAGCCACAACCAAACTAAACACGTGGGATTCGCCATCACCTTCAGAGGCTCACCCACACCTGCCATTGTCACAAAAGGCAGAGGCTGCCATCTTTTCTGGCTGCAAGCAAATTCAGCAGTTAAACCATTTTTGTAGGTCGATGATGTAATGATTCACTCACTGGACCATATAAACCTTTCCCGTTCATTGGCAACAGTACAATTACCAGAAACAATAGCTCTGATTTTAATCCGAAGAGAGGCTCTGGCAGAATAAAAGAATAAAGGCAATAATGGCCTGAGTGTGAAGCTGTTTTAATTCCCAGACTTTGTTTAAATATCTTAACACCATCTCCTGCCTGAAAATGGCAGGGGTGATGTGAAGTCCGATGGGTGGGATCAAGATTTTGGGTGGGAGGAGATGCCATCATGTGGAAAATTTACACATATCAAATTGAAAGACCGCCAAATAAGTTCAATAATTTCTGACACTACTGATGATTTGGATCAATCCAAAAGAACACAAGAAATAGGAGTAGACCATACGGCCTGTTGAGCCTGCTCCTCCATTCAATATTATCATGGCAACTCTTGGGCTTCAACTCCACTTTCCTGCTCACTCCTCATATCCCTCAATTCCCAGCTGAGACAACAAAATTCAGTCCATCCCAGCCTTAAACATATTCAATGATGGAGCATCCATAACCCTCTAGGGTACAGAGTTCGAAAGATTCACAACCCTTTGAGCGAAGTAATTTCTCCTCATCTCAGTCTGATCTGCTCTTCATCCTGAGACTGTCCCACCATGTTTTAGATTCCACGACCAGCGGAAACAATCTTTCAGCATCTACCCTATCAAGCCCCTTCAGAAACTTGTTTGTTTCAATGAGATCACCTCTCGTTCTTCTATAGTCCAGAGAACATAGGCCAATTTACTCAACCTCTCATCATAGGACAACACCCGCATTCCAGGGGCCAATTTAGTGAATCTTTGCTGTATGGCCTCCAGTGCAAGCATATCCTTCCTTAAATATGGAGACCAAAACTGCACACAGTATTCCAGATGTGGTCTTACCAAAACTCTCTAATTGTAGCAGGACTTCTTTATTCCTGCAATTCCCTTGCGATAAAGTTCAACATGCCATTTAGCTTCCTAATTGCTTGCTGTATCTGCATGCTAATTTTCTGTGTTCCTTGTACTAGTACACCCAAGTCTCTCTGAAGGACATTTACAAGTTTTGCACCTTTGAAAAACATTCTGGATTTTTATTCTTATGATCAAAGTGAATGACTTAACATTTCCCTACATTATACTTCATCTGCCATCTTGTTCTCCACTCACTTAACCTGTGCATATCTGTTTACAGCCTGTTCTTCAACACAGCTTACCTTTCCACCTAGCTTTGTATCATCAGAAAGCTTAGATACATGACTCTCTGTTTCTTTGCCCAAGTCATCAATATAGATTGTAATTAGCGGAGGCTCCAGCTCGGACCTTTACGGCACTCTGCAAGTCACAACTGCCAACTTGAAAAGGCCCCGTTTCTACCCACTCTTAGCTCCCTGTCCATTAACCAATTCTCTATCCATGCTAACATACTACCCCAACTCCTTATCTTGCCTCCTAATCTTTTCATTAAATTGATGGTACATTATTGCATTCATTTTGGAAATCCAGGTATACCACATCTACTGGTTTCCCCTTATCTACCCTAATAATTACATCCTCAAAACCTCTAATAAATCTGTCAAACAGGATTTCTCTTTTGTAAAACCATGTTGACTTGCTCTAATCATACCATACTTTTCTAAGCACATTATTCCTTATTAATAGGTTCCAGCATTTTCCCAACAACTGATGTTAAGCTATAGTTCCTAATTTTCTCCCTCCTTCCTTTCTTGAAAAAGTGGCGTTACATTTGCCAACTTCCAATCTAGTGGGTCTGTCCCCGAATCAAAGTATTTTTTTGGAAAATCAGAGGCAGCACAAGCACCATCTCTGCAGCTATCTCTTTTAGAACTCTAGGATGTAGGCCAGGGATCTGCCTGATATTAGTCCCTTAAGTTTCTCCAACACTTTTTCTCTGCCGATATTAATTAACTTAATTTCCCTACTCTTTTTAACCCCTAGGTTACCCTCCATTTCTGGTATGCAACTTGTGCCTTCTACTGTGAAGACAGAAAAAAATATCTGTTGAATGCCTCTGACATTTCCTCATTCCTCATGATAATTTCTCCTGTCTCTGCTTCTAAGGGGCCAATATTTGCTTTAGCTACTTTCTAATTCCTTTTTATATACTTGATAAAGCTCTCACAATCAGTTTTAATATTTCTGGCTAATTTATTCCGAAATTCTACTTTTTCCCTTCTAAGAAATGCTTTAGTGGTCTTTTGCTGGTTTCTAAAACACTCCTAATCCTCAGACTTGCTACTGTTCCTCGCAACATTATATGCCTCTTCTTTTAATCTATTATCCTTAACCTCCTGAGTGAGCCACGGATGGCTCTTTCTTGCTGAATTTTTGTTTTTCAATTGAATGTATTTTTGTTGAACATTTTGAATTATTTCTTTAAATGTTTCCTGCTGTCCATTTACTATCATGCCTTTTAGTCAATTTACCCAATCAACCTTCATCAATTCTCCCCTCCTATGTAATTGGCTTTGTTAAGTTTAAGATTCTTGTTTGTGATTGGAGTATTTCACTTTCAAACATCTGCTGAAAAGGTGGATATAGAGGCAGAGGGGGAAATGGCTTCTGGAATTCACAGAAAATGGGAGATTGCTGATTTTTTATTAATTAATTCATGGGATGTGGGTGTCGCTGATGAGACCATTATTTATTATCTTTCCCTAATTGCTCTCGAGAAGATGATGGTGAGCTACCTTCTTGAGTGGCTTACTATGCCATGTCAGAGAGCAGCTAAGGTTCAACCACATTGCTGTGGGTTTGGAGTCGCATGGGCCAGATCGAGTAAGGACAACAGGTTTTCTTTCCCAAAAGATCTTAGTGAACCAGTTGGGATTTTATGACAATCCAGCATTGTGGTCACCATTCCTGATGCTAACTTTTTAATTCCAGTACGAATGAATTAATTGAATTTGAATACGCCAGCTGGTTTGGTTGGATTTAAAATCATGTCGCTGGATTATTAATCCATGCCTCTGGGTTGTTAGTCCAGTAACATAACCACTATGCTACCAAATGCCCACTTGTGACTTCTTTTATCCACAAACGAAAGGAGCTGGGACAGCCTCCAAGACACGGGTTTTATAGAGAAGTCACAGGTTATTAAAAGGGAAAGAAGCAAAAGGAAACAAATCATCTTGTTGAAGTAGGTTAGCAATAGAGCAGGTGTGAGTTCTACTCAAGATAAGCACCAATAGGCGGAATTATGCCCTTGATGGGTGGGTGGGCAGCCTATCGCCACCACTGAAGCAGACCCCGCCACCATTTTGAGTGGGCGGGACAATTAAGGACCGCCCAGCGGGCTGCCCAATGGGAAGCGCTATGTGCTTCCTGTGCAGGGGAGGGAGGGATTCCCCAACTGTCAAAGTGCGCTCTTTCACGCATGTCAGGGAGATCGGTGAAAGCTTTACAAACATCAAAAATAGAAAAATTAAAAAATAATTAAAATGTCCCCCTCATGTGACAATGTCACACGAGATGGGACATGTTAATAAATATGACTAAAACTTTATTAAACTTTTAAAAAACAGACATGAAACTTCATCCAGCCAGTGGATGAGGTTTCATGTTTTTTCAGAAGCCCGCTGGGGCTCCAGGCCTGCCCACCAGCCTTAAGGTTGGACGGGCAGGGCCTTTAATTGAGTTAACTACCCTGTCAATGGCCTCAACTGGCCATTGACAGGTCGGCAGGCAGACAGCTGATTTCACTGTCTGCCCGCCTTCCTGAATATTTATGTCATCCCATGTCATTTTCGCATTGGCGAGCAGGCCCTGCCCCCAATTCGCAGATGGAAAAATTCTGGCCAATGTCTACTGTGGAATAAAATTAGAGCCATCAAAGGCAAAACATTAGAAGTGATAGCTACTGGTTGGAATTGTGAAAAATTTGTATTTTAAAAAAACTTTCAAGAATTTAAAGAAACCAGATTTAATGGCACTGTTGAAGGGCAGAGAGGTAATCAAGATGCAATGATTCAGCTATTGATTGGACTGGAGAGTATAAGGTTTGAGGAAAGTTGAGTGCTATCAGCTGGAGTGGATAATGTTTAAGATTGTGTATAGAGGAGCTCCCAGATGAATATTGAGAGAGGGAAGACAAACCCTTGGGAACCCTGAAATTATGGTTTCTCAATTAACTACTGCAAAAATGAAATAATTTAAAATGAACTTGGAAATCCATGCACATACCTTTTTTGGGATGCCATGCAATGACGATAACTTTACCTCTGGTGATTGTAGGCAATTTTCATTTTTGAAATAATTATTGGTAACTTTAGGTCTTTGTTGTCCCACAGAACTGATTTCCTACCTAGACTTTTTTCTCCTCTTGTCCAGTCTCTTCCCACTCATTTCTGCAATTCTTCTGATATCCTCTGTCACTTTTAAGAGTTTTCAATTTCCTGGCTCTAACTGTCTCCTTTTCACCGTGGACATCCAATTTCTCTACACTTCCATACCTCACCAGAGTAGCCTGAGGGCTCTTCGCTTCTTCCTTGAACAGGGGTCCAACCAGTGCCTGCCCTCCTTCACCTAGCTGAACTTGATCTCACATTGAACAACTTATCTTTTGACTGCACTCACTTCATCTAAATTAAAGGTGTTGTTATGGGAATCCATGTGGCTCTTAGATATGTCTGTTTGTTCGTGGGATATGTGGAGCTTTCTTTGTTCCAGCCCCACTTAGGTTCTCTCCCTCACCTTGTTTTCTGGTACTCTGATGTCTGCATTGATGTTGTTTCCTTCTGTTGCCCTGAACTAGACAATTTCATCGACTTTGCTTCCAACCTCCTCCACTTCGAATTTTCCGGAGATAGTTATTGATCAATATCCACTATAAGCCCATTGACTCCCTCAGCAACTTTGATTACACTTCCTCCCACCTTGCATTCTTGAAGGACTCTCGTTCAGTTTCCAAGTCTCTCTGCTGTCTGTTCTGACAATGTCACCTTCCACAGCAGTACTTTAAAGTGCCTTTCTTTTTCCTCAATGAAGGATTCTCCTCCAGCAATCTTCAATCACACCTATTCCATTTTCTTCTCTTGCCCCTATCCCACTCCCTCCCAGAATCACAACAGGGTTCTCCTTGTCTACACTTTCCACCAGTCTCCATATTCAAAGCATCATTTTCTACCACCTCTAGCATGATGACACCATCTAGTACATCATCCCCTCCCCTTTTAGCATTCTGCAGGGACCATTGAGGAGTGAATCAAGGTGCCACTAAACCTTCCCATGGCATCTTCACACTCAAGCACAGGTTATGCAACATCTGCTCTTTTGCCTCTTCCCTCCCCACTGTACAAGGCTCCAAATGCCCCTTCTGGGTGAAGCAGTAATTTACTTGTATTTTCAATTCAGCGTACTGTGTTTGCTATTCATGACATGGTCTCTGCATTAAGGAGGTCAAAGGTAGATTAGGTGACTGCTTCGAGGAATACCTCCGTTTAGTTTGCAAGTATGACCTTGAGCTTCTGGTCTCCTGTGATTTTTAATTCTCCCACTCAAGCCTCTCTATCCTTGACTTCCTATATTTTTCAATTAGAAGGGGTATAGCATCTCAACTTTTGATTAGGCACTTTACAGCCTTCTGAACTTAATACTGAGTGGAATGGTTTCACCTCTACTTTTTTTTTTTAAATACCTTCTCTGGACACATTTTTTGTTATTTAACTTGCTCTGCCACCATCCTTTGCCTTTTTGTCAATTGAAGGAGTTGGTGGAATAGTGGCAACATCACAGGGCTAGTAATCCAGAGGCCCAGACTAATGCTCTGGGGACATGGGTTCAAGTCTCACCATGCAGCTGATGGAATTTAAATTTAATTAGTTGTTTGGTAGTACAGAACTTGAGTATTGCTGAAAAAAGACAAAATGGCTTAAAAACTTAAATTTCATTAATAAATTTGGAATATAATGGTAGTCTCAGTAATGGTGACCATGACAGCAATCATTGACTGAACTGGTTCACCAATGTCCCTTGGGGAAGGAAATCTGCCATCCTTACCTGGTCTGGCCTACACATGCCTCCAGCTCACAGCAATGTGGTTGGCCCTTAAATGCCCTCTGAAATGGCCTAGCAAGCCACTTAGCTCAAGGGCATTTGGGGGTGGGCACCAATTGTTGGCCTTGCCAGTGACGCCCTCATCCCATGATAGAATAAAAAAGACTGGGATTTTCTGACCCTGGCATGGCGGATGCGGTGAGCCAGCCAAAAGTCAGTAGACCTTGGCAGGGCTAGAAGATCCCACCCATTATCTCTCCTGCCTTCCAATCTATTACACGGCTTCTCTTCTGTTCTCACCCTCCCCCTTTCCCTGCCTCTGCATTTATTTGAAAGCTGGCGTAACTCTTTTTTCCAGCTGTATCAAAAGGTCATCAACATGAAATGTTAATTCTTGTTCCGCTGTTCATAGATGTTCCCCTGATTTGCTGAGTAGTTCCAGTATTTAATCTCTTTTTTTTCAGATTTTCAGTATATGCAGTATTTTGCTTTTGCAGAAGAATTGAGTGTTGGTTTAATTGTGTCATTAATAATTGCAAAATCCACATGAAGTTGAGATGTGGAACAGGTACTTATATCTCTGATCCAATATTGGGTTCTGACCACCTTTGGATTTTTACAATAAAAGCGATTCCACACGTTTTGCAGTTATAACAGAGTTTTTAGATAAGCAATTTCTGGACCTGGGCAAGAGGTCTGTTCAGCATTAAGTGGATCTACAAAGTGGGAGAAACTTTCTGAAACAACATATTGGCAGAGGAGGAAGGCATAGTTACTGAGAGTTATCACCAGGAGCTTTTTCAAATTGAAGCAGTTGTGAACAAACTACAAATTTACAGGGAGAAGGTGGAGGAATGGCACTTGGTGAGTGGTCACTTGGGGAGTTGGTGCAGACACAATGGGCCGAGTGGCCTCTTTCTGCACTGTATTAATGCTGTAATGCTATGACATTACTAACTAACCCAGCCTCATTACACAATACTAGATCTAAGACAGTTTTGTCTCTAGTCAGTTGCACAACATATGGTTCCAGGGAACCATGACAAAAACATTCCACAAACTTAACTTCCAGGCCACTCTTGCCAATTTGATTGTCCCAGTCTAAATGTAGATTAAAGCCCCCTCACCTCCCCAAAATAATTACATTACCATTCTGTCTTTCTAAAATATTCTGTACTCTGGGATATTTATTTCCCAAACTTGATCACCTTGCAATCCCTAATTTAATAATGCATGTGTAAAATAGTAAAACAAGATTTTAAAAAGTAACCATATTGATCTTTAAAGAGGTCTTGTATGACTAACTGAATGGCTTTGTTCATCCAATATTCTTACATCTGATAGTTTCCTACACATTCTACCTTTCACCCCACCATACCCCAAGTCCTTCTGAAATACAAATTTTACATTTCCAAGATTTGTAATTAAGTAAAAGCCAACAATTTATTTTACGCAAAATTTAGTGCTTACTTATCTGTACTTTTGTGTTTTGATAATAACTTGGATGTTGAATGCGCTTTTAACAATTTGTTACGGTGCTCATCAGAACCTTCCCAGCTGCTGTGTGACCTTTCAATTGTTGAAGCTCGTTTTACACTGTAAAAAACAAAGTGAGATTATCAAAATGTGTAAAGAAAGATTACATTATACTTCAAGTAAGTAACTGAAATACCAAGCACCAGGCAGGAAGCAGTGGAAGCAAATCTTCAAAGCTAGACAAAGGGAAAAGTTAGATTAATCTAGCATCTCATTTTGAGTTAAGCGTCATAAAAGAAGTGCAAGTCACAACAGTAATGCTCTGGAAGTATTAAACAAGGCTAGATGAAGGAAATAGTAATTTTTATTCAATTCATTAACTTTGATCAAAACCTAAAGGCGTACACTTTTAAACAGCATGGAGTAAACCTTGAAGTGATAAAAAAACAATTTGCATAGGGCTTAGAGCCTTCATTTTGAGAATGGTAAGATTTTGTTTGTCCGCCACATGGTATTTTATGTAACCTTTTTGTAGGCAACACTTCTGAACACTACAGTAGAAAGCTAATGCCATCCAATTCCTATCCTTGTAACATTTAGCATTAGTTTATTTATCACATACAATGAGTAAAAGGGAAATCTAAAAGGAAGGTAGAAGGATTGTTGGTATTTTAAATAGAGGGGAATTCTGGAGGAAAATTCCAACTAGATTTATAAGCGGCCAACTAAACCGCTGAGTTAAGCTGTAAACCTGATGAATTGATTTAATGCAAAGGAAATTCAATGTTTAAGTTGAGACTATCACCTTAAATATTTTTAAAATCAACTTGTTTGTTCTGAGTCTTCATTAAAGAGAATGTCCAGCGAAAGGTTTGTGTTATAGTAAACTTCTAATTAACATCATGATGAATTACCATTTTTGAAGATTTTGGTTTATACTTGAATATGTCTGTTAAAGTCATTTTTGCATATGTGAATTCCCCCAGTATAATTTGGAGGCTCTTTAAGCAACTTGATAAATCAAGTCTTTCATATTACTTATACCACTGGTTGCACAAATAAGCTAATGAATACATGGCAAATCTTGCAAAATACTTCAAACACATCTGCTTAGAATTAAGGCTGTGTACTGTAATTTGATTTGCTTTTTTGCATAATACTCAACTTCTTCATTTAAAGAGAAAAACAGGTCATAGGTCCATAGACAATGAAGCCCACGTATCAAGAAATAATTTTTTTTAAGGAAAGAGAACCACTAGAATTAAGATTTTCTCCTTGATATCAGCTTCACTTCTCTTGTACTATAACCTTGATATTTTTAATATTGGATTTTGATTCCAGGTTCTCTCTTCTTTACAATAGAAGTTGGCATTAGCTTTGTAGTGAATAAAAGGTCAGCAGGCCCAATTTGTTGAATCAGCTTTACATAGATCGGTTGCACTTCCTGCTGTGACTTCACCTTGCACTTAACCATTCTAAAAGCATTACAACAGAATACTGAAGTGGTGAATAAGAAGCTTCATCCCCTCCCCATGTAGTTTCTATTAATATCACAAAGATACTGCAAAAAGGTAGAGTCATGCAAAGTTAATCAAGTCAAAAATATAAAGTGCATGGAATGCTAAACCTGGACTGTGCTCCACAATTTCTCAGCACATATTTGAAAGTCATGGCAAACAATAAGAGCAGCAAACTATCAGTTTGAAAAATGTAGCAACATGCATAGTCTGTTTTAGAATAGAAGCCCAGCAAAAGTAAAGTCAGGGTTTCATGCACACTGTATGCAAACAAGGCCCTGAATAGTATGTTAATGTCCAACAAGAACTTAAAAACTGCCAATAGTATAGATCAACTCTTAACGAATTTACAATTGAAACAGCTTATTTTATATAGTTAAGATTTTAATCTCATCATATAATAAATTAATATTACAAACTGTATAATGTCATAACTGCAATGCCAAAAATCATCTTGATGTGATGAGATTCGAGTTTAAACCCTAGCCTTAATGGACAATTGGCATTCTGGGGCCCTTTATTTCAAGAATTTTCAATTGTTTTGGCAGGATTTTTAGTTAGAAAACAGTAGTAGTTAAAAAACAGTAGGCTTGCACAGTTATTTAAAGACTGGGTAATCCCACAAATTTAACTGGGATGGCAGTTAATTTCACTTCTACACTTACTATCAGTACAGAGCATAAACTAGTATTGCTGAAAATACTTGAGGTACTGAAAAACATGATTCAAAACAAAAAAAGTCTGAAAATTATGCTGCATGGTAATATTGTGCAAACAATAAAAGCGAAGCATAAAATCCTTCCCATTATACTGATGGCCTATATTATACTTATAGCCTATTTATTTCTGTTAAAGTAGTGGATAAATATAATACAAATATATTAAACATTCATTCGATGAACATAATTTGTAGACTAAAAGCCTTCACCATTTTAAAAAGATTTCATACAATAGTTTTCAACTTTAAAACTCATTCGTAACTTATTTACTAAATTGACCTAGTTTCCAAATAATGGTGATTAACTTATTTTGAATCTTTACAGATTTAGAGTACTAACTCTTTTCAACCAAATAGAATCTGCAATTCAAGGTTACAGAAGACACAGTTTTCCTACCAAATAATACTTGTTAAAACTATTTGTTAGGAGATGATCCAGACCACTGGGCTAAAGTCAGTTCTTAGTAGTTCGGTACAGTAAAGAATTTAAGAACGTAGGGTTGTAACGATAATCAGGCACAATAAATGTTTTGCTTTAAATGACCATTCAACAACAAGACTGCTGAATCTAAATCCACTTTGTCAAATAGGATATAGGTAAAATGCTAACTTCATATAAAGATGGGAGCACTATGTCTATGCACGATTAAAAAATTTTCAGTTCTTTGTTATCAAACACTGACAGCACTGCAAGACTTCCTATCACCCTCTATTTGTGGTCAGTCAGGAAAACAGGGCTGCCCAGTTGGATTTCCTCAACTTTACAGAACGTTGGCAGATATAATTAAATGCCCCATAATGCACATTGCATGCAGTAATGTGAATTTGTGTTTTATTAAAAACATAAATACACTGTGATCATGAATTTAAGTGTATGCGTTTTGTTAGTGAGTTCACTTGAAAAAGACACAAACATTTGAAGCACTATTTCTGTACACACAACCCTGATTAATTTTCTCTTTTTCGTCTCCCTGCAACTTCAGTCCCTAACCCAAAAAAACAGAAAAACCTACTCTTGGACCTTTGGCAAAGCTGCTCCATAGCCAGCTGTAAGGAAGAGCCTGAATAGTGCAAGTGACTCCCCTCCCAACTTTCTGTTCCTGCATGTAAAAATTTGGCTCCATCTGGTGCATTCCATAATGGATGGTAAAGCTAAAATCAGAAATTTAGCATGCAGAGAACTCTAGACATGACCCCACTTATCATTGTATGATACAGTACATTTGAATTCTAAACTCTCATCTACCAACCCAAACAGCAACTTTAATAAGTTTTCCAAGATTCAATGAAAAAGTGATCACTGCCATGCAAAAATGCACAGATTACCCTGCAACCTTTCTAAAGATTGAGGCATATTGATGCATTAGGTGAAATGTTAACTTAAATGAAAGGAGGAACTAACCAGTGATCATGTCTTCCTTATTTTTGTCTTCATTTAATTATGGTATGTGTATTTTTCAGACATGCTTGGAAAGGGCTAGGAATCTAACTTCAAGCACATCAGATAAAGGGACAACAATGAGAAAGGGGACGGGAAATACAGGACTGAAGATGTTCCATCTGAATGCACGCAGTATACGAAATAAGGTAAATAAGCTTGTGGTGTAGATTGAAATTGACAGGTATGATGTGGTGGGCATCGCGGAGACATGGCTGCAAGGGGATGAGGACTGGGAGCTAAATATCCAAGGATATACATCCTATTGAAAAGATAGGCAGGTTGGCAGAAGGGATGGAGTTGCTTTGTTAGTAAGAAATGAAATTAAATCGATAGCAAGAAATGACATAGGGCCAGATGATGTAGAATCTGTGTGGGTAGAGTTGAGGAACCACAAAGGTAAAAAAACCATAATGAGAGTTACATACAGGCCTCCGAACAGTAGTCAGGATGTGGGGCACAAGATTCACCAGGAGATAGAAAAGGCATGTAAGAAAGGCAAGGTTACAGTGATCATGGGGGATTTCAATATGCAGGTAGACTGGGAAAATCAGGTTGGTAGTGGATCCCAAGAAAAGAATTTGTGGAATGTCTACGAGATGGCTTTTTGGAGCAGCTTATGGTGGAGCCCACTAGGGAACAGGCAATTCTAGATTTAGTGATGTGTAATGAGGCAGATTTGATAAGGGAGCTTAAGGCGAAGGAACCCTTAGGTGGAAGTGACCATAATATGATAGAATTTACCCTGCAATTTGAGAGGAAAAAGCTGGAATCAGATGTAACGGTATTACAGTTGAATAAAGGCAACTGCAGAGGCATGAGGGAGGAGCTGGCCAGAATTGATGGGGAGATGAGCCTAGCAGGAAAGACAGTGGAACAGCAATGGCAGGAGTTTCTGGGAGTAATTTGGGAGACACAGCAAAAAGTCATCCCTAGGAAGAAGCAACATACAAAAGGGAGGACAAGGCAACCACGGCTGACAAGGGAAGTCAGGGACAGCATAAAAGCTAAAGAGAAAGCATACAATGCGGCGAAGAGCATTGGGAAACCAGGGGATTGGGAAGCCTACAAAGACCAACAGAGGACAACTAAAAAAGAAATAAGGAGGGAGAAGATTAAATATGAGGGTAAACCAGCCAGTAATATAAAAGAAGATTGCAAGAGTTTTTTTTTAGATATATAAAGGGTAAGAGAGAGGCAAAAGTGGACATTGGGCCGCTGGAAAATGACGCTGGAGAAGTAGTAGTTGGGCACAAAGAAATGGCGGAGGAACTGAATAGGTACTTTGCATCGGTCTTCACGGTGGAAGACACGAGTAACACCCCCAAAGTTCAAGAGAGTCGGGGGGCAGAGGTGAGTATGGTGGCCATTACCAAGAAGGTCCTAGGAAAACTGAAAGGTCTGAAGGTGGATAAATCTCCTGGACCAGATGGATTACACCCCAGAGTTCTGAAGGAGATAGCTGAAGAGATAGTGGAGGCGTTAGTGGTGATCTTTTAGGAATCACTGGAGTCAGGGAGGGTCCCAGAGGACAGGAAAATCGCTAATGTAACCCACCTGTTTAAGAAGGGAGTGAGGCAAAACACGAGAAATTACAGGCCAATTAGCCTGACCTCAGTCGTTGGTAAGATTTTAGAGTCCATTATTAAGGATGAAATTTCAGAATACTTGGAAGTACATGATAAAATAGGGCAAAGTCAGCATGGTTTCATCAAGGGGAGGTCATGCCTGACAAATCTGTTAGAATTCTTTGAGGAGGTAACAATTAGGTTAGACAAAGGAGAGCCAATGGATGTTATCTACTTGCACTTCCAGAAGGCCTTTGACAAGGTGCCACACAGGAGGCTGCTCAGTAAGATAAGAGCTCATGGTGTTAGAGGCAAGGTACTAGCATGGATAGAAGATTGGCTGTCTGACAGGAGGCAGAGAGTGGGGATAAGGGGGTCCTTCTCAGGATGGCGGCCGGTGACTAGTGGATTTCCGCAGGGGTCAGTATTGGGACCACAACTTTTCACTTTATACATTAATGATCTAGATGAAGGAACTGAGGACATCCTGGCTAAGTTTGCAGATGATACAAAGATAGGTGGAGGGACAGGTAGTATTGAGGAGGTGGGGAGGCTGCAGAAGGATTTGGACAGGTTAGGAGAATGGGCAAAGAAGTGGCAGATGGAATACAACGTGGGGAAGTATGAGGTCATGCACTTTGGTAGGAAAAATAGGGCATAGACTATTTTCTAAATGGGGAGAGAATTCAGAAATCTGGAGTGCAAAGGGACTTGAGAGTCCTAGTCCAGGATTCTCTTAACGTTAACTTGCAGGTTGAGTCGGTAGTTAGGAAGGCAAATGCAATGTTGGCATTTATTTCGAGAGGACTAGAATATAAAAGCAGGGATGTGCAGCTGAGGCTTTACAAGGCTCTGGTTAGACCACATTTAGAATATTGTGAGCAATTTTGGGCCCTGTATCTCAGGAAGGATGTTCTGGCCTTGGCGAGGGTCCTGAGGAGGTTCACCAGAACGATCCCAGGAATGAAAGGCTTAACATATGAGGAACGTTTGAGGACTCTGGGTCTATACTCAATGGAGTTTAGAAGGATGAGGGGGGATCTGATTGAAACTTACAGAATACTGAAAGGCCTGGATAGAGTGGAAGTGGGGAAGATGTTTCCATTAGTAGGAGAGACTAGGACCCGAGGGCACAGCCTCAGAGTAAAGGGAAGACCTTTTAGAACAGAGATGAGGAGAAACTTCTTTAGCCAGAGAGTGGTGAATATATGGAATTCATTGCCATAGAAGACTGTGGAGGCCAGGTCATTGAGTGTATTTAAGACCTAAATAGATAGGTTCTTGATTGGTAAGGGGATCAAAGGTTACGGGGAGAAGGCGGGAGAATGGGGTTGAGAAACTTATCAGCCATGATTGAATGGCAGAGCAGACTCAATGGGCTGAATGGCCTAATTTCTGCTCCTCTGTCTTATGCATTATTCCTCCTCCACAGCATTCTGTGCTCATTTAGGGTGCACTGACACCCTAGTTCCTGATTTGGGACCAGTAGCTGCAGTTCTTGTTCCAGTCAAATAGAAGTCCACTCATATGCCTGGCTCTTATCTGGTTGGAACTATATCAATCTTGCCTGAGGCAGATCTGTGCACATGCCTGGATGCAGGCAATTAGCAGAGCTTTCTCCTGACAATTAAAAATTTGAATGCTTAGAAAGTGGGGAGGGGTGGAAATCCATACTCTCCAAATACTTCAACTAAAGTTACATGGACTCACAAGTGCCAAGAGAATCTGACTTTTTACATCACCTTAACACCCACTGGATTTACACTCCACATTGTCAAATGAAAGTGGTGCAGGATAACTCTAAACTGAGGAGTGTTGCTCCATTTTTCTTCAGTGTTAGATGGGTCCCTGAATCTGGTTTTATACTCAGCTTAGAATCAGTGAAACTAGTAACCTTCAATTATATTACCTATAATACATAGCAGAAAAAATGAATTAATATTAAAAGCCTGCTGATCTGACTGAGTTCCAACCACAATTATAATAAACAGTTGAGGAATAGTAACGGTAAAGAGAGAGAACAGTAATGCAACGGAAGGAATACTGCAACTTCATCACTGGGCTTAATCTTTTCTTAAACATAAAAAATGTAATTTCCTTTGACAAAATTAAGTGAATTTTAATTTCTGTAGGATTTTGTTCCATTAATGATGAGAATGCTAATATCGTTACAACCCTATTGCACTTTGTATTACTGCATCCTGGAAACCTTTTGGCTGAAGTAGGGTTCTTGTTCTCTTGAGTGTGTCTTTGCGACTGGGGAGATTGTGAGGATTGAGAAGTTTGATGATTAGATTGAGTCTCGCCATCAGTCTCTTTTTCTTGGGATTTTTCAATTTTCTCCGGATTGCTGGAAAAATGCATCAGATGACAAAAGTACGAAGAAAAATCATATTGATTGGTCAGCATAAATGAGCAAGATTATGTAAACATGTACTGCAGTTAAACTATTGCAGGATGCTGGCAGGTCAGGTGAATATTTCATTTTAAGTTTAAAAAGTACTTTTCTTCTGATGCAGGATGTTTTGCCAAAAACAAAGCAATTAGCAAGAAATGCAAAAGATATCTTTTCAAGCACAAAATCTGAATTTTTCCACTCTCAGGTTTGTAAACTTAAATGCAGAAGAACTTAAATACAGTGGGTTATAATGTTTTGCAATGATTACACACTACACAGGCAGTCAGAGGTCATTAAATGCTCTTAGTATAGTAAAGAAAATATGTTTTGATATTCTGAAGATAAAACTTGTTTTTCATTTTCCAGCTAACATTGCATGAAATTCAAATCTTCAGCTTCCTGCTGAGAAACTGTTGTTAACAAAATGGCAAGGGAAGGATATGGGAGTTCCAACAAAGCTGGAATTTAGAAAAAAACTTCAAAGTTTCAGCTGTTTTGGCCACCATTTCTATCCAAAATATTGGCCAGTGGGCTGGGAATACTGGAGGAAGAGGGAGGCAATGGGGAATCGAAATTACACTCAAGGGATGTACAGTCTGGGCCAGAAGTAGTAAAAGCATGCCAAACAGGAGCTTCAAAGCAAGAATTTTTAAGTTTCATAAACATAAAATGAAAGAAATCGCTTGTCAGAGTCCAAGAAAGTAAAAAGTAAATCAATTGTAGTAACCAATGTAGAGTATATCAAGGTCCAAGTTGGTCATACATCCACGATAAAAATGCCAAGCCAACCCATTGCTACATTTTAACTCCAAAAAATATACTTTTTCAAATTAGTTTATTAAAACAAATACAAAGGGCAACAGTTTCTTTGCAATGTAACCTTCAACTTTGGGTGATATCTATAATGATTTTTATTGCCTTACATTTCAGGTATAGCACTAACAAATTTGTTTTATAAAGAAAAGATTAGTAAAACATCAAAATACAGAACCATATCTTCAATACATCTTGGTTGAAAGATTTAAGTTGCAAGTGAGTTCCTGATCTCACCCATGTCGAGGCCCTGAATATAATTTGGATTTGTGTCACTGCAGGAGGGGCAAAATCAGAGCACACATCACTCTGAGCAGCAATTCTGCATGTCCCAGCTGTTGATTATACAGCGGCATGCTGGAATCCTGAGAGCAGATCCCCAGTCAAGATGCACTGTACTGAGAGATTCTATGATGGGAAAAATAAATCACTGAGCAAAAAATCTAGCTTTCAGTTTGGTTACATTTTAAGTTATTGCCAGTTCTATAAGCAATTACTATGTACTGGTATGCAGCAATATACTTGCAGTTTATAAAACCTGTTACACTGGTAATTTTAACCCTTTGGCAACTGAATGTAGCTTTTCAACTGAGCCAGATTACAATAGTTCAATTTACTCAACGTAATTATCAGGTTTCACATTACTCAAGTCCTTGTTAATAGTTATAAAATTATAGAAAATTATTCTACAGTTAAGCTTTTTTCTCCCTTAAAAAGTTAGTAAATTCAAACTACACATTATATTCAGTACTCAAAGAGTCAAGTACATTCTTTTGGAATTGAAAATAATCTAACTCCATCATCACGCAGGCAGATAATTCAATTCCATTATTTTTCATTACCCTTTTCTACATTCATCACTAATTTCTATCTGATAGCCCTGTACAGCTTCAGCCACTATAGAAAACATTTGCAAGCCAATTTTCCCAGATTAAAAGACATAAAATACAACTTACTTTTTTTGCTCTTTCAAGCCATAACTGTGAATTAAAAAAAAACATTGTGATTGTGCAAATACATTTAATTTTACAATGTCATGCAATTAGAAACTTAAGAATTAAAACATTCTGGAAATAAACGATTGGCTGACATTCTAAGAGTGCTAATGGGTATTTTGTGCTCTAGTAAACTATATGGAACCTTCTCTCAGAAGTAAAATTTATGCAAAAGTCACAATGCACAATCATGATCTGTTAAGTTGTGAAACCAATCTAAATGCAAAGGACATTATATTTTTCTTTAAAGATAAGTCTTCCAGATTCCAGCATTACAAAAAACAACCCACTTGTTTTGCTTCAGGCATTTTTAATGAAATCAAAAAGGAAACTCGAGTAAATGAATTAAAGGGAATTTAAGAGTATCAATCAAAATAATTGTATTTCATTTTTGATTTCTTTTCATTTACCACCTTATCCATGTGTCAAATGTTACAAATTAGTCTAATTTTCGGTGTTCATCTTAAGAAAACAAACATTCATTTCCCAAGAGTGTCCAGACGATTAATAGTGTTTGTTTTTGGTTTCTGTTCATTGAAGTTAAACAAACCACCAAATGCTGAAAACCTCAACAGGAAAAATAACTGATTGGGAACTTTACAGTAAACACTGCAGTGTGATTCTCATCATTAACTAGATTGAATTCAGCATCAAACCATGATTACTTTTGGATTGTTTTTGGATTATTTTTAACATCAGCTACAGGGCAACTTTATCTTGAGAATATGGACATGTAGAATATTGAGTACACAGGAGAAAGTTAATTGGTTTAATTGGCATCATACACCATAAGGACAAAGATCAACTGGCTTTGCACATTATCAGAATCCCAAAATCATGGAACTTAAAAGTATGCAACGTATTCCTGCCAGTGACTACATAATCACAATGCTGTGACTGATGTATCAGCTCTCCATTCATCAAACTGGTCAAAACCCTATTTCTGTTCATGCTAAATCATGTTACTTAACCCTTAAACATGGTTTCAAAGAAACCACTGCAGTGTGCACTAAAAGTCAAATTGACTTCAATTTGCCTAAGGAATGGGAACTCCACCTCAAATTCTTGCACTGATTAACTTTATTAATTAATAATGTCCTATTACTAGTCAAAAAGGTTTTGTTCCAAACACGTAATAATTAAACGATATCAGTCTGCTTCCAGGCAATGGAATACAATTAGTAAATAAGTAAACAAAAAATACACAAACTGATATAAGGGGATCTGAGAACAACTCTTGAGGGCACGTGGAGCCAAATAGAAGATCAGGGATAGATGGGAGCTCAGGAGAGATTGATAAAGATGTCATGGACACAAGACAAAGGATGTGTTAATGGTAGTTTAAAGACTAAAGAAGGTGCCGATAAGTGCTTAAAGGTAAGATAGCAGAATGCTTTAATACCTGAACAAGGGTCAGTGCAGTCTTTAAACTACCATTAATACTTCCTTCATCTTGTGTCCATGACATCTTTGTCAATCTCTCCTGAGCTCCCACCTATCCCTGACCTTCTATTTTGCTCCATCCCCTCTTAAACAGTATAACATCCACCACATCACTACTCCCCTTTAGCTCTGAAGAATCACATGGACTTGAGATGTTAATTCTGTTTCTCTCTCCAAATATGCTGCCAAGCCTGAGTTTTCCAGCACCTTCTGTTTTTATTTCAGAATTCCAGCATCCGCAATATTTTGTTTTTATATTAAATTTTCACAGTGGTCTGCATATTTCAAATATTGTCTGCACATGTGGAAATGGTAATTCACAGGACTTGGTGCTGGAATGGTTTCTTGCTATTGAAACCCTTCCACAGAAAGAACATTGAAACTATTGAGAAGCACAAATTTTCAAGGTATACTTAGCAATTTAATTTTTTTTTAAGTTCATGCTGACAGTGAAGACCCTTGCTAGCCACCAGCATATGTAAGAAAAACACAAGCACAGTTGGAGTGCTTTCAGTGCCAATAGCAATTTTCTCTTTTTCACTTAGAAGCATGGACATTCTTCACAAGGGCATGGAAAATGAGCATCAGCAGTCCACATGACAGAGGGACCGTGACAGACTACCCCAACCTATCTTAACCACTTTTCCAGAGAATTGTGGAAGGGTTGCATTACTTCTTTTTTGCAGATAACATTGTTTTTTTGGTGAGCTCACCTGAGCTTAGGGCCTAGTATCTTCTACTCAATATCTTGAATAATGGACTAACCACGAGGATTGGTGGTGTCTGCCCCCAAGTCTGTATTATAGCTTTGCATGGTGCAAGCAGGTTCTTGAAGATATTGATTGGAAGATGGAAGGGGAGTCTGTCTGAATTGTTTCATATCAGTACCTATTGCTTTGCTGGATGCCAACTTCAATCTGGAATTGTGCTGAAAAAGGCAGATGGCACTGTAGAAAAAAATGCCACACAAGTGGTCTTTTGCATTATTCTGGGAATATCAAAGGGACAACTACCAGGATCCTGGGAAACTAACTAAAGGCTGAAAAAAGGGGTGACAAGAGCATTGTGCATCTGATAGCTGTTTCTAAGTAGTAGTGAATGTTGGGTGAGCCCAAACTAACCCCACACTGTGGACAGAAAGAACACTGAAAAAGCCCCTCACAAGGCAATTTTTAATAGTCTCCTGTACTTTTATCAAGACTTCTATTTCTAAATTAACCTTGAAGTAGGTAGTTAGATTGGCTCTAAAACAGAAAAAGGCAATACTTTAAAAATAAATTGGTAGATGCTATGAGGACAGATACACAGTGGGCAAACCAAACATGATGTATTGCAGGAAACATGGGCTGGATTATATACCTAGGGCAGGTTCCCTGCAACCCAGTGTAAATTCTGGGGGCAAGCCTGCCCTCCACAGGTGACAGCTCTTTAATTAGTACGAGATGGCATTCTGTAGATCTCCAGGAGGAAATCCAGCCTCAAAGAGCTGCCAGTCAATCGGAGGTCAGCAGCTCTGTGCCACAGCAGGTTCAGTGGCAACTGCTGGTATAACATACGAAGTAGGTGCAGAAATAGGCTCTTCAAGCTGGCAGTCCTGGCAAGGGGGAGGGGGCGGGGGGGCGGCATGGGAAAGGGTGGACGCAGGGAGGCAAAACTATGGGGGTTGCCTCTGATTGGCATGGGGGAATGGGAAAGAGGCAACCTACCTTTCACTGACCAGCTGCCCGCAGGGTTAAATCTATGGGCTACACATTGGGCACAGGCCCCTCCTACATCCATTAAATCGGAGCAACGACAGGAAGGGGCCCTTAACTGGGCCACAGGCAGGTGGCCCACCCGACCTCTCCCCCGCCATCCATAAAATTGTGGTGGGGGTGTTGGTGGTGGGCATACTGCCGATGTCACAGTGCCCTAATTTACTGCTAGAAGGTGGCCTGTAGTTTAACCCCATGTGTGTGTTGGAGAGGATGGAATGACTAATTGATGCCGCAAGGATACATTTCAGTAGCCAGTGAGAAAATTCTCAATACCCTTGGGAAAAGTCAAAGTATCTTGTTGTCATTTCAGGCTAGAGAAAGAAAGCATACTTAATACATATAAACCTCCTGGTCTTCATTAATAAGTTATTATCTGATTATTTGTCTGTTTAAGATGAACAACACCCTTATGTGCACCTATGTAATGAGTAATCTTGGTCCCTTTACAAGCATAATTAGATAGAAAAACTTTTTACTTTCAACAAAAGATCATGGTTTTGATATCCAATTTGAAGGTAGTAGAAAGCTGGATGTCTTCAAAGTCTTTGAAAATGTACAAGCATCAGTTGTAAGTTTACTAAGCTGAGAAAAGTTAAGAATGAAAGTTGGAAAGTTAAGCATTCAATCTCCCAGGAAAAAACAAGTTTATCACACTGTTAGGTAAGTTAAGTCTCTGAGAACAACGAAAGAGGGTAACATACAAGACAGAGACAAAATTCAGGTAAGGTTGGCTAGGCTAGGATGAGATGACGACAACCAAATAAGAAAGGTAATGACTACAGACAACGATTCATCATTGTGAGCGAAAATTTAATAATAGACACGCGGATCCTGATGGCAGAACTGGAAGCAGGTGCCACTTCTGCTTGCGTGTCAGAATTAGGTGCACAAGCAATTTAAATTAAAATTTAAAAGGCTGGTGGCGGGCATGGGAGACACATGTGGTGGTTACGGGGGTGATATATGCTGATGGATCCACTATCAGCTGAAAATGCAGCAGGTCCAGGCAGGCTATAAAAGAGCTTCCTGGACAAACAGAGATGCATCATTGCCATAACTTTCCTGTCCACCTCCATTCTCTCAGTATTTTCTTCAATTTCTTGTTGCAACCCTTCATCACCCTCGCCACCCTCCAAACTTCTCCCCCATCACTTCCCCACCCATTTTATTATTTTGTGTCCTGCCCCCCACCCTCTCCTCACATCTCCCCATCACATCTAGGCCCTTTCAACAACACTTATATCTAAGCCTAGATAGAGACCAGCCAATGGTTTAGCAACGTCCCTGCAGATTCTCCTCCAGGTCGTCAGGGAATTGTGGAAGGTGCTCTTTCCCACAGATGGAGGCAAAGGACCCTCCCACATGACCAAGGCGGCCTAGTTGGAGATCACAGAGGAGGCAGCAACCATGGGTTCGTCCGAAGATTCTAGGTACAGTGCACAAGGGATAGGCAATGTGCTCCAATCCGCTAAGGTAAGTGGCAAGGTCATATGTTACCACAGAGTCTCTCTTGGGGTCATCAAGTGATGTATCTTTGCAAGTGGACCCAGCTAGACCAGGCAGGTGAATGAGAGGTCAGCCTCAGTACAGCATGGCAATTGAGGGCTTTGTTATTGCTTGGAACCAGCTGACAGGTCAGTATGTTTGATGGGGATACATGCAGGCAAGGGTGTTAGGTGTCATTTGACATGGCACTAAATCTGCATGCAGGAGAAGCAGACCCACAATTCGAGGGAGGGGCCAATGATGGAGGTGACCTGAAAGTGCTCATCCAAGCAGAGGAAAAGACACAGCAAATTGCAGGAGAGGAGGACAGCTGAGTAATCACACACTGCAAGGCTGGAATGGCCTGGTATTAGAGTGAGATACATCCAACCTGGAGCTGGCATATGGGCACACAACAAGCACGAGGAAATACAATGCATTCATGCTGCACTGATCTCCACTACAAGTCCTCACAGCCCCAAGCCCAAACCATAGCCACAGCAGGAGTCTGGAGATTCCACCTCTGGGGACAGTGACACCACTGACCCTGAGGATGCAATGTCACCTGCCTCTTCCACAATCTCAACCAGTGCCGTTACACCCACACAGGTCACAGAGGACTCGCATTTAGATTTGGGAGCACAATTTGGTGAGCACATTGCACATATGTCCCAGCAGCTGAGGGAAACAGAGTTTGCTGAGGCCCCTGACACTCAGAGGATTTCTGGGGGCCAGCCCCCTGCTGAGACCCACGCTGATGATGGGCCTCTGGTTGCGGCCACAAGAAGCCTGCCGGAGATGCAGCATAAGATGGATAAACATATGGCAGAGATGCCAGAAGTTATGCGTGGGCGATGGATGAGCCCATGCAAGCCATGAGTTCTGCCACGTCTCAGGAATATGAACACATGGCTTCCTCCATGGAGAGGTTGGCGACTGCCATGGAGAGTCAGGGCCAGCATACAACCCATATGCCCTCTGAACTGCATTCTGTTGCTCTAGCCATTGGCTGTGTTACAGCAGTGGTTAAGCGAGAGGGGGGTGAGCCACCTGGACTTTCCTACAGGGACCCCTTCTCCTTGGGGAGGCAGGGAAGTGCCATTGCGCACCCAGAGGGAGGAGGAGCCAGTTCTTCCTGCCTGGAGGCTTCCTCTCAGGGCACCCTCAGGGTGAGCGACCTTGACTCATCTCCTCTACTACTGACTCCATTGCCTCCAGTAGGCGAGACCGAGGAGGAAGTCCCTGCACCAGTGCAAGAGACCCCCAATAAGGTGGAGCCCTCAAGGACTCAGACCTCCAGAGGACACACTGCTATGATCATTGCAGGCAACTGGGCAACACACTGAGCAGGCCGCCTCCACCTCAGCTGCTGACGTCGGGGTTACACTATGGCATAGTGGCTGTAAGCATAAACTTAAGACTTGAAGAGAGCACGAAGATGGCACAGGTGCTTTAAAAAGTTCAATTTGTCACATGTAAATATTGCATGTTATATTGGTTTCACTTTATTCGTGTGTGCATCATTGACATTTATTGGCACTAGCTTAGTCAGAGAGCTAAATGTACTGGCACACCTCATGGTTGGCATGTATTGATGGTTACAGTGGAATTAGGGACATTTTCTTTATTGTGGAGAAAATGGTGTGCATTTGCTCTTTATTGAATTTTCATGTTAGTGCCATTTTGTACTTGCCAGTCTGTGGGACTTGGTTGAACATGCAGGCTCTGCTGGCCATCGTCAAGGGGATTGTCTGGGAATACTCTCAGCGGGGATAGTTGAACTGTTGTAGGTGCATTCAACGCCCTATAATGTTGATGTAGGTTCTCAATTCTCGGTCATGGTAGGCTGATTGCTGTATGCCCAAGTGCGAAACAGTTGTCCTTGTGCCCAGTATTCACTACAGTGTTTGCGACAAAGCTCTATTCCCCTTGGCTCTTCTAGGTGGCAGAGGACATAGGTTCAAAGGTAGCTCCAAGAGGGAAACTGGCAGGGAGTTGGTAGACACCCCCAGCAGGCAATGGAGTTCCAGCAATGGGACTAAGATCATGGAGGTACTTTACTTTTGAGCAAATCGGGAGCACATTAGGTTGTCCCTGGCACTCCTTGCATGTCTCTGCATGGCCCTAGCATCCAGTAAAGACTCATGCACATCCAAAGCCTCCCCCTCAGGTTCAATCAATTGTTGCAATGGCTCTCCATGTTGCATGTCACATTGTGCAGTGCACAGCAGACCATGACTATTCATGAAACTCTGTGCTGCGTACTGCAAAGCCCCTCCAGACTGGTCAAGGCAGCAGGAGTGCATTTTCAACAAGCCAATGGTTTGCTCAATGATGGCTCTGGTGGAGATGTGAACTGCACTGTACTGCTCTTCCACTGCACTGTGGGGAAGCCTCTCTCATGTCATCAACCAGGTCCAGAGGGGATAACCCTTGTCACTCTGGGCTGGGGACACAAAAAGCTCTGGGTCCTATGAATTAAAATGTCATGAGAGTTACCTGAGGATCAAGCAAAGGCATGCATGTTTCTTTGCCTGTGGTCGCATACCAGTTGCACATTCAAAGAGTGAAAGTCCTTGCGATTCACAAATGCTGCTCGCTGATCCCAGGCAGTTCTAATAGCCAGTACAGTTGATGGTACTCCTTGCACTCTAAGGAAATGAGTGATTGCCCCGAAGCCCAATGCCCTTGTCACTTGGTTGTCCTCAACCATGGAGTGACTGATGAATTAATTTGCATGAAGGGAGAGGGCATTGGTCACCTCCTTTAGGTATGTGTGTGTAGCGGCCTGTGAAATGTCAAATATGTCATCCATGGAGCCCTGGAAACAACTGCTGGGGAAAGAAATTGAATCCCGCAGTCCCCCTGGTTTGGCCGGGGGCGGGGGGGTGGGGGGTGTCACTGGTCTGGGATTCCCGCCAAATCCAGGCGGCTGCAGGTCCTGCTGCAGGATTCAAAACATCACTGTGGTTGCTTCACAGGGCAACCTCAGCCATCTCAGGAATTGCCTTTCCTACATTTGCAGGTATTAGTTCTTGTACTGAAGATGCAGTGATGTACTACTGCTCAATTTCTATGATGCCTTCCCTTGATGCCTACCTCCTGGCCAGCCCCACTCTTTGGTACTACCTGCTGCTGGCCTTGTGGCTTCCTCTGTTGTTGATGGTAACAGCCCTTCTTTGTCACATCCTCACCTTCTGATCCTGAGATTGTAAAAGCATTGGGTGCATCAGGTCCATGATGAATCCACAAAGAGAACTGTGTGAAGAAGGCGCCTCTGTGTTCATGGCTTTCACCCATACAGCTGCTGAGCAATGAGATTTTCAAATTCTCCTATGGACCACACTTTAAAGTCCTCCCACCCACCAATGCCACCCCGCAACCCTCCTGGCCTCCTCCCACTTGGACCAGGACACCTGCCACCTGACAGCAAGTTTGGAGAAATGGCCAGAATCCACCTGGAACCTGTCACCCTCCACCATCTCTCTGTCACCTTTGAGATTGAATCCATTGTCCTTGACCCTCCAAACTGCACTGTGCACCTTTCCTCTGTCATTCTTGAACCTCCCACCATCACCCTTGACTGTTACAATGGTCATGCCAATTCTTCACCTTGACCCTAACCCCCTTAGCATAGACATTCCTCTTCGGATCCTAGGCCTGCCCCCATCATTCTCGACATGTCCTTGCAATTCGACGCCCTCTGTGACCTTCTATTATCCCTATTTCCGACTGGACTTGCCCTCACCCCAGAACAACCTCCCACCCTGTAGCTGTGGGCATTGTCCATAAGCTTCCTCACTTTGACACCCAGTACCCAACATTGGAGACTACAGAACCTGCCCTTTATTCTGCATTTCCTGACTCCTTCACCCCTCCCCCCCCAGATGCCAGGTCCTTGCTGTTGCATGTTTTCATACCCAAACCCAATCTCCCCCGATTAAGGACCTCCTGCTCCCCGTCACAGTCAGACCCCAGACCCCTCTCCTCGAAAATCTCTGGCCCCTATTGATGCCCACATCACCCCAGAATCACAATTGCCCCTTCTGACCCTCCAGCCAAGCTGCCAGTCTCCTTCTCCCCTTGCCTGGGCTGCAGATTTCCACAAAACAACCGCTTCTCTCTGATCCAAATGGACAAACTTGACTGATGTATGCTACTTTTAAACAGCCATGAAACTGGTGCCACAAGTTTCTCATGTTCCACAGGCTTGATCTTGAGGGAAGGACTTAATTTGAAAAAGTTTTAAGATAATGAGTACTCATGGAATGTAAACGTACTGAAAATAGGAACCCGCCACCAAATGGCGTGAGGCCTGACCCACCACTATAATGTCACTGACCTAATCTTTACATTTAAACCTGCCATCGGGAAACCAAGATTTCAGCTCCTGCCTAATTAAGCCCTCCCGCTCTTACAGGCCCCATTAAATTCCATCTGGTGTCTACTGAGATAAAATTGAGTGTCCCAGAAGGAGACAAAAATGTCCAATTCTACAACAATTAAACCCAGAGGAAAATTCTGCATATCTTTATATTTAACCATTTTGAACAAAACAAAGCATTACCTATAAAATTAAATTGCAATACTATTTCTAATGACTGCATAACAATCCAAGCTGGCAAAATAACCAGTATGAATGAAAATTCTCTCTTTCTATATTTGCTATGCCACTGTGCAAAAGATCAACAGATTTGTATCCAGTAATTACAAAAATCCTCAATATTAATTTTAATCAGATCTTCGAGAGGGGCAAGTTTAAGCAATATTTCTAAGCTGGTCTCAAAGAGTCAGAGTAATAACTGGATGTTAATTGCAAATAAGTTGATTCATTGCAAGAACTTGAGGTGAAATTCATGCATCCCAAATAATGGAAAGCAGCTTGCATTTCAGTAGAAGGTATGGTATGGTTATCACCTAGCATGCATTATATTTGTGTCCAGTTCAGATGCACACACTCCCCAACATTTTCACCAATATTAATATCTCAGTATATCATACACAAGTTTCACATACAATATAAAACACATTACAATGAATTAAAAATGTACAAGTGTTATTCTTCAACAATGTGGGGCCCTATACTTTAAATTACATATTTCTATGAACACTTCTCTTTGCAACTTCCTTATATATATATATATATGAAAAAGTCTGTACCTCTTAGCAGCAGAAGACAGCGTTTCCTTCCTGGCAACGGACAGAGCCGAGCTATGCATTGGTTTCCTGGTCATTGGACTCCCATTAGTTATGCATGACAGGGAATAAGCTTCACGCAATGCTGGCTGTCCTGAAATCAAATGAGACAAGGATGTAATTTTATGGCCTCTATTCTCTAATAGCATGTATTTCTGATTTATTCTGCACGTTACAGGTTAACCTGTGTTCTGTTAACATCAATCTTGAGCGTTAAATTTTACATGCTAAAACAAATTATCACTTTTTAAAATTTGTTCACAGGATGCGGGCATTGCTGGGTAGGCCAGCACTTATTGGCCATCCATAATTGCCCTTGAGAAGCTGGTAGTCTGCTGCCTTCTTGAATCACTGCAGTCCATGTGGTGTAGGTACACCCATAATGCTGTTTCGGAGGGAGTTCCAGGATTTTGACCCAGTGACAGTGAAGGAACAGCAATATAGTTCCAAGTCAGGATGGTGTGCAGCTTGGAGGGAAACTTGCAGGTGGTGGTGCCCCCAGACATCTGCTGGCCTTGTCCTTCTAGGTGGTATATGTTGCGGGTTTGGAAGGTGCTGTTGAAGGAGTCTTGGTGAGTTGCTGCATTGCATCTTGCAAATGGTGTACACTGCTGCCACTGTGGTCAGTGGTGGAGGGCAATAAGGGATGGCCAATAAATGCTGGCCTACCCAGCGATGCCCACATCCTGTGAACAAATTTTTAAAAGTGGTGATTTATTTTAGCATGTAAAATTTAACGCTCAAGATTGATGTTAACAGAACACAGGTTAACTTGTGGTGGATGGGGCTGTAACCAAGCAGGCTGCTTTGGCCTGGATAGTGTCCAGCTTCTTGAGTGTTATCAGAATTACATTCATCCAGAAAAGTGGACAGTATTCCATCACACTCTTGACCTGTGCCTTGCAGGTGGACAAGCTTTGGGGAATCAAGAAGCAAGGTACTCTCCGCAGAACTCCCAGCTTCTGACCTGCTCCTGTAGCCACAGTATTTATATGACTGACCCAGTTCAGTTTTTGGTCAATGGTAACTCCCCAAGATGTTGATAGTTTTGGAGTTTTAGCATTTGCTAAAACATTCATGCTTTATTCGGAAATGTTAATGGCAGCATCGTTGGAGAAAACAGGCGAGTTAACATTTTATATGTAGACCCCTCCTCAAAAGTGAAGGATATTACAGATGAAAAGAGTTTAAGAAAGAGAGAGAGAAGTGGAAGTAAACACACATACACAATAGAAATAATTAGAACTGCAAAGTGTTTAAGTGGAAAACAAGAAGTGATTAAATGTCAAAAATGAGACAAGAGGAGACATAAAAAGAGAAATCAAATACATTAAAGACATTCTTGAGAGAGAATGTATCAATGATGTGGGGGAATAAGGTTGTAGAATTAGAAACATTAAAAACTGTTCAAATTGAGTAATCTCTTGCAGTCTAGTACAAGAAAACCTCAGGTTTACAACAAGGGTGCCACAATGACAAAATCAAAACAGAAATGCAAAAGTACTCAGCAGGTCAGGCAGCATGTGTAGAGAGAGATCTGATGAAAGGTCATCAAGCTGAAAAAATTCCATTTCCCTCTCCCAGATAATGCCTGACCTGCTGAGTATTTCCAGCACTTCCTGTTTTTAGTTCAGATTCCCAGCATCCAGTGTTTTGCTTTTGTTACAGCAATGATATAATTGTGCATACTTAAAGAAGGACCCTGTTCCTGTGGATTTCCCTCTGCTCAGAGCAGGTTAAAATTGAAGCCTGCAAGAAGAGAGTGGGATGTTGGTGGCTAAGTGCCCAGTAGATTTTAATTGGAGTAGGCAGGGTTAAGGTTGTTTCTACTATCATAATTTATTGTAATATTTTATGGACTACTGTGCTTCCTAAAACAAATCGCTGTCAACAAATAATGGCATACAGAGATATCCGTGGAAGGGTTAGATCACTTTGTAGTCTAATTGCATTGAAACATTTAGCAACATGAACCATTTTTACAGTGCAACAAATATTAAATGTTTTGATTTCATAATATTATGAAACATTTTTAACCCAAAAATGAAACTATTCAAAACACACTCAACAATCAGAAAGCCACAATGCACAACAGTTCTGTTTTTTTGCCCAAAGTAGCTTTAAAAAAAAAATCAAACATTTAATGGGCTTTTGATCCAAGCTCTTAGACACTAACAAAGTTTTAACTGGATAAGGTTTAAGCGAAAAGGGAGAGGGGAGGGTTCAGGTGAAGGGAGCTTTAAAAAATCTAAAGAAAAACATTGAGACAACAGAACAGTGTAGTGATTTAGAAAAGATAAGCCGAGTGGGGCAGGAAGGGAGTTTTGTGGTAATACTGCAACAGCGAGTAAAGTCCACGTAAATAATAGCAGTAAAAATATGACATTAAAAGGCTCTTTATCTGACTGAGCAAAGCATTCGAAATAAGATAGATGAAGGAGTAGCGCAAATAGAGATAAATGATTTAGATTGAATTGCCATTTCAAAGGCATGTTTATAAGGTGACCAAGGGTAGAAATAAATATTCCAGGATACAAACATTTCAAAAAGACAGACAGAATGGAAGATGAGTAGCCTTGAGCGTTATGAATGATCTTGGTTCAGAAGATAAAGAAGTAGAATCAGTATGGGTAGAGATTGGGTATAACAAGGTTCAAAGAAGGCTGGTGGAAGTCGTTTATAGGCCCCCTGGCAGTAATTATACCGTTGGACAGAGCATTAAGCAAGAAATAATTGGAGACTGTAACAAAGACAATGTAATAGTGTGGGGACTTTAATCTTCATATAGACTGGACCAATCAAATTGGAAAATGTTATCTGGAAGATGAGTCTGTAGAATGCTTTTGTGACAATTTACTGGAACAATACATTATGGAACCAACCAGAGATAAAACCATTTCAGATCTAGTAGTGCGCAGTGAGGCAGGGTTAATTAGTAATTTCAAAGTAAAAGTTCTGCTGGGAAAAAGTGACCATAATACAATTGAATTAATATTACATTTGAAAGTGACATATTCCAGTCCCAAACAAGAATCTTAAATTTAAACAAAGCCAATTGCATTGGTAATTGCATGAGGGGAAGAGATGGTTAAGGTTGGATGGGTAAAGATTAAAAGGGACGGCAATAAATAAACAGTAGGAAACATTTAAATAAACATTGCAAAATGTTCAACAGAAATATATTCCATTGAAAACAAAAACTCAGCAAGAAATATCCATCAATGGCTTACTAAGGAAGTTAAGGCTGGTTTTAGGTTAAAAAGGAGGCATATAATGTTGCAAAGAATCAAAGCCTGAGGATTTGGAGTGTTTTGGAAACCAGCAAAGGTCCCGCAAAAAAGTTAATAAAAAGGGAAAAAATAGAATGAGATAATCTAGCCAGGGTTATGGAAACAAATAAGAGCTTTTACAAGTGTTTAAAAAGGAACAGAGTGGCTAAGGTGAATGTTGGTCCCTTGGAGGCAGGGACAAGAGAAGTTATCATGGGGAATGAGGAAATGGCAGAGGCATTGAACAAAGTAGAAGACACAAGTTACAGATAGAGGTCAACCAAGGGCCTAATAAGGGTGAGGAGCTTAAGATAAATAATATCAGCAGAGAAAAAGTATTAGATAAACTTAAGGGGCTAAATCCCAACAAATCCCCAGGACCTGATGGCCTACATTCCAGGCAGCTGAAAGAAATAGCTATAGAGATAGTACTTATGGTTATCCAAAATTCCCCAGGTTCTAGAACAATCCCAACAAATTGGAGGTTAGCAGGTGTTACTCTGCCATTCAAGAAAGGAGGGAGAGAGAAAACAGAGAAGTTTATGCCAGTTGCTCTGACATCAATTGTCAGGAAAATGCTGGAATCCATGAGGTGAGGAAGTCTTAAGGATGCACTTAGAAAATCACAGTATGAATAGGCAATGTCAACATGGTTGTATGAAAGGGAAATTTTTGACAACTTTATCAGAATTTTTTGAGGATGTGACTAATAGGGTAGATAAAGCAGAAGCAGTAGATATAATACATTTGGATTTCTAAAAAGGAATTCGATTATGTATCATAAAAAAAGTTTACTACACAGATAAGGGCTCATGGTATTGGAGGTAAATGTTAGCATAGATAGAGGATTGATTAACAGACATGAAGCAAAGAGTTGGTGATAAATGGGGCATATTCAGGCTGTGACTAGTAGAGTGCCATGAAGCTCAGTATTAGAGCCTTAGTTATTTGCAATTTATATTAATGACTTAGACAAAGAGATCAGGAGTCACATACCTAATTTGCTGACGATACAAAGCTAGCTGGGAATCTAAGCTGTGAGGACACAAAAAGGCTGCATAGAGATGTAGACAGATTAAGGGAGTGGGCAACAAGGTGTAACAAAGTATAATGTGGGAAAAAGTGAGGTTATTCACCTTGGTAGTAAGAAGAGAAAAACGGAATATTTTTTAAAAAGATGTGAAACTCATAAATGTTGATGTTCATGTCTGTTAATCAATCCTCTATCTATGCTAACATTTACCTCCAATACCATGAGCCCTTATCTATGTAGTAAACTTTTTTTATGATACATAATCGAATTCCTTTTTAGAAATCCAAATGTATTATATCTACTGCTTCTGCTTTATCTACCCTATTAGTCACATCCTCAAAAAATTCTGATAAAGTTGTCAAAAATTTCCCTTTCATACAACCATGTTGACATTGCCTATTCATACTGTGATTTTCTAAGTGCATCCTTAAGACTTGGACTTGGGTGTACTCTTGCAAGGAACACAAAATTAGCATGCAGATATAGGCAACTTGACTTTACTTCAGGGGAATTGGAATACATGAATAAGGAAGTCTTGCTACAATTGTACAGAGCTTTGGTGAGATCATACCTAAAGTACTGTGCACAGTTTTGGTCTCCATAATTAAGGAAGGGTGTACTTGCATTGGAAACTGAAAGCTCACTAGATTGCTTCCTGGGATGAGAGGGTTGTCCTATGATGAGAGGATGAATAAATTGGGCCTACACTCTCTGGAATTTAGAAGAATGAGAGGTGATCTCATTAAAACATACAAGATTCTGAAAGGGCTTGATATAGTAGACAGAGTTTCTTTTTTTGCTGACTGGGGAATCTGGAACACAGGGGCACTGCCTCAGGATAAGGGGCTGAGATGAGGAGAAATTTCTTCACTCAGACAATTTTGAATCTTTGAAATTCCCTACGCCACGAGGTTGTGGATTCTCCATCATTGATTATACTTAAGGCTGAGATAGACTTTTGGTCTCCCAGGAAATCAAAGGATATGACGAGCAGGTAAGAAAATGGAGTTAAGGCTGAAGATCAGCCATAATCGTATTGAGTGGTGGAGCAGGCTCAAGGGGCCTTTTGGTCCACTCCTATTTTTTATTGTAAAGTTCTGTTCTAATTCAATTTCTAAAGTTTTTAATAATTTGTGTAGCATAGTAGGAAGCACGGGGTATTGATGTATTAATATGACACACTAAGGAGAATTTGATTCAATTTCTCACATACAAAATTTCCCATCTCAATTGTTGGAGTGCAGTTTTAGAGTGCAAGTGAGGTGCAAAAGAAATCAGAGAAATTTAAATGAAAGCCAACAGAAACTCTCATTAAAAACTAAAAGGTTTGTACATACAGAACCTAAAGCATTTTTTGATGAAAAGGGAATTTAAAAGGGAAATTGCTTCTCTGGATAGTTACAAGTGAGTAAGCTTGACAGAAAATTTTGAGAGTCTTGAATCAAAACGGTTAGAACCTCAAAATTCTTTGAGAAGGTAACAGATATGGTAGATGGAGGTGGTGCAGTGGCTGTAATGTACATGGACTTTGAGGAAACTCCTGGAAGTAAAATCGTGTGTGACATTACTTGGAAAGATGAAAGGGTATGGAACTGCGGGGTGGGAGCGTGTGTGTGTGTGTGTGTGTGTGTGTGTGTGTGTGTGTGTGTGTGTGTGTGTGTGTGTGTGTGTGTGTGTGTGTGTGTGTGTGTGTGTGTGTGACAGTAATGTGGTGATAGAAAGCTAGATTTTAAAATAGCTTAGAAGGGAGAAACCAGATTAAGACATCAGGACAGGTTTTCAGAATGGTTAAAAATGGGTAGATCCCTTTGGAATCAGTTCTGCTGACTGTGTATATCAGTGATTTGCATATATCCCTAGAGAAAGTTGACAGATGATTCCAAAGTAAGAAGTATAGTAAATTTTGTAGAAGACCAAAGGAACCTGAAAAGGGATATCAATAAGATGGGAACTGAGCTAACAAGTAGCAAATGGAATTCAATGTCAATAAACGTGAGATGATGTTTGATTAAAAAAACAGCAGTTATACTAGAACAGTCCCATGTTCTAATTATAGATAATCCAAGTTCTGTAACAGAAGTATATGCGGTTCTAATGCTGAGGTGCCGAAGTGTAGTAGGGACATAAATAACATAAACAGCCAGCAGTCACAACCACCTTCTCACCGAGCTGACCAGGTGGCAAGATTTCAACTCATGCGCTGACATGCTGAACATACTGCCATTGCAGTGCAGGTTCAGTACTGTAAAATTAGCCTTAAGCGATAAAATGTTAAAACGAAATTTTTAAAAAATCTATGCTTGCGCTGTTAACCCTTTACCTCTTTTTTTCCCCCAATTTTTTTTTTGATATTCTTAACTTGGCTTATTTCTACCTAATTTTCCTACATTACAGGTGATGACATTTTAAAAACAAAACCATCATTGATTGTAAAGCACTTTGGGACATCCTAAGCTCATACTGAAGTCCTGAAAGGTGCTACATCAATGTAAGTCTTTCCTTCTTAATGCAACTATACTATCCTTCCCAACCATACATTATTCCCAGCAAAGAAAAATACATTTTTAATTTTCTACTTATCAAGAACAAGGACAAAGAAAAGTACAGCACAGGAACAGGCCCTTCGGCTCTCCAAGCCTACACCGATCATATTGCCTGTCAAACTAAAACATTTTGCACTTCCGGGGTCCATATCCCTCTATTCCCATCCTATTCATGTATTTGTCAAGCTGCCTCTTAAACACTACTATTGTACCTGCTTTCACCACTTCCTCTGGCAACGAATTCCAGATACTTACTACCCTCTGCGTAAAAAACTTGGCCCGCACATCTCCTCTAAAGTTTTCTCCTCTCACCTTAAATCTACGTCCCCTAGTAATTGTCTCTTCCACTCTGGGAAAAAGCTTCTGACTATCTACTCTGTCCATGCCACTCATAATTTTGTAAATTTCTGTCAAGTCGCCCCTCAATCTCCGTCGCTCTAGTGAGAACAATCCGAGTTTCTCCAACCTCTCCTCATAGCTAATAATCTCCAGACCTAGCAGCATCCTAGTAAACCTCCTCTGCACCCTCTCCAACGCTTCCATATCCTTCTGGTAATGTGGCGACCAAAATTACACGCAATATTCCAAGTGTGGCCTATCCAAGGTTCTATACAGCTGCAGCATGACTTCCCAGCTTTTATACTCAATACCCCTGCTGATGAAGGTGAGCATGCCATATGCCTTCCTGACTACCTTATCCACCTGTGTTGCCACTTTCAGTGACCTGTGGACCTGTACACCCAGATCCCTCTGCCCATCGATGCGCTTAATGGTTCTGCCATTTACTGTATAATTCCTGCCTGCATTAGACCTTCCAAAATGCAATACCTCGCATTTGTCTGGATTAAACTCCATCTGCCATTTCTCCGCCCAAGTCTCCAATCGATCTATATCCCGTTGTATCCTTTGACAATCCTCTTCACTATCTGCAACTCCTCCAACCTTAGTGTCGTCTGCAAACTTACTAATTAGCCCAGTTACATTTTCCTCCAAATCATTTACGCATACTACAAACAGCAAAGTTCCTAGCACTGATCCCTGCGGAACACCACTAGTCACAGCTCTCCATTCAGAAAAGCACCCTTCCACTGCTACCCTCTGTCCTCTATGACCAAACCAATTCTGTAATCCATCTTGCCAGCTCACCTCTGATCCCGTGCGACTTTACCTGCTGTACCAGTCTGCCATGAGGGACCTTGTCAAAGGGCTTACTGAAATCCATATAGATAACATCCACTGCCCTTCCATCATCGATCATCTTTGTCACTTCCTCGAAAAACTCGATCAAGTTAGTGACACATGACCTCCCCTTCACAAATTCATGCTGCCTCTCACTAATGGGCCCATTTGCTTCCAAATGGTAGTAAACCCTGTCACGAAGTATCTTCTCCAATAATTTCCCTACCACTGACGTAAGGCTCACTGGCCTGTAATTTCCTGGATTATCCCTGCTACCCTTCTGAAACAATGGAACAACATTGGCCATTCTCCAGTCCTCTGGGACCTCACCTGTGGCCAGTGAGGATACAAAGATTTCTGTCAAGGCCCCAGCAATCTCCTCCCTTGCCTCCCTCAGTACTCTAGGGTAGATCTCATCTGGCCCTGGGGACTTATCCACCTTAATATTCTTCAAGACGCCTAACACCTCCTCTTTTTTGATCTCAACATGATCCAGGCTATCTACACACTCTTCCCTAGACAAATCGACCACTAAGTCCTTCTCTTTGGTGAAAACTGATGAGAAGTACTCATTTAGTATCTCCCCCATTTCTTCTGGCTCCACACACAGATTCCCACCCTTGTCCCTGAGTGGGTGTACCCTTTCTCTGGCTACCTTCTTGCTTTTTACTTATGTATAAAAGGCCTTGGGATTTTCCTTATTCCTGGTTGCCAATGACCCCTTTTAGCCTTTCTGACTCCTTGCTTAAGTTTCTTCCTAGTTTATATGCTCCACAGGCTTCATCTGTTCCCAGCCTTCTAGCCCTTATGAATGCTTCCCTTTTCTTTTTGACTAATCTCACAATATCCTTCGTTATCCAAAGTTCCTGAAACTTGCCATACTTATCCTTCATCCTAGCAGGAACATGCCGGTCCTGAATTCTTATCAACTGATGTTTGAAAGCCCCCACATGTCAGTTGTTGATTTGCCCTCAAACATCCGCCTCCAGTCTAGATTCCTCAGTTCCTGCCTAATATTGTTATAATTAGCCTTCCCTCAATTAAGCACCTTAACCCAAGGACTCCTGTTATCCTTATCCATCAGTATCTTGAAACTTACTGAATTATGGTCACTTTTCCCAAAATGCTCCCCTACTGAAACTTCGACCACCTGGCTGGGTTCATTCCCGAATACCAGGTCCAGTATTGCCCCTTCCCTAGTTGGACTATCTTACATATTGTCTCAGGAAGCCCTCCTGGATGCACCTTACAAATTCTGCACCATCCAAACCTCTAGCACTAAGTGATTCCCAGTCAATATAGGGAAAGTTAAAATCACCCTCCACAACAACCTTATTGCTTTTATATCTTTCCAAAATCTGCCTACATAACTGATCCTCAATCTCCTGCCAGCAATTGGGGGCCTATAGTAAACCCCCATCATTGTAACTGCACCCTTCCTATTCCAGAGCTCTACCCATATTGCCTCACTGCATGAACCCACGAGGTGTCCTCCTGTCGTACAGCTGTGATATTCTCCTTAACTAGCAGTGCTACTCCCCCACCTCTTCTACATCCCTCTCTATCCTGCCTAAAACATATAAATCCTGGAATATCTGCCAATCCTGTCCATCCTTCGATCAAGTCTCTGTAATAGCATCATAGTCCCAAGTACTAATCCAAGCTCTAAGCTCATCTGCCTTGCCTGTTATACTTCTCACACTGAAACAAATGCATTTCAGACCCCCAGTCGCACTGTATTCAGTAATTTCTCCCTGCTTACTCTTCCTCTTAGTCCTACTGACCATATTCACTAGTTCCCAGTCAATTATTTCACCTGCTGACCTATTGCTCTGGTTCCCACCCCCCTGCCATACTAGTTTAAACATTTATCATTGCTGTTTCTCTTGCTTTTCATTTTGGAGATGCAAGTAAAACTTTTAAAAATACTCTTCATATGTCTTTAAATTTCAGATTTCCAGCCAACCGGAAGCCCATACCCTGAGCTAGTTATGCCAATTTGTTTTTCTAAGTTTACATTTGAAAGTGCTTGTTGCAAGCAAGTGTTCGCCATTTGAAAATTAAGCAAAATCTTCCCTCCTCTCTTTAAGCTACTGATTCACACTGAGGTACATTCTTTTGAAAAAAAAAAAGCAGCCTTTTGCTACATTCCTCAAATGGTTACTTTTTAGATGTGACTGTTGGCAGATTTTCTTACTGTGTGCAGACCACAAATGAGATCCAGCCTGTCCTCAATGTACAAACATATACTGCTTCAATTGATAGTAGTTAAGAGCAAAAATCTTGAACCTTTTTTCTTTCCTAAGTGCAGGGATACCAAGGCCAATTATGGCACAGTTGAGATCAACTAACACAATACATGGTCAGTTACTTGGTAGAACAGAACTAGTCACTGCTGAAAAGAGAGATGTTGCTGAAGCTTTTTGTCTTGCACGTATCAGGAAAACCACAAGAATGCCAAATTTTAAACAATCACAACAATGTATACTATAGGAAACATAGGTGCTGATTAGTTGGTAAGTCAAATCTCATTGGCCAAGGCACTGCCATGGAGAAGGCACTGGGAAACACTAGGCTCCCCAAGCTCCGGGGTAATTCAAAAAACTTTCTACCTACCACACAATGGAGCAACATCATGTAGAATTTCAGTACCACTGCTATGTCAGGTACTTATGCCATTATGTCCAACTGATTGGCTGATAAGGGTCAAACAGCATATTCCTTCTGTAATAGGCAGAGTACAGACTGTAATCAACCAGCTCATACTTGTAGGTTCAGGAGAGAAATCATGGATCCTGGTGCTTCTCTTTCCAGGCCCCTTATTCCTCCTCTCACCCTTGCGCTTTAAAACTACTCCTCACTCATGCATGATATCTTTCCCCTTTCAAGACTCACCAATCAATTGACCAAACAATCACAGAAAGGTCCTAGCAAAACGATAACGATATGGCATTTGGTTACAAATGTCACCCGATTATATATGCAGCATAGGTCATTAATATTAAGAGCAGCAACGATATAATGCAGTGTTACTTTGTGTGTGCCCTATAGGTGATCCCACCATGACTAACAAATCAGAAAGTACAAATTTAACTTTAACAGCATCATGCAATATTGTTAATTTGACAGGAAAATATCCTATTAGTTATTTATAATGTTGTGCAGATGATAATACTGATTTCAGCAATCACCTCAGCCCTCATTACCATGTTCTGCACATCGCACAATATGAACACAGTGATGGTAAATTCATATTTGGAGGAAAGATTCAATACTTGCAACCCAGATAACCCACACAAGGGCCTGAATTTTACCTGTGGCACAGAATGTAAAATTCAGCTCAAGAACTTTTCTATTCTGTTGAAGTTGAAGACAACTTTCTTTTGCCTGGGTGCATGATATTATTCAATATAATTATTTCATACAATGGGTGTAAGTAGATTCTATTTCATCATAATCTCACAGGATAGAAAGATCAAATTACTATTGAGCAACAGAATGGAATGATTGCACAACACAGGTCGTCACTGTCAGTGAGATGTTTTGGAGTGCTCAGCTGTCTCTGTGCTGCTTCTCACTACAATATATTTTCAATATCTACTATGCAACACAACTTTATCACGATATTTCAGTACCTCAAAAAAGCTCATAAAAAGCACCAAGACAAATGAGATAATAGGCAAGTAGACAAAAGGACAACGTTGAAGTCAATGGAAAAGACTCTTGAGAATCAAGTCCTGCGTATAGCAGTGTAAACAGTGTATAACTCCTGTCCTGGCAATTTCACCCTACAAAGCCTGCTCACAGTAAACTTTCATTAGCAATATAACAAACAAAACTCCAGCCTCTGTTCGCAAGATAATTATGGATGATAAAGGCCAACTAGCCCAGCTCATCTCATTCATTCAGAATGACATATGAACATATATATTATGAGTAGGCCATTCGGCCTCTCGCGCCTTCTCCACCATATAACATTACCTACATAATACCAGTGCAACACAAAAACTACTTAAATTGACTGTAAAGCAATTTGGGACATTGTGAAAGGTGCTGTATAAATGTAGGTTTTGTCTTTCTTTCTTTACACCTGCATGCAGTAGCCAGAGTGACCGTAGCAATGGTGAAATTGCAGGCCCAATGTTGAGGTCTCTATGGACAATTAATCACAGAGCAATCAACTGGTGTCAGGAAAGTGGCTACAAAGAAATCACTATCTTTACAAAACAATTCAACTCTGTAGCTAATGGAACCTTACCATTCTGGCTTCTCTGGCGCCAACCGACTTACGGAAATTGTGTTGTACAATGTGAATTTACAGCCTATGGATAGGTTCCATATATTGCATTAGATTTGTACTAAATAAATGTGCAAACAGTATTTGAAAAAAAATACTAGTTGTTGTTTGAGATGTGAGAGAAACAGGCAAATTAAGTGGAAAAATGTAAATAATGAATAAGAAACTCCAACAGCAAACAAGACAGTGTGACAGCAAAAGCCCGAGAGAAGTTATTTCTGGAAGCATTTAAGTCATAGGATTGGATTTATATAAAGACCCTTTATGGTAAAATACCTTTATGTGGTTTCTCTGGGATTTCAGTGGAATTTTTTTTGCCAAAATTACAATGGATGATCGGGACTCTTCACCCCTAGGGAAACTTTAGTCCCATAGGGTGGTGCAGGGTTGGGAGAACCTAGAACAGAGTAGACATTTGTAAAACCTTTCTTTAATCAATCTCTTCGTGACAAATAGTGATTTCAGTCCCAAACTCTGCAAGAGTAATAACACAGGCAATAGAGAGTCAACACACTGTTTTGCATCACTCCTGGTTTTTAGTTTCTTGCATTTATTTTGATGAGGTCCAAGATTCTCAAGCCTCTCTTACATCAACACAGCATGTCATCAGAATAGTGCCTATTTTAAAATTTAGACTTCTATTTATCTGATAGTTTAAATTCAAAACAGAATTTTGAGAAGTGTACAGTATTTAATTTTGTGGTGTTAAACCTGAGAAGTGTCCCCCCCCCCAGCCCTCCTAACAATGCCCTTTACCCCATATCCACCACCCCCCAAACCCATCCCCAACAATATGCTTGTTCCTAACCTCACCACTTCCTCCACTTAAAAACTAATCAGAATAAAACTTTTTGGACATGAAACTTTAACTGTTTTTCTCCACACATGTTGCCAGCCCTGCTGAGTTTTCCAGAATTTTCTGTTTTTATATATAGAAAAATTACTTGATGATTCTTACTGCTTCCAGCAAACATGCCCAATGTAGAAAATAAAAATTTAAAGACCTAATATGAAATATCTGAAAGTAAGGTATCATATTACATGCTGCCAAAGTTTGTAAAGTTAAAATCAGTTAGGTGAAAAAACATGGATTAATCGAAAACTTTTGTCCCAAAAATGTTTATTTTTCATACAAACCAACAAATCACACCATGTCAAAATTGCAAGTCACCAGGGAAGTGTCAGGCAAACTAGCACTTAGCTCTATTTTTTTCAAAAGACAGCAGCTACATGCAAAGATAAAAGTAAAATTAACTTCAGTAACTGGTGACCAGGACACAAGCCAAGTTGTCAAAATTCAAAGTAAAAACATAAGTGAATTCTGGATTCCATCAACATCCTGATAATTGTCAGAGCTATGACTGCAATGTCTAAATTATAATCTTTATTTTAAAATGTAATGAGAAATAGTGACATCAAATGTGTAGGCTGAAAAAAGGTTAAGCAAAGGGTTCAAAAAAAAAGTTCTAACTCTGGTTCGACTGGTTCAAATAGACCCCTTAGATGAAGCGGATGTTGGAGTACTGGGACAAAGGAAACCAGGTAGTTAAACTATTTAACTGTTAACAGAAGTTTGGAAATCACTGCAAAATACTGAAGTACAATGTTCTTTTCTCTGGACTTATACAGAATTATTAAAATGTGAAATAGATAGCAGCTTTCAAAAGAGAGTATATGGTTTAACTCAGAGTGATAGAATGGCTTTGTAAAGGACAACTTATGCCAAATAAACCTAGTTGAATTTTTTGAATGGTAACTGTTGTTTGCTATCCCAGAGCGCCCTCCTTCCTAGTATAACAATCACATCATTTCCATATTTAATTGATTTGCCAGTACATTAACACCCTGCTTGTTCAGATGTTGGCCATTGTTATTAAACAACTCCCCTCTGTCCCAAATTTGATGCCAATGCCTAACAAAATGGAATCACCATTCCTGACTCCACAGTTGCTAGACACAAAATAAGGAATTCCAATAAATTATGAAATCAAAAATTCTTAAAGCTTTATTAAATATTTCAATATTTATAGGAGTGGATATGATTTTAAAGTCAGAACGCGTATGCCAATCTTAGGACAATTTTTTTCACTTATTGATCCCATCAATTAGGTGTTAATAAAACCAAAGATTCAAATGATAAAACTAAAAATACAACAACCATAAAACACCAACAGATTTTACAGTGTGTCCAAATGTTACCTACATTTAGTTAGAATTATGCACAGAAAAAATTTATTTAAAGAAGACATTTCAGATAGGAGAAAGCTAAATCTCAGATATAATGCCAATGTAAATTATTCTCTCAAGAAGCAAATCTTAAAGGTAGGATGCAATTCATAAAGGTAAAAGAAATATCCCACAAATTCGAGCACTGAGCCAAAAATACAGCTTTTGTATTAGTCACTTTTCTTTTCTGCTTTCTTCATTCCATTCTACCAGCCCAGAAAAAATAATTATTTCCTTTATTGATCACTTTCACTTCAAGTCAACTAAGAGCATTCTCTTTTCTGCACAGTCTGCTTTCCCCCCTTGTTGCTTTATCACATCCTTTTTGTTTATACTGTTGTGAGATAGAGGAGAGAGCAAGAGAGAGTGAGTGAGAGAAAGTGGAGCAGGAGTTACAAAAAAGGGAGGGGGAAGGAGGAAGATAGGGAGATGGGAAGAAAAAAGAGAGGAAGGGAGAGAGATAGATAGAGACAGGAAGAGAAACGACGAGAGAGGGGAGAGAGAGAAGAGAGCTTAGGGAGAGAGAGACAGGAAGGAGGAGAGAGAAATGAAGGAAAGAAATTAGCCAAATGAAAAGGAGATCGGGGGCAAGTGAGAAGATGGGGAGAGTAGGACAGAAAGAAAGGAAAGAAGGAATGATAGAAAGACGATACAGGACAAATTAGGTAGGCCTTGCTAGATTGTGCTAAAGATTGGAACAAATCAAAGCAATGCATCACATGGTTGATATGATTGCTACTAGAAATATTGTGGCATTCTTTTCTGGTGTATTTTTATTCTGGATTTGTAGCAGATCAAAGATCTCTCCATAATGGAGGGCTAGGTGCCATGTTAGAATTTAGAATAATCAGCTAGAAATAGGTAAAAGATTAGGCTGTAAATTTTGTTTCCTTGGAAAATTGTTTCAAGAAATTATCATTCTTAGGTGATGGCAGCTTAACTAGCCTGGAAAACGTTATGGTCAGACAAGGCTTCAACAATCATGGCACAGCAGGCTTGTCTAACCCAGGGCCTGCCCTCCACAGGGCCCCGGAATGATTATTATGAAATAGTAAGACATCTCAATGCATTTGAAGATTGAGCCTATCAGCACCAAACAAGGGAGAGAAACAGGCTGTGATTGGAGGAGCAGCGTACACTAGCAACGGAGAGTATCTGTAGATAGAGAGCCCGAATTTGGAGCACATGTGCACCATGGCTGCCGGTGCTCTGGACCGGCTGCGGCTGCTTCCAGCTGCTGGTGCTCTGGCCCAGCTGCTTTCCCCCCAGTACGCTCCACGTGCCACCGGTTCTCCCCCGACATTCCCTGGCTCTCCCCTTGGCAGGCACTGCTAGGCTTCAGCCTTGCTCCAGCTCTCATCGCACCTAACCACATGCAAAGCTGATTTCGTGAGCGATGGCTGGCAGGCAGATGGGCAGGCCGAGGGCCGGTGGGCGGGAGGGTGAGGGGGTGGTGGGGATCAGGGGGGAGGGTGAGTGAGGGGGTGAAGGTGAGGATGGGTGGGGTGTGTGGTGAGTGAGTGTGTGCACATGCGGTGAGTGTCCGGGTGTGACGGGGGGTGTGCCCGAGAGAGGGTGAGTGTGTACATGAGAGAGGGAGAGTGCACGAGAGAGGGTGAGTGCGCGCAAGAGGGTGAATGCGTGCAAGGTACGTGACAGAGAGGGTGAGCACCTGTGCATGTGCATGTGCTTCAGGGAGAGGGAGAGAGAGGGGAGGGGACTGATAGGGAGGGGAGAATGTGTGCCTGGCTCACTCCCAGTCACAGGGTTCTCATTCACTCTCAACCCCACACCCCAACAGGCACTCTCACAGTGGGTGAGGGTGAGTGAGTCAGCACCCTGGGACTAGGACTTAGCTGGACACACATGCTCTCACCCTTTCACACTTGAATGCATGTCTTTATTTCTCATTTTTTAATTGTCAATTTATTGTTGAGATTATTTGTTGGTCAACAAGTTGTTTCCAAGGAATTGCCAGCTTTTTTTTTTGCAATTCACGTTTCATGTTGTGCTAAACCTCATCTTTCCGAAATTTGCTCATCGCGCCCCCCCCCACCCACCCAAGTGTGAGATACAATTGAAATGTGGCCCCTGGTGAGGAAATGTTGGACAAGCCTGTGGTAGAGCAACTGGTAGATACTTAACATCCATACTACAAAGCTGTGTAAGCTTTTCATTTAATCGGCCTAATTAAGATGCTTGCTGAAATACATAAGCTCATTGGTATATGAGAGTAAAAAAGAACTTACTGTATTGAAAAAAATGTATGGTTCATTAGTTTGAAAAGGAATCGGAACAGACAGATTGGATAGCCATTGTATACAGTTCATTAACAGGCCTTGTGACCAGTTTTGGTCATATGGTGATACGAGAGTTAAGAGTTAATGATACTTCTGCAGGTTAGCTTTGAAAGCCAGAGGTGGAATGCTTCTTGGGAGGATGAAACTGGTCAGGGAGAATTGCATTGGGTGAGATAAAAAAAAACAATGTTTGTAAGGCATTAGACAGAAGGTATGTGCTTCAACAAACTAATGGCAGGTGAATAATATTAAAGGTGGGGTTTTCAACCCCTGGTTTAGACAAATAACTTGACATTTTATAGGGTATTTTGAAATAAAGTAAGTCCTTATAGGTCCATAGGGCCTGTCAGTAATCTATCCAGGCGTCCACCCTTGAAAAAAGGATATAAAGTATGAGGCTTTGAGATGCCATAGTGCAGTAAGTGGTGTAGAAGATTGGTGAGTATGTTAAGTTTAATCAGAGTTTAAGACAGGACATAACACAATTGCAAAAAGATTCCCAAGTGTGAACCCAGAACTGAGAGGTTGGAATTAATTGAACAGACTTTCTTCTAGAAAAGACAAGGCCAAGAGGTGACTGGATACAAGTCTCTAAAATGATGAAAGCATTTGATAGGGTGGATGTCGTGAAAATGTTTCCACTTGAGGGCAGTAAACTTGGGGCCATAAATATAAGATGGTCATTAAAAAATCCAATAGGAAATTCAGGAGAAGCTTATTTACCCAGACAGCGGTGAAGTTGCTACTACAGGGAATAGTTGAGGCAAATAGTACATGTATATATAGAGGTTCATGTAGAGCATAAACACTAGCATCGACCAAATACCCTGTTACTGTGCTGTAGATACCTTTTCTTACTTTCATGGGATGTGGTCATTGCTGGCAAGGCCAACATTTGTTGCCCATCCCTAATTGCCCTTGAACTCAGTGGCTTGCTGGACTATTTCAGGGATAGTTAAGAGTCAACCACTTTGTTGTATGAGTGTCCGTTGGTGCGTGGGATTGAGTGTTCCAGTCGAACACTCCGGAGTGGTTTGAGAAGTCTAGAAAATGTGAGGCACTGAGAAGAGAAAGAAGAGGAGAAAGAACTGTTTGCGCATGCCAGCTGTCTTAACTGACCTAGACCTGTACTTGCTACTTGTCACAGTCATATGTTTTTGCTGTACAGCTAGTGTGTTATATCCTGTCTTGAAACTCAACATACCATATTGGTTGCAGTTGTTTCTGATTGAAAGACTTAAAATTAGTACAGCCTTCTATTAAATTCTAGTTCCCCTTTACATGGGCAATATTTATGATTTTCAGCAGCTTATGACTGCTTGTTTTCAGTGAAACATGATCTCCCTAATTTTACATTGAAAAATCTTTTGAGACCTAAAAACTCCAGTGTCAAAAGTAGAGTGGGGACAAAATAAACTTTTTATTAATTTTTGAGTTTAATATAAATTATAACTTTGTGAGCCAAACTATAAATTGCATTGAATAATGTACTAGACATCTGGCTTAGAAATTTCAACAAGTCTGGGTGAAAAATGCTCTCAAGACATAACATTTTTACTATTACCCTTGGAGTCTAGTACTGAGGCCAGGAGTCTTACGTAAATGAACTTATCTGGAAACAATAATATTCCCTCACTTCTCTCACTGAACTGTTGAAGGTCTGTAAGTTACTATTAAAATGCAGCAAAATTACTGTTTTAACCACAGGTATTGGTATCACTTTACAGCAAACACAGGAATGTTCCAGACTGTATATTAAAAGAAATGGCAAAAGAAGTTAAAAAAACTTTGTAACTAAGATGATTTATTCTCACTGCATCAAACGGGTAGGCATGAACTTACATTGCTAACTTTATTAGACACTCTAGAATTTGTGCAGAAATGGCCAAGTAATGCTGTACCAATGTACCTTGCAATCACTTCCATGATTTAGTTTGGCAAGAAAGCAACTGAGGTGTACTAGCATGTCAGGCAGCCATTTTGAGAAAGAAAACTCTGGGAAGGCAGACTTAGCAATAGAAATTATCACAGGCTACCTATATTTTTTGCCTTAAATATTCCCTTCTCAAAAAGAAAGCACTCTGGAAAAATGCCAATGAGAGGAATAGTAAGGATTGGAAGTAAAAATATGGAAAGAAAATAAACATTAGATGCTGATATTTCAAATGGAACAGAATAGCAGAGGAATCTTTGCGTGCAGATACACAAGTCATTTAAAAGAAGCATGCTCAAGCAGATAAGGCTATAAATCCTTAGTTTTGTGAAAGACTACAAAAACAAAAGGGTAATGTTGAACTTAAACAGGTTTTAGGTCAGGCTGCATTTGGAGATTTGTGTCCAGCTTTGGGCACTTCAAGACAGGAAGGATAGAAAAGTGATTGAAATTATGCAATGCAGACTAACTAGAGTGTTATTTTTAATAAAAATAAGGGATTTCAGTTATGAAAAGTTGCAAGATTACAAAAGAGGGGAGGTTAGAAAAATATATTTGTACATAGGGTGGGTATAACGTGGAATCCCCATGACAAACCTATTGAAGAAAAGTCCAGAAATTCTTTTAAACTGGAATTAAACTGTTGCGCGAAAAGGGGAAATATTAAATGATATAGAGAGAGAACTAGAAGACTGAAATTAGGCTAGGTGGCTCACATGAAGTGTCTTTGCTGTAACTTTTAATGGCTAGATGGATGCAGAATTATTATTCAAATAATTCAAATTGGGATTTTAGTAAAATGCTGTTTTTTTCCAATGTAGAATATTTCACAAAAATATTGTTTCCATTATTTTCTGTATTGTTCCAGTTTTAGTATAGGCATGTTAAGGTGAGCACACTAGTTTTCTTTATATAAACACCCTTAATCAGCATTTACTTATGCTCCATGTAAAGTATTTCCAATTACGTGGACAGGAACTTTAAATATTAATGATAAACTGATGTAAAAGGAATAAAGGACATATTATTACCTCAAACTTGATTATTTTATGGGAAAGTTTTTAAATCAATGTTCTCTCTAATTTTTCTTCGAAGGTGAAAATGGGAATCTCTCGTGAGAGAGACAGAGTTTCAACAAGATTGTTGAACTTGCAGTGCATTTAAAATTGTTGTATGACTATACATAAGCACATCTTAATGGGAACATGATTGTGCGCAGCCTATTGCTTGCGCATGGTGTTATGATCCTAGACCAAACCTCCAAGTTGTTGGTAAGATCCGCTGAGGGCTGTTAATGTTTTGTTTAAAGTAGACGGAGTTTGAGATTCAAGGTATTTACTCAAAGTATAAAGCAACAAGATCCCCAAGGGTTTTGAGCAAACAAAAATAAATTTTACTATACAATTTCAGAAAGATAAAACAATTTATAATATCTAACTTACACGCTAACATTCAGGGTAAATACGAGGTTCATGTGAATTAACAAGCAAACTATGGTGGAACACACCACAATGCACAATAAATGGCAGATGCAACCAAAACAGAGTCCATGGATTTAGACATCAGTAAACAGTGAGTCAACCAATTTTGTTGAAACTCTGTCTCTCTCACTAGAGATTCCCATTTTCACCTTCGAAGATCTCACTTTGGAATTCTCTCCAAAAGTCGCTCCATCTCGGACGGCCTCAATGACGACCCACCCAACAGAGTTTTAATCACACCTCTGGAGATTCCGTTCCCTGGATTCCTGAAGCTGCACTCAAGCACCAGCTTTAGCTCTTTAGCTGTGCGAAGCAGAACACTACTGCTCCAAAGGAGTACTTTCATTCCAACAGTCCACAGCACAGAGTCAACAACATTCTGCAAATCTTCAGGGCTTCTCCTGAGCTCACTTCACTTAGAGTCTATTAACAGCAGCCTTTTTCTGCTTTTTAATTTAACAGGTACCTCTCCCTGTCCCCTCTCCTTTTGGGACCACTAACTGTCCACCCTCCTCCATTCCCCTGCCTGAGACACTTGCCTTCAATAGCATTCTGCTCCCAGCCAAATGATCTGCATTTTCACACCATTTTCATCACTGTGCAGGTGCTGAATGGAAATGCTTTTCATTAACAAGTTTTAAAAACACTAAATTGTAGTCCTCCCCATTTAATGGAATATGCATGAATATAATGTAAAAATATAAAGCAGCTTCTTTCATTGGGGAAAAGGCCAACTCGGGAAGAATTATACTAGGTTTTCACTCAAATTGTCAAATTTCTAGAACACAGTCATATTGATGCTAATGTCCCAAAGAGGGAAATATTGCCTTAGGCCACTGAAACTTCGTGTGCTACAGTGAGTCATTGTGAAAGGTTTTTAAACATAACTTGAAAGAATTAGTAACAAAAATCCTGTAGCATCATTCACAGGGGCCAGATTGTTGAGATCCTCGAAATGAAGCAAGGTCTCACTTGAATTTGTTTCAGTTGACCATCCCATTTGTATTTTCTTGTAACACCTCTGGATAGACTACTATAATCGAATGCCACTTAAAACAATGTGAATGTAGAGAGAGGGAAGAGAAAGAATGGAGAAGAGACCCCAGAAATGGCTTTTTTAATTCAATTGCTCAGTTCCTGCAAGCTTATTCTGAATTTGATTGAGGCATGTGGCTTCAGAATTGAGAGTCTTGTTCATTCATATTGATGATTACTACTCAAGGGGAATTCATGAACTGAAAAGGGAATTCATTACAGGGAGGAACTGTTTTAAGATGCCGATAAGGCTTAGATTTTAAACATCATGCAGTCCAAAGTGAATACTGTGCTCAGGAGCTGGTTAGCATGAGACCTATTGAGCTATCAATGAAATGGGAATGTCTTTCTAGTATTGCTTTAGCATTAGATCCTGTAAGCCAATTTTGCACGAAGTTACTACACCCAGCTGCCTAGTGATAGTGGGTTAATTTGTTCACTACATGCTACAAACCTCAATACAAGCATTAAAACTACGATAAGCCAACCGTAGAAACTGTAAATTTATGCAGGAGCTTTATTTTTATTAGAGGAAAGCCAAATTTCTTCTGAAACTTGATGAGGCATGAGCACCTGGAGGGTTGAAGGCAGATTTAATTTATTAAAGCCAAGGAGGATTATCTTGGGCCATTAAAATGTGTTATACTGGCATAAATTGGTAACAGTTCCAAAAGGCTGTCTAATGTTTTTAGTGGTAGAATAATGAAAATATATAACTAATTGCTATGTGCACCTCTTAAGCTATTGACTATATGAATGCTTATACCTGATCACAGAGGCCGAAAAATTACATTCCTATTACTGTTCTCAAGCTTTGTTGGAAAGGAGAAGCACACTAAACTTAAAACAAGGATGCAATTTATGACATCATTAAGTTTACATCCAGACCCAGAATGTGAATTTTAGATGCAAATTTTCTGCTGCTATTGTCACAAATGGTTGTAAAAGCAAGAGTGGAAACATAGCTATTGCCAGCATTCAATATTGTGGATCAATTTCCTTCCGCTATGCTCTGACGACTTCACTTGGAGGACTTGGGAAGCAATGGCATTGTGGCATTGTTGCTAGACTAATAATTCAGAGACCTAGGGTAATGCTCTGGGAACCCGGGTTCAACTTTGAATTCAACAAAAATCTGGAATTAAAAGTCTAATGATGACCACGAAACCATTGTTGATTGGAATAAAAACCCATCTGGTTCACTAATGTCCTTTAAGGAAGGAAATCTGCTGTCCTTACCTGGTCTGGCCTACACGTGACTCCAGACCCACAGCAGTGTGGTTGACTCTTAACTGCCCTCTGAACAAGGGCATTTAGGGATGGGCAATAAATGTTGGCCTAGCCAGCGAGACCCATAAATTAATTAATGAATTTTTTAAAAATTGAAATCTTCTGCTTAGGCCCAATTTTAACTTTGGGCAAGATCCATGCCCGAGTTGGGCAGCCAACCACCTTGACAGCATGAGGCATAATATCTAAACCTCACCTGCAAAGGCTCATTCAGTTTCCTAGCTCAAACCGGCAGGAAACAGCAGCTGACAGGCAAACATGAGTGGAATGTCAAGCAGCAGGATGCCACTGCCAGGAACTGAAGGATCAATCTCCATAGCACTGAGGCAAATGGTTGGGATGGGGCTCCGCTCCTCCTGGCTTCACAACAAAAGTATAAAAAATGAAAATCGCAGACCTTTGGAACTGTTTTTTAACCTGGTTTCTCATTGGATTGGGCTGGCAGGAAAGCCACAGCAGCTTCCCCAGCGAGCCTCGAGTTAAAATAGTAATTAGATCCAAATGATGTCATTGGAATATGATCTGCTTATTTAAAGAAGGATCCCACAAGCTCTTACTACAGTCCTTCTTGCTTGTTTCGACAAACAGGCTAAGATCGGAGTAAGAGGGAAGAGAGGAGGAGTCCTGCAGGTATATCTCAAAGGTGATTTTAAGTACCTGTTTGGTTTCCGTGGGGCATAAGGTTAAAATCCAGTGGTGAGTGGTCTTTAGGTTGTAATGTACCAGTAAGTGAAACTGTAAACATAACATTGCACAATACATCAAAAATTGTGGGGTGCCTCCTAAACATTATGTGACATTCTCTGATACAACCCTGAGTAATTAAAATTAATTCCAGTTAGCAGAACTAACACAATGCTATGCCCCAAGATAAATGTAATCATATGGGAAAACATATTTGAGCTTTCCAATGTAACTAAACATAGTTTCCAAACAAACATACCCGAGATATTGCCATCTCCCAACCCATGAGGCCGAGCCTGATCTTTATATCTTGCCCTCAGTGGAGGCAGAAGGTGAATTCTAATACATTATCTGGTGACCGTTTTACTGAGAGGGAAAACCTGTTCTACAAACAATCCCACTCTGTACTACAATTGACCATATTCCATATATGTAAAATATTAATACGTGAGCAGTAAAATGACCTTCAACACCACAGAATAAATATTTCCTTGCAGGACAATGCTTATGCTAGTCTGAAATCTCATGATGTTTTTCCTAAGCAACATTTCTACGCTTGTTTCTTACATTTTCTGGCTCAAGCAATTACGAATATTGGAAACAAGGCAGTAAGCTTAGTTGACATTGAACATGGAAGAGGCACCAATTTAATGGGCCGTACCTTCCGATTTCCAGGGTGTTGTATCTGGAGCCACATCTTTCAGGAGTGAAATTAGGAAACATCTTTACAAGCAAAAGGGTGGTAGAAGCTCAGAACACTCTTCTGCAAATGGTAATTGATGCTAGGTCAATTGTTAATTGTAAAGCTGAGATTGATAGATTTTCGTTAACCAAAGATATTAAGGGGTATGCACGGTTAAGCTGCAAATCAGCTAAATTCTAATTGAATGGTGGAACAGGTTCAAGGGGTTAAATGGCCTACTTCTGCTCCTTCCTATGGACTCATAATCCAGAGACTTGAGCTCAAATAATACCACCTGTGTTGGGTAATTTAAATTCAACTAATTAAATAAAAATGGAATAAACTAGTACCAGTAACAATGACCATGAAACTATCAGACAGTTGTAAAAATCCATCTGGTTCACTGCTGCCCTTGCCCAGTCTGACCTGTGTGTTACTCTACACCCACAGCAATGTGGTTGGCTCTTAACTGCCTTCTGAAAAGACCTGGTATGCCACTTATTTATATCAAAGCCACAGCAATAAACTATAATCCACGTGGACTGCAGTAGTTTAAGAAGGCTGCTCACCACCACCTTCTCAAGAGCAATTATGGATGACTAATAAATACTGCCTTGACAACCCATATCCCATGAATGAATAAATAAAAAGTATACACATGTTTATTTCAACAAAGAAGGATGCTACATCAGCATTGGTATCCTGTTTAGGAAATTCAAATCTCCAATAAAAAAGCATATATAAACAATAAAATGCACAAAAAGATCTTAGACCCTTTGTCAGTTATTGACTAATCTGCTGCGCGTTGTTAGCATTTTCTGCTTTTACTTGGAGTAGAGTTTTAGCAAGTTCTATTCCCCTTGTTCTTTTATCATAAGCACAGCATATTTAAAGCTCATTTAGATAGTCAAGATGATGCCTTTACAGTTAAAAGAAAAATCCTAAAGTTTTCACACTGTAATCCTAAAAAAACACTTTTGATTAAAGACTAAAACTGTGGAATTATGAGGAGTCGTCAAACATCTGTGAGTCATAAATGAATAATGCTTTGTGGATATGCTCTTCAAATCACAAATATATGCAACCAAAATTTTGGCACAAAAATATGCAAAAATTCCAAGTCAGCATACTAAGAAAAAATGTCCATGCTTTAAAAGATTTTTAAATTAACTTTTTTTGACATTGCTAAATTAATACATAAGCATTTTCTATTGCATATTCTTTATCTACAGCAACAGCATTTCAAGTGAACAAATCAAACGTATGTATTTATGTGTGGTATTTTTTTACAAAGCTCCTCACCTTTACCAGGTGATGTTTTCCTCATGGAGGCAGTCTGATCTTCAGATAGGGCTAAGCGTCTCAGTACATCAGCCAAGGCTGCTTTCAGCACTGTGATCTCATCCTCCTGCTGTTGGACCCTTAGCTCAAGGGATGAAAGACGGTCTTGGACATCAGATGTGCTTGCACCAGAGATGCTATCATCTAAAAAAGAAGAAAAAACTGAGCTAAAATCTTATGAAAATTTACAAAAATGAATTGCATGAGTTCAGAAATTAATATCCACCATCTAATGAAGAAAGTTTAAAAAAGTTGAGCTGACTATTAGTGAAAAAGCGGCAAGATGAGCCAATTGAAGTCCCTGGTAGTAGAAGTCCTGCCTGCTGAGAGCTATTGGCCAATCACAGGCCACCAACACCAGTAGAAGCAGCGACAGCTGGTGGCAACACACCCATTGGAGGGCCAGAATTGTCATCGGACTCCAGACTAAAGGTGAGTGAAGGCAGATTGAGGATCACACTGTGGCGGGGTGGTAGGGGGATAGCTTTCAATGGCCTGATAGCAAGGGACCACCCCCCACCTCCCCTTACTGGGGGCAGGGTGGAGGAGCAGGAAACCCCATAGGGTTTGTTGGACAGCCTTCAGAGGGCACAGGAAAGCCTTGTGATCTCCATTTAATCAATGAGTCACCATTAAATTCTGGTGGGCTCAGGAAAAATGGGTGTCAATTGACTCATTAATTAATTTAACTGTATTGTGGTCACTGTTTCTCAAGCTGCCGCATCAATTATTTCCCCCACAATATATTCCAGAAGGAGAAAAATGTTTATTTGCTTTCTTTAGACTAGAAATCATGCTGAAAATGAAAACATTTATTATTGTACAAATAACCATGTTTACTCCTGACAATTGATTTTATTATTGTGGTCACTTTTCTTTTTGAAAATGGATATCACATTAAATTTTCTGGTATCTCCAAGTATTTCTACAGTGTCTGGTGACTCTCCCATGACAGTCAATGCATCACACATTTTGTCCCTAATCTTTCACTATTTTGGGAATGAATGCCAACTAACCCTATGAATTTATCTGCTTTGAGCCCTGTTGATCTGTTCAGAACTTCTATTCCATTTAATTCATTCATCTTGCTGGTTATTTCTGGGAAGTGCATTCCTTGTTGAAAACTTGGGAAAAAAAAAATTATTTAGCATGTTTATCATTTTGCATTTGTTTCAACTGACCCCATTTCTATATTTTATGGTTCTAACCTCTAGCCTGACTAATTCATTTTGGGATAAGTCCAGTACTCAAAAAAAGTCAAGTTTACACTGAATTACAACATTTATTTAAAAATAGTCAAGAGATTATCAAGTGTCAGCACTCGTACCACTCTGCCCCTCATCAAGAAGGATTCGAAGAACTGAAACACAACTTTGAAGTTCTAAACTATTCTATAAACAGTGGCCATGTGGATAAAGAAATTTAATTTCTGTAGTCTGGTTTGGCACTCCAGTGGATGTTTAAATGCCCAGTGTTTAGTGGAATATATTTTTATAAAGAACAGGTTTCTGAACATGGTACTGTATGTATTTTTTTTTAGATTTTCAACATCAGGTCTTAAAACTCAAAGTAAACAAGAGCAGGTTCTTTTCAAATCCTTTTACAACATGGAATTAAATACCCGCATTCCTCCCCCAAGCAGTTAACTCAAAATACTTGAACACAGACTGAGATTCCTCTAAACAAACATTTCTATACAAAGCAAAAATGTAGGGTTCAAGTAAAATTATCCAACCGCCTACTAAAATACATTTTATAGCAAATTGGCCTTGTGAAAATATTAGAAATAAACCATGGCCCATTGTTGCAAAGAGTTAAAAAGAGTGCCAAGACAGATTTTTATTTAAAAATAAAGCCATTCTGGCTTGTTATTTTACTATAACAGAACCAATACTAATTTCATGTGTATTTCGTTATGAATAGGTTTTATAAAGCAAGCAATTCCAGGTCCAAATACCTTAACTGCCATTTTAGTCTGCAAAAGTTTAGAATTGTAAAAGATAGCTGATGAGAAATTTAAGATGGAAATCTTAGACAATTTAGTGTGTATTAAGGCAAAGGGCCAATTGATGAATTTCATCCAACATTCTGAAGGCTAAAATGTCTATTATATTGTGATGCATTCTACCTCTCTTCAGCTCCTTCCTAGTTTCATAAACAACAATTTCTAACCACTATATTGAGGCACACACTTAGAGGATACCACTGGAAGCCTGTCCAAATAAAACATGTTTTGTGTCTGTACATTCAATGCATCCCTTTCGAATTTTTATTTTGTGAAGTTTAAGAATAACCTTCTATATTTTGTTTTATTCCCATGCCAGTAATTTATATAAAAAAAGCTTTATTATAAAATGTAAAATGTCTCTATCCTTCTGTACCTCTGTTACCTTCTCCAACCATTAAGAACTCTGCATTCCTTTACTCCTAGCCCCTTGCATACCTCTGCCACCACTTCCCTCAACCTCCACCCCCCCTCCAATCACCCCCCAACCCCCTCCCCTCACCCCCCAACCCCCTCCCCCCACTAAAGCTAAAAGCTTTATAGGCATAACTGTCTCTCATCCTTTAAAACGCTTCTCAACAAAACTTTTTGTCACCCACCCTAATACCTCCTTCTTCAGATCAGTATAATTTTTTGTTCGATTATGCTTCTGTGAAGCACCTTGGCACATTTTCTTATGTTAGGTCCACCCTATCACAGGCACTCTCATCCCACTCTCCCCTTTCAACTTGCTTAATTAAAACCGCTTACATCCCTAACTTCTCCCAGTTCTAATGAAAAGTCACATGCCTGAAATATTAACTTTATTTCTATCTCCACAGATGCTGGCGGACCTCCCAAGCATTTCCAGCATTTTCTGCTCTTATTTCTTATTTCCAGCATCTGCAATATTTTGCTTTTGTATTTGTGGTATGTGCAGATGCCTTGCATTTCCAAAAACCGCAAATACAGTCTGCGGATCACATCGTCATCAGTAGGCACATTGTCCCTTTTTAATAGGTGGGGGGAGGCAATATGGGAGGGGCTGCTGTCATTACCTGGCCAAAGAATAGGCGTGGCTAAGCCAAACTGTGCGACTTAAGGTAGGAAAGGTTGAAGAAACCATAGGCCCAAGAATGGACAGTAGATCAAGGCAGCATTGTTGGGCCAGGCGTTTGTAGACTTTAAAAGTTTTATAGGGTGGGCATAACAGATGATCGATGATGGATATTATATACATGGATTTCAGTAAGGCCTTTGACAAGGTCCCTCATGGTAGACTGGTACAGAAGGCAAAGTCGCACAGGATCAGAGGTGAGCTGGCAAGATGGATACAGAATTGGCTTGGTCATAGAAGTCAGAGGGTAGCAGTGGAAGGGTGCTTTTCTGAATGGAGAGCTGTGACTAGTGGAGTCCCGCAGGGATCAGTGCTGGGGCCTTTGCTGTTTGTAGTATACATAAATGATTTGAAGGAAATGTAACGGGGCTAATTAGTAAGTTTGCAAACAACACTAAGGTTGGAGGAGTTGCAGATAGTGAAGAGGATTGTCAAAGGATACAATGGGATATAGATCGGTTGGAGACTTGGGCGGAGAAATGGCAGATGGAGTTTAATCTGGGCAAATGCGAAGTAATGCATTTTGGAAGGTCTAATACAGATAGGAATTATACAGTAAATGGTAGAACCCTTAAGTGCATTGACGGGCAGAGGGATCTGGGTGTACAGGTCCACAGGTCACTGAAAGTGGCAATGCAGGTGGATAAGGTAGTCAGGAAGGCATATGGCATGCTTGCCTTCATCAGCAGGGGTATTGAGTATAAAAGCTGGGAAGTCATGCTGCAGCTGTATAGAACCTTGGTTAGGCCACACTTGGAATATTGCGTGCAATTCTGGTCGCCACATTACCAGAAGGATATGGAGGCATTGGAGAGGGTGCAGTGGAGGTTTACCAGGATGCTGCCAGGTCTGGAGGTTATTAGCTATGAGGAGAGGTTGGAGAAACTTGGAATGTTCTCACTAGAGCAACGGAGATTGAGGGGCGACTTGACAGAAGTTTACAAAATTATGAGTGGCATGGACAGAGTAGATAGTCAGAAGCTTTTTCCCAGGGTGGAAGAGTCAATTACTAGGGGACATAGATTTAAGGTGAAAGGAGAAAACTATAGAGGAGATGTGCGGGGCAAGTTTTTTTACGCAGAGGGTACTGGAAGTCTGGAATTTGCTGCCAGAGGAGGTGGTGGAAGCAGGTACGATAGTGGTGTTTAAGAGGCAGCTTGACAAATACATGAATAGGATGGGAATAGAGGGATACGGACCCCAGAAGTGCAAAATGTTTTAGTTGGCGGGCTATATGATCAGCGCAGGCTTGGAGGGCCGAAGGGCCTGTTCCTGTGCTGTACTTTTCTTTGTTCTTTGTTCTAATACCCATCCAGCAGTGAGGAACAGCCAGAGAATTATTACACTGTGATTAACCTTTGACAGGCAGAGATCATACATATCTTTCAAACTGAAGTGATGAGCACAAAAAAAAACTGTTAGACCAGGTCGAAGGAATACTTTTGCTGGGAGCAGTTTGAGGAGCAGAAAGATGTTAGGAGATTGGCACTAAAGATTGGCTTAGGGGCAGAGAGATTCCTAACATTGCTTGAAAGTGAAGCTTAATCAAGTTGGGGGCTGTAGAGGCTATTAAATAGATAGGGGGTTTTCCCCTTAATGCTCAGAATTGTTGCATCCTCTATTATTTGGTAGAGCTCTATGCTTCATTGTTCTAGTCTGAACTTAGTTCAGTTAGTCTGGATGGTCAATTTTCTTTTGGGATCTTTCTCCTCTTGTGTTCTGTGACATTGTCAGTATTGCTTGTGTTTCATGGCAGGATTTAATGCTGGGGGTGTTGAGGGCAGGATATTTTTGCTTGTATAGTCAAATTTTAAAAAGTAACTCACAGCAAACTCTCAGAATTAAATTGGAAGTTTAGTTTATTCATACATTTAAACCCGTGGTGGTGGTGGGGGTTGGGGTGGGGGTGAAACACACAAAAAAACACACGTGTACACAGTAAGGAGATAGGAAAGAGGAGTTTTATAACTATGAGTATCATAACAATAAAAGAACCACAGAAATAGATAGCAGTTCATGAATTTCAGAGTCCAGAGAAATTCCAGTTCCACTGGGTTCCTGGCAGAAGTGCAGAAGCCCTTTAAAGTGGATGGTGATGCAGCAAAATAAGATTGCTGTACATAAAAAAAACAAAAATGCTGGAAAAACTCAGCAGGTCTGGCAGCATCGGTGGAGAGAAAGACAGAGTTAACATTTTGAGTCGTTTAACTCTTCTTCAGAGCTAAAGGTAAGTAGAAATGTGTGAAATATACACTGTTTAAGGGAGTTGGAACGGGTGAAGCTGGATAGAAGGCCAGCAATAGGTGGAGGCAAAGGAGAGATTGCAAAAGATGTCATAAACAAAAGGTCAAAGGGTTGTTAATAGTGGTGGTACTGGCTGAAGGAGGTGCTAATGGTGACATTAAGAGTGGAAAGCAAAATGTGATAATGGCAGGACCAGGGTAAGCATTCTGGGAAGTGACAGATGGCCCTAGTGGAGATGGGGTGGGGACAGTGTTGAGAAAAACGATCGAGAGGGCTAAAAGCTGGGGATAAAACAATGATTAAAAATGGAAATAAATTTAAAAGTGGAAATAAATTTGTGCTGTACATAAACTTGGTCTGCTTGGCAGGTGATGGTCTTGAGCTTCCAGATAAACAGGCTTGGAGGCGTTGATACATGTTGCAGGTTACTTGGTCAATATGGAGTCCTGCTGTTGGTCTTGCAGGTTGGATGTAAATCAGCAGACTGCTTGTTTCGGAATTCTCAACTGAATATGGAGATTTCAAAATGGTCACTCGAGTAATGTGATCTCCTTCCTCCAGAATGATTTCATAAAGGGATGTTTATCTGGCATCTGAACCTGGCTTTTGTTTTATGGTGTATAATGTCCTAGTCATTAGCCTCTGAAAGATTCATTATCCATATTAATGGTCCTGTTCCGAGTAGCTATTGTATTGGTAGGCCCTCAGACTCCATTAGAGGGGTAAGCTTATAGAGATGCAAATGATGTCTATTTTCATTCAATAGTTCCTTTTTGAAATGGAACTTGACAGTCCCAGGTGTGCGATTCCATGAGCAACATGTCAGGGTATGTCTCTAGTGCAATCCATATAATGGCTTGGTGGTCACCTTACAATTCCAGACATCAGGTGACTTGTAGCGTCATATTTTGGTTCAACAAAGTTCATTTTTAAGCAAGCAAAAGGGTTGATTTAAATAGTTTATGATTTTGATCATGTCATGTCACCTACAGTACAAGCAACTACATTTCTAAAGTACTTCAATGGTCATAAAGTGTTGTGGGATGTCCTGAGGTTCTGAAGGTGCTATATAATTGCAAACCTTTCATCTTTAACTGTGAGAATGTATCCAATATCTGCCTTACAGTCAGCTGTTTAAAAGGTAGGTTGGATGAATGTACAGCAATAGATAGGAAGGCAAAGATGACACAAGTCTATTGGGTCAGTACGTTGAAGGTATCATTTTATGTTAATTGAGTCCCACTTATACATAACATGTCTCTTCACATTATGCTCACAGCACGCACTATTTTCCAACATAATATTTAGTGTTGGAACAACTTGCCATTTTTAAGTAGTACATAAATAACAGAGTGTCAAACTTTTAGGGTTTTCAAATAAAGATGGATTTAAGCTAGATTAAATTAAAATGTGACTTAAAGAGCTTCAGTAGGGAGTACTGAAATACTAAAGTTGATAAAAAAATGTATGCAATACTGTTTCAAAACTTAAAATTGAAGTTACCAATGCAATACTACTATTTCAACATGAAAAAAGTACTCTTCCTTCAGTTCCTAAAGTCCCTGAATACAAGCAGTTCACACATGAGACAGGACACCAGCCACTACAAGGATGTCAGTGCTTGCAATGGGCCAGCTAAACAACGAAAAAGTTGCTTGATTTGACCTTGAAGAACAATTAACTATATCCCCCTGGCCTCAGCCACTTAGCTGTCAAAATATATTTTTAAACAAGAATGCTTAAAAAAATGTAGTGGTTTTTGAATACAGGGAAATGGCACTTTGTCAGCAGATGTTATTCAATAATTTTGGGGAAAGGTCTTGTCATGGCCACACATCATACTGTACACAGCCAAAAACTGATTTTCCTAGAAGAGGACTGTCTTTCCATTCTTATTGATAACTGTTGGTTTATTGGTTGAAATTAATAATGAAACAATGTTCCATGGAGCTATCCTGAGGTAACTTATTGTGCATATCACTGTCAAAAATTTATGCTTCATTGTGTTAGATGAGGGGTTCAAAGGTTGTGAGGCAACTCTCATCTTGTTCACCAGATGGGTTCTAGATAGTGCCTCGTCAGTGAAGAGCTGGCTGATTGCTGAACAGAAGTTCTCTCTGGATCTATAACCACTCACTTCAAGTCCTATCCACCACTTTGCATGGTGAACCCCATCAACCTCTACCTCACAGTGGAGAAGATGTGGGAAGGACGAAACAAAGTCCACTGTGGCTTGGAAGGTGATTCTTACAAGAATCTTGTGCTTTCTATGGATATGGCACAATGGTAATGGAGTGTGGACTGCGACAAAGGGCAAAAGCAGAGAAACACCCTGTATTGGCCATCCACTGCAGCTGCCAAGCTGCCCTGGTATCATTGATCCTTTTTGCCTCAGATCATGCAAAAACAGCAGAGAGAGTGGAGGCAGCAGCACACAAGCTTCCTCCCCTGTAATCAGAGCCCTTAGTGCAGGTTTAGACATAAAACCAAATCCTAGTGATGGGAAGTGGGCAATGTGACAGGTGTAAACACACTAAGTTGTAGTCCTTTACCTGCACATTGGCGGTCCTTAGGTGATGATTGGTTGTTACCTGTACCCTGAAGCAGAATCAGTATCAGATCATATGAGGGGAGATTAGTTCCACTGGGTCCGTATTCACTACAGTTTAGAAGAATGAGAGGGGATCTGATTGAAACATATAAAACTCTAACAGGGCTAGACAGACTAGTTGCAGGGACAATGTTTCCCCTGGTTGGGGAGTCTAGAACCAGGGGCCACAGTCTCAGGATATGGGGCAGACCATTTAGGACTGAGATGAGGAAAAATTTCTTCACTCAGAGGGTGGTCAACCTGTGGAATTCTCTACCACAGAAGGCTGTGGAGGATAGGTCACCAAATATATTCAAGAAAGAAATTGATAAACTTTTGAATATTAGGGGTATCAAGGGCTATGGAGAGAAAGCAAGAATATGGCATTGGGATAGAGGATCAGCCATGATCATATTGAGTGGCAGAGCAGGTGCGCAGAGCTGAATGGCCTACTCCTGCTCCTAGTTCCTATGTTTCTATGTAGCACCATGTGACAACCTTGCTGCCTGATTTAGCACAGCTGGCCAGTTTTCACCAGAAGGACCAAGAAAAGGAAGCCTAAACAGAGTCCGATTCTTACATTACTTCCAACATACCACAGTTGGGAGTAACTCAATCCAGCAGCAAGAGAGATGGTGGCATACTGGCAATGTCATTGGGCTAGTAATCCAGAGGCCCAGGCTAATGCTCTGGGGATACTAGTTCAACATTCCACCAGCTATCATGGTGGGATAAAGTTCAATTAATTTAAAAAAAAATCTGGAATTGAAAGATAGTCATCAGTGATGGCGAACATGACAACTATCATCAATTGTTGTAAAAACTCATCTGGTTCACTAATGTCCTTTAGGGAAGGAAATCTGCCATCCTTACCTTGTCTGGAATTCATGTGGCTCCAGGTCCACAGTATGGTAGTGGACTCTTAACTGCCCTCCGCAATGGCCTAGTAAGGCACTCAGTTCAAGGGCAATTAGGGATGGGCAATAAATGTTGGCCTTGTCAGCAACACTAACATCCCATCAAAAGAATAAAGAAAAAAAAAGAAATTTCAGAAGAAAACAAAGACAAACGCAAAGCCATCAACTTAGACTGTGACATGCTAGAATGTCTGCAATCTACCTCATTATCAAAGCAGCAATACATCAGAATGCTGTTCAGTTCTCGTAGCCAAGAAACTTAGCAGATGTAAAAGCAAAATACTGTGGATCCTGGAAATCTGAAATAAAAACAAAACATGCTAGAAAAACTCAGCAAGTCTGGCAGCATCTGTGGAGAGAGAAACAATTAACGTTTCAAGACTGTAAAAAAATTATGATTTTTAAATTTCTCCTCACCCTCCTCACCCACAGGGCTATCCATCACTTGTCCTTATGTTTTGCTTTCACAGAGAACTGACCCTTGTTCTGCTATTAATGCATTCTTGCTATCTTACCTTTATCCCACTATCAGCACCTTCTTTAGTCTTTAACTGTTATGATGCAGCAGATGATGAGTGCCAGGTGGACCAAATCCATAAGGGAAACTTGATCGCGCTATCACAACAGTTTTGCAATTTGTATTTATTTCGTGATGCGTGCACTGAATTCAGAAATAATAAGTCCACCAAAACTTTGAGGTTTTTTAAAAGACTGAATAAAATATTTATTAACAAAAGAAAAGATTTCAAGCATATACATAAGACTACAAATTAATACTATAATAACTCCTAAATTTCCTAATTAACCTGACTCCCAGTTACACCCCCTTTAAGGTAACGGTCCGGAATAGACTCTAGGTTTTAAACAGATCCAGCAAATTAACACAATACCCAGTACAGTGGTATTCCAAATGGCTTTCTCCAGCTTCAGTTCCAGTAGACAGCAGACTTATGCACAAATACTGGAGGTTTCATTAAGGCTATTTCACACACTTGTTAGATCTCACAATGCCTTCCCCGACACACAGCCTCATTCTCCTTTATATATATTTCTCTCTTCTTAATAACTAAATTCTATTGTGTCATGTGTCTTTGAAACTATATCTTCCTCACAATACAAAAACATCCATGTTGCTACTATTTACTGTCGGTAACGTTTGGGAAAAATAAACACATTCCTTAGCCTTTCTTATCTATCTAATTTGTAAAGAGACAGATCCCTTTGAAATCCAAATCTCCCTTCATCTATCTAAAAATGCAAAGTCCCATCACACCTTACATGCTAATCCAGCATCCATGTTTACTCATTAGCATGTCAAGCACCTAGCTTCTTTTGATGAGTTAAAGCGTACAGTCTACTTGACTCCAAATGTAATTAAATCACACACAGACAGACACAACTATTAACCCCCATAAACCTACTTGGCAATAAACCAGAAAAATATGAAAATTATTATACCTTCATGACATTAACACTCCCTTTGTTCTGCGTCCAAGATATCTTCGTCAAATTTCTCCTTAGCTCCCACTTATCCCTGGCCTTCTATCTTGCTCTAGCCCGTCTTAAACGGTATAAAATCCGTCACATTTCTATCTCTCTAACCGTGAAGATGAGTCAGGCAGACTCGAAACGTTAACTATTTCTCTCGGCAGGTCTGACAGCATCTGTGCTGAAATGTTTTTTTAGCATTTTCTGTTTTTATTAACTTAGCAAGTATGGTGTAGATATAACTGCCCTTAGCAAGACAAGACTTGCACGAATAGGTAGGTTTGAAGAAGCAGGAGCAGGATATATTTTCTTTTAGAGCACTCTACATCTGACGGAATGTAGAGAGGCGGGGGTTGGATTTGTCATCAGGAAGGAGATTGCAAAGGATCTGGAAAACCTCCCCAAAGACATCAATGAGTGTATGATCCTATGCCTTTCCATACAACACAGGAGAGACGCAACACTCATAATAGCATATGCCCCCACAATGACTAACAGTGCCAATGTAAAGAAAAAGTTCTATGACGATCTGGACCATCTCCTGCTATCAATCCTTAAAGACAACAAAATATCCTCAAGGCAATTTCAATGCCAGCTTCAACATGACCACATCACATGGACAGGCATCCTTGATCAGCATGGAACTCTCCCACCTTTATTGTGTGCCAAGCATGACCAATAACCAATAGCATGCTCTGCCTGAAAGGGAAATACGAGACAACCTGGAAACACCCACGATCTATGCCTGGCATCTCCTTGACAATATCAGACAGAAGTAAAAGGCTGATGTCAAGGATAACTTGTGCCAAGTGAGGAATTGACAGCTGGACAGACCTCTGCCTGATCCACACCAAGCTGAGTCCAAAGATCCAGCCAAGGCATCATTAAGTCAACTTGTCAGACACTGGCAAAGCTAAATATCAAACTCAAGACCTTGCTACAAAAATTGACACCATTCGGCATTTGATTTCCCCTCTCAAGTGAGATGGAATATGAATGGAAACAGCTCCATAATCAGATCCTCAGGAATTCAGTAGCTCTCCAGGAACACTGCAAGCACAAACAACAGGACTGTTGTGATGAGAATGATAACAACATCTCCCATCTTTCCAAACAAAAACAGCTCGCACATGCAAGTCTTCTAGCAGCCCCACAGTCAACAACCAAGCATCAAGCCTTTAAAAATGTTAAACACAAGCTCCAGTATGCTTTAAGAGAAATGCAGAATGATTGGCGGAATTCAAAAGCTGATGAGCTGCAAAATCTAGTTGAGAGGATTGATCATGTTTTTATGATGAGCTGAAGGCTGTATTTGGCCCACCCACCACAATCTTTGTTCCTATCCTAACAGCCGATGAAAATAAACTAATCACTAATAAGGCAGCTGCAATGGTAAGGTTGCGTGAACACTTCACCGAGCTTCTCAGTAAAGACTCCCACATCTCAGCAGAATCTCTGCATCAAAGTGAGCAGTTGTCTCCTGTCATTGAAGGGGTGGGTAATAAAAGACAATCAAAGTAACCAAACAGGCAAATCCCTTGGCCCAGACAGCATTCCAGCAGAGATTTGGAAAAGTAATAGTACAGAGGTAGTCAGGAGACTTACAGCCATTTTTAAGAATATCTGGGATCAGGAAAAAGTTCTACAGGACCTCAAGGATGCTAACATAGTCAGCGTCTGGAATCAGAAAGGATCCAAAAATGTATGCAGCAACTACAAAGGAATACGTCTTCTCTCAATCACTGGAAAGATCCTTGCAAGGATCCAATTAAACTGTCTACTAGACAGCCTTGTGGATGATGCCCTCTCAGAAACACAGTATGATTTTAGGGCTAACTGTGGGACAGCTGATATGGGGTTTGCAGATACAAGACAAGTGCAGAGAGCAACATCAGGATCTATGAAAGCTGTTCATAGACTTAACTAAAGCTTTTGACAGTGAGAGTTGACCTGGTCTATGGCACTTGCATTCCAAGCTAGGAAGTCCAAACAAGTTTGTCAAAATCCTGTGTCTACTGCGTGTTAGCATGGTTGGACATGTTTGTGCCTGTGGCAAGATGTCCAATGCCTTTGTGGCAATCAGAGGTGTAAAGAAAGGATGTGCCACTGCTCCCCAACTCTTCAATCCCTTTGTTGTAATGCTAAGGAAGCCACCAGAAACATGGCTGCAGGCATCACCAGGTTCTATTCAGGGAAGCTCTTCAATCCCTCAAGACTCCATGCCTCTACCAAACTCACCGAAGCAGTATTCAGAAAGTTTCTGTACGGAGATGACTGTGCCCTAGCTGCCCACAAAAGAAAGGCATCCAGTCTATGGCAAACAAAATTCCCCAACATCAGCAAAAATAATGGTCTTAAAATCAATGTCCCTGACAAGGTTACATTTCAACTAGCACCAGGCACACACCATGAAACACCAGGTGTAACGGTTTATGGCACTAGTCTTAATGTTGCAGAAAAAATCATACCTTGGCAATGTGCCCACAAGGGATGCCATTACTGATGAACACATCAGTGCAAACATCCAGAAAGCAAGTTCTGCCTAAGGCCAACTCCATGGTCATGCCTAGAAGCAGCATAGCATCAAGCTGAAGACTAACATCAAACTCTACAAGGCTATTATCCTTACCATCCTGCTGTATGATGTAGAATAGGTGCCACATCAAAACTGTGGAATGCTAACACCAAAGGCACCTTTGTGTCCATGAGGTCCATCATGAGAGTTCATTAACACAACAAAATCACAAACAATGAGGTCCTTAAGAGTGCTGGGCTTAAACAGCAAGAAGGCCACCCTCCAGAAAATTCAATTTAGATGGGCAAACCATGTCTTCTGCATGAATCCCATCCCCAAGCAGATCTTCTATGGCAAACAACATCAAGGTGGTCAGTACAACTAATACAAGGACAGCCTGAAAAAGAGCCTTACAAAATCCTGCATTGCAGACCACCTCTCTTGGGAAAACACTGCAGCTGACTGGCCCATTTGGAGGCAAGCACGAAAATTTAGCTCAGCATGCTTTGAGGATCAGCTATGCCAAGTGCGCCACATCCAACATGCTCAGAGGATAGCCAGAGGTGGCGGAGTTGCAGAAGTTCCTCCAAGCACCTACAGCAACATAAAATGTCAGTTCTGTGGACATGCATGCCAATCTCACGTCGGACTCTTCAGTCAAGAGAGGACCCACGGTAGGTGAAGAAGTCACTTACAGCTTGGACATACTTGGAGTTTAGCACCACGTTGGCGGAAAGGTAACAGGTCATATTCACTGAAGTTAGATAAAGTTATATAGTGTGATTCTAGCAGGAACAGGAGTGAATAGAGTTCAGGCCCATTATTGAGTTGCTAAAATAATCTTGTTAAATCTCTCATTTTAAATATCCTGACTTTTCCAGCTTTGATATATATATATGCAGCTCACTTCATAGAATGGTTAATAATTGGCCAAAGCTTAGATGGATTCATTACATTGATATGTTTTGCAAAACTGCAAGTAATTTCTTCCTGTCTATTAAATATTTCCATTTTAAGTAATTATTTCAGAAAGAAAAAGTGAAATATAATGATGCCTAGTTTGCAGTAATGTCATTAGTGGTGGGGAGAATGCAAAAACACATGGGATAACATGTTGTCCACAATGTGCTATAAGGCTGCAACAAATCAAGGGCGAAATGATGTCAAATGCAGCACGCAAAATAAGAGGATTTCACAAATCCAAATCTGTTACTGAATTTATACATACAAGTGCTGAAATATTTTTTTTAAATATAATTATTTTACTTCATACTTAATAATGGTAGGTCATGACTGACAGCAGAGAAATTGAGATGAGAGTGGAGAGGAGGGCAGCAGAAAGATGGGAGGATGAGAAAAGGGGCAAAAATTAGAAATAAAAACAGAATACAGAAACTATTACAAAGGCTGTATTACTGTAGATTCTACAGTAAAGATACCAATACCACATCCAGTAACTTATAAGCATTTCTAGTTATATGGAGATTATGCACTAACATATTCCTCTTTCCAGCTGCTTTTACAAAAATAAAACCCTGGTAATTCAAGACCGGTTGATCAACTAGGTGAAATAGTAGGTTAGAAAACTGCCCTCCAGGATATTGCTTCTGTGAAAATTAGTTTAGATGATCTCAGTCAGGTCCCTATTATCTCAAAACTGCCATAATGCAGCATTGAAATGCATCAACACTGAAAGGAAAGACACTGTGGCAAAACACAGAAGCTCATCCTGACACCAATATATGATTGGGGTTGAAGCAAACAAAAGGATCTTCATTGTACATTTAAAATGTACTGTATACGGAAGTCATATATGCTATCCTGGAAAAGTGGTAGAACCCAATAGTCCCAACTAAGTGATAACCCTTGCTTTTAAGCCTCTGACATGAGAAAACAAGTTATGTAGGCTTTACAGTTAAGTTGTAGGTGTGTCAACATTCCTTCAATTATTAGAGGAAGAAAACAACACAAGTATTTGAAATTTGGAGGGGGAAATCCAAATGGTAGAGGTCCAAAATTGGTGGCACATTTCTGGGAAAGCCTTATGGCATGTTCCACTAAAAAAAAACAAATTTTCAGGCTAAAAATGTGGCACTGATTAATTCTACCAATAAATAATTAATACATTTTAATCAAAAGAATAAGTAACGAAATGACTTCTCCAAATAAGTCACTCAACAGTAATTTTTCACCTTCCCAGTTCATCGACAAATTCAAGCCTCATGCAGGTGTAGTTCACACTTCAGCAGTCTACTCTTTTACAGAAACATTTTCCCTCTTCAATACAACCTGGCACTCATCCTTCAACTTAGTTCAAAACGGCACGCTTCCTTCTTCTCTCTTTTTAAGCTGCCACTCTTTTCCCCCCTTTAACCATTCTGTTGAAGCTGGCACTCAGACTTCCATGGGCAGATGCAAAGGGAAACATGGGAACATTATCAAGGAAAGTAGTTGCAAGATGGACTGAATACGTGCAAGACTGACAACAGACAAGAAGAAAAGCCAAAAAATAATAAAAACATGAACAGTCCAAAGATCATGAAAGATGAAGAAAGAACAGCAATAAATAAGATGAAAAACAATAAAGCAGATGGCCCAGATAAAATATTTACCAAACAAATTAAAAGTTTGGAATATTTTGTAATAGACAAGCTGATTCTCACCCTTAATGAAGTTTATGAAATGGGAGAAATCCCAGAAGACTTAAGTAAATCAATATTTATTGCACTCCCCAAAAAGGCTGGAGCAATTGAGTGTGAACTCCATCACATTCTTGGTCTGATGAGTCTAAGATTCTTCTTCGAATACTGACAAATAGGGCCATCAACAAGATAAAGCCAGAAATTTCAGCTCTTCAGTGTAGTTTTGTAGAAGATAGAAGAACGAGAAATGCTATCTTTATGGTATGCATAAGAGTCGGGAAAAATAGGTCTTTTTCTGGGTGGCAAGCTGTTTAACTAGTAGGGTGCCACAGGGTTTGGTCCTTGGGCCCCAACTATTTACAATCTATATTAATGACTTGGATTCAGGGATAGAAGGTACTATAGCTAAATTTGCAGATGACACCAAAATAAGTGGGAAAATAAGTTGCAATGAGGAAATAAAAAATGTATAAATGGATATGGACAGGTTAGGTGATTGGGCCAAAATTTGGCAATGGAGTTTAACATGGATAAGTGTGAGGTTATCCAATTTGGTCAGAAGAATAAAAAGGCAACTTATTACTTAAATGGAGAGAAACTTCAGAATGCTTCAGTGCAGAGGGATCTGGGTGTCCTCGCGCATGAATCGCTGAAAGCTAGTATGCATCTACAGCAGGTAATAAAGAAGGCAAATGGAATTTTGGAATTTATTGCTAAAGGAATAGAGTATAAAAATAGGGAAGTGTGGTTGCAACCATACAAGGCATTGGTGAGACCGGACCTGGAGTACAGTGCAGTTTTGGTCCCCTTTCTTGAGGACGGATGTAGTTGCACTGGAGGTGGTTCAGAGGACGTTCACTAGATTGCTTCCAGAGATGCGGGGCTTGTCTTATGAGGATAGATTGCACAGTTTAGGCTTATACTCACTAGAGTTTAGAAGGATGAGAGGAGATCTAATTGTTTTATAAGATGCTAAAGGGGGTAGACAAAGTAGACGTGGAGCAAATGTTTCCCCTTCTGGGGCATTCTAGAATGAGACACCATAGTTTTAGGCTGAGGAGTGGTAGATTTTAATCAGAGATGAGGAGGAATTGCTTTTCGCAAAGGGTCGAAAATCTGTGGAATTCACTACCTCAGAGTGCAGTAGATGCTGGGACACTGAATAAATTTGAGGAGACAAGACAGATTTTTAATTAGTAACGGGTTGAAAGGTTATGGGGAGAGGGTGGGAAATTGGAGTTGAGACCGAAATGAGATCAGCCATGATCATATTGAATGGCGGAGCAGACTCAAGGGGCTGAATTGCCTACTCCTGCTCCTAGTTCTTATATAGATGAAAAAAGATGTATTCATATTGCAGGGAAGTCCATGTTGAATTATTTTAATAGTTTTAGTATATTTATGTTCAGTTATCAAGGAATCAAAGTGTATTAATCAATTAACTCAATATGACATCATACTATGTGAGTCTCTCTCTTTAGGTGCTTTCCTGCTTGACAAGTGATGCGTATCATAATGTCTTAGGCCAAAGTAGGGTTACATTTTATGGTTTTACCACTGAACAAATGTTGAAGGGAATCATTGTTACATTTCATGGCTTGATTAAAAGGATACATGTGAAGTCTCTTGCTGTTTAATTGTTAAAGCAAATGTTGCAAAAATGCTGTAGAGATTAGGATTTAGAAAGTGGTTTGACACTTATGCTGTTTTCCTCTCAAAAGTCTGTTGTGTGAAGTAATATAGCTCTATGTCTTAAACTATCTTAGCTTTTTAACTTAAAGTACCTTAAAGAGAAATAGTCGCTTTCCTTCAAAGTATACAACAGATTTTATGCATTACGGTGATTTTTATCATCGGTTTTTGTAATAGCATCGTATTTATGTAGCTTTTGTGACTTTTATTTCTTATGAACATGTAATGTATTAATCGAACATGGTATTTTGTAATGTTTCTATTGCTCCCTCAACTTTAGCACACCAATCATCTTTATGTATTGATTTTACATATACTGCAGTAAGTTTGCAATTGCTATATTAGTTTAAGCTTATATGTCTCTTGTACTTTTAGTTATTTGTTTTTCAGTAACTTGCTTTAGGCATCAGCAGTCATTAAGAAGTTACATATAGGTGTTTGAACTTTCCAAAACACCTAAGATGCATCAGTTAGATCTTTTGGGACATGAGCCCTAAAGGAAATCAACCATTAGGAAGTAACACCACACATCCGCTCATCACAAATAAACAAACCCACCAATTACCTTGTGGTGTCTTGTTATCTTTGTGGAAAAGCTATAAACATAATAAAATAACAGGGAAAAGCTATAAAGAGAAGGATGTTCCCACAAGCAACTGACATCTTAGGGAATCAGTTAGGAGTTAATAGAAAGTGACATCAGCAAGATGACCATCACCCTTATGAGGCCAGATATTAATCAATCTGGGACTGACCATGTGCTTTTTGGGCCAATCAGAACTAAAGGATACTGCTGGCCATACAGAGAGGTTGTTGCTCGCAAGGGCTAAAAAGCAACAACTTTTCAGTAGCTAGGTACACAACACAACATGAAGAAAGAAGAAAGATAGACTTTGGTCAACAGGACAAGAGATAGTGCCACAGTCAATTGGAAGTTGAGAGCCGGTGTTCCACAGTGAACGGGCTGATACAAAATTACAATACTTAACAAGGCAGTGTATTTATTACAATTAACTTAAATTCTGTGGAACTTGGGACAAGATATTTCTACCCAGAGTGGTCTGTAGCTAGTCAAGAACTGCAGGTTCCTTTGAGATAACTTTCCCAATTCATTCTGATAATGGTAATTGACTTAATTCTTATGAGGAGAGATTGAATCGGTTGGGCCTGTACTCATTGGAGTTTAGAAGAATGAGGTGACCTTATTGAAACATATAAGATTCTTAGGGGGCTTGACAGGGTAGATGCTGAGAGGTTGTTTTTCCTTGTGGGAGAGTCTAGGACCAGAGGGCATAATCTCAGAGTAAGGGGCCATTTAAAACAGAGATAAGGAAGAATTTCTTTTCTCAGAGGGCAGTCAACCTGTGGAATTATTTACCACAGAGGGCTGTAGAGGCTGGGTCGTTAAGTATATTCAAAGCTGAGATAGACAGATTTTTAATCAGTAAGTGAATCAAGGGTTATGGGGAAAAGGTAGGAAAGCAGAGTTGAGGATTATCAGATCTCACTGAATGGCGGAGCAGACTCCATGGGTTGAATGGCCTACTTCTGCTCCTACATCTTATGGTCTTATAGAGTGAACCCCAGATCTGACAACGTGTTTTGCTGATTATAGTAAGGCATTTAAGAAGGTGAAACAGAGAACTGATGGCCATGTTAGAGTCTCTTAACATAGGAGGAGTAGGCCATTAGGTCTCTCGAGCCTGCTCCGTCATTTATCTAGATCATAGCTCATCTTCTACATCAACATCATCTCCACATTATCACCACATCCCTTGCTGTCATTGTTTTCTAGAAATCTACCTCTCTCAGTCTTGAACATGCTCAATGACTGAGCCTCCATAGTCCTCTTGGGTAGAGAATTCCAAAGGTTTACTACCCTTTGACTGAAGAAATTTGCCCTCATCTCGGTCCTAAATGGCTTACCTCTTATTCTGAAAATGTGTCCCCTGGTTCTCGACATCCCAACCAGGGGAAACGTCCTTCCTGCATCTACCCTTTCAAGCCCTGTAAATATTTTGTACACTTCAATGAGATCACCTCTCATTTTTCTAAACTCTAGAGAACACAGGCTCAGTCTCCTCAATCCTTCCTGATAGGACAATCCTGCCATTCCAGGGATTGGTCTGGTGAACCTTCATTGCACTCCCTCAATGGTCAGTACATCCTTTCTTAAATAAGGTGACCAAAACTGCACACAATACTTCGGATGTAGTCTCACCAAGGCTCTACACGACTTCAGCAAGACTTCCTTACACCTGTACACAAATTCCCTTGCAATAAACACTAACATACCATTTGCCGCCTTAATTGCTTGTTGCACCTACATATTAGCTTTTACTGAGTTATGAACAAGAACACCCAGGTCTCTTTGGACATCAACATTTCCCAATATCTCCACAGTTAAGAAATACTCTGCATTTCTGTTTTTCCTACCAAAATGGATAACTTCATATTTTCCCCATTATATTCTATCTGCTATGTTCTTGCACACTCACTTAGTCTGTCTAAATCTCCTTGAAGCCTCTCTGCATCCTCCTCACAACTCACGTTTTCACCAAGTTTTGTGTCAACAGCAAACTTAGAAATATTACATTTGGTTCCCATATCCAAATCATTGACATAGATTGTGAATAGCTGGGGCCCAAGCATTGATCCTTGCGGCAAACCACAGTATGTCAAACTGAAAATGATCCGTTTATTCACATTCTGTTTTCTGTCCATAAGTAATCCTCAATCCAAGTCAGTATATTACCCAAAATCCCTTGCACTCTAATCTTGTTTACTAATCTCTCGTGTGGGACCTTATTGAAAGCCTTCTGAAAATCCAAATAGACCACATCCATTGGTTCTCCCTTATCTATTCTGCTAGTAACATTCTCAAAAAACTTCAACAGGTTTGTTAAACATGATCTCCCTTTCATAAATCCATGTTAACTCTGCCCAATCTCAGCATTATTTTCTAAGTGCCCAGTTATCACATCCTTTAGAACAGATTCAAACATTTTCCTTATTACTCATTTCAGACTAATAGGTCAACAGTTCCCCATTTCCTCTCTCCATCCTTTCTGAAGTGTGGGGTCACATTCGCTACTTCCAATCTAGAGTCTACAGAATTTTGACAGATGATCACCAATGCACCCACTATCTCTAAAGCTATCTCTTTCAACACTCTGGGATGTAGATTATCAGGTCCAGGGGATTTATCAAGTTTCATCCCCATTAATTTCTCCAGCACTATTTTTTTGTACTAATACTAATTTATTTTAGATCCTCAACCTCACTAGTCCCTTGGTTCCTCAATATTTCAGGTTGGTTTCTCATATCTTCCTTCATGAAGGCAAACATAAAGTAATTGTTTAGTTTCTCTGTCATTTCCTTATTACCCATTATAAATACCCCATTCTCTGACTGTAATGGATCCACAACTGTCTTTACTAACCTTTTCCTTTTTACATATCTATAAAAGCCTTAGAGTCTCTTTTTATGTTCCTAGCTAGTTTAATTTCACAATCTATTTTCTCTTTCTTTATTAATTTCTTGGTTAACTTTGAAAGCAAAGGTTTTAGTGATAAGAAATCTTTATTGGGAGCAAACTGCTGCCGAAAAAGTTGAGAACGATCTAAGCGATTTTGAAGATTAAAGAAGGGTCAGACAGGGGAGTGTTTTCTCCCCAGGTTTATTCAATTTGTACAGTGAAATATTCTTAGAGAGATTGAAGACCTTCCTGGATCATTAGTTAGAGGTTACAACTTTAATAACATAAGATTTGCCAATGACACTGTTTTTCTTGCCAACTCTGAACAGAAACTGCAATTTTGGATAGACAATTAAATGAAAGTGAGAAGAAGGAGCCGAGCATAAATTGTAAGAAAACAATGTCTAGTAGTGTCCAAAAAGAAAATCATACCAGAAGACAAGATCACAGTGAAGAATGAAAAGGTCAAATGTAGACAAATTTTGTTACCGAAGGAAGTATGTTAATATCGGATGGAAAGTACAACCAAGAAATAAGACAAAGGATTGAAATGGCCAAAGGTGCATTTCAAAAAATGAGGAAGATTAGGATCAACTCAAAATTAGCCATGAGAACAAAGCTGAGAATTCTGAAATGCTACATCACACTAATTTTGACATACAGAAGCAAGAGTTGGATGATCAGTGAAGCAATGCAGAGAAGATTTGAGACTGCAGAGTTGTGGTTTTTGAGGCGAATAATGAAGATATCTTGGACAAGTCACACTGCCAATGAAGAGGTGCTAGTAAAATCTGAGACCAAAAGAACTCTGCTGACCAAGATCAGGAAGCGACAGTTGAAATTTTTCAGGCACATGATAAGAAACCATGATTTAGAAAGTATGATGCAGATGGGAAAGATTAATCGTAAAAGAGATTGAGGTAGACAAAGAATGATCTTTTTAAAGAACTTCACAAACTGCACAAATGCATCACCTACAAAGATGATCCACACCTCCAGAGCAAGATTAACATGGGACTGTAGGGAAGTCCATGTTTAATAATTAGTTTTAGTTTAGTTATGTGCAATTATCAAAAAATCAAAGTGTATTAATCAATTAAATCAATACATAAGGTACTAGTATACTAGGTGAGCCTTTGTCTTTTGGTACATTCCTTTTTGACAAGTGAAGTGTGCCATAATGCCTTAAGCCAAAGTAAGGTTACGCTTTATGGTTTTACCACGGAAGAAATGTTGGAGCAAACCCATGGTCACATTTTGAAACTTGATTACATGACAGGTGATGTCATTTGTAGCTAAATTGTCAAAGCAAATGCTGCAGAGATGAGACTCTGGGAAGTGGTTTGACACTGGTTTGACACTTATGCTGTATTCCTCTCAAAAGCCGACTGTGCAATGTAAAATAGTTTTAGTCTCAAACTACAGTTCTACGTCTTAAATTGTCTTAGCTTTTTAAACTTAAAGTGCCTTAAAGAGAAACAGTCACCTTTTAAAGTATGTAACACACCTACTGTGGTTTTTGGAATCAGTTTCTGTAATCAGTGTTGTAGTTATGTTGTTTTTGTGATTTTCATTTCTTACAAACACGTATGAATTGAAAATGTTATTTTGTAATGTGTATCTTGCTACATCAACTTTAACACACCAACATCTCCAAGTACTAATTTTATTTATACTGTAGTAATTCTATATTTGCTGTATTAGTTTAAGATCGTGTACCTCTTGGATTTTTAGTTATTTTCTTTAAGTAACTTGTTTCAGAAATCAGCAGTCACTAGGAAGTTACATATAGGCGTTTGAATTTTCCAGACAACCTAAGATGTATTAGTTAGGTCTTTTGAGACAATGAGCCCATGGAATCAATCATGAGGAAGTGACACCACACACCCACTTATCACAAATCAGCACAAACACAAATTACCTTGCAGTGCCTTGTTACCTTCGTGGAAACCTATAAACTTAACAGGCAAAAACTATAAAGAGGATGGTCCCACAAGTGACTGACATCTTAGGAAACCAATTAGGAGTTAATGGGAAGTGACATCAGTAAGGTGACCATCACCTTTGATACCAGACATTGGTTAAGTGGTGCATGCTCAATCAGGGAAAAAAACAAAAAACTGCGGATGCTGGAAATCCAAAACAAAAACAGAATTACCTGGAAAAACTCAGCAGGTCTGGCAGCATCGGCGGAGAAGAAAAGAGTTGACGTTTCGAGTCCTCATGACCCTTTGACAAAACTAGGTGAATCCAAGAAGGGGTGAAATATAAGCTGGTTTAAGGTGGGGGGGGGGGTGGGGGTGGATTGGGTGGGGGGAGAGAAGTAGAGGGGGTGGTGTGGTTGTAGGGACAAACAAGCAGTGATAGGAGCAGATCATCAAAAGATGTCACAGACAACAGAACAAAAGAACACATAGGTGTCGAAGTTGGTGTTATTATCTAAACGAATGTGCTAATTAAGAATGGATGGTAGGGCACTCAAGGTATAGCTCTAGTGGGGGTGGGGGGAGCATTAAAGATTTAAAAATATTTAAAAATAATGGAAATAGGTGGGAAAAAGAAAAATCTACATAATTTATTGGAAAAAAACAAAAGGAAGGGGGAAGAAACAGAAAGGGGGTGGGGATGGAGGAGGGAGGTCAAGACCTAAAGTTGTTGAATTCAATATTCAGTCCGGAAGGCTGTAAAGTGCCTAGTCGGAAGATGAGGTGTTGTTCCTCCAGTTTGCGTTGGGCTTCACTGGAACAATGCAGCAAGCCAAGGACAGACATGTGGGCAAGAGAGCAGGTTGGAGTGCTGAAATGGCAAGCGACAGGGAGGTTTGGGTCATTCTTGCGGACAGACCGCAGGTGTTCTGCAAAGCGGTCGCCCAGTTTACGTTTGGTCTCTCCAATGTAGAGGAGACCGGTCTCCTCTACATTGGAGAGACCAAACGTAAACTGGGCGACCGCTTTGCAGAACACCTGCGGTCTGTCCGCAAGAATGACCCAAACCTCCCTGTCGCTTGCCATTTCAGCACTCCAACCTGCTCTCTTGCCCACATGTCTGTCCTTGGCTTGCTGCATTGTTCCAGTGAAGCCCAACGCAAACTGGAGGAACAACACCTCATCTTCCGACTAGGCACTTTACAGCCTTCCGGACTGAATATTGAATTCAACAACTTTAGGTCTTGACCTCCCTCCTCCATCCCCACCCCCTTTCTGTTTCTTCCCCCTTCCTTTTGTTTTTTTCCAATAAATTATGTAGATTTTTCTTTTTCCCACCTATTTCCATTATTTTTAAATCTTTTATGCCCCCCCACTGCCACTAGAGCTATACCTTGAGTGCCCTACCATCCATTCTTAATTAGCACATTCGTTTAGATAATATCACCAACTTCAACACGTGTTATTTTGTCTGTGACATCGTTTGATTATCTGCTCCTATCACTGCTTGCTTGTCCCCACAACCACACCACCCCCCTCCACTTCTCTCCCCCTACCCAACCCCCCCAACTCCCCCCCCCACTCCCCCCACCCCCCGCCCCACCTTAAACCAGCTTATATTTCATCCCTCTCCTTGGATTCACCCAGTTCTGCTGAAGGGTCACGAGGACTCGAAACGTCAACTCTTTTCTTCTCCGCCAATGCCGCCAGACCTGCTGAGTTTTTCCAAGTAATTCTGTTTTTGTTTTGGATTTCCAGCATCCGCAGTTTTTTGTTTTTAACTAGTTTTATACTTGCAGAACGTCAAATATCTCCATCATGATTTTTAAAAAAACAATTTTTTCTTAAATAATTTTTCAAGAAGTCTATATCCCAACCATTCATTTTGCTGTTTGAAAAATTTAATGAAAAAGTGAAGAATAATCAGTGGATTTTACTTTCTGGTTTGCTGTATGAGTGAATACTTCAAAGTATTCTGCTGCTTACACTGATTGATAACATAACTTGCTGGATGCCTGGAGATCACCTTGATTTGGCGCCAGATTCAAACAAAAGCAAAATCCACATCACAAAAGTCACTAGATCTTTATAGGCAGCTTTCTTAGGAGGTCAACAACGAGTGCCTTTGCTTCGCTACTGACTGTGAGATCAATGCCACTGTCACAGGATATCACATCTTTCTCTTGGATAAGCTTCAGATCTGTACAACCATACAAAGTACTCTGAGCTACAACAAAAACTGCTTTACTGATTTTGCTCTTTTGTTTTAGTATGCATTAAATTACTTAACAATGCTAATATGCTTATTTCACATCCAGTTGAACAATAATCCACAACACTGCGATACAGTTTTATGCTGTGAAGTGACAGCACTTAATAAGTACCGGCATAATTCTGACTGAATTGATTGCTCTAGTGCTATCTTTAATGTTTTGAGATTGTCATAGAGGATCCAGTGAACAACACAATTGATACTTCTGATATGATACACAACCGTGGATGCCCATAAAAGGGGCAAATAATGCTGTGGAAAAGTAGGGAGGTCATGTTGGAGTTGTATAGAACCTTGGTGAGGCCACAGCTGGAGTAGTATGTGCAGTTCTGGTCGCCACATTATAGGAAGGATGAGACTGCACCGGAAGGGGTGCAGAGGAGATTCACCAGGATGTTGCCTGGGATGAAACGTTTAAGTTATGAAGAGAGGTTGGATAGACTTGGGTTGTTTTCATTGGAGCATTAAAGACTGAAGGGCAACCTGATCGCGGTGTACAAGATTATGAGGGGCATGGACAGGGAACAGCTGTTGCCACTAGTTGAAGGGTCAGTCACAAGGGAACATAAGTTCAAGATGAGGTGCAGGCGGTTTAGAGGGGGTTGTGAGGAAAAACTTTTTTACCCAGAGGGCAGTGACAGTCTGGAATGCACTGCCTGGCAGGGTGGTGGAGGTGGGTTGCCTCACATCCTTTAAAAAGTACCTGGATGAGCACTTGGCACGTCATAACATAGCCATTCAAGGCTATGGACCAAGTGCTGGTAAATGGGGTTAGGTAGGTAGGTAGGTAGGTCAGGTGCTTCTCACTTGTCGGTACAGACTTGATGGGCCGAAGGGCCTCTTCTACACTGAGATTCTGTGACTCTCACTGCAGCAAATAGTGAATTGGTCCTTGAGGATTTGTAATCTTTTCATCTGCCTTGGCAGTATTTCTGTACCAGCCATGTTAGCACTGGAAGGAAATCATTTTCAGGACGCAAAGTTGTTGCAACAGGGGGAAGGATCACTAATTCAAATAAAAATTAGATTGATTGCTTTTAGAAAATAATCCTGTGGGATACAGTACATGAATAATTTGAGACATGACATGTCTTTTTTCCCCAAAGATCTCCATCACTTGTGTTTTCCTCCTGTCATTTCTGGATCGGTTGTAAACTAATTAATAGAGATTGATTGCCATGATGAATCAACAACTCTGAAAACCCTGTATCATGCAACTACGGGGGGTGGGGGGCAGAAGGTGAATCAGATGAACCTTGGTCTTTTTTTATCTAGCAATTTCTAAGTTCCTATCAATGCAGTGCAGTGTTGTGCTCACTGGATGTTCCACTGTCCCTGTTGGATTAGGCTCTGCTGGTTTTGTACGCCTTGGGTTGAGAATGTTTGTACATTTCACACACACACCTTCCCATTCATTCATTGTCTTAAGGACCAATGCAGCATGTCCCAAGGAGAACTGGCTTACATTTTCTTCTACTTGTCCTTTTCTTTTTTGTTTACTTTTCCCTTGTCTCCTTTTCTTCCCCTCTCTCTTAATCCACTTTTTTTTTTATATAATCGCCACTTTTTGTCTACATTTTGTTAGACTCTAACTCACTACATCTCTCTCGCCATCTTCCACCTTTTTCCTTTTTCTATTTTTTTCTTTCCTTAGTCAAGGAATAAGCCTGTGGGCACAACATTCATGAGTTACCAGGTGGGACATTGACTTCACTGCATGGCTATCAGATTGACATTCCGGTGAATTGCAGCACAAATATAGCGCAATTTTAATGGTGGGCCTAAAAGTCCAATGAAGGTTTTGCTGCCAAACCTGCCATTTCAGCAATCTCTAGCCCAAGATTTAATGACTCTCAGAAAGGTACAACAGGGTATTTTAACAATAGTTCTAGTGAAGTGAAACTGCAAAAAGAAAGCTCAAGCAATTTATTTTTGTCAGCAAAGTCCAAAGTTTAAATTAATATTAACTGTTAGTTATAAAACACATTCTGCATTTGCCTCTACTCTTTTGAGGTATGATAAGGAGGTTCAAGATTGAATAATTAATTCAGCTATTTTAACCACAGTAGTTCACTGCTCCTCAAAATAACAAGTTATGGCTGGTACAGGTCTCAAGACTTATAAAACCTCTACAAAAAACACTTGAAAAGTTACATCAATCTCTAATTAAGTGGAAATCACCTCAAATGTTTGTGTTGCACTTTACAAGGCCACTTCCTCCACATGCAATCTATCACAGTAGCACTGATGTACACAAGAGAATAGGATTATTAACATGTATTTGAGCACAACAGTGTTTTACTGACAACAAAGAGTCACAGTGAATGGGAAATTGGAAACCAGCCTTAGGCAGCCCCAAGGTACCATCCTGGGCTCACGCTTGTTTCGCCTCATCTTAAATGACATCCAGGATGGAATATCAAGGCAGATAAGACTCTTTGCAGATGACTGCCTAGTTTATTGAGCATTACTGAAGTAGCAGATAAGTTAGCCTTCAGGAAGATACAAGTAATCTCATCAAATGGGCCAATATATTAGGAATGAAATACAATGTAAAAAAAAGTATCATGCGAATCAGCAATACTCAATGTCCATCAGTACTTACTACAATGCACGATTCCCCCCTTGAAGTCACTAAAGAATGCCGCTGCTTTGGAACCATATCCAAAATAATTTTAAGTAGAATGCGCAATGTCAATATGCATCCTCCAATGTATCCAAAATGCTTGGGTTCATGAAGTGGAACTACCATCACTCTTCAACTACAGTAAAGGAAGGTCTGTACCAGACATTGGTTAGACCAGACTTGGTGTATGGCATAGCCGCTTCAGACCCATATACATTACTCTCCTTGAGAAAGTTCAACCCCAGGCAGCTCATTATAAGCAATTACTTGCTTGATTCTAGTATCTCCCAATTTGCTAGGCTGGCACTGTCTCCAGAACCGAAGAAAAGCCCGTAGCTTGTCATGTCCTTATAATTTTTGTGCGAACAATTAATTATTTCTAAGCAATACATTAAGCCCAAAAGTGGCTGAGCTTCAAGAGTTCATACCCAACAGCTCCAACTGTGTATACCCCAACATGCTTCCTTTGCTAACACTTTTTTCCAAAGAACAATTAAGGACCGGAACAATCTTCCACAAACCTCAATCTCTGTGCCCCCTGAGAATTCATTAAAGGGAAATCTGTTGAAATTTATTGATAATGTGACCATCAACTACGCTCATTGCACACCTTCTGTGACAACTCCCAGGCAGAAGACTATGGGAGGGAAATCTTATCAAGTGCCAAATTCCAACTCCAAGCATACTATGGGAAACATTGATTAGCTGTTGCATTTACAATAAGTCCTAAATTTAAGTTGTCCCATTTAAAGTTATTTCGTTTTAATGCTGTTTATTCTTTAGGGCCTGTTTTTCTGATTTGTCTCGCCATTTTCAGATTTACTTTATCTGCACTCTGGTCCTGCCTACCCGCAAGCTGCACTCTGGGCCAGCCACCACCATGTTTTTGATGGTGAGTCACTGTCACCAGAGGCTGAGGCTGCAGGGAGAGAGGTCCAAGGTCTGGAAGCAGGAGTGCAGGGCAGGGATGCCAGCCACTGATCAGATGGTTAAGTGCAAGTAACTCAGGGCTGGGATGGGTGGGGGGAAGTGGGACTGCCGGATCCATCTGTAGGGCCCCCAGTTTGGTGTCGTACATGCCTGAATGCCATTGTAATGGAAAAGGTGCTCAGCAGAGCAAGGGTTAATATGGGACTGCAAAATAGCACTACCCACAGTATGATGCAGAGTCACATGGTAATAGACTGAGAATACATTCTAGAAGCAGCCTATCTGCATGGCAGCAGCACCATGCAAAACAATAACTGAGATCTGTATATAGTTCAAGACTACCAATAAATGGTTTATATTTAAACATAAAAGACTCAAGACTTCTCTGTGAAACATCAAACAACATGGTGATCAGCGGTGGTACGCAACATGGTGATCAACTGCTATATGAAAGGTGGCATTTTAAGAGATGAACTCAGTATAGTATCGCAAGATATGAAAATCTCTGAAGCTTGGCTAAGAGAGACATGAGCGTAAAAAGAAAAATTGAAAAAAACAGTTGAAAAAGCTTCGCTACAGACTTAGAAATTGAGGAATTTACCACAGTGAGTGAAAGTTCCTTGCTGGACCCCCAAGCGATTCAGAGTAAAAATAAAAAAACCTGGTGAGATCATAAAGATGGGTGAGCAAAAATACAAAATTACAAGACCCTGACTGACAGAGCATGAAGATTACCGGTCAGTTCACAAGATAGTGAGCAAAAGTTACAAGAAAGCTGTACTTACAATTTTAAAATAGGTGACAGTCCCAGAGGCTCAGCAGATTGAAGCATTGGTGACCATGCTACACTAAGGCTTTTAATAAAAACCTGCAGAAAAAAAGGCTGCAGAGGAGAAAAACCCATGGAGCACAGTAAAAAACCTGCAGAATTTAAGAGAAAAGGAACTTTTTTCAGTGGGGTCCATGGCCTCTTGTACCGAGGAACGAACTGTTGCTTTTTATAAGTTCCTTCAAAAAGATTAGCAAAAACTGCTGCAGTATTTTCTTTAAAAAGTAAGGAAAAAACATCCACGACCATTAGGGAGGCCACCGGAAACATAATAGCATGGGAGACCCACAACAAAGAAAACCAACAGGCTGCAGACAGTCCAAGTGGAAAAGAAGGTTACTGCACTAATAGCCTTAAAGGGGCAACAACATTTAAAACAGTAACTACAAGGAAAAAAAATGGCCATGGACAGAAATTAGAAGAGCCAGACATATTTTGGTTCAGGAAAGGGCTAAACTAGGCCAAAAAGTGGGAGTCTTGGAGAAGACAATTTTTAGTTTATAAGATAATTACAGGATAAAATAAGGAATCAGAAGAAGTACAAGTTGATGAGTTTTTATTCCTGTTTGGTTCATTTGCTGGTGTGAAGTATTCCACAGCCAACATATAGATCAATACTCGAGAACATTTGGTGAGATATTGAAAGCCTTTGACAGATAACCTAAACTCCAAGTTGTGGAGAGGGCATACGCTAGACAAAAGTCTAGCACACCCTCAATAAAGGGCAACTAGAGACCCCAGAGAGAGGGTAACAAAAGACCCCTGAGCAAGGGTGGCAAAAAGTCAAAAAGAGGGGGAGCCAAAAGACCCCAGAGTGAGGGAGGCAGATAGCAGTTGGTGTGAGCAGATGGCAATGAATGGAGGAAAGCCATCAGAGGTAAGTCAAAAGAAACAAAATGTGCATAAAGTAAATAAAGCTGTTCTACAGGAGAATGTTCGCATCAGAGCTGAACAGGAAGATTCAAGCTGAGTATATGCTTTTCAAAATGCATGATAAACTGAAGTCTTCAATGAACAAAGCTGTTCAAGAACTGAACAAACAAATTTCAAAGACAACACAAAGGTACCAGGATGAAATGATGACCCTCAAATCCACAGCTAGCAAATCAAAGTGAAATTTGGGAAAATTCAACCAGATTTACAGCAAGATAAAACAGGCAAAAAAGGCATGCAAAGTTGCAACCCTGAAAGACTCCTTGAAGAATTAATATGTAGCCCAAGAAAAACATGAGGAGCTAAAAAGGATCTTGAATATTACTTTAGAAAAAGGTGTGTTGGAGTTATCAGCAGCAACAAAACGATGCACTGAAGTCCAGAATGAGTTAGCAAGTGGTCAACAAGAAAATAAACAGTTGAAAGAACAGCTGATTGTCCATCAAGGCCAAATGTAAAAGGAATGTGTAACTATTCAGCAACTGAAATAAATGAAGACTGTCTTAAAACAGCAGAGTGGCGGAACAGCAGAAGGAACTTGAGGAGACTGTGCTGAATTACAGGGAAATTCAAGATGAAGCAATGCGAGCTTCGCAAAGAAAAGGAAACCCTGTTGAAGAGACATCACACATTACAAGGACACCTTAGGTCAAAGTTTGTACCTATGGAAAATTACAAAGAGAAGCTAAATGAACTTAACGTCACTGAGCAAACTGAAGAACCAGTTGGCAGACAAGACTCAACAATGTTCACTATTCCAGGAGGAATCCAAAAACTGCAAGAAACAGACTGAAGAGCTGAAGAAGTAGCTGAATTTTAAAAAAGGAGGCATTGACAGGAAAATCCATAGAACTTTCCAAGCTGTGCATGTTTAATGAAGCCATGAGCAGCACAATGACAGAACTGAAACGGGCTAAGACTTCGCTGGAGACCAACCTTACCAACAATGAAACCAAGATGAAGTACAAGGACAAAATTCTGTTGCAGACAGAGAAAGAAACGACAGGAATAGGATTGGAAACTGGAAAACTGACAGTGAAGTGCAAGGAACTATAAGAAGAAAAAGCCAAGCTGAATGAAAAGATTCACAAGCTTGTAAAACGATCTGGACATAAACCAGCAAACGATTGTTTAGCTAAGATTGTGAAACAGGTGGAAATGAAGGTTCCATTTGCTTAATGTATACGTCCGACAAGAACATAGCAGACACCACAGAAAAATAAAATTCAAGTCCACTCAAGGAACGAACAGAGTGCATATTCCCTCTGGGAAACGCACAATGCCCGAGAAAAGCAAACGGGTTGTTAATAAAGAGAAATGCAACTCAAAGGAGCACAAAAAGTGAATGAAATGAAGATAACCAAGTACCAGAAACACAGAATACTACTACATTCCTCCAACTGTGACAGATCAAGATGTGGAAGAGCTGTCAAGCCTCAAGACCATCTGAATTTATAAAGTCAGAAACTTGAGATGGGGTGAAGGGATAGCAAGTAAAGACTGTATTACAAATAGTTATACTCCATTGGAAGGGAAAGGTTTTTTTGAGAAGGAGTACGTTGTATGTGCCTGCATGCCACTGTAATGTAAAGATGCTCAACAGAGCAAGGGTTAGTGTGGACTGCAGAATAGCACTGCCCACAGTGTGATGTATTGAATCACATGGTAATAAGCTAAGAGAACATTCTAGAGACAGCCTAGTGGTAGCAGCACCATGCATGACAATAACTAGGATCTGCTTATAGTTCAAGACTACCAATAAATGGCTCATATTTAAACATACAAGCTTCCAAGACCTTTCCATGAAACATCAAACGAACCCATAACACAACATCCGGCTCCAATTTCCCCCTCCCCCACCCTGGTCCTCCCGTAGTTCAATTCACTATAACTTTGATAGGATTCCTTGATGCAACTTGGCCTTGATATCAAGGATAGCCATTTTCATTTTAACAATCTTATAAACTTTCATAATTGTATGTTTTGGGACTGTGTCTTTAATTTAAGGCAAAATGAAGGGAGTCATGTGACCTGTCTTTAAGTCTACCTGATAGCAAGACTGCATGGTTTGATTGTTAGAGAATGAAAGGAGCCCAGAATGCTTTAATGGGAAGAAGGTGTAATGTGTTTATAGTTGGGGATAATGGCAGCAGCAGGTGTGCTACTTACTAGTGGATAGACTACGAGTCTTTAAAGTTCCAGAAAAGTGCCGAGAATATTGGGTTGTAAACAGTTGTGCTTTAAACTGTGCATTTACTTCCAGGATGAGAGTGTCGGGATCCCAAGAATAACTAATCAGCACATCTACCTAGGTACAAGGCCCATGTGATGCATGTTGCCATGGTGATGGGCTCTGTGATGGGAAGAGTGTAGAGGAAGCCATTGCGATATCGGGTTACACGCTTTCCTAAAATAACACTGAATATCACAGGCAAGTTAATCTGCCAGGGTCCAGGAGAGAGAAAACAGCTAGAGGTCAAAAATCTCTATGGTTCAGCGCTCTGGAATGTGGGTGGAAGTTAGTGCTTGGATTGAGAAGACCAAATTTGTGAGGAGTTAAAACAAAGCTGGAAGATTCACCCAGCTTGCACTAGAGAGAATCTCACCATGAAGGACAGCTCAAGGGTTAGAAGTTTTAACCAGACTGAGAAAGTCACTAATAACACTCATCACAACCCTAGATTCCAATGCACCCCCACACCCCAACTGCCTGTTCCAGATGGATGAAGATTCATCTCTTACACTACCTGAAAAAAAAACTGAAACATTTAGCAGGAACCTTGAGACCTCATTTCAGTAATAAAAATGCATGCATGTAACTTAAAAAAACTAATTAAAATAATAGAATATTACACCACAGAAACATTTTGCCTGGCCCATCAAGTGTGGATCAAGCCATAATAATTTCTGGTTTGATTAAAATTCCTGATATATAAACACCATAGGTCCGTAAGGGAACATGTGATACATTTTTTCTTCACACCATCCATATAACCAAGTCATCCCACATTGTTTAGTCATACACCTGTGAAAAAGAACTATCTCACCATATTTGCTTTAATGAACTGAACATAGCTACTAGCTAACTTGTATCTAAGTAAGCATCTTTGCAGGGTATAAGATTACCAAATTTATATATTTCAAACTTTTTACCATAGCATATCAGTTGGAGCTTTGGTGTAGGGGAAAGCAACATAGCAGAAGCAGTCAATCTCAATGCTAATACAAATTCTGAGGGCACCAGTTTAAAAATGAGGATTTTGATTATCAAGTTGTTTAAGATATTTTCCCACATATTTTACTGGTATGGTGGTCATTTGGTTATTTAACCAAAATCTTGTCATCTCATTACATTTCAAATAATACCATAACTACCCCAAATTCATGAACCTTTAGATCTCCGAGTAGATTCCCTCTATATTATCTATACACTCCATAAAGTCTTTATCCATAGGTTCAAAACACACATTTTACGATACACTACAAGTAAGGCACCTTGGAATATTTTACTACTTTAAGGTGCTTTATAAATGCAAGTTGTCATTATTGTTTTAAATAGATTATCTTTCAAAATTGTATGAGACTGATGCAGCTTCTTATATGTTACATTTACCCAACCCTGACGACAATTATGTAAATCTTACTACTCAATACACCACCTGCAAGAGATTGGCTCAGTGGTAGCTCTCTCACTTCAGTCAATGTTTGTGAGTTCAAGGTGCTCTCTCTACACCTGAACATAAAATCTGGATTCACACTTAAATGAGGTATTAGATTTCTATTTTGTCAGAGATGCCACCCTCCAATGAAATATTAAACAGTCTTCAAGTAATGTGAAGCATTTTGGGGACATAGAGAAGACATGGAAGTTACTATAGAATTGCATGTTTTGTTTCTTTATAATTTGTCTCTATAATTATTAAACACAACAGGAAAGGTACTGGGTCATTAAATCACTGTAGAATCAAGATCATTACTGGATTTGGTTAAAACCTCTAATATCACCAGAATTTCAGGATTATTAACTGTACTCTGTGCACTCTGCTGCTCACACAGGTGTAAATCCAATTTAACACTCAGTGGACCATTCTTAACAGAATAAAACTTCAGGTACCATTCTTCAAAACTGAAAGATAAGCAAAAAATTACTTATCTGTCCATGTATTTCCAGCATTTGCAATTTTTCTTTTTTTAAGTATGTTTCTATCTACTTACAGAATTAAATAGAGTATAATAGTAATAAATTCCAAAGCCTGCCAATTTTAAAATCAGGCCAATGATTGCTTTAACACTCTGCTTTGACTGAGAGTGATGGTGAATCCCCTAAGAGCTATATCGAAGTATAATTAGGCAGTAGTGAGTTCCCAGTACCATTGAATACCTGGACAGCTACCTCAGAGTCAGGATAGCAATATGATATTTATGAATCAGAAAACTTATAGCTGTGCCCCTTAAAATAGCATCCTACAGAAGGGCAATGATTTTCTGTAACTTTTTCAAAAACATCCAAAGGACAAAGTTGAATTGCACCTTCAAATTAAACTCAACAGTTAAGAGAGAAATAAATGCATACCTTTAGCAATTCTATAACATGCTAATTTTCTAATTAGTTGTGCGGTTGCATATTTGATGTCCACTCAATATCATTTCAGCTTTAAACATCTTTGCGCCATTTGCCCAGATAGTGGTTATGTATGGCCAAAAAATGCAGCCTTTCTTCTCAAACAAGCAGTATTGCTTTCATGTAAAAGGAATTAGCTTAAAACCCAACTACAAATAAAAGTTTCCTTTTCAACCACTGAATTTTAAGATTCCCTAAATTCTATTGATTATATGATTTAGTCCATAATGTATATAAATACTTGCACTGTGATTAACACAAAACTATAGCCAGACTTAAAAACAAACTTGCTTGCAGTTAAGATAGAATGGAGTCTATTTAAATCTGATGTAACACTTTAGATACAACCAGAAGAAAAGCCAAGTTTGCAATCAGATACAAGTTTTGTGCATTTATAAAACAATTTTGGGAGTAGGGAAAGGGAAGAGGGGAATTTTTAAAATGTTAACAAATGCAAGCGAGAATTCTGGATAAATTTCTATAGGTATAACACTGGAAACAGTGAAAATAAACTAAGACATTCTCTATAAGCTCATGACCTAAATTTCAATTTTTTTTTTACTACTTCTGTCCGTAGCTTCTTAAATTAAAGAATACAACTGTCTAATTAATGCTTTACATTTTTCCTTTTTAAATTGCATACAATGCACAAAGCATAATATTATTTTGAAGACAAAAAATGTTGGTGCTTAAAATTTCATATTTATTGGAGAAAATAACCCAAGAATGAGAGTTTGTTAAGTGGTTGATGAATTACCAGTGGAGAAGTTGAGCAATGTTGAGGCATCATATATTGAGGGCACACTGGACAAATCGTCTTCCATGCTTGCCTTCCTATAAAGGACAAACTAGTTTGGTCTGTTTTTCTCTTCCTTTCCAATGCTTTCACAGCAAGCATAGCTCCAACATACTTCGAATTCTAAGGATATCCTCCCAGTCCAGATGGCTGGTGACAAAGCACTTCTGTGTTGGCACAAATAAGAACTCCACAAGACACCCACCCATTCCTTCTGCCTGTCTGAACACGCCAAGCACTGGAGTGCTAGGGGGGAGGAGGGGAGCAGACAGTGTTCTGGTCACTTCGGGAAATGGTGAGGCCCCAATTACAAGAATGTTCCAAACACGGTAAACAACTACACTTGCTACCTGAGAGCTTCAGTCACGTGCCTCAAACTACTTAGGAGCATTTCTGCCCTGGCTAAATGCAGCAATCCTCTGCTATGTCGGCAATCCTCTGGGACAATATTCGTGGAATTGCAAACGCTCCACAACTTTCTCAGTGCAAGAGGGTTTTATCTTCATAACAAACTGCAAGGGTCAAAGGAGATCTAATGAATGCAACATGTGTTCATTCTTTTAGTAGCAGCCTCCCAAGGCAATTGAGTCTACCTTCACTTAGGGAAATGTCAAGGCAATTCCAAAGCTATTGCCGAACAATCTGGGCAAAGAATTATTTAACGTGTTAGACCTTTAGGAACTATTATAGCAAGGGGAACTGTATAAACATCAGAAATTAACTCTTTCCTGCATTTCCAGGGTTGAATTAAACTTGTAAGGGGAAAAGAACAAAAATAACTCTTCAACAGGTTACCTTAACTGTTGAAGTTCTGAAAACTCTGTTTCTAAAACAGACATTTCATTTCTACAAACAACTTGATAAAATCTCTACGTTTTCCTGGTAGAACGAGAAATGTACAGAACCATGGAACATTTCTTAAATCATAGTATAGAAAGGTTAGTTTTGGTTTTAGGACTAATATTTTTGTTTGAAGGTTTAATTGTTTTATTATATATTTCAGACAAACGTTTAGAAACATGCTCCAATACCCACGGGACCAATTTCCTTACAGGGCAATTTGCTACTGCTATTGGAAAGGATTTAAAATAACTTGGCAGGGGTGTGGGAACTAGGAGGTGCTATCAGAGGAACAAGGTGCACAAGTAACAGTAGAGTAGGAAATAAGAAGTTGTTAGATGAGTTTAGAGAAAGGGATAAAGTAAAAAAAGTCTAAATTAGGATTACTTTGCAGGGATGCAGGGAGTGTCATAAATAAGATTGGTGAGTTACAGGCGCAGATTGCCACAGGGAAATATGTTATTGTGATTATAACAGAGATCTGGCTCAAAGAAGGGCAGGACTGTGCATTAAATATTCCTGCATATAAGGTGTTCAGGAAAGATAGGAAATGAAGGAAAGGTGTGGGGGGGAGGGGGTGTGGCAGTATTGATCACGGAGAACGTTGCTGTGCTGTTTAGAGAGGCTGCCCTCGAGGGGTCAAGAATAGAATCTATTTAGTTAGAGCCAAGGAACAAAAATGGTGCAATTACATTGCTCTGCAGTTTATATGCCACCAACTAGTGTGAAAGATGCAGAGGAAAAATTTTGCAAGGAAATTGTAGAGACATGCAAGAATTCTACAGTAGTTATAATGGAGGGCTTTACTTATCCGAACATAGACTGGGACAGTAGTAGTCTTAAAAATAAAGAGGGGAACGAGTTCCTAGAGTTTGTTCAGGGAAATTTTCTACAGCAGTATGTTGCCAGTCCAATGAGAAAGGAGGCATTGCTAAACCCAGTTCTTGGGAATGAGGTGGGCCATGTGGATCAAGTGTCAGTAGGAGAACATTTAGGGAACAGTGATTACTGTATCATAAGTTTAGGATGGCTATAGAAAAGGACAAGGATAAGAATAATTAACTGGGAGAAAGCCAACTTTAAAGGGGCAAGAATGGATCTAACTCAGTCTATTTGGAATCAAAGGTTGGCAGGCAAAACTGTAATCAAACAATGGGCTGCCTTTAAAGAGGAGATAATCAGGTATAGTCAAGGTACCTTCCCATGAAGGGGAAAGGTAGAGCAAACAAATCCAGAGCTCCTTGATGACAAAAGAGATAAGGATTAAGATGAAAAAAAGCATGCTAACAACAGACGTCAGGTGGAATATACAACTGAGAACCAAACTGAAATTCAAAAGTTCAGAGGGGGGATATAAACAGTATATAAATAGTAAAATAGTAAGAGGAGTGAGGCAAATTTATGGACGAAAATGGAATTTAGAGATGGATGTAGGGGGAAATGGCTAGTTATTTACCAAGGCAGATGCTGCTGCCAAGGACATGGTGCTAGAGGAAGTAATTCAGACACTTAAAAGGGTTTAAAATTGAAAAGGAGGTGGTACTGTTTTGGCTGTCAGAACTAAATTAATAAGGCACCAGGACTCGATAAGGTGTATCCAAGGATAGTGACGGAAGTGACAGTGGAAATTGCAGAGGCACTGGCCATAATTTTCCAATCTTCCTTAGACTCAGAGGTGGTGCCAGAGGACTGGAGAACTGCAAATGTTACGCCCTTGTTCAAAAAGGTGTAAAGATAAGCCCAGCAATTACAGGGTCGTCAGTTTAACTTCGGTGGTGGGAAATCTTCTAGAAACAATAATTGGGGACAAAATTAATAGTTATTTGGACAAATACAAGTTAATTATGGAACACCGATGCAGATTTGTTAAGGGCAAATCATGTTTAACTAACTTTCTAGAGTTTTTTGATGAGGTAACAAAGAGGGTTGACCAAAGGACCAATGCTATTGATGTAGTATACATGGACTTCCAAAAGGCATTGGATAAAGTGCTGCACAAGAGACTTGTGAGCAAAGTTAGAGATCATGAAATAAAAGGGACAGTAGCAACATGGATATGAAATTGACTGAATAACAAAAAACAGTAGTGGTTAATGGATGCTTTTCAGACTGGAGGTAGGTTTATACTGGAGTACCCAAGAGTCAGTGTTAGGACCCCTCCTCTTCCTGATATACATTAACAACCTAGACCTTTGCAGACAGGCACAACTTCAAAATATGCAGACAATAAAAAACTTGAAAATATTGTGAACTGTAAGGAGAATAACGTAGAACTCAAAAGGACACTGGTAGGCTGGTGGAATTGGCAAACAAGTGACAGATGAAATTTTATGCTGGAGAGTGTGATGTGGCTCATTTTGGTGGGAAGAATGCACCAAAATAAAGGGTACAATTCTAAGGAGGGCCATGCAGGAGTGCACAAATCATTGAAGGTGGCAGGACAGGTTGAGAAAGTGGTTAATAAAGTATGCAACATCCTAGGCTTTATTATTAGGGGCACAGCGTACAAAAGTAAGGGAGTTAGGTTAAATTTGTATAGAACACTGGTTTGGTCTCAACTGGAGTACTGAATCCAGTTCTGGATACCACACTTTAGGAAGAATATGAAGGCATTAGATAGGGTTCAGAAAAGATTCACAAGAATGGTTGTAGGGATAGGGGAATCCAGTTACAGACACAGATCAGAGAAGTTGGGATTGTTTTCCTTGGAGAAGAGAAGGTTGAGAGGAGATTTGTTAGAGGTGTTCATGTGGGGACCGAACAGGGTAGAAAGGGAAAAACTGTTCTCACTGATCGAGAACAACAGAGCACAGATTTAAGGTGATTGGCAAAAGAAACAATGGAACATGAGGAAAAACATTCTCACGCAGCAAGTGGTTAGGATCAGCCTGAAAGTGGTGGAGGCAGGTTCAATCAAGGTCTTCGAGGGGGAATTGGGTTATTATCGAAAAGGAAGAATGTGCAGGGATATGTGGAGAACACAGTGGCACTAGGCGATTTGCTCCTTTGGAGAACCAGCACAGACATGATGGGCTGAATGGTCATCTTCAGTGCTGTAACCATTCTGTGATATTAGAACTGAATGCTTAAACATTTGCTGGAAACTGGGAAACTGATGCTCATGATGTGCTGGTTTATGGAGATACAGAATATACATAAGTAGCAGATGGAGCGCCTGTTTTCAGTTTAACAAAGGGGAAAATCAAGAATTATCACTCTTTGTATGTGATGCAGCAAACAAATTGACGGGGTGGGGGGGGGGGGGTGTGTGGAATGCACATCACTTTAAAAATAAAAGGAAATATTTGTCTAAATTTATTTAAAAATTAATTTTGTAAACAACTGACAGTTTGTTTAACATCTGTAACAATGCAGATAAAAATGCAACTTTGAGACAGAGGAGCACACTATTTGACCTATGGAACCTGGAGTCAAACTCAACCCAGATGCATGGACTGCAAGTCTCTAGATATCTACTAATGATTCTAAGCTGTGTTGAGGCTGTTATGATCCAGTTCCATAAGATTATGGTTTCTTCACAAAACTGCTTATTAATTCGCTATGACTACTAATTCAGCAATCTCAGAAGGCCTAAGTATGTACAATGCAACCAGTAGAAGAGACATACTGCTGTGGCAGCACATTTTAGTGGTAATGTCATGGTGTTGAGTCATATGATAACCATGCATAATCTCCTTATTGAGATCATGATGTCAAATGTTAGATGCATGTACATCAGCCAAAATGTTACAGCTAGTCAATTTACACACTTCTCATTTGCCGCCAGCTCACAAGGGGACTAGCAGTATAGGGAACTAAATTTCTTGATTTTAGCACTGACAATATGTTTTGAAGAACGGTATTCTTAGGCTACTTGCCCAAGAGCTGCCCAAATATGTAAAAGGGCCTTCCGATTCCAGGATAGGATTCTTTAGTTGTCAGGTACCCTTTGATACCTCACCTAAATTATTCTCTATGTTGAACTTGTATGGCGAACCTCAGTGCATTTGACTGTGAGAGGCATTACAGCAAAGAAAAAACAGCCTTGATTGAGCTTTATGACACATGACCCCTGAAATTGGAGTGGGGCACAGGCTTGCATAACACACTGCAGTTATACCTAGTTACTTTTGTATGCTTTTTGTTTGCAGCAAAAATATGATTTCCAGCAATAACCGATTTAGGTTACTGATGTGGCAGCATGAGATTTACTTTTCTGCAGCTTCTGGGGACTTTTGTGCAACTCTGATTTACAAATCAACAATAATTTTTCTTGAAACAGTTACAGGTATTTTTAATAGGAATAGATAGGGAATAGCTAGATTGAGACTTTTATACCACTTCAAAACATCCAATTCCTTTCACTGGGAATCTATTCACAAATAAATCATTAATTGTGGTCTGAAACTTTTTACAAAATACACCAACTGTAATCTCAACCATTAGCCCATCCATTCTGCATTGAAGAAATTGGCTGGCTAGCAGATCTTCCACTGTTGCAGGCCCCACAACTGCCAGAAGAGAGGCAACAGATTAACTGGATTTGAAAGTATGTTGATTTAGCCATTTTAAATGAACTTGTATTTTATTTTTTAATCAGTCAGGGTGATGACAATCATATCACTAAAACAGAGCCCTAGTTTTGATGAAAAGTCACATCCACACATTGGCCTAAATTTTGCTGCTCAAAATAATAGCATGTTTCATGCATATATCATTAACTTGCATGTCCTCTAACAACTTGTGGCAAGAAAGAGACACCTGGAATTGTATCAGAAGTTACTGGTTGATTTGTGTGGTTCTCCTTAGTCTTGTGAAGATAAGCAGCTTGCCCTCAACCCCCCCTTGGGTTTCAAAGAAAATGTTGCATTTGCACATTAATTCACCACAGAAAGTTAGGACTAGTACTCAATAAGTAATTTTTAATGATAAGACTTATGCTCCTACAACGTCACTTAACTTCTGCTGCCCAAATAGGAAACAATTTAATGTATAGGTCTGCAAGCCATTCATGAATCCATATTGTTTATCTTTAGCATACATAGAAAAGTTCTAATTAGGCCATATAGCCATCAAGTCTGCTCAGCCTTTCAATAAGATATGGCTAAAGTTTTACATCAGCTCCACTTTCCTGACCTATCCCTTGATTTCCTCAGTACCCAAAAAGTTCTCATCATTGAATATGCTTAACAACTGAGTATCCACCTTCCTCTGGGGTTGAGAATTCGAAGGATTTACAATCCTTAGTGAAAAAACTTCCCATCTCAGTCCTAAGTAGCCGACCTTTACCCTGAGAGTATGTCCATTCATTCCAGACTTTCCAGCCGGGGATACTGCCTTTCAGAGACCTGTCAAGCCCCCTAAGAATTTCACATATTCCAAAGAGGTCACATCTCATTCTTCTAAACTCCAAAGAATATGGGCCCATTCTACTTAATTGCTCCTCATAGGACAATGCTCTCATCCCAGGAATCAATCTTATACTGCTTTTTTAAAATGGGAGCCTCAGTGTTTTCTTTAAAAAATACAATGAACCATCACCCTTCAAACCCTACTCCCAATTTTATTTCCAAATAAAAGTTCTGTGACCGGAACATTCAATGCAAGAAAGCTAGTGTGCTTACACCAGAGGCTATTTGCTTCATTTCCAAATCATATCAGCAAACTGTTTTGGGGGAAGGGCAAGAACAAGGTGATACCAGGACATTTATCTATGAATTTACTTTAAAGCTATTTTTAAGTAATGTTTGGCTTATTTAGGTGCATACAAATAAATATTTGCATATTCAATTGTATCTTTCATAAGAACATAAGAAATAGGAGCAGGAAAAGGCCATTCAGCCTCTCAAGCTTGCCCCGCTATTCAATAAATCATGGTTGATCTGCCCCAGGCCTCAATTCCTCTTTGGTGCCAGCTCTTTATAGCCCTCAACTCCCATAATTTCAAAAATCTATATACCTGCTCTTTAAATACTTTCAGTGATCTAGCCTCCACAACTCTTTGGGGTAGAAATTCCAGGCATTCACTACTCTCAGGAGAAGAAATCCCTTCGTATCTCAGTTTTAAATGAGTGTCCCTTATTCTGTAACCAAGTCCCCTAGTTTGAGATACCACCAACTAGTAGAAATATCTTCTCAACGTCTACCCTGTCGAGCCCCCTCAGAATCTTGTACATTTCAATAAGATCACCCCTCATTCTTCTAAACTCTAATGAATAAAGGCCTAAACTGTTTAGCTGTTCTTGATAAGTCAACCTCTTCATCCCAGGAATTAGCCTAGTGAATGTCTTTTGAACCGCCTCCAATGCCAGTATATCCTTTCTTAAATAAAACTGTTTACAGTGCTCCAGGTGCGGCCTCACCAACACCCTGTACAGTTGTAACAAGACTTCCCTATTTTTAAACTCCAACTCCCTAGCAATACAGGCTAAAATTCCATTTGCCTTCTTAATTATTTGCTGCACCTGCATGCTAGCTTTGTGTTTCATGCACAAGAACATCCAGATCCTTCTGCGCTACACTGTTTTGGAGTCTCTCTCCATTTAAATAATAGTCTGCCTTTTGATTTTTCCTACCAAAGCACATGACCTCACACTTTCCTACTTTAAAATCCATCTGCCAAGTTTTTGACCACTCACGCAACCTACCTATGTCCCTTTGCAGATTCCTTATGTTCTTATCACAACATGCCCTCCCACCTAATTGTGTATAGTCAGCAAATTTGGATATACACTTTGCCCCCTCATCCAAGTCATCAATATGGATAGTAAATAATTTGGGCCCTAGGACTGATCCTTGCGGCATTCCACTTGTTATGTCTTTCCAACCTGGAAAAATCCCATTAATCCCAACTCTGTCTTCTGTGTGTTAATCAATCCTCAATCCGTGCCAATAAATTACCCCCAATACCGTGAGCTCCTACTTTGTGCAATAGCCTATGTGGCACCTTATCAAATGCCTTCGGGAAATCCAAATACACTAGATCTACCAGTTCCCCTTAACAACTCCGCTTATTGTATCCTCAATCAACTCTAGCAAATTTGTCAAACATAATTTTGCTTTCATAAAACCATGTTGATCCTATTTGATTGCATTAAGCTTTTCTAAATGTCCTGCTATTTCTTCCTTAATAGTGAATTCTAGAGTTTTCCCAATGACAGATGTTAGGCTCACTAGCCTATGGTTTCCAGCTTTTTGTCCCCCTCCCTTCTTGAACAAGGGCCGTCACATTAGTGGTTTTCCAATCCACTGGAATCCTCCTGAAATCCAGTGAGTTCTGGAATATTTTGACCAATGCCTCCACTATCTCTGTAGCCACTATCTTAAAAACCCTTGGATGCAGGCCATCAGGTCCTGGTGACTTATCTGCCTTTAGTCCCATTAATTTCTCAAATACTTTGTCCCTCGTGATAGAGACTGTTACAAGATCTTTCCTCCCATTAGTTCCTTACTTATCTGAAATCTTTGGAATGTTTATAGTGCCCTCCACCGTGAAGACCGATGCAAAATATTGGTTTAAATTCTCTGCCATTTCCTTGTTCTCCATTGTCAATTCTCCAGTTGCATCCTTCAAGGGTCCCAAGCTCACTTTAGCTATTCTTTCTTTCTATAAACCTGTAGAAGCTCTTGCTGTTTGTTTTTATATTTCTTGCCAATTTACTTTCATAATCAATTTCCTCCCTCTTTATTAGCTTCTTAGTCATCCACTGCTGGTTCCTAAAAAGTTCCCAATCTTCTGGCCTACCATTAGTTTTTGCCGCTATGTATGCCTTAGCTTTTGATTGGATACTCTCCTTGACCACCTCTGTTAATCACAGATGGTTCATCCTTCTCATAGAGTCCTTCTTTTTGATCAGGATAAATTTGTGCTGAGCAATATGAAATATCTGCCACTGCTCATCCACTGACCTTTCCCTTAATCTATTTTCCCAGCCCACTTTAGACAACTCTTTCTTCATACCTCTGTAATTGCCCTTATTTAAGTTGAGGACACTGGTTTGAGACCCAGGTTGCTCACCCTCAAACTGAATTTGAAACTCTACCAAGTTGTGATCGCTACCCCCTCGAGGATCCTTAACTACAAGATCTCTCATTAATCCTACCTCATTACACATTACTAGATATAAAATAGCCTGTTCCCAGGTAGGTTCTGCAACATATTGCTCAAGAAACAATCCCTCTAGCACTCTACAAATTTGTCTTCCATGTTACCCCTGCAAACCTGATTTGTCCAGTCAATATGCAGATTAAAAGCACACATGACAATTGTAGTGCCTTTCTTACATGCCTCCATTATTTCCCGATTTATTCTATGTCCTATAGTAAGACAACTCTGCGTGGGCCTATAGATGACTCCCGCCCGTGACTTCTTTCCTTTGCTATTCCTTATTTCCACCCAAACTGATTCCACATCACGAGATCTATTGCACCTATATCACTATTCACCACCACACTGATACCTTCCTTCATTAACAAAGCTACCCCACCTACTTTTCCTTTCTGCCTATTTTTTCGGAATGTTGGATATCCTTGAATATTGAGTTCACAGCCTTGGTCACCCTGCAATCACATCAAGTTATATTCATTTATTTCTATTTGTGCCATCAACTTGTCTATGTTGTTAAAAATGGTGCATGCACTCAGATAAAGAGCCTTAAGTTTTGATTTTTTACCATTATTTCTCATTCTGGTTCTAATTTCTGCTGCACTCTTCTGTTATATTTTCTGCCCTTCCTGTCACACTTTGATTATCATTTTCCTCACCACTATCCTGCATTTCTGCTCTCTCGTTTCTTTTTGATTTTTTAAACTTCCCTTCAATTGAACCCACCCCCCGCTCATTAGTTTGAAGTCCTATCTACAACCCTAATTATACAATTTGCCAGGACACTGGTCCCAGCATGGTTCAAATAAAGCCCGTCCCAATGGAATAGTTCTCTCCTTCCTCAATACTGGTGTCAGTGGCCCACGAATCGGAACCCATTTCTCCCACATGAATATTTGAGCCACGCAGTTACCTCTATAATCTTATTTACCTTACACCAATTTGTACGTGACTCAGGTTGTAATCTGGAGATTATTACCTTTGTGGTTCTGCTTTTTAATTTAGCCCCGAGCTACTTGTGGTCCCTCAGCAGAACCCCTTTCCTAGTTCTACCTATGTCATTGGTACCTACGTGGACCACGACAACTGGATCCTTCCCCTCCCATTCCAACTTCCTCTCCAGCCCAGAACAGATGTCCTTAACCTTGGTACCAGGTAGGCACACAGCCTTCAGGACTCTCTGTCTTTGCTGCAGAGAACAGTATCTAGCAGTAACTATGCTATCCCCTATTACTATTACATTTCTCTTTTCTCCCCTCACTTGAACGGCACTCTGTACCATGGTGCTGTGGTAAGTTTGCTCATCTTCCCTGCAGTCTGTGCCCTCGTCCACACTGGGAGCAAGAGCCTCGTACCTATTGAACAAGGGCACTGGCTCCTCCAAAGCCAAATTCTGGATCCGCATAACTGCCTGACTTGCAGTCACACCCTCCTGTCCCTGATCACGGTCCAAATTTGATATAATTAATCTAAGGGGTGTGACTATCTCCTGAAACACAGTATCCAGGAAACTCTCCCCCTCCCTGATGTGTCACAGTGTCCGCAGCTCAGACTCCAGATCAACTCTGAGCTGAAGTTCTTTGAGCAGCCAGCACTTACTGCAGACGTGGTCACTGTGGATCTCACCAGCGTCCACAAGCTCCCACATATGACAGCTGCAACACATCGCCTACCCAGCCATCTCTTTTATATTTAATTAATTAATTTGGATGTTAAATATTTTAAAATTGAACTTAATCGTACTCTTCAGCTGTAATACCATCTCCACTTGGCCAATCAAAAGGGACACAAAAGAGATACCCAACAATCACCTACCTGTTTTCCTGTAACATCACACTTCGGCTGACAGGTAGAAATAGGTTGAAGGGGCTCTCTGCTGCCAGTTTTTATCTCCCGCTGCCATTGCCCTTTTCACACAGGTCCGCTCTCCTCTCGCGCTCTTCTTCAACGCCCGGCTCCCCTCGCGCTCTTCTTCAACGCCCGGCTCCCCTCGCGCTCTTCTTCAACGCCCGGCTCCCCTCGCGCTCTTCTTCAACGCCCGGCTCCCCTCGCGCTCTTCTTCAACGCCCGGCTCCCCTCGCGCTCTTCTTCAACGCCCGGCTCCCCTCGCGCTCTTCTTCAACGCCCGGCTCCCCTCGCGCTCTTCTTCAACGCCCGGCTCCCCTCGCGCTCTTCTTCAACGCCCGGCTCCCCTCGCGCTCTTCTTCAACGCCCGGCTCCCCTCGCGCTCTTCTTCAACGCCCGGCTCCCCTCGCGCTCTTCTTCAACGCCCGGCTCCCCTCGCGCTCTTCTTCAACGCCCGGCTCCCCTCGCGCTCTTCTTCAACGCCCGGCTCCTCTCACGCTCTTCTTCAGAAAGCATCAGCTCATCCCAAATCTTTTCTGCCTAAAGTATGTGTGCAACCAACACTGGAATAAAATAATTTCTACCTTCTAGCTGATCTGCAAAGTTGATACTGGCAATCTCCATTCACAAAGAAAATAAGCAGATTTTTTTTTTGTGAGTTGTCAATAACCTAAAATATGGGTTGAAAACTTAGCAGCTAAAGCAAGGATGGTTGCAATAAGGGGCTTGATTCCTGGTCAATTTTCACCTCTCTAGTTAGACAGCAGAGATCAATTAAACTATACCATCCTTGCTAAAATCAGTTAGCTCTGCACTGAGGAGGGATTGAAACAGATGTGTGACATCTACCCTGCATTGTATAAGAGGGCTTTTACAAAAGTATCTGTTGTTGGATCAGAAGCTGTATATTTACCTTGTTAAATAAGATCAGGGAATTCCTCTGTACAATGAAGAGCCTTTTTGATGTGAGGCTTTGATTATTAGGGGCCATTTCAGTATACTATCTCAGGAATTAATCAAAATGTTTCATTGTCATCCTTACAAAAATTCCAAAGATATTCAGTCCCGATCACAAAATCATCCTACTGTTAGGCTAATGACTTAGAGCATTAAATGGAGACACACCCGAACACAAGATGATCAAACCACTTAAAAGGACTGACCAATACTGGTGTACCCTAGAGACAGAGGTTTACACAAATATTTTAACAATTCTCACTGGCATCCCATCCTATACTCTCCATAAACTCCAACTAGTTGAAAACAAAGCTGTCCAAATTCTTCTCACCCAGCACTGCTGTCCTTGCTGACCTATATTGGTTCCTAGCCTGTGGTGCATTAAACTCCAAACTCTTCATCTTCAAATGCTGCCATGGTCCTACCTTACTAGGTTTCTGGAAATACTTACAGCCTTATATCCATCTCCAACAAATTTTAAGTTCTGATTCTGTTATTTAAATTCTTTCATGTCCTTGCTCCTCCTTATCTCTAACCTTCATGCCTACAGTTGTTCAGTCCCTCTTCGTCTTTCTCTGCCCTTTAAGACCAATCTTAAAACCTGCATATTTGGTTAAGCTTTCTGTCACACACTCCAACTCCTCTCCTTTGGCTCAGCATCCATTTGCTTCCTCCACACCTTTGTGAAGCAGGTTGGAATGTTTGTCAAAGTTTATTACTGTTACACAAAGCAACATTGTTGTATATTAAGTAAGGTTCCATGGGCACCCCACTTGTCGCAATTAATCAGTATTCATAGGCGAATGTTGACAATGAGTTTCAGAAGCCTCTCAAAACACAGGGAAGTGGGCATCAAAACCAAATCCAATTTCTCCTCATCATGTGTGCTTCTAACAAGTGATATGGGCAAGTAATCAGGAAATCCTGGCAATTGCTTCACCCTTGGTTCTTAAACCAAGGAAGGAAGTGGAGAACGGAGGTTATTTTTAGGATCTCAACCTCAATGGCTGCGATCAGCTAATTCAGTACCAACCACATATCAAATCTAGGACCTTCCTAATCTCTATGATTTAGTTATTTAGTGAATGAACTTCTTCAGCCACTGCTCAAATCATGCCAGGGAACACCTGACAACATATAAAAATGGCCTTCACCCTAATATCTAACTTAGGCCAAATGGCCTCCACCTGCACCATAACAATTCTGTGATTCTAACTTAAGTATATGATGCACAGTAATGCACTCTATAGGACTCCAACAGATATAATGTTGCTAGACACACTTTCTGCTATATGGCTTAGGATGTGTGTATAGAACATTTGTGGGGATTATATAGTGTTTCTGGTATTTAAATTTGTTTCACGATGAGGGAATACTCCTCAATAAGATGGTTTGTCTCTTAGTCTACAAAGCTTTTTATAACATCCACTGATTCTATTTTTCATTATTATTATTATCCTCAGAATATCTAGCAAAATAATAAACTCCCATATGATTGGCTTTCTTAACCAATCAAGTTAGATCAAATGATAGCTAATTGAAAGCAGTAACTTCCAATAGGCAAAACATATAAGCTAATTAAAACAAACAGTTGTTGATGGCAATCCCAACGCTGGAGTACAATATAAATCACAGTAAAATTCAGGTCTTTACACATGTAGCAGCTCAAGAAAGCTGTAAGCAGCTGATCAATGTTCTAATGAATATGCTGACAGATCAGAATATGCTTGGAGTAACAGGCTGGTTACAGACAAGTCAAGCTTCAGCACTTTCAATCTCCCTCCTTTGGAAATGGCACAAAACAGAGCAGCTATGTCTGGGAAGCTACACATATACAATGTAAGCTCTTTTAAAAATCAGTTTGACAGAGAACTTTAAAAAACAAAGCTAAGTTATTCTTACTTCTGTTTTCAGAGAAGGAGGTAGATTGATTCTGGGGAAAAATATTAATTTTTCATGTCCTCCTTACCCCCAATCCAAGTTACATCCCATTCTCTGATATACGATAAGCTGCACAACTTGGCATTCTTCATTTTTATGAGAGTTTTACGTTCAGTAAAATTTAACCAACTGATTAGTGGAGATTAAACAATAACGGATAACAAATTTTAATTCTGGCAGAATAGTTGCACAGTGAGATGTCAGCTTGGCTCAGTGGTAACACTTTCACCTTTGAGTCAGAAGTTCATGCTCCACTCTGGGACTTGATCACAATCTGTGCTGGCATTTCAATGCAGTACTGAGGTGATTCAAATGTCAGGTGCGCAATCACTTGGATCAGTTGTAAAACTGAAGTCTTGTGCCTGTTCAGGTGGAAGTCAAAGGTCCTGCAGCACTATTTGGAGAAAAGCAGGGTGTAGTTCTCCCAATATCCTTTGCATCTACTCTGCCAAACCCTCTCAGAATCTTACAGTTTTCAATGAGATCACCTTTCATTTTTCTAAAACCGAGAACATAGGCCCATTCTACTCAATCGCTCACCACTGGGCAATCCCCTCATCACAGGAATCAATCTAGTGAACTTTTGTTGCACTCTTTCTAAGGCTAGTATTTCCTTCCTTAGGTATAGATAGCAAATTATACACAGTATAGCTGGGCATAGTCTCACTTAAACCCTGTACAATTGCAGCAAGACTTCTTTACTCTTGTACTATAACCCCATTGCAATAAAGATCAAGATACCACTTGCCTTCCTAAACGCTTGTTGAACATGAAAGGGGCTACACAAATACAACATAGACATAGCCAAATTTGGACAATAATGGACAAAATAAATTTCTGTAATCATTTTAGACATAAGAAATATACATGAAATCGTCTAACATGTATGTATGAGTGTTTTTTTTTAAATAGACATTATATATATCATGCAACAATACTGGCAAGATTTTCCCTCTATTCCAGTGTGAACAAACATCCTCAACACCACAGGATCAAAGTTAGCTGGCACTTACACATTCTGCTTCATTGAAGGACATGAAGAGAAAAATAAAACTTTGATCTAAATGGTCCAGCAGTTTAGCTTATGCTAATTGAATTATTTATGTTCCCTACAATTTAAGTCTGATGCATAACTGCCACTTTGAAATTACAAGGAAAATTTGTTGACCTCAATAACTAAAATTCAAGACAAAAATCTCCAGTTAAAAAAAATACTGTATGTACAGTTTTAAACAGTAGATTTACAGCCACAAGTTTTTTTTAAAAAGGACACTTCCCTTTCAAACCACTCAGTTTTAAATTATGATTACTAGCCAGGTCAAGTAGTTGTTTTGGGGAAGTAAGTGTTCTACAACATCTACAGATTAAAATAAACAGAATTTAAAGCATTTTCAGGAGTAGAAATGATTTGAAAAATACACAAATTTCCTGCATTAGGTACTTGAAGATACCACCACTGAGAATTTTAAGAATCTTGGGCTCAATGGAGTTGTTTGATGCGTTAAAGTGAACTTGACTAACAAGTTAACATTTGTCTCCGTCAAAACACATTTAATTAATTCTATACTTTGCTTACTTTCATCATGTGCTCTGTCGTACAATATTAAAATCAAGCAATACAGATTAGATCCATATATACGTGGGCCAGAGACTACAAGAAATAATATTGTACCTGTTTCAAAGCACTTTTTCCTGATCTCTGCAATTTACATATTAGAGGTTCAAGATTTGGATGCAATTTCAATCTTATTTTTTCAAATTCTTTCTGAATTCAGACGATTAGCTAATTTGATCTCTGATTTACAGATCCTTTAAAAACTAGGAAAATGTCATTCATTTATTAGAGCCTTAGCAAACAGAAAATAAGTGGTCATAACACAAAATTTTTGTGGCAACGCTCAGATGCTCATGCCTTCATTACCTCCTGCAAGGTATATTAGAAAAATATAGTATTAAGAAACATTATCCAGGATACATACTGTCATAAGATGTCAAAAGGAGCACAAACCAATACCCCAAATAGGATCCCCATCTTAACAATGATTTTTGACAAAAATAAAAATACTTTCATCTATACTTCCCCATTTTCTCTGGTCTCTTGAGGACCACGCACCAACTACAGGAAAAAGGCAGCCAAATCCCTAGGAGTTTTAGCTGCTGTCAACAGGCTGCTATGTGCATAAATACCCAATGACGAATTCAGCACGTTTCTCTCTGTTCTTCAACACTCCGCCATATTCCAAAAATAATGACAAGTTGTATAGCAGGACAAAAAAAGTTCAATTCTGGAAGGATTCACTAAAATTGCATGCATAGGAAACTGGTCTGCATTACAATGCTACTATTTAGACAAGTTCCCTGTACACAATGCGACACTCAGACTTGCAAAGCAAATATATTTTCAGGAAAATGTCCAAGACAATTATTTAAGTGTAAAATGAAGATTACTGGCACCCTAATAAATCCTTTAGCGAAATTAGGAATTGGAAGTACAAGATTTGCATGCAAGTTCAATGTTTTGTAAATTTTATTCTGCAAATGTCCTAAAATTTACTATGGATGGCTACTGCCAAAAAGGAATAAATCATCCAATCAAAAACTCAGCAAAGCCAAACTACACAGAAAATCAGGCTAGTTTTACACTGATAAAGGAGCTCTCAGTTTATTAAAAACACACACACACAAGTTAGGGAGAGAGCAAAGGAGCACAGAAGGAATAATTCTAAAATATAATGCAGCTAAGAAATACATAACACAAAGAAAATGAAAAAGTAAAATGGGAAGAATTAAGCAACAAAAGAAGTTACTGTGTAAAAATATGAGCTTTTGACAACCAGTGTAATATTTAATAATATAAACAGCAAGTGGGACACAAGACAGCCAAATTCTTTAAGGATGCAATTACAATACAGTTTTCCAATGCTGCAGCCATATTATAAAAGCAACCAGAATCTAGAGCTAGTGCTGGAGTGAAGCAGAATGAGACACCTCAAAGAAGTCCTGCTTTGCTTTGAAGTCCATTTAGATTTTTATACTCAATTTACAATACATGTTTAACACCGATGCAAAACCAAAACTGGTATGTAGTGTAATGGGCCCCAAGAAAACAGCACTGTAAGGGTAACAAGGAACCAATTAAGGCTTCAATAGTTATTACTTACAGCTCAGAGTCACATGAGGAGAAGCTTGTGGAGCTGAATCAGTTTTCATCTGAAAAAGTAATTCTAAATGGGGGTACACCACAATTTTAGGGCTGCGGCAGACACTGATTTAAGCAAACTTTTTGACTTAGTGGATATATAAAACAGATTTCCAGGAAATGCGGTTTAAATGCAAATGAATTGGTTAGGAATGGGGATGCAGGTTACAGCAATAAATACAAACTGAATTAATCCCTGTGCTTCAAGGGCAAGGATGCAACTTTCATTTGTGAATAGCAGCAAGCAAAGGCTAAGTAACATAAATATGAATCTGTAAATATGAATAAATATTATGCAGCTCTACAGAGATTAACTCTGGGATCAGGGAATGTTTAATCAACTTTTTAAAAGGTTAAATAGGGTAAACATTTTGGTCAGAAGAATGGGGATAGGCAATATGAATTAAATGGTACAATTTAAAGGGGGTATAGAAACAAAAACCTCTACATGCACAAATTTTGATGGTGGCAGAACTATTGAGAAGAAAGCTGTTAAAAATTCATATGGGATCCTTGGCTTCATCAATAGAGGAACCGAAATCAAGGAAGTCTGTTTAATAAAGGGTTAACATAATAGTTGCTTGGTAATTCAGAACTTGAGTAAGGCTGAAGAGACACGCTGTTGCTTTTGCCTCGCATCACCAGGACAGATTCTCAAGAGTACCAAATCTCAAAGGGGACAACAATTTATACCGCATAAGAGGGTGCTGATTGGTTGGCTAGTGGGCTCTGATTGGTAGAGGTGTTACCATGGAAAATGTACCAGGGAACAGTTAACTGCTAAGCCTTCGTTTAAATTCAAACAAGGCTAGTCGACACTGATTGGTTAAGGCATTGCCATGGGGGAGAAAACAGGGAATAGCTGTCCTCCAAGCTTTTGTTTAGTTGAAAAAGGAGCAATATGTAGACACGTTCTGTTTGCAAAGGACAGGACCCTGTGAGCGAATATATGTAGCTTCTAGCATGGGTAAATGAGCCACACTGCGAGCCTGACTGATCATTTTAAATTGGTTGTTAGTGTAATTCTTAGCACAATCGGGATTGTCTAGTAATTATTGTCCAATCACGGAATCACATCTAATGTGGACATTATGTTCTGAATCAGTACTTTGCCTGTTGCAAACAGCCAAAGGGACATGCTGTTTGACACGATCCACCAGAAATAATTTTTTTTCAAACAGAAAGAACATGTCCACACACTGAGCCTTTTTCAACTAAAGAAAAGTTGGGGGAGTAACTATTCCTTGGTTCATTCCTATGACAATGCCTTGACCAAATTTAAACAAAAGCTTGGTAGTTAATTGTTCCCTGGTGCATTTGCCATGGCAACACCTCTACCAATCAGCACCAACTTCTCATGCAGTATAAATTGTTGTTCCCTTTGAGATTTGGTATTCTTCCAAATCTGTCCTGATGAGTGCAAGATGAAAAGCTTCGATAGCATGTCTCTTTTTTTCAGCAATATCTTTATAAAGTGTGTGTTAAAATGTGGACACCACATATTAGAGAGGATGCAGACATTTACTAGAAAGATTTGAGGAGTGGGGAACTTCAGTTATGTAGTGAGAGGGAGGAAGGTAGATTTCCTTAGAGCTGTTCAAAATCAGAAATAATTTTGATAGACTAAATAAGGGGAAACTGCTTCCAGTGGCAGAAGGGACACAAATTTAACAGGAGAGGTGACAAGAAGAAACACATTGTACATAGCTGGTTATGATCTGGAATGCACTGGCTAAAAGGGTAGTGGAAGCAGATTCAATTGTAACAATCAAGGGAACTGGATAAGTACTCAAAGTGAAAAACAATTACAGAGCACTGAGGAAAGAGTAGGGGAGTTGAATTAGTTGGGCAGATCTTTCAAAGAACTGGCACAAGCACAATGGGCTTCCTTCTATGCTGTTTTTGTTTTCTGGCAGTCTTCTGTTTTGTGAGATGATGGCTTGCGCCTTGGTGATCAACCCTGTGTTAAACCTTGCTTGGTGTCAGGGGCCCCATTCTGGCATGGCAGTCTGCTACATTTACTGCAGATGATGAAGGCAGTGGGCCAAGAAAGCACAGGATTCGCTGGCCTCTGTTGTCTCTGGACTCCTTAATTAGCCAGCTGAATTATTTGTTTCTCCCTGCATCTTCTAATGACCCTCTAGCAGTCCGCCCAGAGGTCCCAGCCATCGGCAACTGTCTCTCAGTTGTCATTTTGATGTCCACCATCTTCATACCTCATTTGTATGTGTCCTTGTAGCGAAGGAATGGGCATCTGGCAGGCTTTGACAGCCGTTTTGCCGTTCAGAAGATCTTTGGATTTAAGGCCATCATTCATCCGATGAACTTGGCCAAGACATTGCAGATATCATTGGCTTATTAATGAGTGCAAGCTGGTGGAATTAGCATGCTCCACGACCTCTGAATTGGTAACCTTGTCTCACCAAGAGATGCAAAGGATATGTCTGAGATGGTGAAGGTGGAAACTATTCAGCCTTTTTCTCCTTCCTCACATATGTTGTCCAGGTCTCACCACTGTAGAGGAGTGAAATGAGGTAGACTCGCAGTTTGGTGTTTGCAGTCAGGTGGCTGTTGTTCCACACACTCTTAATCAGCTTGGACATAACAGATGCAACTTTTGCAATTTGCCTGTTGATTACAGCATCAAGTGACAGATTGCTGGCAAATTGTAGAGCGTAGATATTCAAAAATTAGCTATGTTAAGCTATGACCAACCTTCAGCATTATATTGTCAATGTTGATTGATAAGTATGGCAGCATCCTGAACCGTGACATTTGTCTTCCTGATGCTGATGTCAAACCAAACTGTTTATAGGCGTGAGAGCATCAGTGCATTTGTTGAAGAAAGTGTGCCTCAATATGGGATGCTAGTGCAACATCATTGGCAGACAGCAACTCTCTAAAGAGGATCTGGTGCACTTTTGTCTTGGATCACAGGCAAACAAAGCTGAACAGTTTTCTGTCAGTTCTGGTAAGTATGTGGGCACCCACCGTAGATGAACTGAAAGCATATGACAGCAGAAAAGAGATGAGTGAGCCAAAGAGTGTCGGCAGCAGAACGCAACCTTGTTACAACGTAATCAAGGTTGGGTAATAAATATTCCAGGGTACATGATATTTGGGAAAGACAGATGAAATGGCAAAGGTGGTGAGGTAACCCTGACAGTAAAGGGTGACATAAGGACTTTACAGAGAAGGGATCTGGCCTCAGAAGATCATGAAGTAGAATCAATATGGGTAGGAATTAGACATAGCAAGAGTCAGAAAACACTAGTGGGAGTAGTTTATAGGTCCCTTAACAGTTATACCGTTGGACAGAGCATTAAAGAAGAAATTATTGGAGCTTGTAACAAAGGCAATGTAATAATTGTGGGGGACTTTAATCTTCATATAGGCTGGGACAATCAAATTACCAAGAGTGGTTTAGAATATGAGTTTGTGGAATGTTTTTGTGATAGTTCCTTGGACCAATATGTTTTGGAACCAACTAGGAATTAAGTTAATTTAGATCCAGTATTGTGTAATGAAGCAGGATTAATTAGTAATTTTGTAGTGAAAGATCCACCGAGAAATAGTGACCATAATACCTTGAATTAAATTTGAAAATGACATTCTCCAATCACAAACAAGAATCTTAAACTTAAACAAAGCCAATTATATTGGTATGAGGGGAGAACTGGCTAAGTTAAATTGGGTAAATAGACTAAAAGGTATGGCTGTATATGAACAGTGGGAAACATTTAAAAGAGAAAATTCAAAATGTCGAACAAAAATAGATTCTATGAAAAAAAAACTCAGCAAGAAAGACCCATTGTGCCTCAAAGTATTAGATTAAAAGAAGAGGCTTACAACATTGCAAAACAGCCAATAACAAGTCTGAAGATTGACAGTGTTTTAGAAACGAGCAAAGCAGAAACAAAAAGTTGATCAAAGGGTAAAATAGAATTAGAGAGTAAACTAATCAGTAATATAAAATGATTTTAAGAGCTAGAAAGGAAGAAAGTAGCTAAAGTTAATGTTGGTCGGTTAGGTTCTACTGTCTCTGATTCTATTGTGGGGAATGAGGAAACTGCAGAGACATTGAACAAATATGTTTGTGTCTGTGTTCACAGTAGAAGACACAGGTTTCATTACAGAAATAGATGGTAAACTAGGAACTAAAAAGAGTGAGGAAATTAGAGAAATTAATATCAAAGAAAAAGTATTGGAGAAACTTAAGGGACTAAAATGCAACAAACCCCTGGGGCTTAATGACCTTCACCTAGAATTCTAAAGGAGATGGCTGGCAGAGATAGTGGATGTGCCAGCTGTGATTTTCCAGAATTAATTGGATTCGGGAACAGTCCCATCAGATTGGAAGTTGGCAAAAGTTACTCTGTTTTTCAAGAAAGGAGGGAGAGGGAAAACAGGGAACTATAGGCCAGTTAGCTTATTACCAGTTGGGAAAATGCCAGAATCTATTATTAAGGAAGTGTTAACAATGCACTTAGAAAAGCATGGGATCATTAGAACAAGTCAACAAGGTTGATAAAGGGGAACCAGTAGATGTAAAATACCTGGATTTCCAAAAGGCCTTTGATAAGGTGCTACACAAAAGTTAATAGGTGAGATAAGTGCTCATAGAGTTGGAGGTAATATATTAGCATGGATAAAGGATTAGTTAACAGACGGGGAAGCAGAATGTGGGCATAAATGGGACTTTTTCAAGTTGGCAGGTAGCGAATCGTGGAATACCACAAAGGTCAGTATTGGGGCCTGTGCTGATTATGATCTATATTAATTACTTCGATGACGAGACAGAGAGTAATATATCTATGTCTGCTGATGATACAAAGCTCGGTGGAAAGGTAAACTGTAGGGAGGGCACAGAGGCTGCAAAGAGATATAGACAGGTTAAGTGAGTGGGCAACACGATGGCAGATGGATTAAAGTGTACAGAAATGTGAAGTTATTCCCGCGGGGGCACAGTCTCAGGATAAGGGCTGATCATTTAGGACTGAGATGAGGGGAACTTACTTCACTCAAAGGATTGTGAATCTTTGGAATTGTCTGTCCCAGAGGATTGTGGATGGTCCATCACTGAATACATTTAAGGACGGAATAGACAGAGTTTTGGTCTCTCAGGAAGTAAAGGGAAATGGGGAATGGGCAGGAAAGTGAAGTTAAAGGCCACAATCATATTGAATGGTGGAGCATGGCTTGAAGGGCCATTTGGTCTACTCCTGCTCCCATTTCTTGTGTCATTTGACCATGCAGTGGATCTTGAAGGGTCCCAATGTTGCCCTGTCATAGCTGACCTTACCCTTCATGTCGTCAGGGAGATCATCACACTGAGCAGCTTTTGTAGGCAGCCAATTTTCTTCAGCAGCTTAAATAGACTGGATTGAGATCATGTCAAACGTGAGTCTTCTAGTTCTGAAACCACACTGGGAATGAGGATAGGTGCTTTAGACTGCAGATCCTGGCTGATAAAGGGAAACACGGGCAAATGCTTTGCCCGCAATGCTCAGCAGGGAGATGCCTTGGGAAGCCATATTGAAAATTCCACAGGAAAATCATTAAAACTATTCACATTTATGTTTTTGCTTTTTTTCCCCCAAACTAAAAAAAATGCATTTAAGCAACATACTTTTGCAATGATTGGATTAGAATGCAAAAGAAAAGAATCTGGGTAATGCCAACAACAATTTCAATTTGGACAAAGCAGGAAAGTTACACAGGCCTAATGGCTGCCATGAATAAGGATTCCGAATTTAAAATTAAACTAATTTGTGATAGTTTATTTGTACCGCCTTAAGTTTTCATAAAGAGAGCAACATGCCATTTGCTTTTCAGAACATACTTGCCTTTTGGAGGTAATTGCTCAGTAACTAAGGTAGCCCACAATGTTCACATACTTCAACAGAGAAAATACATTGGGTCAATGTTGCAGCGGTAATGGTGTCAAAATAGTCAGCGTGCACCATCATTACTCCATTGAAACAAACAACAACTTCAAGAATGTGCAGAATAACATGGAAGTCCAGAAGTTGCTGTCATTGATTCTGCACTCCTCCAGGTGTGCTAGTAAGGTTCCTCCAGAATGCAATCCTCAAGCAACCAAACACACTCTCTCTTTAAGAACAGAAGAAATAGGAGAAGTAGGCAACTCGGCCCCTCGAGCCATTCAATATGATCAGTGCTGATCTGATCATAGCCTCAACTCCACTTTCATACCTGCTCCCCGTAACTGTTAACTCCCTTGTAGATTTAAAACATAACTCATTCTTGAATATATTCAATGACAAAGCCTCAACTGCTCTTTAGAGTAGAGAATTCCAAAGATTCACAAACCTTAGGAGAATTTCCATCTTATCTTCATCTTAAATGGGAGACCTCTTATTTTAAAGCTGTGCCCCCAGCTCTAGATTCCTCCACAATGGGAAACATCCTCTCAGCATCTATAGCCTTTCAAGCCCCCTCAGAATTTTCTGTTTAAATATCAGCTCTTATTCATCTAAACCCCAATGAGTATAGATCCAACCTGCTCAACTTTCCTTCTTAAGACAACCACTCCTTCCCAGAAATCAAAGTAGGTAGCCTTCTCGGAACTGCTTCCAAGGCAACTATGTCTCTCTTTTTAAATAAGTAAAAATGTATGCAGTGCAGTATGCCATGTACAGTTGTAGCAAGACTTCCCTGCAGTAAAGGACAATATTTAATTTGCCTCCTAATTACTTGCTATATTTGTACGGTAACATTTTGTGATTCATGTACGATTCATGTTTACGGCAACATTCAGCTGTCTCTCTCCATTTAATTAATATTCTGATCTTCTATTCTTCCTCCCAACGTGGGTAACCTCACATTCTCCTATTGTACTCCAACTGCCAAATTTTTGCCCACTCACTTCACCTATCTATAGCCCTTTGCAGACCCATTGTGTTGTCCTCTCAACTTGCTTTTCCATCGATCTTTTTATCATCTGCAAATTTGGCTACAATACATTAAGTCCTTGCTTAACATTGTACTTGCATTCCTGAAAAGTGCAACTTTAAATGAAATAACTAAGTGAATCAGATTTTCCCATAACAACCAATGTAAAAGTTGTAGTTTTGTTCTGTAGCAGCTTTCCTATCAGAAGAAAAAACTTTATACCCTGCAAGCTGAAATACTTTATGTTGCGAAATTCCTATATTCATAAATGAAATAACTTTTAAAATAAAATTTTAAAATATAAAAGAAATATGCTGACTCTTTCACTTATCCCCGGCTCACTGCCTCTCCTGCTTCCCAACCCTCCGGCTCCCCAGTTTGTCCACTCTCTCCCCTGAATCCTCGCTGTGAGCACGGGCTTGCGAGATGAACAGCAAGAAGCAGGAAGAGCAGCTTTGAGTTGCAAAGCTAAGCCACAAGCTGGACAGGCAGAGAGAGGGAGGGTCGGCAGTGAGAGGGAAGGTTAATAGCAGCCTTTTAAAGAGTGGCAAAAGAAGAAGTGAGAGAGGCAGAGGGGTTTTGGGAAGGAATTCCATAGCTGAGGGCCTAGGCAATTGAAGCGTGGCCATGAATGATAGAGAAGTGAAAATCAGGAGATGCACAAGATGCCAGAATTGGATGAGTACAATAATCCTAGCGGTTTATGGGGCTGGAGAAAGTTAATTTGAAAACAAGGACGAGAACTTTAAAATGATACAGTTGGCAGACTGGATGCTAATGTAGGCCAATGAGCATTAGAGTAATAGATGAACTGGACTTGGTGAGAGTTAGGATAAGAGCCAATAGGGTTTAAGATGAGCTCGAGGTTAAGAAAATGCAAGGAGGATGGTCGCCCAGGAGAGCATTGGGATAATCAAGTTTAGAGGCAAAAAAAAAGGGCATGGATGAGGATTTTTGCACTAGATGAGCTGAGACAAGGTAGGAGATGGGTGATGTTATGGACGTCTTGGGGATCACTAAGTGTCATTAAACTCACTGTTACATTGGCAACAAAATATGGGCTATTCTGACAAATTGAAATCATAACGAATAGAAAATACATTCATCCGAGGAAGAGTGATGTCCTTTAAGCATTTTTTTTTGTAAAAATGAGTTGTTCGTAGTTATTCAAATTCTCATTTAACCTGACCTACTCTCTTTGGATTTGTGTGAATAATCAAAAGTGCACTGGATCTAATGCAAGCTTCCATTCATTGTATTTGACATTTTCAGGGGAATACATGCCAGCTAACATCCAACAATGCAACTCTTTGTCACCAGTTGAGTGAAATGTGCTAAATTACAGTAATACTATCTTCAATTGGATAAAATATTATAAGAGTTTGCATGTTGTTCCAATTTTGAAATGCTAGTTTTGCAAAGGCAGAGATGAACATTTTTTTTTAACTGTCTTGATCCTTCACACAATACAAATTTTTGTGCATTAAGGATTAATTAGCGACAGACAATCGTTGCTAAAGTTCTGACATTCTTTAAGCCCATTAGTGCAAATTACAGTTTTGGTCTTTGTATCACAAGAAAGCTGTAGAACTTTTTATTGGAGGAAACCTAAAGCAGACTTATGAGCCCTACAACTGGAATGAAGAAAACTAAATTATAAGGCTATCCGAGAACTCTACCCTCTAGAGAACGGGGTGGTCAGATGGAACTCGATAAGTGATTTTTCAAGTTATTCTTTCATGGGATGTAGGTGTCGCTGGCAAGGCCAGTAAATGTTACCCATCTCAAATTGTCCTCAAAGTGGTGGCGGTGAGTCATTTTCTTGAACACCTGCAGTCTATCTGGTGTAACTCTTTAGAGTACAAACCCGTTTCCATCTGTTTCAGATGAAGTTACATTGTTTCATAGTTTGCCATTGTGAGATTTGAACTCTTGATCTGGGGGTTACAAACCCAGTACCATAACCACTTGGCTATTTAGGCCAAGCTAAAATGTTGTAACTCTTTTGAGTACAAATATGTTTCCATCTGTTCCTATTCAGATGAAGCTACATTGTTTCATAGTTTGCCATTGTGAGACCTGAACTCTTGATCTTGGGGTTACAAACCCAGTACCATAACCACTTGGCTGGTGCACCCACAGTCCTGTTGGTGCTGTGAAGATTTTCACAAGTATGGATATACTGAATCCAGGTAAGTTCCATCGGATATATGATCAAAGGATTAGGTGACAGTTCAAACTTAAGCTTGTCATAAAATAGCAAGTTTGTGCAACCGTTTAAAAAAAAATGGCATAAATGGAATGGGTCATTCAGCTGATGAAACAGAAAGCCAGTTTTTTTTTAGAAAGAAATGGATGAATTCTTACTAGGGAGGAGGGCACAGAGCCTTTGGTTCCAGAATCACTGAAGAACCTGAGGAAACTTTTGGGAGGATAAACTAGTTGGATTAATGGTCTTCCCCTGCATAAAACATGACTATATTTCTACATGCACCAACACAACAAAAATCATTCATTGTGTGAAACATTTATTGACATTTCAAAAGTGATAAGGGACACATACAAAATCACAGAAAGGCAAACAAGTTGATGAAGTAAAAGTTTTAAGGTTCTGGAATATGGTGCTCATCATGCAGATTTTTTTGTAGCTATTCAGGTCAAATGGAGCCTGCTTTATAGGGTGCAAGTAAGCATGATCTTATGGGTTTAGCAATTCACAGTGCTGCCTCATTTTGCTTGTAGCCATATGCAAAACTGAGAAACAGCTCACTCCATACTTAAAGCACACTGACTCCATTCAGAGACTGCTTACGTGAGCGTATGATAATCGTTCTAACAAAGGAACAAGTCGTTAGTGATCCATTTGTCTGTCTCATTAGTGTGGAATTTCCTGGACTGCACACACTAAAATGCTGTAAATTTATGCTTTTTTTTCCCCACAGATCTTGTCAATGGGAACTTATTGCAATAATATGTTGAAACTTGGTCTAAAACAGATAGAAATCAGTGGAAACCAATCAGGGCATGAAGAAAGGTGCAGAACATATGGCACCTCCTTTCTTTAAGTCTTTTGTTTTATTAACATTATAAAAAATAAAGCTTAAGTCATAAAACCATCATTTATGCACATTAAGCACAGCATGCTTAAGAAAATTGTTTTGCTTATAGCTTAAGGTAATACAGCATTTATAAGTGTGAGCTCAATGTGCAATAGAAAAATAAACCACATCTAATTTTATTTTCTGGAATGCGATGCAGCTCCTGTTGAATTGTGTGAAAGTGTTTAAAAAAAACCATATTATTGTCATTATTGAGCCTTTAACCTAAATACACCTATTCAAATTATCATAATCCTAATAGCTTTTAAATGATTCTCAGTAAATAACCCACAATGAATCACAAGACCTTCACCACAAAAGCTACTTCAGGCAAAAGTAATGTGGTATTTGATTTTAAAAAATCTTCAATATATTGTATTTATTGAAATACTTATTTCACATCCATATTTTCACAGGTTTGAACCCAAGAGCTAATGCACATTAATTCACCAAACGGGTACTAAGTACAGGTTAGGAAAATTGGGATCCACTTGCAAAGCTCCAACCTCCACCATAAGCAGAAATATACATACTGCTTTTTGATGCAGCAACTTGACTTTTCCTTATATCATGCAACTTTAAACAAAAGGATTCAACGTTCCCACCATTAAGTGGGTGCAAGGTTTAAGCTCCACTTCAAATAGCCCCAACAAGCGGAAACTTGAGCTCCAGCTCTAAATTCCTATTACTAATGGATGATTGGACCCCTAAAACATTCCACTGCATAGAACTAACCATCCAATCAGTCAATATAACCCGTTTGCGAAAATAATCAGCACCTTTTGAGACACCTTTTGAGAAATATTCCCAGGTCAAGACAACTCCCTTGAATGATCACAAGAATTATGTTACTAAATATTAAGAGAAAAATGAAATAAACAAACTGCTAGAAAAACTCAGCAGGTCTGGCATCATCTGTAGAAAGAGAAACAGAGTTAACGTTCTGAGTCCAATATAACTCTTCTTCAGAACTGGAGAGAGGTAGAAATGTGATGGGTTTTATGCTGTTGATAAAAGTCGGCGGTGGTGGGGGGAGTTAGGTGGAACAAAAGGGAAAGCCAAGGATAGTTTAGGGGGTGGGGGAGATTAAACACCAAAGTTGGCATGGAACAAAAGGCAAAGAAACAAAGCACTGGTCCACAGCAGGTGTTAATAACAAAATAAAGGTCAGCTCTGTCTGAAAGCAAAAACATGAAAACAAGACACAAATTGCACTTGGGGGAACAAAATTCAAAATGGAGGACAGAGTTCATGGTCTGAAGTTGTTGAACTCAATATTGAGTCCAGAAAGGTGTAAAGTGCCTAATCAAAAGATGAGGTACTATTCCTCCACCTTGCACTGGGTTTCGCTGGCACACTACAGCAAGCTGAAAACAGAAATGTGAGCATGACAGCAAGATGGTGACTTAAAATGGAATACGACCAGAAGGTCAGGGTCATGCTTGCAGATTGAATGGAGGTGTTCTGCAAAGCAGTCACCCAGTCAGCGTTTGGTGTCCCCAATATAAAGGAGATTACATTGAGAGCAGCGAATATAGTAGAATAAATTGAAAGTAGTACAAGTAAATCATGAATTCACCTGAATGATGCATTTAGGGCTTTGAACAATTAGGAGAGAGGAGGCAAAGGGACAAGTGTTACACCTCCTGCGATTGAATGGGAAGGTGTCTTGGGAAGGGGATAAGGAGTTGGGGGTAATAGAGGAGTGGATCAGGGTGTTGCAGAGGGAGCAGTCCCTTCGGAATGCTGACAGAGGGGAAGATGTGTTCATGCTGGCATCATGCTGGAGGTGGCAGCAGTGGCAGAGGATGATCCTTTGAATAGGGAGGCTGGTGGGGTAGAAAGTGAGGACAAAGGGAATTTTATTGTGGTTCTGGGAGGGAGGGGAAGGGACAAGAGTGGGAAATGGGTCTGACATGGTTAAGGACCCTGTCAGCCACAGTGGGGGGGAATCCTTGGTCTAGGGAAAACTAAGCCATGTCAGAAGGGTGGATATGGAGAGGATGTTTCCTCCCGAAGAAGAATCTAGAAGTAGGTCACTCATTTAAGGCAGAGGTCACTCATTTAAGGCAGAGGTCACTCATTTAAGGCAGAGGTCACTCATTTAAGGCAGAGGTGAGGAGAAATTTTTTTCTTCAGAGGGTTGAGTGTCTTTGGAACTCTTCTTCAAAAGACGGTGGAAGAGAGTCTTTGAATATTTTTAAGGCAGAGCTAGATAGATTCTTAATTAACAAATTAACAAAGGGGTGAAAGGTTATTGGGGGTAGGCAGGAATGTGGAGTTGAGGTTACATTCAGATCAGCCATGATCTTATTGAATGGCAGAGCAGACTCGGGGGGCCAAGTGGCCCATTCCTGTTCCTAATTCGTATGTTCATATGTTTGAAGCACCCTGGGTGGAAGGTAGCATCATTAGAACAGATGCAACAGAGATAGAGAAACTGGGGAGAATGGAATGGAATCCTTACAGGAAGCAGGGTGTGAGAGACAATGACGTTTTGTCATGTTTTGAAAAAAAATTGAAATCAGACCAAATATTGGTGTTTATTCCCATTTGCAGTGTAAAATCTGGTGGGAGCAATGCAGCCATTAACCAGGATATACCGCCAGAAAAATATATTTTCCTAGTTATGTAGTAGTAAAACAAAACCACCAACTTGATATGCAAATCTAAACATTCCAACCAACAAGATGGTCAGAACCAAAACTTAATTGTCTGCTTGAACCAAAAATGAATTCTCTGCTGCCAAGTCAAGCATGTACAGAATAATTCCTGAATAAATGAGAAATTATCAAGTTGATGACACTGTAAAGTTAACATTGTTCTATTAATTTATAAGCTTAAATTCTTCCTTACCTTAAGAATATTTTAGGTATATCCTTTACATGTTTTGAGCTGTTTTATAACAGAGGGAAATTCAACAGGTTTAAAAGTTTCTACCTAATTGCAAAAATATTCAGGTGCTTGCTGCTCAATACATTGTTTGCACCAAGTTTCACTCTTGTACGCCAAGTTTCAGCATTAAATCTGCCTAAAGCTGTGACTGAGAATTGTCAGTGATGTTTTGATTTTCTTTCTTAAACTTATTTCTTGCTTTTGTTATATTTGCTGACGTAAAAGGATGCAAACTTTACAAAATAGCTGTAGCCAAACTACATGTTCAGCTCAGATCAAAGCAAAATACTGAATACAAAATACTGAAACAGAAACAGAAAATGCTGGAAAAACTCAGCAGGATTAGCAGCATCTGTGGAGAGAGAAACAGAGTTAATGTTTCAAGTCATATGGACTCAAAATGTTAACTCTGTTCCTCTCTCCACAGATGCTGCTAGACCAACTGAGTTGTTCCAGCATTTTCTGTTTTTGCTAAACGTTCAGCTATTGTTTACAGCGTTTAAAGGACTCCATAGCTTCATACCTGACAGTAGTGTTGAGACAGTCAGAATTCTGAAATACATCATGGACTTGGAGGGGCTGATTTTAATGCTGTACAATTGGGTGGCTTTTGAATAGATCAAAATTGGGCAGAGTATCTGCTTAGATCCTCCAGACAAATACAACAGGCTAAATCTTCTGAGGACAACAATTACCATTGGGTTGCTAATCTGCTCCTATTTACCTACCTTGCATCAGAGCTCCAAATCCTGCCAGAACTTCAGAACTGGAACTCCTCTGAAACATGGAGTAAAGAGTCCTTCATAGTGCAGGAGCATCGGGGGAATTCAAACCACAACCCCTTTTTATGCACTAGCTGCTGTATTCCGGTAAGTTTAAATGCCCCGAAGCCACTTTGAGAAACTACAGAGAGAAGGTAGGTTTGCAAGGTAAGTGGGTGAGGGGGTAGGGCGGGTCAGGGAGTTAGTCAGGTCAATCAAGAGATTGGGGGGTAGTCAGGGAGACGGGGCAAGATACTCGGGGGATTAGTCAGCGGGTCGAGGGGTGGTTGCAGGGTTAGGGGGGCCGTTTTGTCATGGGGGGATAGTTGGGAGTCCAGTGGAGAGCCAGGGCAAGTCAGTAGTATAGATACCCAGGAGTTAGAACTAGTTTAATCTTTCTAACTTTTCCTGGGTAACTATTCTGGTAAACTGGAACCATCCGAAGTCTTCAACTTTAACAGTTTCAGAGGCTCCAGATGCAGGGTAATCATCCATCTGAAGTCCAAACTTCCTGGGTAATTCCTATATCATCAATGCTTGGGGCCTCCCGAGGGGTCCCGAGCACACCTCAGGCGGTACATCAGGGGGTGCCTCCATGGTACGATCATTAGGAAATCAGAAATTCTGGGCCAATGTCTCAAATACAAGCCTTTATTTGAACTAATTTGAAATCATAATTGAAATTAATACATTTTATCCATGAATTAATGAATACACTGCTGCTGGTGTTTTAACTCACACTAAGTCCCTTCATCCATAACCTTTGCTCACTGACTCACACTGGCTCCTGGTTAAGCAATGCTTTGACTTTAAAATTCTCATCCTTGTTTTCAAAAGCCTCCATATCCTCACTCCTTCAATCCTCATATTTGGACACTTCCCATTCTGGCTCTTGTAAGTGCTTTCACTCACTTCACCATTGATAGCCATGGCTTCAGTTGCAAAAACACCAAGCTCTGGAATTGCTGCCCTAAGCCTGCCCACCTCGCCTTCATCCTTTAAGACACTCATCAAAACCTACCTCCTTGACCAAATTTTTGGTCATCTGTCCCAATACCTCACGTGGCCCAGTGTCAAATTTTGTTTGATGCTATGAAATGACTTGGAATGTTTTACCATGATATAAGGTTCTGTACAAGTGCTGTTGTTTTGAAAGCTATAAAAGCAGGGCAACATCAGCCTCCAGGCTATCTTTATGGTTAGGCTGGGAAATGTATTTAAGTAATTCAGCCAAAATGGTTTGCATTAACACAATGTATTCCTCTGGCAGAATAGTGCCAAGGACAGCACCACAAATTCCCATATGTGGGTCTTTCATGTTTGGAGCATGAATGTACAAACAACACAAATAAAAAAAAACTAATCTAAGGCAAATTAATTTGGGGTCCTAGAGTTGGAGAAAGCCACTTCAGAAAATAAAATTAAAAATATATGGGTGTGTCAATTCTCCAAAGAACATATGGAAGCACTTTTGTTTTCCATTCATTTCAGTAACCATACTCAAAATAGATGCAATAGATTATATGTACATACAGGCACATCAATTTTGCCTCAAATGTTGCCACCCTATGCTTGTCGCTGTCTAACTCCCCAAGTGAAATATTCAATGCTAAAATGTGTCACACAAAATAAACTTTTAACACAAAGCTTCCTTAACGGACTGAAGTCAAGTAAATAATAATGGCACTCTGTTCTTGAAAGCATAAGTTAATTCAGAATTTAATTGTAGTTATTATGACTGCATTTCATAAAGACTACAATGCTGTTTCTTCTATTATTATTATAGCAGTTTGAAGCAGTATCACATTAAAAAAGAGAATATTTTACATTGAACCCAGGATAAAAGCTGAAACTAAATGACTCTATAAGGCCTTGGGATAGAATCACAAAACAAAGGCCTGTACTAACAGCCTATAAATATAGAGATTTTAACAGACACGATGCCACATGAGAATATGAAGATAGGAGAGATTACACTCCACACAATCAGATGGATAATGACAGTGCCAGGACTTTATCAACATTTATATAGCAAGTAGTTCCTCGATTTTATAACTGCAAATGAGAACACAACACATATCAGCAGCTGTCACATTACAATAGTCAACTCGCGTTTTAAAGTTTTTAATGAACATGCCCAATTTCTCCCTGTGCACCCTGGGAATTCAAATAATGCCTAAATCACACTCAGATGGTTCCATGGGCTTACCCAGAAAATCATACCAATCAGGAAGATAAAAACAAAAATAAAAACAAAATGCATGATTTGATCCCTTGTCTTTTAATGAGTTTGCTGTTCTAAGCCAAGGTGCTTGCAATAAGGTCACTACAATTAGCTTAAGCATTCCCAGTCTAAAGAATTAGGAGAGGGTGGAGGAGAAAATAATTCAGACAGCATTTTTGAATGTTAGCCAATGATCTTTGCTGAAAGTGGTCATGCATGGAAATCAGGCAATGGCAGGAATGGTCCGAAATGCAATCCTCCATGCAAAACTGCCTTCCAAATTTGCCTTCGCCTCAAGCAGATAACAGCCATTTCAACAAAGCAGATAACAGCCATTTCAACAAAGTACTAGGGGATGATATCTGCTCATGGAACAATAGTTCTATAGGGCTCAACTTTCAAAAGGGGAAGGAAAAAAATTGGTGAATAAGTTTTAGTCTTTCCATTATAGATAGACCAGATTGCAACCATTGGAAGCGTCTTCACTGGAAGACACACTACCGAGGGCAATTAATAAAATATGCAACTTCTAAGCCAACAAGAGAATGCACTGCAATTGTCCTTTGTTGCATTAAGTAACATGCACCAGGAGAGTGCCACCTGCCTCATTTACCCTAAATCTAGGTATTTAATTTTTTTTTCACCCTCTTGAATTAAAACATACTTGTACCCTATAATTTTATGAGAATAATTGTGAAAGTGAAGAGGCAAAGCTTTCAAATCACCGAAACACCAAAAGATCAAGTCTAAGTTTTTTTTATTCTTTCATAGGATGTGGGCATCACTGGCCAGGCCAGCATTTATTACCCATCCCTAATTGCCCTAGTTCAGAGCATTTAAGAGTCAACCACATTGCTGTGGGTCTGGAGTCACATGTAAGCCAGTCCAGGTAAGGATGACAGATCTTCTTTCCCAAAGGACAACAAATCGACAATGGTTCCATGGTCATCATTGGACTTTTAATTCCAGATATTTATTGAATTCAAATTCCACCATCTGCCATGGCAAGATTCGAACCCTCGTACCCAGAGCATTAATCTGGGTCTCTGGATTACAGTTTACTTTAAAAAATTTATGCATTAAGATTGTGGCTCTGAATGACTGGATGTGGACTATTGCCTACTATTTCTATGCATGTTGAGTTCCCAATTTCAGTTATGCTACAGTGAAAACCAAAAAGCAGAAATGACAAGTTGATGAGAATTTACACCATGGATAAAAAGCTATGTCCTGAGATAGTGGACAGAATCTCAAATTATTCCAGCTAGATTTTACATTTGTTTAAAGGTAAGTTAATGCCATGGCCATGCTTTAGACCTTTATTTATATAAAGATATACTTGACTAATCCAAAAAATACAATATGCAAAAAAGGCTGGCATAACTGTTATAATAAACTTATAAACCTTAGGCAAATGAAGTTAACAAATACAATCACTTTTTCTAAAAATAGGATTTTAGAAGTACATGAAATTTTTCTGCAAGTCCACTTGACAGTCATTCTTTTACTAACATTTCCACAAAGTGTAATAGTGTGATCCAGTTACAGATTTTGTTCATGTGATGTGAGCATCATAGTCATTCTGGGGTTTTTTTGCATTTTGATCTACATAAGCTGCTTAATTCAAATTATCTGATAACTTGAATTCTTCTTCTATACGGCAGTTTGAAAAGAAACTTTAAACGTCAATATACAAATTTGTCATCTACTCTATCACCTCTGGTGATGTGGAGTGAATAGCAGCTATTATTCTAGGAAAAATGTTAGCAAACAATGGTTCACAAAAGGTTCCATGGTTTGGATCAACTTCTTACTGTCACAAATTGGGACACCCTTCCTCTCCCACTGAGAGGAGAAGATGGCAACCTTCACTTGGCCCCTCTCTGTTACCGTAATTGTTCCAGCATGACAAATGCAATAAGATAGTCTGACCTCATCTTATCGGAAAAAAAAATGAATGCATTAAATTCTACTTAGTAGATCAGCTGCTTCCAAAATAACCACTCACGTTCAGGTCCACACAAAAGCAACTGGTGCTTCTAAAGAAAATACTGAAACTGGGTTGCCTTTTGTTCTGAGTTCAAAGATAACTTTGATGCTGATGAAACCACCATTTCTTACAAGAAACACAAACAGAATACCAGCCATCATCAACAAAAATTGCTGAGGTGGGGAGAGAAATAAACTACTTTTAGGATGGTTTGTTTAGCAAACTTTATGGATGAATTTGCTCTTGGCAATAAGAAACCACAATCACCGAATATTTAGAGAACTAACTGATCTTTGTGTTGAGTAGCTTGTAAACTGCTCAAGTTCCAATCATTAACTCGAATTTATATGATGCTTTTAATGAATAAAATTATTCCTACATAGATGATGATTATGAATGAATGTTGAGAAAAGGCAGGGATTAGGAAATGGGTTGGAAAGCTTGGCTGAACTGACCAGTACCAAGAAAACCTTTTCAAAGTTGGGTCAAGAGGTGGGGATGTGAAGAGGTTCAGGGGGAGAGCTCCAAAGAGCAAAACCAGTACAACAGAAGGCTATACCACCAGTGATGGAGAGAAGAGAAAGAGGGGCGAACAAAAGGCCAGAACAAGAAGGGTAGAGTATCAGAAGGGGTTATAGAGTTAAATGAACTTGCAGTAATAGATGGACCAAGTCTGGAGAATTTGATGTCCAAGAATTTTAAATTGAATACACACTAAATAGAGCACCAATATGAACCAGTGAGGGCAGGGTCAATGATTGGATAAGTGGTGCTGGATTGGAATGTTTCAGGTCAAGATGACCTTTCATCATAATTCTTCTGATAAATCATCTCGGCATGAGGAGTACTAACTCTGTTTCTCTCCACAGATGCTGTCTGACCTGCTGAGTATTCCCAGCATTTTTTGTTTTTAAGTTCTAATGATGGGAAGGGTCATATGCATTTCAATATTTGCTTTGATGTGGCAAATGATTTAGTGCCTTTGTAGAGTTTTGCTGTGCCATTTCATTAATATTGCTTCAGGCAAACTAGTAGATAATTGATTTTTTTTTGGTAAAGCAACTTCAAATTAACAATTGACAACAATCCCAGGGTGAAACATTGATAGTTATAATTCTGTCCATTTGCGGGGGTAATCTGTGATCATATAAAAGGTATATTGGCTTATCTTCTGCTTAGTGGATCAGCTGTTTCCTAAATAACCATACACTCAAGTTCAGGTCCACACAAAGGCGCTTCTAAAGAAAATACTGAAACTGGGTGTGTGTTAAAATTTTTCAGCGTCAACTCGCTGAACCTCCTACCTCCCCCTGGACCAAGGCCCCACCACTGAACATCAGGCCATTGTTTCCAGGACTGTTACTGACCTCATCTCCTCTGGAGATCTTCCTTCCACAGCTTCCAACCTGATAGTCACCCAATCTCAGATGGCCCACTTCTACCTCCTACCCAAAATCCACAAACAGGACTGTCCTGGCAGATAGATTGTGTCAGCCTGTTCCTGCCCCACGGAACTCATTTCTTGCTATCTTGACTCCATTCTCTCTCCCCTTTTCCAGTCCCTTCCCACCTACATCCACAATTCCTCTGACACCCTACATCATATCAACAATTTCCAGTTCCCTGGCCCCAACTGCCTCCTCTTCACCGTGGATGTCCAATCCCTTTACACCTCCATCCCCCACAGGGACGGTCTGAGGGCTCTCCGCTTCTTCTTCAAACAGAGACCCGAACAATCCCCATCCATCACTACTCTCCTCCGCCTGGCTGAACTTGTTCTCTCACTGAACAATTTCTCCTTAAACTCCTCTCACTTCCTCCAAATAAAAGGTGTGGCTATGGACCCCAGTTATGCCTGTCACTGTAATGGGGTATGTGGAACATTCCTTGTTCCAGTCCTACCACCCCCCCACTCCCCCACCCCCCACCCCCACAATTCTTTCTCCGGCACATTGATGACTGCTTCGGTGCTGCTTCATGCTCTCGTCTGGACCTGGGAAAATTTATTAATTTTGCTTCCAATTTCCACCCCTCCATCATTTTCATGTGGTCCATCATTGACACTTCCTTTCCCTTCCTTGACCTCTCTGTCTCAATTTCTGGTGATAGACTGTCCATCAATATCCTTTACAAGCCTTTTAACTCCCACAGCTACCTTGACGACAGCTCCTCACACCCCGCTTCCTCTAATTCCTCCATCCCATTCTCTCAGTTCCTTCGCCTCCGTCGCATGTGTTCTGATGATGCCACTTTCAAAAACAGTTCCTGTGACATGTCTTCCTTCTTCCTTAACTGAGGTTTTCCATCCACAGTGGGTGACAGGGCCCTGAACCGTGTCCCGCCCATCCGCCCTCACACCTTGCTCTCCCTCCCAGAACCATGATAGGGTCCCCCTTGTCCTCAATTATCACCCCACCAGCCTCCGCATTCAAAGGATCATCCTCCGCCATTTCCGCCAACTGCAGCATGCTGCCACTACCAAACACATCTTCCCTTCACCCCCCCCACCTCCCCCGTGGCATTCCGCAAGGATCGTTCCCTCCAGGACACACTGGTCCACTCCTCCATAAATTTTGTCTACCGCATTCGCTGCTCCCCATGTGGTTTCCTCTACATTGGAAAGGCCAAATGCAGACTGGGTGACCGCTTTACAGAACACCTTCGGTCTGTCCGCAAGCATGACCCAGACCTCCCTGTCGCTTGCCATTTCAACCTTGCTGTCATGACCATATGTCCATCCTTGGCCTGCTGCAATGTTCCAGTGAAGCTCAACGCAAACTGGAGGAACAGCACCTCATCTTCCGACTAGGCACTTTACAGCCTTCTGAACTGAATATTGAGTTCAACAACTTTAGATCATGAACTCTCTCCTCCATCCCCACCCCCTTTCCGATCCCCCTTTTTTCCAATAATTTATATAGATTTTTCTTTTCCCACCTATTTTCATTATTTTTAAATGTATTTCCATCCATTGTTTTAGCTCTACCTTTTAGCCTATTTTGATCCCTTCCCCCCACCCCACCCCCACTAGGGCTATCTGTACCTTGCTTGTCCTGCTTTCTACCCTTAATGTCACCTATTAGCACATTTCTTAATTAATATCACCACCGTCAACACCTCTTTGTCCTTTTGTCTATGACATCTTTTGACAATCTTCACTGGCCCTCTATCCATCTCTACCTGTATCCCTCCCCCCCTTTAAACCAGCTTATATTTCACCTCTCTTCCATTTTCCCTTAGTCCTGTTGAAGAGTCTTACAGATTCGAAACGTTAACTGTATTCCTCTCCGCAGATGCTGTCAGACCTGCTGAGTTTTTCCAGGTATTTTTATTTTTGTTTTTGTTTTGGCTTAACTGCAATTTTTTATATTCCATTTAGGTACTAGATAAATAAGATCTGTTACAACATTGTTGACTAATAAAGAATTTTACATTTCCAATTCTACAAGAACCCACAAACATGCGGATGCAACTGGAGACGCAATCCAACAATATGTCTAGCCTTCGAGCACATACCCTGCTATAACTGCTATAAGGCGTCTTCTTTGAACAGCAAATGAGAGATTAATAGTTCTTTTGAAAGTATTTCACTCAAACTTTGACAATTACGTACTTTGAACATTATGTACTCACGAACAGTTCCAATAATAATCAACATTCAAATATACGTGTTCTTCATCTGGAACACGCTTCATAAATGATCACCAGAACTCTCAAAATTAAACAGCTTTTGATAATGAAATAAAATCCACTTTTGGCCTCGTATGGAATGAAGTTCAAGAATCTAACTGTAGCTCAACCGATTTGCTGGAACACCCCTGTTCAACATATGCTCAATAATCCAGTAACATAATATGCATACACAACCCAAAATGCAGAATTTTCTAATCTTTTCTTAATTGCAAACTATTTCTCAAAACTGAAGAATAATAAAAACTAAACCAATGAACCTAAATTAGAAGAACATGCATTTCAACCTTTTAGGACATCATACATTCTCCATAGCAATACTGAACATACCAAAACTACAAACCGCAAGCATCACAATTTGCGGAAAACAAAATTATACCAATGAAAATTAGAGCACAGTTGAATAGAAACCAAAGGATAAGCAGATCAAAAGCAGGCCCATCATTGGATCAATAAATTCACATAGCAAGCACAAATAAATTAATGGTTTTACGAAGAGTAAATCATGTTTGACTAATTTGCTAGAGTTCTTTGAAGACGTGACAAGCAAAGTGGATAATGGGGATCCTATAGATGTAGTATATCTGGACTTCCAGAAGGCCTTTGACAAGGCGCCACACAAAAGATCAATACACAAGATAAGATCATACTGAGTTAGTGGTAATATATTAGCTTGGATAGAGGATTGGCTAACCAACAGAAAGCAGAGAGATGGGATAAATGGATCTTTTTCTGGATGGCAAGCTGTAACTAGTGGGGTGCCACAGGGCTCGGTCCTTGTGTCCTATTTACAATCTATACTAATGACTTGGATTCAGGGATAGAAGGTACTATAGCTAAATTTGCAGATGACACCAAAATAGGTGGGAAAGTAAGTTGCAATGAAGAAATAAGAAATTTACAAATGGATATGAACAGGTTAGGTGAGTGGGCCAAAATTTGGAGTTTAACGTGGATAATTGTGAGGTTATCCATTTTGGTCAGAAGAATAAAAAGGCGACTTATTATTTAAATGGAGAGAAACTTCAGAATGCTTCATCGTAGAGGGATCTGGGTGTTCTCATATGAATCGCTGAAAGCTAGTATGCAGGTACAGCAGGTAATAAGGAAGGCAAATGGAATTTTGGCATTTATTGCTAAAGGAATAGAGTATAAAAATAGGGAAGTGTTGTTGCAGCTGTACAAGGCATTCGTGAGACCGTACCTGGAGTACTGTGCACAGTTTTGGTCCCCTTACTTGAGGAAAGATGTAGTTGCACCAGAGGCGGTTCAGAGGAGGTTCAGTAGATTGATTCCAGAGTTGCGGGGCTTGTCTTTTGAGGAGAGATTGAGCAGTTTAGGCCTATACTCACTAGAGTTTAGAAGGATGAGAGGAGATCTAATTGAGATATATAAGATGTTAAAGGGGATAGACAAAGTAGACGTGGAGTGAATGTTTCCCCTTCTGGGGCATTCTAGAATGAGGGGCCATAGTTTTAGACTAAGGGGTGGTAGATTTAAATCAGAGCTGAAGAGGAATTACTTTTCTCAAAGGGTCGTGAATCTGTGGAACTCACTATCTCAGAATGCAGTAGATGCTGGGATGCTGAATAAATTTGAGGAGATAGACAGATTTTTAATTAGTAACGGGTTGAAAGGTTATGGGGAGAGGGGCTGGAAATTGAAGTTGAGGCTGAAATGAGATCCGCCATGATCGTAATGAATGGCGGGGCAGGCTCGAGGGGCTGAATGACTTACTCCTGCTCCTAGTTCTTATGTTCTAATTAATGTAAGGGCAGCAGACACAAGGGAACAGCACTGCCTGGAAGTTCCTGTCCCAGTTACTCATCATCCTGAGTTGGGAATATATCTCCGTTCCTTCACTGTTGCTGGGTCAAAATCCTGGAACTTCCTCTCTAACAGCAACGTGAACTGCACGGTTCAAGAAGGCAACTCATCACCACTTTCTCAAGGGCAATAAATACTGGCTTAGCCAGTGACACCCACATCACATGAATGAATTAAAAAAAGAGATGGGGGAAGGCCAGATTTTAGTCTCAATGTTTTGGGGAGTCACGGCAGATCAGTATCAAATTTCTAGGGCAGGGGATGGAAAGAGAGAGAAAGAGAGAAGCTGGGAGTGTTTTTTTTTTGACAGAGGGGCCTGATTCAGCCAAGTGGGTGCTGACCAAGTCATGCACACAAATTAGCTTTCAGTAGGGTGAAGCAGAAGAAATGCCCAGGTGCACATTTTGGTCTCGGAAGTTGGGGTTTGGGAGACAGCCAAGAGTGTTTAAAATGGCTGCTCTATCTTATGTTACATGGGCACACAGCAATGATTTCCAGCTGAGTATCATCGTCCTTCAAAAGTTCCAGGAGTCCACTGACAAGGCACAGTGCTTGAAATAATGTCAATGACGGTCAGGGAACATGTGGGTACATCAGGTATATACAGATACACATACATATATGTGAAAATGTTAATTTATTCACAGTTCCACATTATACACCCAACTATGAATTCTGCCATGAGCCAAGGGCACAAATAAAAGTTGTCAACTTAATTCATCAAATTAATTACAAAAATATAAATGTTTTCAGAGATAAATCCACATTGAGATAAAGCAGCATCCTCTGCTGTTCCACAATCATTGCACAAACCTGGTCACAGAAACCTCCTTTTAAATTGTAAACAGTAGTGCTGTCTCAATCTACCTGTATAATGCAACACTTTAAACAAAGAAACCAGATTCCTGGACTACTGCAGGATACTGGATTTACACAGAAATTGTCTAAAATATTCTGACATCCCACAAAGGAGCTTTATCAATTTTTTTTTCAAATGCTTCATGCAATTTGAAGTACTTGAGTTTAACTTCATATCTGGTAAGAAAACTTAATACTGTACCCTACATCCATTTTAATTGATTCATGAAAAGTGGGTGTCGTTGGCAGCCACATTATTAACCATTCCCAATTTGGACTTAACTGAGTGGCTTGTTAGGCCATTACAAGAGGGCAGTTAAGAGTCAACCGCATAGCTGTGGGTCTGGAGTCACATCTAGGCCACACTAGGTAAGGATAGCTGATTTCCTTCTCTAAAGTATATCTGTGACACCGGTGATTTTTAACAATTGAGTAGTTGCATGGTCACTGATTGCAACTTTTTATTCCAGATTTATGAACTAAATTTAAGTTCTCCAACTGCAAGGGCAGATTTTGAACTTGGGTCCACAGATCATGATTCCAGCCTACTAGCCCAGTAACATAGCCACAAAGCTACCATTCCTTAACAAACAGTAATAAACCATTGAAATACAAGAAACTCATACAGTTGCAATATGTAACAAACAATGCCTTCCTTTAAACAAGGAAATGTTCAATGATTGAGACCATCCGTTCAGCTACCTCTGCTGTTTCCTTCCCTTCTCCTAGCTCACCAGGCCAAATTACCTCTAAGGCTTCACATGTCCTAATCATAAATCACACCGTTCTTTAGTTTCTTTCCGAGTTCATTGTGACCAAGAGACCCACCTCCTGCTTTCTTGACCCCATTCCCACCAAACTGCTGACCACCCAATTTCCAATCCTGGCCTTCATTTTAACTGATTGTTCTCTCTCTTCAAACACCAGCCCCTCTGTTTCCTATCTGCCATCATCACCCTTCTCAATTAGAAGGAAATATGTTTGAGCCCTATCCTCTGTCCTTGCAAACTGCCATTCCAAAGACCTTGAATGCGCCATCACCTCCCTAGCTCATCTTTTACCAGAATTTCATCTTTGAATCCCTCCAATCAGAGTTCCACTCCTACCACAATGCTGAAATGGCACTCAACATCACAAATGCCATTCTATGTGACCCTGGTAAATTATCCTTCTTCATCCTTCTCAACCCGTCTGCAGCCTTTGGCACAGTTAAACCATATCCTCCTCTGTTAACATCTCTCTTCCAACGTACAACTTCTTTCCCTACTCTCAAATCAGTACCACTGGAGTCCCTCAAGGATCAATTCTTGGCCCCTCCTATTTTTCATCTACATGTTCCTCTTGACAAAACCAGCTGGGAATACATCTGTTTCCACATGTACGCTGGCAACACCCAGCTCTACCTCACCATCAACTCTCTAAACCCTTCCTCTGTCTGTAATTTATCATACTGCTTGAACATCCAGTACTGGATGATCAGAAATTTCCTCCAGCTAAATAATGGAAAGACTAGAGCCATTGCCTTTGGTCCCTGCCACCAATTCCATCGCACTGTTTGGCAACTGTCTGAGGCTGAACCAAACAATTCAGAGCCTTGGTGTCATATTTGAGATTGAGACGAGTTTCAGATCAACAAGATTGTCTACTCCCACCCCCCTAACATTATCCAGCTCCACCATTGCCTCAACTCATCTGATGCTGGAACCCTCATACATGGCTTTGTTATCTCTACATTTGACTATTCCAATACTCTACTGGCCTGCTTCCCATCTTCCACCTCCATAAATTTGAGCTAATCAAAAATGCTGTTGACTGTATCCTAACTCGCATCAACTCCCATTCACTCATTATCTCCGTGCTCGCTGAACTATAAAGATTCCTGGTCTGGCAACATCTCACTATTAAAATTGCTCTATGGCCTCGTCCATCCTCACCTCTGCAATTTCTTCCAGCTCTACAAGCCTTTGAAATATCTGTGCTCCTCCAATTTTGGCCTCTTGCAAATCCCCTATTTTAATCATTCCACATTGGTAGTTGCGCTTTAAGCTCCAGGATTCCAGTCCTCAACCTCCACCCCTCTTCTCCTCCTTTATGACACTCCTTAAAATCTACTCCTTTGACCAAGCTTTTGGTCATTTGACCTGAAATTTCCACTATGGTTCGATGTCAAATGCTGTTTGCTAACTCTCCAGTGAAGTGCCTTCAGTTGCTTTAAATGTGCTATGTAGATGCAAATTGCTGTTGTTAACAACTGTGGCTGCTGATGATTCCCAGATAAAATCAGATACAGCATCATGATTTAGCAAGATCAGTAACTTCTACCACAAATTTCTCCATGTTGTCCACTAGTCTTATCACAATTGAGCTTACTCAAAAACGTCCTCCATTTTTAATTGAAATATCCCACAATAGGCAAAGTGGGGATTCAAACACGGTGCAACCAATACTCAATGTTTGTTACTAGCAGCTTTTGGTACTTGCCAGTGATGAGGATGTGTGCCCACTTAGGGTTTGTTTTGCAGCAGCACTTCATAAGAACAGGGGCGGGCAATTCAGCCCCTCAAGCCTGCTCTGCTTTTTGTTCAGATCATGTCTGGTCTGCACCTCAATTTCATTTACCTGCTTTTGCTCTAAATCCCTTGATACCCTTCCCTAACAAAATTTGATCTAAATCTTGATAACTCAATTGTCCCATCATCCACAATCTTTTGTAGAGAAAGTGTTACAGATTTCTCCTATTCTGTGAAAAAGCTTTTCCTCATTTTGATCCACTTCATCTGCACATGAAGCTTCTTCATCTCTAGTGTCAAGTGCAATTAATTTAGAACATTTCTTTTGACTAAATGTAAAAGAATCCTTAATTTATACTAATTTGTTTTAGATCAGTGTAGAGTTTGCTGATTGGAATACTTATTTGTTATAGTTAATGGGTTGTTAAAATACATCATTAATCCTTTAATTGAGTAGCAAAGATTTTATTTATTTTATAAGGTTTCTTTTTACATTTAGATTGATGCAGTGATCATACTACTGAACTTTGCAAGTTGTGTCTCAATTGTTCTATAGAAATTGATGATTGCTACTTCAATTTTTTTCACTTATAACTAAATGGTTTTGCTTTATACACCCCGTTTGCTCAGTTTTTCAGCCTATAGCACTGTTCAGAGACTGGTCAGCTTGGCTTAGTTGATATCATTCTGACCAGTCAGGTGTTTACGTATTCAAGTCCAAGACCAAGATCTGATCATATAATCTAGCTGACAATTCAATGGAATACTGTCGGAAGTATAATTATTTAGATGAGACATGAAAACCAAGGTAAGGTATTTAAATTTAAGAAAACAGAGATATCTTGCTGGCCAACCTACACCCCTCAACCAACATTACCAAAAACTGATCATGTAGCATTCATTTGCTTTTTATGGGGTGTTGCTGTTTTTGCCTGCAATTTGCATACTTGAAATCTAAATTTGTTGGCTGTGAAATACTTTGAATATCCAGAAGACAAGAGCTATATACAGTAAATACAAATGTAATTGGTCATGCTTTCAGCTGCCTAGGCCCTAAGCTCCCATCCTAAACCTTACTCTCTTCTTCTAAGAATCTCCTTAAAACCCACCAGGCTACTGAGGCTGCAAAAAGGCAAACCAAGCACTAGAGTTTATTTCTTGAGGAAAGAAATTGAAAAGTAGTTAAGTTATGCTAAACTCACCAAGGCTCCTTAGAACCTCCTTCCAAACCCATCACTGTTAACATCTAGAAGAACAAGGGCAGCAGATAGATGGGAACACCACTGCCTGGAAGTTCCCCTTTAAGCCGCACACCATCCTGACTTGGATATATATCGCCATTCCTTCATTGTCACTGGGTCAAAATCATGGAACTCCCTCCCTAACAGCACTGTGGTTGACCCTACAACACAGGGACTGCAGTGGTTCAAGAAGGCAGCTCATCACCATCTTCTCAAGGGAAACTAAGGGTGGGCAATAAATACTGGCCCAGCCAGCGAAGCCCACATGCCATAAATGAATAAAGGAAAAAAAATCTCAGTTAGACCACATTTGTGTACAATTTTGGTTGCCATATTATAAAAAAGGATCCAGAGAAACTGGGAAAAGTGCAAAAAGGATTTACAGTGATGATGTCAGAAATGAGGTTACAACTGTCAGGAAAGAGTGAACAAGCTGAGAATCTTTTCTCTTGAAAAGGCTGAAGGATATCTAATACAGACCCTTATAATTATGAAAGATTTTGATAGAATAGACACAAAGTACATCTCTGCTTGTGGGGAAAAGCAAAACCAGAGGCAATCAAATGAGGTAGCCACCAAAGAATCAAATAGAGAATTCAGAACAATCTCATTTAGCGGAGAATGGTGAGAATTTGGAACTTGCTACCAGAGAGAGTGGTTGATATGACTAGGACAGATGCAGTTGAGGGCGGGGGTTAGATTAGTTTATGAGAGAGAAAGGAATAGAGGATTATGTTGATGAGGAAGGAGAGGAGGAGAATCGAATGCAACATAAACACCAGCATGGATTGGTTGGGCCGAATGACCTATGTACTTTTTGGCCAAGTATTTGGTCACCTGTCTCAATATGTCTCACTGTGGTTCCTGTCAAATTTTATTTGAAGTGAAGCACTTTGGGATGTTTATTACATTAAAGGTGCTATATAAAGGTAAACCCTCATTAATTTAAATATAATAATACAATAATACAATAATCCCTATGATCTTAACTGTTGCAAAATTCTAACTGTTGGGACTGGGCAAAGATTTTTGCAAGCTTATTATTGCTGGAATGAAAATAATATACTTTGATGAAGTGCGTAGGTAAAGTTTCTCTCTATCAAGAGCTGGGGAAAAGATAAGTGTACTTCACAATCAGGGTCATCATCTCATCAACACAATGTTTCCCTGAGGCTCGCCACAAAGGGGCCAGGTTTACTTTAAAATATGTTGTTTTCCTTAAACATTAAGTTTGTTTGTTTTATTTTCTAGTTTGACTATTGATTAAAAACGTTTTTCTGAAGGGAAAACATTTAATTATAATCAGATTAACTGAAGCATGGCTGCATAAAACTACTGCTTGCATAATATTCTTTTTTTTAATTATACATGGAGGAGGGCAAGGACGGTTGCTGCTATTACAACTTGATATTCAGCCTCTTGTAGGGAAATTTGGATTCATTTGCCCATTGCAAATTGCTCCACTCTTATTAAACACAAATTTTGGGAACCTCCCAAATAAGGAGGGTGGCAGAAATCTGCAGAAGGGAGGCTGCTTGAGAAATGGAGAATATTTAATTTGTAACATCTTGTACATCAGACAATGCCCAGAACAATGAGGAACTACAACAATATTGTAGTACCTTTAGCATGATAAAACATCCTACTGCCATTCACAGGGGTGTAATCAAAGAAATATCCTGAACTAATAGCTGATTCTAATAGGAAATGTTTTCATGTTTGTAAGTTGAGATATTTCATTATGAAATTCTTACAATTGAAAATAACGGATGGAGGGGAGTGGGGGCAACCCCTGGACCATCTAGGCTCTCTCATACAATCATAACGTCTTATGCATCATAATTACTCCTTATCCACTTGTGCCATGCAATCTCCCGACAAGTGAAAAAAAAGCAGAAAAAAACCCAGACCAATTGGAGGTGGTAGTAAATTTAAAACATCCCTCTCATACACATTTAGACAATCAAAGCTAGTTCAAGAGATTACACAGTCACAGATTTATATTACAAGGCACCTAACTTATAGAAAATGTAGGTTGCCCTAGCCAGAAACAGATCCCATTTTCTCAAAAGAATACAGCAAATCACTGAACAAACTGACAGTTGCACAGGTACTAAATGGGAAAAGAAAAACTGTGGAACATCTAATTACTGCTATAGAACTTATCCATATAAACACAATCTGTTCTCATCAACATTTTATAAACCTTGATCAAATCATCAAGTCTAAACTGTTCTAAGGCGTACAGGCCCAGCTCTTTGAACCTATCTAGGTAACTAAGGGCACTTTAACCAGGGAATTAATCTTGTAGTCCCCACTCCTTTTCAAACCCAGGAGGAGGTCATGCCTGAATGTTAATCTGTCTTTCTTTTTAACAGTTACTCACTGACCTGCTGTCTATTTCCTGCACTTGTTTCAATTTGAGATTTTCTAGCATTTGCAGTTTGCAGATGCATTTTCCAATTTGTACCAAAATTGCTGGTTTTATCTAACGCTTTTCCCCTCTTATTCTTGAAATCATTTTACTGTGTTTTCTATAATTTGAACTGGGGAATAAACCTCAACTCCGTATTAACTTTTCTATCTCACTAGTACAAATTACACAATGTCACACGTTTTTATCTCCTCGGCTCTTCCCTTTTTAAATATTTTTACATGAAAGTTAAAGTTGAATATTCTGAACAAGAGGTCAGCCAACAAAATGTCTATAACAAGGCCACTCCATCTTGAGGAGTTCTGCCTTTCCAATAATACAAAAGGAAGAAGTTTTTCTTGCATTTAGTTCAAATATGAAATAACAACATGATAGCATTGCAGGCCCCAAAATGCAAATTTCACCTTCAGGTGCTTTGGTCCATAGCATATTGAACTGGCAAGGATAAGAAAAAAATGAAAAAGTAGCTATATCCTGAAATTAAGACAATTTCTTGGATCAGATTTCTTCTGCCTAAATTCTCCCTCACTAATAGAGAAACAACATAAATGTTCTGGCCTACTCAGAACACATCTTTGCTCGGATATAGTAATCTAATCTCAGAATGAAACTGCATATTTCAAGCTTCCCTGTTTAAAATAATTCACCAGTAGATATCCTTCATTCTCAGTTTTCCTTTTAAATGCATATCATTTTGAGCTTGCACATTGTGCTTTACAGTACATGAAACATTTTTGCTAAATTTTTCTTCAGTGTTTCTGACTTAGTTTTCAATGCTTTTCAACAAAGGCTCAATCACATCTGCATAGAAATTTCTATGGAGTACATAAAAGGCTTCGCCAAATGTAACCTATGCAAGATATAACATCCTGTATATCCTGCCCACATTCTATTTTTGGAAACTGAAAATATCTTTCAAATAGATGATTCATGGAGTTTATGGCTAGAGATGACTACGATCAACAAATCTATCAACACCCTCATGATGCAATGAATCCTTTAGTAACCCGTAATATTGTGAATCTTTCAGTAGCAAGAATTTAGAGTGTACAAGTTATAAATTAGTACAATTCTCCAGTTTTATATACATTAGCAAAATAAAATTTCCCCAATTTTCATACAGTACCAAGAGAGATGAAATGGGGGAAGTTACCTCAGAAAAGCAGGAGGTCTTATAAGCTACATTTTGATTTTGAAGAAAAATTGGAGGGTTTCCATGAGCATATGAGAGACTCCACATAATCACAATATTTGTGAAATTTTAAAGAGTGCATTTTTAAAAATCTCGCCATCTTTGAAATCCAATCGATATTTTCCAATCCTGGATAACCCCCGCCTGCCACTAAATAGTTCAGATAGAGGCAGCAGAGTTCAACTTGTACTTTAAAAACACAAATATCTTCATACACAAGGTCTAAACTGAATACAGCTTATGCTGGTTTCAAGTTCTGCTGCTATCAAATGTTAATGCTTTGTTAACCAAATTACTATTTTAATACTAAGACCTTTCTCATGTATCAGCAGCTGAAATTTTTGATCAATAATAATCCTCTCCCTAACTGTCATGAGTATCTAGATAGGTACAAAAAAGTTGTTTTGTTACTTTTGTGCAACATTGCAGTAAGCTTGGAAACAATAGCAAATAGGTGGAATAAATAAACTTCACTAATTGTCTTTGGTATTTGTTTTTAAATTGGAAACATGCACTTTAGTGGATTGCCTAACATTACAGCTGGCTTCAACTGAGGCTAGAGGATCTGCATACAATGCATACTAGTTAGGGCTAATAATCTGACGAAGCCTGTCACAAACAAATTTACTTAAAGAACATACACGCAGGTTTCTTGATAACAGAAAGGCTATATTAATCAATTTTCCTCCTCAAATTTCATCTGGTTTTGAAAGGAAAAAACTCTCCCCCTTCCCCGCCCCCAGCACCCCACCGCACCACCCCCCAGCCCCTCAACCCACAAGACATAATCATGACACTCTGTTGAAAATGGTTTCAATACATGAAATAAAACATATCCTTACCACAATTGCTGGAGACAAAGTCTAGCTGCGCAGCCATTGAATCAGCTTTTTTAAAAAGTATCTGATTTCAAAGAAAAAAAGTCCAATGAAATGTCTGGACGGTATAACAGTTGCATATGCTTATTCAAGTCCAGTGGACTGTTTAGCAATTATAAGGTAGTCTCCCTGCAACGTTTAACAGGAGACTAAATGGGATGACTTGTACAGGAAAGGAACAAAGGTTAAAATGAATGAGTGAGAAGTAGGCTAACAGAGGTGTGGCAGCTGGAACCTGACTGGGCTACGTCATGTAATTAGGACTTTGGCAAACAAAGTTTCCTGTATTCGAAAACTACAGATAGACTTAACCTTTGTGAGAGCAAGAGCCAATCACGTCAATTTATACTAAAGGCCACTGTTGGTAAGAGGTGGCAGTACCACATCATATACAGTAAATTATTATATTACAAACCATAATGCACAGTGGCAGTAGACTAACAATGTGCTGCAGCCATCTGCACTAGGTCAGAAACTAGTTTATTAAGCTCAAAGCAAAATTTGAGATGAGGATAAAAAATGTTCACTTGTAACAAATTAAATGTTAGAGAAATGTGTACTATGCTTAAAATGAACAGCATATTTTCTCCTGGAGGGTTAAAATTTCATTCATAATTTCTAGCAAAGTTTGTTTGAATAAACCACAGTAGTTAGCAAACTAAAACATTATTTTTTCTGATGTTGTAATAACCTGAAGCTTAACCTAAGTAAACCAGCAATTCTATTTATCATAGAAATGCTGTCTCTTTTGCCACCCCTTTCCCTCCACTTCCTAAAAGCAACTATTCGTATAAACACTTTTTCTGCTGTGTGGACTGGGTAGGTTATTTGACACTGCCCACATAAACGATTAGTAATAAATAAACAAGGGCCCAGATCTAGCAGTTAGAATAATGGTCAGGCTATCAGCATTACTAAATTAAATAGCAACTGCCAGCCTCCACACATGCACAGTCAAACACAGAAATCAGCAAGTTACTGTCTGATTTGCCGTGCTCTTCCTCAAGTTTAACTGCACCGATACTTCAGTGAGGCACTCGACATTCAAATATACGAAGGCATGAAATTGGGGTGCTTATCCATTAGATATCCACTAAAGACATCAGAAAAAGTTAGAAGTTAAACATCAAAGTATGTGTGAATTTTTAAACTGTGATCAGTCTTAATTACTGCCCAGCATCTTCAACAAGTGCACAGACTTATTCCTTCAGAACTTAAATATTAATGGAGATATTTTAATTTTGTACATATTTGTATTTTTATCTCTCAATCTCATCTGTCTTTCCCTCTTTATTTCACTCTCTGTACATGATTTCACATTTAATTAAATATTCTAATTTGCAACCCCTGGTTTAGACTCTGCATGCCTCAGTAAAAATTCATTTGTGTATACGCCATCGTTTGCCTTGTTCATAGAGGTCCCGGATATCCCTGGAGAGGGTACCACACTGCTTTGACTGTCTGATAACCCCAAATCACAACGCAAAAGCCCACTGGAACATTGCAGAAGGCCAAGGACAGACATGTGGGCATGAAAGCAGGGTGGTGCATTAAGAAGGTCTGGGTCATGCTTGCGAACAGACTGAAGGTGTTCCGCAAAGCGGTCACCCAATCTGCGTTTGGTCTCTCCAATGTAGAGGAGACTGTATTGGGAGCAGCAAATGCAGTAGACAAAATTGAGGGAAGTGCAAGTGAGGTGCTGCTTCACTTGAAAGGAGTGTTTGGGCCCTTGGACAGTGAGGAGGGGGTTAGTAAATAGGCAGGTGTTGCACCTTCTGCGGTTGCATGGGAAGGTGCTGTGGGAGGGGGATCAGCCCCTACACCTGAACCCCAGGTGCTGGTGTTCCCATACGTCTGCTACCCTTGTCCTAGAGCTTTTCTCCTTCAAAAGGCCGACAGATTAATAATATTGTGCTAAGTGGGTTTCTTTTTGGGATTCCAGAATAAAATATACTCATCGAGACTTGTAAATGATCACTATTGATTTGGAATACCGATACTCCAATTGATGGCAATTCTCAAAGCTCCACTCAATTATTTAAAATCTATGAAATTTAAATGCATTTCCCATTTTTATAACTGATTAGCTAAAAAGGTCCTCACGTACTTTTGTTCACATAACATTAAAACATTGAAGAACATCCTCATACTTCCTAATTTTCTAAAACTCTGCATATAACTGTAAATAACTGAATTTAATAATATTGAGGGTAAACAATTGAAGCTTTTGATGCTCAGGTTTAACTGATACTGTTTACATTCATATACTGACCAATCAACAAGCTAACTGGTCATTAATCTTCAAATAAACATCCTCATCCTGCTATATATTCATCATCTCTATGCCATGGTAATGGAAACTAGCAGCAAGCTGAGCTAATCTTAGACTCTTGGATTGACCCCGACCTCATCATGGTATCTCATGTCGCATGCAGGGTTTAAGAATACCACTACACACATTATTAATTTATCAAGTTTGGTACAAAATAAGTAATCACATTTTAATACATTCTACAACATGGGTACAGTAACTTGGGACCAAAACCATGCCAGATTTCAATCTTGCCAGATTTCAGGTTGGGTGCTTCAGGTCAAGCTGAGTCAGGTGGGGTCAAGGGGCACTCGGAGTGCAAGGATAGACCAATGTGCAAGCGAAGGGAATAACTAGTCATGCGCCATACTGTGCCAATGCAGCACCTAGCCGAATTGTCCAGGTAAGCTTTTTTTTTATTTTAAATTAAATTGATGCATAGCACATTTTAAAAATGTCTAGTTTTCGGACAACTCTGGTTTTTGGATAACTCCGATTTTTGGACAGCTGAATTTGAGATACTGTACTGTACTTGGTTTCAAAGGCATACATTCAGGCAATGGTCTTCTTATCTCACTAGCCTCAAAGCTTATTACTTGGCCTATAACCTGCCTTAGCGATTAAATGTAGTTTCCTTATAGGCCTCCCAATATGCAACTTGTAGGGTAGATATAGAGAACCAGTTGATGTAGTATACTTGTGTTTTCAAAAGGCATCCAAAAAGGTGCCACACTTATGTTTGTTTAACAAGACACGGGCTCATGTGGTTGTAGGCATTAGCAAGGATCAAGGACAAAAAAACGGGGAGTAGAAATAAATGAGCCATTTTCAGTTGCAGCATGTTATTAGTGGGATTGCCACAGGATCAATTCAGGGGCCTCAGCTATTTACAATATATATTAATGATCTGGAAGGGCCAGAGTGTAATGTATTCAAGTTTACTTACAAAGCTAGGTGGGAAAGTAAGCTGTGATGAAGGTGAAAAAACTCTGCAAAAGTAAGTTGGCAAGAAGTTGAAGAAGCTGGCAGATGGATTATAATATAGGGAAGGAAATGTGAGGCTATTCACTTTAATAGGTAGAATAGAAAAACATTTTTTTAAATGGCAATAAACTACTAAATTTGATGTTCAGAGGGATTTGGATGTCCTTGACAAGAAACACATGCAGGTACAACAAGCAGTTAGGGAGATAAATGGTATGTATGTTGGCCTTTACTGCTAGGAGGGTTTAGTACAAGAGTAAAGAGGTCTTGCTGCAATTGTACCAGGTTTTGATGAAATCACATCGGGTGCAGAGTGTACAGTTTCAGTTGCCATACCTAAAAAAGGAGCAAGGGGAGGGGTGCAATGGAGGTTCACTGGGTTGATTCCTGGGATGAGAGGGTTATCCTATGCGAAGAGATTGAAGAGAATGGGCCTTTACTCTCTGCAGTTTATAAGAATGAAAAATGATCTCATGGAAACTTAAGATTTTAATTTGGTTTGACAAGGTAGATGTTGAGAGCTATTTCTCCTAGTTTGAGAGCCTAGAGCTAGGGGCATAGTCTCAGGATAAGGAGACAGTCATTTCAAACTGAGATGAGAAGAAACTTCTTCACTCAGAGGGCTGTGAATCACTGAATTTCTCTATCTACCTGAGAGAGCTGTGGATAGTGAGTCATTGAGTGCATTCAAGACTGAGATCAATAAATTTTTGCCCTCTAAGGGAATCAAAGTGGTCTTGTGGTGCAGTGGGTAGCTTCCTTCCCTCTGAGCCAGCAGCTTCAGATTCGAGTCCCACCCAAGGACTTGATGACCAAGGAAAGTGCTTGTAAAATGCAGCCAAACAGGTTAAGCATACCTGCAAATCCTTCCAACAGACATCAAGGGCAAGGGGTAAGGGGTGGGGGGAGAGATTCCTGGTCAGCCATGTGATGGAAAGAACCTTGGAGCCACGAACATCGCCATCCATAGCTCCAGACTACAATATGCATGTAAAAGTGCATGTTATCATAGCAATTCTGATTCCCTGAGTGAATGGTAACACACCACCATCACCTAGGAAATCAAGTGATGTGGGGATCAGGTGGGAAAGAGAAGATTAGGTCCAGGATTAGCCATGGTCTTATTAAATGACAGAACAGGCTTGAGGGGCCCATTCCTGCTCCCATTTCTTATTCTCATCATTGAGGATGGGTATGATGAAAGCAAAATACTGTGGATGCTGGAAATATGAAAAAAACAAAAAATGTTGGAAAAACTCAGCAGGTCTGGCAGCATCTGTGGTGAGAGAAACAGAGTTAATGTTTCGAGTCTGTATGGCTCTTCTTCAGCTCTGAAGAGTCATACAGATTTGAAACGTTAACTCTGTTTCGCTCTCCACAGATGCTGCCATTCCTGCTGAGTTTTTCCAGCATTTTTTGTTTTTATTATTGAGGATGGGTATGTTCATGGAGCTTCCTCCTCCCAATAGTTTTTTGTCTAACACCATTCATGACTGGATGTGGCAATACTGCAAATCGTTGATCCAACCTGGTCAGTTGTGGCATTGATTGCCTCGGACTATACTGCTTCAGTTATTTGGCATGCATGCAGTGTTGTGTCGTTTCAACAGGTTGGCACCTCAATTCATTTTTTAAGATAATCCTGACACTGCTGCTCCTACCATGTGCTTTTTCACTTCACATTGAAATAGGGTTGGCCTCACGGCATGATGGTAATGGCAGATTAAGAGATATGCAAAATCATGAGGTTACAGATCGGAGTGGAATACAATTCTGCTGCTCCAGATGCCCCACACAAACATTCATCTGAGAGCTGACAAATTTGGCCTGAATCTATCCCATTTAGCATGGTGCTAGTGCCACATGAACACAATGGAGGTTGTGAAGGTGGAACTTCATAGTTCACCAGGACAATGCAGTGGTCACTATCATGGAAAAATGCATCCACGACAGATAGATTGATGGAGAAGAGGTCCAGTAGGTTTTTCACTCATGGGTTCTCTCACCACCTGCCATGGGCCCAGTTTGGCAGATATGTCCTTCAGGACCCAGCCAGCTCAGTCAATAGTGATGCTATCACTTGGCAATGGTGTTCAACATGGAGCAGTACCGATTCATCTGCTGAGGGAGGGCCGTAGGTGGTAATAAGCAAGTGGTTTTCTTGCCCATATTTGACCTGATGCCATGAGACTTCATGGGGTCCAGAGTCAATATTGAGGACTCCCAGGGCCAGTCCCTCCTGGCCGTATACCAATGCTGCCACCTCTGGGTTGTTCTGCCAGATAATACCCAGGAATGGAGAGAGAGGAGTTTGGGACCTCGGCTGTAAGGTATGATTCGTTAGTCCAACTGTGTCAGGCTGTTGCTTGACTAGTCTATGGGACAGCTATCCCAATTTTGGCACAAATCCTCAGATTTCAGTGACAGAGATGTTTACAGGGTCAACTGGACTGGATGCACCTTTGTTATATCAGAATCCAATGCCCCCAAACCAATGCCAGCGGATGGGTCTGGTTTTATTCTTCTTGTAGCAGTTTTGATACAACTGAATGGCTTGCTAGGTCATTTCAGAGGGCAGTAAAGAGACAAATAACCATACTGCTGTGGGTCTAGAGTCACCTATAGGTCAGGTTGGATAAAGGAAGACAGAGTTCCTTCCCTAAAGGGCATTAGCGCACTAGACTGTTTTTTTAAAATGGGAATTCAGTATTTTACAGCCACCATTACTGATGCTAGCTTTTTCTTCCAGGTTTATTTAACTCACTAACTGAATTTAAATTCTCCAGCTGCTATTGATGTTTTAAACACATGTCTATGGATCATTAGTCCAGGCCGCTGGATTACTAGTCCAGTAACGTTTTAGAACTATATTTGGATTTATAGGTGTTTATGGCCACAATTTAGTTGTTGCTAGCAAGTTAACGAGGAGATTGGAAGCTAGCCGACATAACGTTTTCATAGACAGGTGTTATCACAATGCTCAATACACTTCAAGCTGACATGTAAAACATCAAAAAGACACATCACCATAGGACACAGCCTGCGCTTTCCAACAGTTACTCAAAACATCCCAAATGACTTGCTGCACAAGATGCCGTAAAAATTCTAAGAAGCCAAGACTTTACAATACTTCACTGTTCATTAGATGTTATGCGGCACCATTAGAGTTATTTAGTTTTCCCTTCAATTTTTTTTCTGAACGTTTCTGGACAGGAAAGCAAAGGTTAATTGGTCCACATTAATACAGCCACTTAGTGCTTTGAATTTGCCAAGTTTCATAAGGAAACTCTAGATCCTTAAAGAGCCACTTTGTTCACACAAAGCGACAAACTCTAATAGATGGGCTGTGTAGACACTTCAGGCAGCATTCCCTTCCAGGCATGTGAGCCAAAATTGATGACAGACAGAATAAACAGGATTTTGTGCCAACACAATCCACCAAAGTGAACAATCTTAAAGTACATGGCTCAATGACAACCTACAAAAGACATCTTGAGATTTTTAGTGTAAAGAGGGCACACCCATGTGCTGGATCTATAGTTAACTGAACGGATTTTTATGTGCTGTAAGGATATGCAAAAAGACAAGACAGCAGGGAAAATATTTTCATATTTGCTTCAGGAAAATGCATGCAAAAACATACATAAGATTTTAAGTTTATAATATTACTTGTATTCAAAGAGATAAATGCATTTTATTTAAGTTTTATGCAGAGCCAAGAGATCAGGAGCTCTTCCCCTCCTCCCAGAATTTGCCTGAAGCCAGCTGCCAGTGAGGCAAGCAGCCCAGAAATGATGCGTTGGCAATGACCAATGCCTGCAAGTCATCTAAATTATTGCAATGAGGCCAGAAGTCCAATTTCAGGTGAGTCTTGGGATTCCTGGTTATGGTACTATTGGTTTTGCATGCAGAAACAGGCTATACCATTAGGGACTTTAGGCTGAGGAACTACAAAGAATGAAACTGGAAAGTTAAGGGAGATCTAAGAGTAGAATTTCCACAGATTACCCACTGTAACCCTGGAAGTTTATGCCATTCCTCCAGAGTTTCTGCAGAATCTATGGTGAGAAATTGAAAGAATTCCTGTGAAAATTTTATCCAAGTGTGTACCTTTACAGCAGTATATTCTGTCACAAGTGAATTTAATCAAGTTGAGACAAGATGATTAATGATTGTATACAATTATGCTTAATTGTATGCAGCTGGTAGATATTAACTGAGGTTTCACTTCAGCACATATAAAGAAATATGTATTGAACTGTGTGTGGTTGAGTTGAGAGATATATGCTTGTACTGTTTAACTCTGTAAATAAATTTAAGGCTGAATAAAGATAGACTCCAGTACTATCTTTCACAGCTTTCTGGAATATAAGAATGATAATGACTAAAGAGTGAAGGTAATGGCCAAAGATGGCAACTCTTTGCAAGCTATAAGAGGATGTTAAATAAATAGAACTGCAAAGTCAAATACAAGCTCTAAACCTAACTTTGCTAAGCTATACAGTAATTTGACATTAAACAAAACTTTGCTATACTATCAAGGGTATTCAGCTATACCCAAGATACTGCGAAAAGACTTTAAATGTGTTTATGCCTGGAACAACTGATACTCAGTTGCTAAGGAATCCCTGCCCAAGTGTGTATTCAATCCTCAACTTTACTATTATATTCACAGTATTAATTTAGATATTGCAATTGTTAAACCAACTGTCCCTGGCCTCATTTTGGATGACTGTCAAAAAGGAGTTAACACCTTTAACTAGATTGCAATTACACTTGACTGGCTTCAGGTAAAACTAAAAACATTTTCAACTGGCTGGAGCACATAAGCCAAATAAGGTATCTTACAAACTTTAGGCATGTACATTGTAGGAATCCAGTCCAGTCCAGTACATGAGGCAACTGGATTAAGGTTTGTCCAACGCAATTAGGGTATTTACACTGAATATTTTCACGTCTATTTACTACCAAATTCATTCATTTACAAACCAACCCCTCACTCCATTTTAAAAGGCATTAACTGTTTGAAGGAGGTGACAGAATGGAAGGCAGAGAGAGAACAGGAGCAGGGAGGAGAGAGAATGGCGGGGGGGTGGAGGGGAAAGAGAGGAAAAGGATGTTATTTAGACTTTCCCAATTCCTACTTGCTGTACATGTCTCAGCACATTTCTGCTACCAATTTCTTTGGGGCTATGATAACAGCCAATGATCAATACTGTTGTACCAAAGGGGAAGGAATTAAATACATAAATTACATGGTACAGTGTCTCAAATCCCATTGCCCAAAAATCTGAATTGTCCGAAATCCGGACATTTTTAGAATGTGCCATGCATCAATTTTAATTGAACAAAATTTTAAAAAACTAACTTACCTGGCAATGCGGCTAGGCGCTCCACTGACATGGGGTGACACCGGACTAGTTATCCGCTTTGCTGCCCAAGCGCCAGTCAATTCCCCTGCCCCAAGCGACCATTGACCCCAACCAAGCCAACTTGACCCAAAATACCCATAGTTCAAACTGCCCAGCCCGAAATCCAACATGACCTCAGTCCCGAGGTTGCCAATTTTGTGACACTGTACCTGTATTATTTAAGGCTGATTACTGTATAACAAAGCGACTCAGTATTTAAAATTAATTTAGAATTTTTAAAAGGTTATTGCTTAATATATTTCAATAATTATTTTAAATTTTTAAATAATGAGAATTTTATTAGCAGTTATTGATCAAATAGGAATGAAAATCAAGCAGTTTCTATAACAGGCAAACAATCCACGGTGCCAGTTTTACACTCAGATGACAAGTCGACAATCTGTCTCAAATAATCCCCAGTCGGGAGGAATCAATCCCTTTAATTTCTGAGTACAGAAATGTTTTTGGCTGGGTGGGGGGTAAAAAGTTAAATAATTCCTGAAAATATTAAATATTACAGCATATTGTAAAACTCTAGTTAATGAAATATTGAGGATTAATAATAAGAAAACCCAAGATACTTTAGCCATGTTTTATTCAGATTATAATAACATTGTCAACCAACATCAAAAAAAATAACTACTAATTACCTTTCGAGAGGCAAGTACACACTTGCAACTGGAGACAGTTTAGTTTGCCTAAAAATGTTGCATGTATTTTGACTAATGAATGTGCAAAAAAGGTGATCGACAAGGTCATAATGACAGATTGTTGGATTTGTATCATTTACTAACATATGAATTTAAATGATCAAGTGAAGGAAAAACATTTACCAAGCAGTCCTAAGAACAGCATTCTCCACTATAATTTAACAAGGTGAAGACTGCAGAAAAACAAGTTGACTTTTGTTTGAGTTGTTTTTGTTTATGAAATCATTAAATGCTACAATTATGCTCAGAAATTACATGTTTAAGCAATTTGATTTTCCTTGATATATTATTTGTTTTAAGTACTTTAAATCAAATGAAATGCTATGTCAACCCGAAGCTTTTATGCTACTTCATTTTGCTTAAATATCCAATGACAAAACTGACTATAAAAGGTAACTTCAGCACAAATTTCACATCTAATTCAGTTAGCAAGATATAGCAACATGGAGTTGGTGTGTAGTACAAGCTATAAAATATTCCTTCAGCTGGAAAAATTATTTTATTTATATATGGAAGACCATAAAAAAGATTTCGCTAAATCTGTCACATGGAATCCTGTTTTGAATTGATAAGCATAAGTGGTCTGTCAAGCTGTGACAAGAAATAGTAGATTTACTAAAGGCATCTAAAGTTGTCATTGGCTCAAGGTTTTGTTCCTGCTGTTATGTTATCTTTATTGTTGCTGGATAAAAACATCTAATGATTAAGATGCATTATTGCAATTTCATAAAAATGAATGGCAATATGTTTTATTGTAACCTCAGACCACAAATTAATAGAAGACTAAGTCAGGAGCCTCGATTTATTAGGTACTAAAGCTACTCATGTTCTAGATTCTTACAAAAAGGAGCTTAAATGCTTCAAACCCTGGCTATCCCACACGATGTGCATGAAAAGAAATTCCTGCGTTTATATAGCATTTTTCGTGACCTTGGGACTTCCAGAAGTACTTTTACAGCCAATGGAGTACTTTGAAGTGTAGTCACTGTTGTTAAATAGGAAATACAGGGATAAGATTTCAGAAAAAGGCAACAATTTTCCAGAGTTTTATATAATTGGTTGCACACAAGGTATCAGTACATGAACAAGGGAGTATGAGAACACCTATCATGCTCTCAAACTTAATTTTTAAAAATTCCCAATCTATTTATATATTTTGGAAAGAAGTTCAATTTTTTCGGTGAAGCCAGTTTTCTTTCTCTGACCCAACAATGCTAACCTGCCTTTTTCTTGGAAAATTTTCAGCTGGTGTCGTGCAGTAATTGCAAGTCCTTTGATCTTATTACATATAATCCCTACAAATCTGAGCCAAATCAATGGAAATTTGTAAGGGAAGTGCACTTCAAATGTGCACTGCATCGCACATTTAATAAAAATTGGACATATTTTAAAAGAAAATATCAATAAACATTTAATTTTTAACACATATTGGAGGAAAAACCTTTCACAAGGAGATAGCTACTGAGTTTCTAAAAATATAAACAAATCCATACTTTACAGCCTATTATTGAAATTTCTCTGAAATTAAGAGCTTTTGCCATCCCTCTCAGTATTAGCTGAAAATATGGCCTAAAACACGATGCATCCTAATCGCACTTGAGCATCCAATTTGAGAATAACAGGCCAGCATTTTGTGGGATCCTTCATGAATTTATCTCACCTTGATCACCAAGGCCTCAAACTGGGGAACCAAGTGGTTAATTATACTCAAGCTCCACATTACCCCTTGATGCATATGGAACAGGGTTATCTATAAACTTACATTCATTTCCAACCTTGCAATCTTTTCTAGCCCCTCAGTTACCCAACCAGCACAATCACAACCTTTAGTCAAAGCACTGTTAGTGTGACAACTGCTATCATTTCATATTGTTAGATGCAATCATCATCTTTACAATTGGATTTTTTTTTACCTTTCATCAACTGCCAAGGAACTGAAAAATTTGAGAGAACTAAATTATTTGGTCCATGAAAACCCTTACAAAAATTTAATCTTAGAAAGAACAATTTTTAGTTTATGTATTAGCAATGGGTAGGCATCTTATATCAGAGGTCACATTATGAATCAAAACATGCAGATCTTTGACAATACTGAAAAATGTTTTATCCATCCAAATTACTGATGCTAAATTGCCTATGCCACTTTTGCCACTTTTATGCATTCTATTTCCAAATGTCCAAGGAATCCTCTACTTAACTAACTGACGAAAGATAGTTTTCCTCATTGCCAAGGTCTTTCTCATTCGTTGAATGATATTTCTCCTCACATGCTGCAGAAATACTGTATACCTTAGCTCAACAGGTTATTAGGACATTAGTGAACCAGATGGGTTTTTTGGATGGGTGGACCAGATGGGTAAATTAGGACATTAGTGAACCAGATGGATTTTTATGACAATGGTTTCGTGGTCATCATCAGATTTTTAATTCCAGATTTTTTTTTTAAATGAATTCAAATTTCATCATCTGCCATGGTGGGATTCGCACCCTGGTTCCCAGGGCATTACCCTGGATCTCTGGAATACTCGTCCAGTGACGATACCACTATGCCACCACCTCCCCCCATGCCAGTTTATGGAGACAACCCTAATCCTATGGGCAGGATAGTCACTCACCTTGGAGTGACAAGCACAACTGACTGCCACGGAGGCAAAGGGCAATGCAAAAGCTCAAGCGTTCAGATAATTAAGCACCACTGACTGCCACACATCCCAGTTACATAAATAGACAAGGGGAGAACAAAGACATATCAAACATCACCTTCACCACTGAAGAGTCATACGAACTCGAAACATTAACTCTGTCTTTCTCTCCACAGGTGCTGTTAGACTTGTTGAGTTATTCCAGCGTTTTCTGTTTTTGTATCACCTTCACCCTGATGGCCACTTTTGTGTACAGCTGCATTGAGCAATGTGTAGACCTTTGGCACGCAAACACCAAGTGTCAACGTGTGCTGAGGTTCTACCATACTCGGTGTTGCAAAGGATGGATCTGGCCATGCTGTCACAGAACGATCTAGCCAGTTGGATTGTACCATACCACTTGTCCCTCAGGAGAAGTCTGTGCAGAAAAACATTTTTGACCACAAGTCCATCAGGCAGTGGTCCGTACATAATGTCCTCAAGGCCCTGCAGGAAAAGGAGACGATGGATCCTGTTGAATGGTTTCCTGAGCAGACAGCCAGTCATTTGGCAGAAGGCCTCATCATCAGAACTTTCAAACAAACACCTGGATGTAGCTTGGCTGATGGTGAGAAAGGACCTCCCAGTCAGATCCTTCCTGCATGCCTAGATTGCTAAGTGATTCATGGTTTTGTGGTTTATATACTGTTTTATTGATTAGTCAAATTGATTGCATTTGTTTCATGATGTTATTGTTTATTGATCTTTAGGTGTGAAAATCTTAAAGTTAGAGGTATCAAATAATGCACAAAATTGTGGTATTGAAAATGTATAGTTCAGATTCCTGGTGGTGAAATAGCTGAAGGTGAACTGAAAGAGACCTCAATACCTGAGCAGACTGAACGCTAAACTTGTTCAATTCGTACAGAGCTGCAATGAACAGAACCAATATTATGTAGAACTACATACTTAAACTGTGGATTATAATTCAAGAAAATGAAATGATCAAGTGTTATAGTGCTGTGATTAGACCGCACCTTGAATAGTGTGCCCATTTCTGTTCAGCAGCAAACTGACACTGACAAGGCAGGTGCAGTGGGCAAGAGACCATCGCCTATCTTCTTCTGGGGTGTGCCTTTGCAAAGAAGGCCTGGAAAGGCTGGCTTTTGTCGACATTCATCTCGAGTAATTGCTTGGCACAGCACTCTGTGCTCTACAGGCTGTTCCCAGGGGCACACACCAAGACAAACACTGACTGCTGGAGGACCAACAACTTGGCGAAAGATACACTTTGGTCAGCCCCAAACTTGTTGCTCTTCCAGTACAAACGTTGTCCATGACTGAGTGTTGCAGACCGGAGACATTTCAAGTCCAGGGCTAGGTACTTAGGGACGCATGAAAGCATGGGGCAGCTGCCACAAAGGCTCATTCGGGAAAGGACATGGTCTAAGGTGCCCCTGCCATATTACAGCAAGGGACTGGAAACTACTTAAGATTACTTGAGCTGTATCTTTGTCATGGGGTGCATATTGTAAAATCATGTCTAATTGCAATTGTATTGAGATACCTCAGAGGGCCGCATGCTTGAACTATATTGCACTTTCGGTAATATCCAATTTCAACTGTTATGGATTGTAATTTACAAATTTTTATGCAAGTAGTATTTTTTGGAGGAGAAAACAATATGTGAACTCTTTGTACATTGCAAGTGCAATTCCATGACCACCAGGACATCAGTGCAGGAGCTCCTCAGGGTAGTATTCTAGGGTCAATCATCTTCAGCTGCTTCATCATTGGCCTTCCATCATAAGGTCAGGAGTGGGGATGTCCCCTGATGACTGCACAATGTTCAGCACCATTTGCGACGCCTCAGACACTGAAGCAGTCTGTACCCATATGCAACAACACCTGGACAACATTCAGGCTTGGGCTGATAAGTGACAAGTAATATTCTTGCCACACAAGTGCCAGGCAATGACCAACTGCAACAAGGGAGAATCCAACCATCTCCCCTTGACATTCAATGGCATTACTGTCACTGAATCCCTCACTAACAACATCCTGGGAGCTACCATTGACCAGAAACTGAACTGGGCCAGCCATATAAATAGTGTGGCTACAAGAGCAGGTCACAGGTTGGGAATTCTGTAGCAAGTAACTCATCTCCTGACTCCCCAAAGCCTGTCCATCATCTACACGGCACAAGTCAGGAGTGTGATGGAATATTTTCCACTTGCCTGGATGAGTGCAGTTCCAACAACACTCCAGAAGCTCCACACCATTCAGGACAAAGCAGCCCACTTGACTGGCACCACATTCACCACCCTCAACATTCAATCCTTCCACCACCATCTTCAACATTCAATCCCTCAACCACAGTGGCAGCAGTGTGTATCATCCACAAAATGCACAGCAGCAACTTACCAAGATTCCTTCGACAATACCTCCCAAACGTGTGATCTCTACCGCCTAGAAGGACAAGGGCAACAGAGGCATGGGAACACCACCACCTGCAAGTTCCCCTCCAAGTCACACACCATTCTGACTTGGAACTGTGTTGCCCTTCACTATCACTGGATCAAAATCCTGGGACTCCCTTCCTAACAGCACTGTGGGCGTACCTACACCACATGGACTGCAGTGGTTCAAGGCGGCAGCTCACCACCACCTTCTCAAGGGCAATTAGGGATGGACAATAAATGCTGGCCTAGCCAGCGATGCCCATATCCCATGAAAGAATAAAAAACCTAACCCACTCACTTATCTATTGCAAAACAATGAATGAACCCTCCCATAATGACCATCTTATTTCATTTCCATTAACTTTCACAATGCTTGTATCTTCAAAGTGTCAATAGCCTCAATTCTATCCTAATAAGATTTACAGCTTTTACAATTTAACAAAAATTCAGGTCTATTTATTTAGGATTGATTTCACCATTATAATTTGACTGTGACACATATCTCAAGCTGTAAATAAGAGCTAAAAGATGTCAAATTTTTTATACTCCTACTTCTAATTAGGGTTGGTGGTTTTTCAGCCCTTTAGAGTTCTGTTGCAAGTTTTGAAATAGAAGTTTTGAAATGTGTATAGTTGGTCAGATTGCTAAGTGATTCATGGTTTTGTGGTTTATGTACTGTTTTATTGATTAGTCAAATTTATTGCATTTCCTGAGCAAACTGAGTTCATATTGCCCAAGTCTTGAAATTGGATACCCCCACACCTCCTGCCTCTTTATACTACTTCCAGCACTTGAAGCATATTTCTTAATTTTGCTGAACAGAAATGGCACAGTATTCAAGGTGCGGTCTAATCACAGCACCAAAACACTTGGTCATTTCATCTTCTTGAATTATAATCCAGTTTAAATATGTAGTTCTACACAATATTGCTTTTGCTGATTGCAGCTCTGTACGAATTGAACAGGTTTAGCCTATTCAGTCTACTCAGGTATTGAGGTCTCTTTCAGCTCACCCTTAGCTATTTCACCACCAGGAATCCGAACTATACATTTTCAATAACACAATTTTGTGCATTATTTGATACCTCTAACTTTAAGATTTTCACATCTAAAGATCGATAAACAATAACTTTGTGAAACAAAGCACTTTCTACAGGATGGCACTAAAATTCAAACTTGCCAAGCTTTTTGTTCTACTTTTCTCTTTTCCACATCAACAGCCTTTGAACAATCTTCATCTTAAAAAGGGAAAATAACAAAGCTGCCAACAATTCATTCTTACTTTTGAGGTTTATTTTAAAAGGTACTGTCAAGCTAAAAACATGTACAATCAGCATTCTATCCAGTCAGCTCATTTTCAAAGATCTTTGCAGCTGCTGTCAGCAACTTCAAAAGCTTGATTGGCTGATGTAAAAATAAAAGACAAAGAAAGGTTCTGAGAATCAGGCTGATGGTTTTCCTGGCACATTCCTGCCTTTTGTCTGGGAACCACAATATTCTACACTGTCCTTGACATATCTATGCAGCCACACCAGTGCAAATATAGAGCTTATCGCAAAACACAGGCTACTAACACACATGGTAAATACTAGCTCTAGCAATTTACAAATGTTGTCAATTCATTTCAAACAGCTACAAGAAATCCTGCCTCTGTACATTTATCAAACATCCTACACTACTAATGTCTGTTGTAGTGATCCCGCACAAATGTACATTTAACCAAATTTGATTAATCCCAGAATGCATCCCCATCAATCTTGGGGGTGCCATATGTAGCCCGGTTCAAGGCAGGATTCTTACTTATTAATATTACTCCTCAAATCAATAAGGTCGATAAACAATGAAAATTGGATATCATGGATATATTCTCCCTCTATGCAACAATTCTGTAAAACCAGCCATTTTCATACACTGGCATTAAATGACACAGAATGCAATAACAAATCTTTACTCACAAAGGCCTCTTATTATTTCATTCTGAAAATGAACATTCCTGTGGGGTCAGCCCTGGTTCAGGAGCCCATTGGTACTTTAAACTGACTCATACTTCCTGTTTAACAGGCAAAACAGTCAATATTACTGCAATATAAGAGAGGAATCAATTGTAGTTTAGCAATAGTAGCCTTCAGGACAGTTTAATTAACCATTTCCTTACAGAGAAATTAAAGCCTTATTCTAGTTTACTCCCATAATTTAGTGATAAAAATTCCTCACTGTGAGGAATCTAATTTAGAGTAATTCCTTCACAGAAACCAATATACCTAGAATAAAGCCTGAAATACCAAGTCAATGTCTAATATTTTTGGAGCAACTACTCAAGAAAAGCTTGGCTTTAAGACTATTGCTGCAATCATCTTGAAAGTTCATCAATCCCACTCTACTTCAAAAAAAAAAGTTAAAATTAATTCAGTCTGCCCTATCAGGAGCCACCCCAACTGTAATGGAAGCTTATTACATAGACTCCAGAAATAATTAGAATCTAGCATCATCACTTGTAATAAGAAAACCAGCAAATGGTTAGTTCAGTTCCAAACTTAAGTATACTTACTGGGCATGCCCAAATGGAAAAGATTTATATCTGAATCATCAATATTTGAGCTTTTATAGGTAGTGTTATTTAAGACTTAAGCAAATGGTTAAAGAAACAATTTTGTTCCATGGCATGCTTAGTTAGAATAGCTTTATTTGCACTGCTGCATTAATTTCTCCAGCCCTGTTCTCTCCATCCAATTAAAAGAAATGCATTGTACTTGGCAGGAAAGAGAAAAACTTTGTAGCCTATTGGAAAACTGTATGAAGTGAACGTAGCACAAAACAGAAAATTAAAGCCATGGTATCCCATAGGGCTTAAAATGAACTACAGTGATTAAGAATGTTCACTTTGGTGTGGCAAGGTACCCAAAACAACATGACTAGGCTTTCAGTATTTGTATAACTTCAAATGTCACAAACTTGACACACGTATTTTGCTATATTAGAGATTTACATGGAACAACTTCAGATCTTTGCTTTCAAACCCAATCACATTTACGGAAGGAAAGAACATCCAAGATGACAAGGAACATGTCAAGGGAAATGTTCCATTTCTAAAGATATGCAAAACTTCAGTGTACACAATCTTTTTTTAAAATTATTTAATCATTAGTAAAAACAAATGCATTAACTGCCACTGGACTTTAATTTGAATTTCCTGTTTTCTATTCTTCCTATACGCTTCAACAAAGACAGCTTGCAATTAAACACCTTTAACATAAAAAAACACCCTGAAGTGCATCACAGAAATGTAATCTGACATAAAATGGATACCAAGTCAAAAACAGGAGTTATTAGCACAAATAGTCGAAAGCTTCTTAAAGAGGATGATTTTGAAGGAGCTTAGGGAACTGGGGAGGAAGTACAGAGCTAGATGGTCTAGAAAGACACAACCATCAATCATAGAGAGGGGCAGTGGAATTCACCATGGGCTAATTAAGGTCTTACAGAAAGAGTCCATGGAGAAATTTAAACACTAAGGTGAGAATTTCAAATTTGAGGCATTGAGGATGAGCATCCAATGAATTAGAAATAAAGCATAAAATGCTAGAAATACTCAGTCAGTCTGACAGAATCGGTGGAGAGAGAAACAGATTTCACATTTCAGATTGATGACCTTTCACCACAACTGGAAAAATAGTGAGACATATAACAGGTCTTAGGCATGTATAGAGGTAGGGAAAAAGTGGAGCATGGGTCTGAAGGACAAAAAGGAAGGTCTGTGATCGTGTAGAAGGCAAGAGAAATTAAATGACAAATGGAATGATGGTGCAAGGCAATGGGAGATGGTAATGGAACAAGGAAACCAACAAAAAATGGGTCTGCAGGAGATGTAAGTAGGGAAAGCAGAATCATCAGCAACAGCTGCCATTCAGAAACAAAAAAAAAAGCCAGGTCAGGGGTTATGATCTGAAATTCCTAAACTCAAAGACGAGTCCAAAAGGCTGTAAAGTGCTGAAAAGTGTAAAGGTGCAATACCTGTCTTTTTATCTCCTCTCTTCTCACCATCCAAAATCCAAACACTCCTTCCAGGTGAAGCAGCACTTTACTTTCACTTCTTTCAATTCAGTTTACTGTTTCCACTGCTCACAATGCGGTCTCCTCTACATTGGGAAGACCAAATGCAGATTGGGTGACCATTTTACGGAACACCTCCATTCAGTCTGCAAGTGGGATGCTGAGTTTCCAGAAGCCCATCACTTTAATTCTCCGCCTCACTCCCCTCTGACCTTGGCCTCCTACACTCATAATAAAGTTCAATGCAAGCTTGAGGAACAGCACTTGATCTTTTGACTGGGCAATTTACAATCTTCTGGATTCAATGAGTTTAACATTTTCAGATAGCTTGAATCCATTTTCTTTTCTTTTCTGGATGGCAGCTATTGGTGATGATTCTGCTTTTCCCAACTACACCCCCTCTAGACCCATCGTTTGTTCCTTTATTACTTGTTCCATTGCTTTGCACCATCATCCCTTTTGTCATTTAATTTCTCTTGCCTTCCACGCTATCACAGATTGCCCCCTTTTGTTCTTTACCCCTTCTCCCTTTTCCTGTCACTTGCTTACATCTCTATCTTCTTCCAATTCTGACAAAAGATCGTTGACTTGAAACATTAACACTTTTTCTCGCTTCTCAGGTGCCGCCAGACCTGCCGATTACTTCCAAAATTTTCTAATTTTATTTCTGATTTCCAACATCCAGACTATTTTGCTCTTATTGTTGCATCCAAGGTAGATCAGCAAGCGCAAGAGCAATGGGTGAGAAAGACTTGATGCAGGTTAAGATATGGGTAACAAAGTGTTGGATAAATTGAAGTTAACTGAGGCCAGGCACAATAATGCAATTGCAGATAGGCTCAGGCAGAGGTGGTGAATACTCTGGGTTAACTTCAGAGAGTTCCAATGAAGGTTAGAATCAATGGCATAGGTATGGTATTTGTGGCAGAAACCTAAAACAAGAATTTTAGTCTTCATAATATTTAATTGGATGAAACTGCAGCTCATTCTAGAATGAATGCCAGGCAAGCAGATAGACAGCCTTGATGCAGTGAAAAGTCAAGACAGACGGTGGAGAATAAGAGTTGGGTATATCGGTGTTTATTTGGAAGTCAACCCCCTGTCTGTGGATGACGGCACCAAATGATAGCATGAAGATGAAGAACAGGAAAGGGTAACATATAGATTCATGGTAAATTCCAGTGGAAACCATTCAGGGATAGAAAAAGTAACCATTGGTGGAACTTATCTTGCTAAGTAATTGATAACTAAAAGCTGAACCACATAACAGCAGTCCCACTGATCTGGCAAATGGAGTAGAGGCATTTGAGGAGGATGGTTTAGTCAACCATGTCAAAAGTTACAAAGAGGAAGAGCTCACTGACCTACAATGATTCCTGGTTAAGCATGGCTCAATTTTAAAATTCTCATATTTGCTTTCAAATCCCTCCATGACTCACCCTTCTCTAGCTCTGTATCTCCCCCAAAGCTTCAACTCTCCGAGTTACCTGCACTCCGCCAATTCTGGGCTCTTGAGCGTCCCCAATTTTAATTGCTCTACCACTGGCAGCCGTGTCTTCAGCTGCCAAGACCCTAAGGTCTGAAATTCCCTCCCACCTAAATTTGTCTATCTTTCCCTCCTCCTTCATGATGCTCCTTAAAACCTCTTTGGCCATTGACAATGCTCCTGTGAAGTGTCATAGGATGTTTTACTATGTTAACGTTGCTATATAAATACAAGTTGTTGTTGAGGGAAAAACCGTCTTGGTCATATTTAGAGGCTGTCCATTGTAAATTTAGTTAGAGCAATTTCAGTGTTGTGCGCCAGTGGTGAAAACCTTACTGGAGAGGTTCAAGCATGTGGGTAAATGGATATAACAACATATTAAGGAATTTGAGAGTCTCATAGCAGCTCTGGATTGCACATTATATCAATTATAGTAATCATCAAAGCCTTTTTTCAGACATCATAGAAGAAATCTAAAGCAGAATTTCAACTTGGAACTTATAGGCCAAGAAAGAAGAGGTTCCCCAGCTGCCAAAATCAGATCTGGTTCTCCTTCATACTGCCAGTTAAGAGTTTTAAAACTTTGCCCTCCTCCTTCAGAGATTCGCACTCCATGTGCGCTATTTCTTGAACAGTATTTTTGCATATTGCATTTCCTATCGAAAACTACATCTCTCCACTCTCCTGAATCACAAACATGCATAATTCTGTCTGGACAAACAGAGAAATGTCAGTATTTTTTTTGCACTAGGTGGCAGTATATTCCAGAAATCTGCAAAGCTCAGTAAGAGGCTACTCTTCATGTTGACGTTAGCATACCTTCATCCATAACTGTGGTTTTTATTTTTCCACCCACCTTATGTTGTTTTTAAATGGGAATTAATGAGTGTTTTACAAAGAGAGCATACAAGAATGCCTGAGGATTTTTTTTTTGCCACAGTAAAGGAACAATTTCAGTACTGCCCATGTGAACCACAATGACTTTTATGAGCTCTTTCTGCTGCAGCATTCTTGCTAACAGATAATAAAAGGCCTTAATACCATGCTGTTATAGCCCAACAGGCCATTTTTGCACCAAGCAGCAGTCATTTCAAGTCCAGCAAGATATATTTTATTTCAATTAATTCAAATATAAGTAAAACACATGCTGCATCCTACACAACTCTGCAAACCAAGATTTATTCTGGTTTGTGTTAGGTATTACAGTGAAATAATGTCCATTAAAGAATAAGCTCTTATTCACTGAAAATAGAAATCTACGACTCCTGTATCTATCTCCACATAGTATCTCAAATTGGAACCCTGGAGCCCATGTTAATTAGCATTGTGCAAATGGAAGTGTCACCACTTCAGCAGTCAACATTGGTTTAAATTAGCAAAAATTTAAAAAATAATGTTAAATGAATGAAAGAAAAGAATAAGACCAGCTTGTCAGGAAGATATAATAATTCTCATAATGTTACTGGAATTTATTGTAGAGTAATAGTGGGGTCTGTGTGTGTGTGCATGCACGTGTGGGGCTTAATTGAATTAAAGGCAACTGGTCTGAAGGCTTTGATGTATCAGAAGATAAGCTAGGTTTGAAATGTTAAATAGACATGGGGGAAGTTTTAGAATGTGAGGTGTAAAAGGAACATTTGCATTTTTAAATAAACCAGACTAACATGAATTCAAAAGAAGAGGTGAAATGTTTCACTTAGCCAGAAGTTAAGAAACAGTGTGTTTATTTTTCCCAAATATTACTGGTAAAATTGGTGCTTTGATAGATTTTGATTATTAGAGAGGTAAAGTCCAAAGACATAGTGAAACAATGGGAATTTGCATTCAAAGGGAAAAAATATGTATGAAGGAGAGAAGGCTGCTTGTAGGAGAAAGCATTCTAAGATCTAACACAAGTGTGAAAAGCCTCCAGCATCTAAGCCTCAAGTTGCTGTCTACAAGGAACTGAAGCTGAGAAAAACTCATTTTGTGTTCGACTGTGTCACTTTGCCTGGGTCTTTTAAAATCTGTGTGTCTTACTGTTGCCTTAACAAAAGTATAATTGAGAGATAGGTTAACTAAGGGATTTAGAAGTTATCATAGTAGTAATTTGTAGATCTATGTATCTGCTTAAAATCATTTCTTCTATTAATAAAGGTTTAATTTAGTTTTGTAAGAAACCTAAAAGGCTCGGTGGTCTTAATACCACTGAATTCAAGACATGCATCTCTAAGTATATACAAATTGCAAAACATTTGTGGCAGTTGTTTTGGGATTTCAGCAGCTCAGCATTTACCATCAGCTGTGCCATAATAAGCTGGTCCATTAAGCCTTTCCCATCACAGCATGGTATAACTTACATCCATCACCTTAGTTACATAACGTCTGGGAAAAGGAAAGGAGGCAAAAAAATCTTAGGCCAATTTAGCAGAGAAAAAAAAAAAACAGGAAAATTCCTTTCAGACATCCAAAGATGACCAAGCAAGTTCTCGGACTTCATGATGACTGGTGGCACACAGCTCCTCAAGACCTGCCTACCCTTCCAAATGTAGAGATGTTTGCCGCTTGCAACTCCTTTTTCAATGTTAACAGTAAATCTACACTTGTTGTACATGCCAGTAACTTATTCCAAAGATCAAATAGTTAATCCACAAGATAGTCTTCCAACCTTTTTCATTGCTTTGAAGACCTCAAATCTTACCTACTTGAAGTCATCACAGTAAAAGGTCCCAAACTCTCTAAGATGTCCCAATAATGAAGGTCCCTTAAACAAGGCATCAACCAGAGGCCCTCCTATGAACTTTTTTCAGATCCTAGTATCATCATCATGTAAAGAAACCAAAATAATATTTTAGTACTGGCCTGATCGGGACCATGTATAAGGAAACAATAGCAATTCTTGTTTAATATTTAATTGAACTAACAATACATCTAAACATTCTTCTTTTGTAATAGCCTCATGACGATGGTCATAAACCTTCAATGAATCATGTACTAGAAGAGTGCTGTCCAACAGACTGGCAACATGTAATAAATTGGGAATCAAGATGCGCGGTTAACTAAATTTCTGATCAGTAAATTTAAAAAATGCTGAAATGCAGCAGTCTTAGACAAAAGGAGCATAAACTGAAATGTACATAAAGTTTAAATAGAAGTAGTTAAGGCTTACAGAACAAAAAGCTACTTAATTTTGAGTACCTTGGCTTGTTTAACATACCTACCATGAAATAAAAAGCAACTAGATGAATAACTTGAGCAAGAAAGGAAAGGGGAGTGTGGCAAAGACGGTACATATATAAAAGTTCAGAATCAAATCAAAAGATGTGATTGATTGAACCTTACCATTCCTTAAAATGCTAAATGGGTACCAAGGCCCCTCCTTTCTTCCCCTTCACTTCCGTCTAATCCCATTCTTTCATCTAATCTCATCTCTCGCTGTGCATGCATGATACACTCTAACTTTCCCCTCTGATGTTGAACAGTCAGTCCTTACCAAACTGCTCAACTTTATCACCTTAGGTCCCCACCTTAATAAATTTTGAGCTTGGCATGACGTTCAGCTTTTCTTCCATCACCTTAGCACCCACCTCTTTGGCCAGGACTCCTTCCCTCTCCATCAGCAGACCCTTTCATAGTCTTCAGTGCTCTCCTTCCACCTGGACACCTCTCTCTGGCCTCTTAACTGCTCTTGATCTTTTCATTGAGAAATGCCAACATGGCCTCAGCCACATCAATTTCTCTGTTCCCCTCATTCATTCTAATCTGTCTCCCACTCAACCTGTTGCAGTCCATTCTCTCAAGTCCAACACTAACATTGCTGCTGTTGTCTGGCATACTGACCTCTATCTAGCAAATGCCTTACATCAGCTCTCCAGCACTTTTTCCTATCTCCCCCATAGCATGATCCCACCACCGAACATCAAGCCATTATTTCCAAGATTGTTGCTGATCTTATCTCCTTCAAAAATCTTGCTTCCACAACTTCCAACCTTATAGTCCCCCAATCCCAAACGGCCCACTTCTACCACCTTCCCAAGATCCACAAACAGGACTGCTCTGGTGGCCGTCTTCCATCTCTAAGATGATGTTTTGCATGCATCATGGTGGGCAACTCTGTGTTAAGCATCACCAGGTATGATTCAGGAGCCCCAACTCTGGCATGGCAGTCTTTGCTGCAGAGGAAGACAGTGGGATGAGGTGGCGCACAATTTGCTGATCTGTTTTCTCTAGGCCCTCTTCTTGGTTAACTGGGCCTTTCATTTCTGCTCGCATCTTTGAATGCACTTCCAAACAGTCAGCCTCCAGAAATCACAACTCACAGCAACTGTTTTCCAACATCAGTGTTAATCTCTGCCATTTTCATACACTGGGGAGATTAAACGCAGACTGGGTGACTACTTGCCGAACACCTTCGCTCAGTCCGCAAGCATAACCCAGATCTTCCCGTCGCTTACTATTTCAGCACACCATCTTGCTCTCATGCCATGTCCATCACTGGCCTACCGCAATGTTCCAGTGAATCCCAATGCAAACTGGAGGAACAGCACTTCATCTTCTGATTACGTACTTTACAGCCTTCTGGACTTAACATTGAGTTCAATAACTTCAGACCATGAACTCTCTCCTCCTTTAGCCCTTTTTTAATCCAATTTATTTTAAAATTTGTTATTAATTTTTTTTTATCCTTCACCAAACCCCCATCTGTCACTTGTTTTTATGGTGTGCTTTCACAAAGCACTGATCCTTGTTCTACTATTAACACATTATGCCATTATCAGCACCTCCTGTAGTCTTTAACACTACTATTAACACTCCCTTCATCCTGTGTCCTTGACATCTTTGTTAAATTTCTCCTTAGCTCCCACCTATCCCTGACCTTTTATTTTGCTCCACTTCTTCTTAAACAGTATAAAATCCATAATATTTCTGCTTCTCCTTGGCTCTGAAGTGCCATATGGATTCAAAACACTAACTGTTTCTCTCTCCACAGATGTTGCCAGACCTGCTGAGCTTTTCTAACTTTTTCTGTTTTATTTAAGTTTTCCAGCATTTGCAGTATTTTGCTTTTATCTGCCATTTTCATATCACGCTTGCAGTTATCCTAGTAGCAGAGATAAAGATGTCTAGAATCATGGGGTCTAGTGGCCAGTGCACCACACAGAAAGTCTTTGGCTGTATGGCTGTCATCCATCCACTGAACGTGGCCAAGCCAGCACAGATGTCGTTGGCTTAGCAATGAGCTATAGAACTAGCAGCTCCAGGACCTCTCAGATAGCAAAGGTGGAAACTGTTCCATCTTTTCCGCTGCCTAGCATATGTTGTCCAGGTCTCACCACTGCAGAGGAGTGCACTGAGGATGCAAGCTGGGTAGACTTGCATTTTGTGTTCTTAATCAGGTTGTTGTTGGTCCACACATTCGCACTCAGCTTGGACATAACAGCTGCAGCTTTTGTGGTGTGTGTTGATTTCAGCATCAGGTGACAGATTTCTGACAAGTGTGAAGATATGTGAAGCTATCAACAACCTCCAGTGTCACATTGTCAGTGCTAATAGATGGTGGTATGGCAACATCTTGGACCATGACATTTGTCTTCCTGATGTTCATGGTCAAACCAAACTACTTATAGGCATGAGAGAGTCTGTACATTTACCACTGAAGGTATTACTCGGTATGGAATGCTAATGCAATAGCATAGAGCAACTCTCTGATTAGGACATGATGCATCTTTGTCTTGGATCTCAGGCAAGCAAGGCTGAACAGCTTTCTATCAATTCTGCTATATAGGTAGACACCCTCTGTAGATGATCTGAAGGCATATGATAGCTTCACCCTGCAAAGAGAAGAATGAATGTGCCAGAGTTTTGACACCAGAATAGAGTGCTGTTTGACCCTGCTGCAGTTCTCAAAGGACTCCAATGTTGCCCCATCATAGCCGACCTTATCCATCATGTTGTCACAGAAAGAGGAGATCAATACAGCAGCTTCGACAGGCATCCAATTTTCTCCAGAGGCTTAAATAGACTGCCTCAGCTCACATGGTCAAATACCTTGGAGAAATTAATGAAGGTAATATATAGTGGTCTCCTTTGTTCACAATATTTCTTTTGCAGCTGCCGAACTGGGACGATCATGACAATTATAGATCGTCCAGTTCTGAAACCACACTGGGATTCGGGATAGGTGTATTCAGCCATGATCTGCAATCTGACAAAGGCAACATGGGCAAATACTTTCCCCATGATGCTCAGCAGGGAGATGACTTGATAGTTGTTACAATTGCTGTACATGGTCACAATCTTCCAATATACATATTCTGGGGCATTGCCCCCACCCTCTAGAAAAGACAGAGAAGTTTTTACAGATGCTGCACTAGTGCTGGTTTCCTATGCTTGATGTGTTCAGGCAGTATAGCATCAGCACCTGGAGCTTTGCCCATGCAAGCGAGTCAACAGCTTTGCTAAGCTCCTCCACCATGGGTTTGATATCCAGCTCTGCTATGATCGGCAGACTTTCTATGATGTCTGGAGTTTCTTCATTGACAGTGCTCTCCCTAGATAACAACTCAAGTTAGTGTCTCACCCATCTCTCCAACAGTTTATTGCAGTTGGTGATGACCTCCCATGCCTTCGTTCTTAATGGAACAGTCTTGCTTGCTGATGGACTGTTGACTTTTTGATCCTTTCATACATATGTTTCCCATATGTTGACAGTGCAGTACTGCAGATGGGGGTCTCGAAGTATGTTCCATTTCACTTCTACCCTCTGGATGCCAGAGAGCGCCTGTTCAAGTGAGCTGAGGAATTGGTGGTTTTTATCTGGGTAGGCAGTATGGCAGACTTTGATCCTAGTAGACTAATCGTTTCAGCCTGTACCTGCCCAACTGAACTGCTTTCTTCCTATCTTGACTCTACACTTTTTCTCCCCTTGGCCAGTCTCTCCCTAACCACATCCAGGACACTTCTAATGCCCTCCAACCTTTAACAATTTCCAACTTCCTGGCACTAACCAATTCCTTTTCACATGGACAGCTCTTTACACTACCATTCCCTACCAAGGTAGTTTAAGGGCTCTGTTTCTTGCTTGAACAGAGGCTCAACCAGTCCACATCTACCGCCACTGTCCTCTGCCTGGTTGAACTTGTTCATTAACAACTCCTCTTAACTTTTTGTACTTCCTCCAAATAAAAGTTGTTGCCATGGGTACTTACACGGGTCCTAGCTATGCCTGTCTTTCTATGGCACATGGGGAACATTCCTTGTTCCAGTCATACTCTGGTCCCCCTCCCTGTCAGGAAGATATAATAATTTTCATAGTGTCATAGCATTCAAAACACTAATGTGCTTGCCAGAACAATGAAGATGATACACTGGCTTGCCCTGTTTGCCATCCCAGGATACCTTCCCCAGAAAACACAAAGGAAGCATGGCTGGCAGGAGATGACTGCCAGTCTCAACACTGTAAACAATCCACCAGGTTTCATAAAAAGGAAGCTGCCAAAGTGAGTTCAACTGTATCATTTACCAGGTCCATGGCCCATAAAACGAATGCAGAGGGTTACTGGACAAGTCAGTATACTTTTATTACCAGCCTGTGCCAAATTCTCACACAAGCTCTTTCATTGTTGACTGCATATGCCCATGGGACACACATTCCAATTGTAACTAATACTTTCAAAGGACTTTTACACCAAAAAACAAACCAGCGTACACAGTATGCTTCCATGATCACCTAATGTCACTTAGGATGGACACCGTTTTCAGCACAAATATCAATGTTTCTTCAACACAGAAGAGATCAAAACTATTTCACTTGCACAAGACAGCACCCCCTATAAGGGAACAGACCTGACCTGGAGTGGGTCTCAAAAATTACAAGCCTTCAAATTCCAGTGGAGGTTAACAGAGATCTTTTATACAGGTTCTTGCCCTACTAATAATCAATTACACCTTAATTATGTAAGCCAATGAGACGTGACTGACTTCAAATTCAAATCTTATTTGTTACAACACTTTTTGATTTTGTATGTAACACGGTAATTTTCATGAGCTGTTATTTAAAATCTATTTGAAAAATGGTAAATAAGCAATTTTTAAGCAGAGTCTTGTCGGAGTGCAATGCGGATAAATTATTCTGAAATGATGAGACTCCCAGCTGGGAGTTATTTTTAGAATGATTTTGTAACATATAGAATGCATCTTTTGCCAAGCAAAAATATACAAAGTCAAATGCATTTGTGTATAACTATGCATGTTCACTTTACACCCATAAGTGTCAGCTCCACTGGCTATTGACTTGTTAATTAACTGCATCCAAGTAAAAAACATAGCTGTTAAATATAATGAGTGGAAGTAATGCAACCTAAATTGTACAATTTTGAAGCGGGTGCAAGAGAGGCCTGGGGGTGTTTGTGCACAAATCTTTGAAGCCAGCAGCAGAGATTAACTAAGCAATTAATAAAGCATACGGGATCGTGGGCTTTATAAATAGAGGTAAGAATACAAAAGCCAGGCTATGCAAAATCTATATGAAACACTAGTTCAGCCCCAGTTCAGACTAGTGTCCAATACTGGGCACCACAATTTAGGAAGGACATGAAGGTTTTCGAGAGGGCACAGAAGAAATATTCTCAAATGGTTCTAGGGGTGAGCGATTAGTTATGTTAACAGACTGGAGAAGCTTGGAATGTTCTCCTTATAGCAGAGAAGGCTAAGAGGAGATTGATAGAGGTGTTTAAAATCATGAAGGTTTTAGATAGACAAAATAAGGAGAAACTGTTTCCAAGGGCTGGAGGATCAATCGGAACAAAAGAAATAGGAGGAGTAAGACAGTTAGCTCATCAAGTGTGACGATCATTCAATAAGATCATGTTGATTTTCTACCTCAGCTACACTTTGCATTGTTCCCATTTCCCTTGATTCTCTTAGTATTCAAAAGTCTATCTCTGAACTTGAATATACTCAATGATAAGCACCCACAGCTCTCTGCTGTAGAGAATTCCAAAGGTTCATAGCCTTCAGAGCGTAGAAATTTTGCCTCATCTCAGTCCTAAATGGCTGAACCCTCATTCTGAGACTGTGACCCCCTAATTTCAGACCCTCCAGCCAGGGGAAGCATCCTTCCAGCATCTGAACTATCAAGTCCCTTAAGAATTTTCTATGTTTTAAAGAGGTTACATTTCATTTTTCTAAAGTAAGGAATATAGACTTAGTCTACTCAATCTCTTCTCATAGCGTAATCGCCTCATCCCAGGAATCAATCTAGTAAATCTTCATTGCATTCCTTCCCTTTAAGGCAAGTACAGCCTTCCTATGATAAGGAGACTAAAACTGTACATAGTGCTCCCAACGTGATCTTACCTAGGCCCTATACAACTGTAAAGAATTCTTTACTCTTATACTCTAATCTCTTTATTATAAAGACTAACATACTACTAAACTTTCCTAATCGGTTGATGTACCATTAACTTTGTGATCCTTGTACAAGGACACCCTATCTCTCTGAATGCCAACATTTCCCAGTCACTCACCATTCAAACATATTCTGCTTTTCTATTTTTTCTGCCAAAGTGGCTAACTTCACACTTCCCCACAGTATATTTCATCCATGTTCTTGCCCATTCACTTAACCTATTTCCTTTTACAGCCTCTTTGCATCCTCCTCAAGGCTTACTTTCCCACCTAGCTTCATATCATCAAACTTTACAACCTATTCCCTCATCTAAGTCACTAACAGAGACTGTAAATAGTTGAGGCCCAAACACTGTTCCATCCGCACCCAACTGCCTTACAGCCTGTTAGCCCAAAAATGATCATTTGTGTGTTCAGTCTATTAACCAATCCTCAATCTATGTTAACATATTCCCTTCAATTTCATTAACCCTAATTTTGTGCAAGTTCTGCACCTTTTCAAATGCCTTTTAAAAATCCAAGTACGCTACTATCCCTTATCCATCCAACTCGACTAGTTACAACCTTAAAAATCTCTTTGATTTATCAAACATGATTTCCTTTTCACAAATTCATATTGACTCTGCCCAACATGATTATGGTTTGCTAAGTGTCCTGTTACCACATCCTTAATAATAGATTCTAGCATTCTCGCTGCTAACAATGCCAAGCTATTTGGCCTAGACTGCAGTCCCCTATTACCTCTTATCCCTCATTTCTTAAATAGCAAGCTTATATTTGCTTCCAAGCCACTGGGACCATTCTAGAACCTATTCTGAAAGATCACAATAATGTCCACAATGATGCCAGGCGAAAGAAAATCACAAGCTTTCAACCCCAACAGCTCCATGATGCTTCCAAACTCAATTTAATTTAAACAAAATTTGACGTGATTTACTGTCTATTAGTAATCCTGATAATAGCACCAATAACACAAACATCACTGTTTTATAAAATAGTGCATCCTATGATTTACCATGATCAACTCAACAGGAAATCTTGTCCATGTAAAAAATATATGGTTGGCAGGGAACTATGAAATGCTAATTAATTCAAGTCATTGTTATGAGATGAAGCCATAACTGTTTGAGAGTTTCTTAAATGGCAGAAGAACCCCAAGACTTTGAATATCACCTTAAAACATGTCTTACATGATTTAGTCCATTTCCCAAAAAGTTATTTCTGTACATTACCATTATGCAGGTGGTGTGTGTAATACAGTAAAAACTTTGTGGCACAGATTAAAGAGAAAAATGGTGATAGGGATAGAAGACTTGGTAATCTGTACGAAAGGAAAACAAGTTGATATGGCATTGCAATACAAAAGTTGAATGTAGTAACACATTCCATCAGATCTATTTTAAAATACAGAAATACTTTCACCATCTTTCCTCCTAAAAATGATCAAGTTACAAAATGCTCACTATGTCAGACTCAGATATGTAGCTGTTACTAACCAGGAAAATACTACATTGCAATGGGCAGGCTTAATATTCATGGCTACTAAGCAACATCATCATGTGCTCCATTCTATCAACCCCATTCTACCAAGACCACAGCAGTACTCACTATTATACAGTACAATATATACAACCTTTTATGTAATTTAAGACATTCACTGGAAGGTACACCTCAATCTAATTTAGAGCACCATACAATTAATATCTGTTGTTACATTTTGGAAAATAATTAATCCTTATTAAAAACCAAACATAGTTGGGTGTGGGGAGAATAAAATAGATAAAGGGTAGTCAATGTCCCTTATGCTCTGGATTGCAGGCAACAGCTTCTGGAGCACTGAATCAATGAGTCACTTTGGTTATCTGTTACACTTGGATTATTAGTTTCTGTTGGCCTCACCTTCACACAAATGATGATACCTTAACTGGCTTACTTTTCATCTTAACTGATCGGAGACACCTGTACACTTCAGTGACACACTAATCTCAGTTGATAACTGGCTGATGCAGCTGTATGATGTGACTTCTCTAAACTTTGGGCTGCATTTTACAAAGATTTCACAGAAGCACAGATGACTCAGCCCACACCACCCCCCACCCCCCCGCACTCCATGCAAGCCTGCCCTGCAGCCATAATATGCCATGGGCGAGCTATATTGGCTGACAATAGGACTTTCACCCCTCACTGAGGAGGAAGACCCACCCTCAGGGGCTGCCAGCCAATTGAATTGACCAGCAGATCCAATAGTCCTGGCCAGTCTCAAGAAGGCCCAATGGCTCCCTGAGTCAGGCAAGTCCAGGGCATTGGGTGGGGAGGGTTTGGCCAGGGAGAGGGGCAGGGGATGGTGGGGGGTTGGATTTTAGAGAACAGGCTGGTTGGAAGGAAGGGAAGAAGGGCTGCCCGCTCCCGCCTACACCAACAGTATTATGGCGTGGGCAGCATATTATTGGAGCCAATTGGCTTGTTAACAAGCCCAAATGACCCCTAATTACTTAGATAAGGCAGGTGGGTGCACATCCACCTTCCGTTATGGGATGAGCTCAGGTGGGTGGGAAGGTGGTGGGCTGGGCACCTGACATATTTTATATGCACCCCCCAAAAAAATATCCGGCAGGGGTACATAAAATCCAGCCCTTTCATTTTCTGAAACAAAAACAAAAATTGCTGGAAAAACTCAGCAGGCCTGACAGCATCTGTGGAGAGGAAGACAGAGTTAACGTTTCGAGTCCATATGACTCTTCTTCAGAACTAAAGAGAAATAGAAACGTGGTGAAATATGAGCTGTTTAAGGGGGGTGGGACAGGTGGAGCTGGATAGAGGGCCAGTGATAGGTGGAGGCAAAGGAGAGATTGTCAAAGATGTCATACACAAAAGGTCAAAGAGGTGCTAAGGTGGTGATATTAGCTAAAGGATATGCTAATGGTGACTTTAAGGGTAGAAAGCAGAATGAGCAAGTGACAGATGACCCTAGTGGGGGGGGGGGGGATCAAAATAAGCTAAAAGGTGGAGATAAAACAATGGATGGAAATAAATTTTAAAAATAGTAGAAATAGGTGAGAAAAGAAAATACATATAAAAAATATATAATAATTATTAGAAATAAAGGGATCAAAAAGGGGGTGAGGATGGAGGAGAGAGTTCGTGATCTGTAGCCTTTAATTTTCTGTCCTGGTACTTGTAAAGGTATTTTCTATGACTGCTAAATTTAGATTACTACTCTAAATGAGCAATAAACAAAATCCAGATACAAAGGGAAGCTAAAATAATCTGAGAGAAAGGCTTGTCTGCTGCTTTAGTACTGACTGAAAAAAAAAACATTTTTTATATCTTAATTTCAAAGAGAAGTTTCTGACTAATCTGAGTAAAATGTGTTTGAAGGTTTCACAGCTTTTGCTGTCAATCCTTTCAAACAGTCAGTAGGTTATCTGAGAAATCTCAGTTAGTAAAAAAATGGAATCCTCAAGACGTGTATCTGTTTTTACAACCCCTCAAGCAATCACGCACAAACGTGACAGAGTATGACCACTTTATGTCTTAGATGTTCTTCTCTAGCTTTGTGCTTCTTATAAATAGCACTAACGCTTCTAACACTAGTAACAAACTGCCTTGTTTATATACATTGGAAGTTAAGGCTTTTAACTTTGAAGATTTTATTGGTTAATTAACTTGTGATAGTTAGAAGAGTTATGGTTTGATTAACTTTACTTTCACAGGCATTTCCCATTAATTTTTTCCGCTACTGACTTAATTTTATGTTAACCCTTTTGTGGGCCTCTTTACTTATATCATTCTGAATAATTTCTCCAAAAGATCAGTGAGCCCCAATGCAAATCAATCACACACGTCACAGGCTTTAAAATTCTCAAACTCCTTCCTGCCCGTCCCCACCTAGCACAGGAGTCCCAGGTGTTAAGCACTGCAAAAAGCAAAAGAGGGGGGAAATACAATGCAATGATACATTTCTCCCATTTGTGGGTTGAACCCTGAAAGTGTTTCATTTGACATTAGACAGCTGTTTACATGTCAACCTTTCATTTAATCTTATTGTTACATTTCAATAGATGTTCCATTCAACACATTACAAACAGGGAGCATGCATTAGACTTCAGGTTTAAGAGATTAAATCAAGTAGTAGCTAATTTTACCATTTAAATTTCAAGTTACAAACCTAAAATTTAAGAATCATTAAGAGTTTCTTTTCTAAAATTACTTCTGCATCTCCCACTCTAGAGACTAACCCTAGGCGAGTATTTCAGTACAGTACAGACAGCTACACTGTTAGAGACTGACTTTTGGATGAGGCATTAAAGAAAGGTCACATACTGCATGCTCTTTTGAAAAAAAGACACCATGAACTAAAACATGGCTTTACAAATGTAACCCAACCATATGCTCAAATGAAAACCTCTCTTATCAGTGTCAAGTTTGACCTATTTCTCTTAAATGACTTTCCACAAAGCTTTCTGATCGCTATTTCACCTCCATTTGGGCTTCTATGCAGATCCACCATTATGTGCATCATGCAATGCTCTATGTTCAGATTACAAAGTGTAGTACACTTATATATGGATAAGGTTTTAAAGTCATTGTGTCCACAATTTAATTTTCTATTAAAAGATGTAATTTAAACATTTTTCCCAAAAGATTACATTGAAGGTAACCAAGTTATCTGAAATCCTTCACCCCCACCCCAATTTTCCAGATAAAAAAAATCTAATTCACGTATGAGGATCAACATTCTGGACAGCAGCTCATTGGATTTTCACAAAATTCCCCCTTAAGTTGCAGCTGATGTCCTTTCCAATGTAAAATATAAAATGCAGCATCTGAAATGCTTTCAGAACCCAACCACCTGCTGTCAGGCAGAAATGCTGGAAGATCAGCTGTTCTAACACCAGCTGATCTTGGTGGCCACAGTTTCTAACATTGAAAATCCACCCTGTTCAGTGCTCCAAGGGAACAAGCTCATACCAGCAGTCAATTGTTACAAGAGCAGCTAATTTTGCAACCAATCAACCAGCATTTCTAAGTGACAGTAAGGTCAGGCCAGGTTTTGCCAAGAACACAGCTCAAATACAATTTAATCAGCTATAATAGGCCAATAGACTGGCACCCACTTCAAAAGGTTCACATTTAAAACATCCCAAGTATTTTCAGGACTCATTACATAAGTTTCTCATCTTCAATACATGTACATATTTTGCCAGAAACTGTAATATGTTTGGACGTTTTATTTACAATCTGTGCTCCTTCCCACAATGAGTATAAACCTGACAACATGGATTGAAGGTTAACACTACTGTATATAAAGCAATGCGGTTGTGGAGTTTGATCTCTTCTATGAAGACTTAAGGTCATCTCTATAGCAAACAGAGTCTGCAATGCAATAGTTGGGGAAGAGGGATGTTTTCAAATTCAGCCATAAAAATAAAAAGTGCGATTTCAGGTAAGGAGACTTCAATGAGCTCAAAGTTTAAATGCATAACATTACACGGTACACAACCCAAACAAGAATGCCACTATGTAGTAAATTACAGAAACAAAAGTGTTTAAATGCACTTATTTTTAAGTTTCCCAATGCTTTAATGGATAAATGAAATGCCTAAGAGACTAAGATGAGCAAATCAGGAAAATTCCAAGTTCAATTTTTGATACATGTTGAATTTGCTGATTCCAAATAGGAAAGCAATAAAAATTCCACACCAGGCCTCAAGACCCTTGGGTTAGGGACCAGAAAAATCAGTTTACGTCTGACTCCCGATCACTACCCAGGGGACTCCTAACTGAAAATACATGTGTATTAATTTCTGAGTACTGATGAAGAAAGGATTCAGGTTTGCTTTAGTAGCCTGAACACCCAAATAGCTTACCAACTCTCATTATCCAGATTCATACGGGCACATGCTTCAGTTTATACTCCCAAGTTACTTATAAAATGATCCTAATCAGCCATCTCTATTCTCTGGAACACGGTGCACACTTGTATAAAGCAGGGCAATAAAAGGTACTTACAAGAATTACAGTTTATGCTTTTTCTGTGCTCTGGGATTTACAAAAGTGATTCAGTGTCAGTGTAAAGTTCTTCCAGATTAGCTATTACATGGTTAAATGTTAAGTAAAGCTGCTGTTACACTGCCAGAGCAAATTACCTCAGCCCCAAAAGTCAACATGTAGAGTCTTGTAAGTGAGTTTACATGTTCAAATACAAACTGGGGTCAGGTTTGTGCTGTAAGTTGCCTATGTACACATTGCATATACCATTTACAGCCAAAAGCTTTGGGGGGGACATTCATCCCATTAGTCTGGACTGGCTTAATCCCAACTTCTAAGGGGTGAAAGATGTCTAACATATATGCTATTAAGTCCCCTTTGCTTACAGGAACAGAGGAACAGGAGTACACTATTGGGCCCCTCAAACCTGTTCCACAATTAGCTCATGGCATGTTAGTATAATAAATATGAAGGTTTTTTTATAAAATAATTTTTAATTTGTGTGAATATCAGTGTACTGTGAGCAAATGGCATTTATGTTGATGATTGTCCAATAGTGACTGTGTCATGAGACAGGAAGTTGGGAACTAGTACTTAAGTGGAAGATTTGTTTTCAAAGAGGTGGGTTACTTTGGAGTTTGTTATTTGATGTTGGATGTGTCATATGCAGAAGAGGAAGGTGTAGGAGTTTGGATTCAGTGATGAGGAGATATAAAATGTTGGGAATGGAGCAAGAGAGAATGCAGCAGCAGAGAATTTGACAATGGTGAAAAGAGGCTGGTGATGGCAAGAAGGTGGTAAAGTGGGATTGTCATTTGATTGACAGCACAGTTAAGACAAAAATAGAATAAAGCTGCAGTCAGTTTAATGCTAAGTATGAAATAGATTAATGGTATGATTCAGCGAAGTCAGAAGGAAGAATTAGGGTGGTGGTGAAGAAGTCAATGGTGGGGGAAATGGTATGGAATTAAGTAAAACAAAAGTACACATACATATAGTGTGGGGAACCTCAAGATGCCAGAGAATTTGGAATAGGTTTTCAGATGTAGATGATGTTTATGGATTATGAGAAAACTGGGCAGAACTCATAGGGTTTTAAGTATTGTGAGGGGCATCTCCTTAAACCTATTTACCCAACCCTGCACATTTTTTCATCAGTACCTCCAGAGATCCCTCCACCAAACTCCATCTCATGTGCTGCCAAACCTTTGAACTCCCTCCTGTCATTCCTGGTACTATTTCAATAAGTCGTCTTTGGGTTCTTTCCTGGCTCCTGTAATAGCATGTAGATGTACACATCCCACATTTGATACTTGAATTGTGGTCTAACCAATGTTTTGTGCAAATTCAAATTAACTTTTTCCTATCTGTATTCACTGCTCTTGTATATAAACCTCAGAACCACATGTGTTTTGTTTGTAGCTTTGTCTACCTGTACTCTCACATTTAAAGATCTATGTAAATGTCTCTCCAGTCTATCCAGTCCCTTAACATTTTGGGCACACTTCTACTATTAGTTTTCCCCAAAAATGTACTATTTCATATTTGGCTGCATGGGGCTGCATCTAACATAGTCTGCCAAAACTCTCTCACTATATCCTCCTGCAATCGTCCTTTCAGTTTATTAAGTTTACAATTTGGTATCCTCAAGCTTAAATATTACTCCTCTTTCTTTTGTGTACAAATAATCTTACAGATGGGAAATGAAATTTGTCTCGGTCCAAATCTGTGAGACACATCACTTGCCATATTTTGTCAGTTTGAAAAATTTAATTTACCCCTAACCTTTGTTTCCTACCCCAAAGTTATCCTTCCATCCCAGCAATGGCATTCCCTTATCGAGTGCCTACAGCAACTACTACATTCTCTTTATCTACATCCTGGTTTCATCAAGGCAATACACAAATTAGTCAACACATTTCCTTTACATTTGTTGATTATGCTCGATTAGCCTTTTTGCACGTACAATAATTTCAACTATATTGATGGACTCTGGAAATCTAACCACAGCTAAAGTCTATTCTTCTTACATTTTTTTTTAAACAAAAAGGGTATAATTTGCCATTTCCATTTGTTTGGAAATACGAATTGTGCTGAAGATTGTATTGAGATTTCTGCTCACTGCCTCTAATCTCCTTCTGAAAAGCATTCTGAAATGAAAAGTCATCATATCTTTTGTCCAATTTAATTTTTCTAATACACTGTTCTGTTAATATAGTTATCTCCAGTTATGGTTCTTCTACATCTACCTTAAGTATTCCTAAAGTCTAACTGAGAAAACACTTCATATTTGCCAAGGCATAAATACTTATCTTGTGCAAATAAATAACTATTGAGAATGGAACATGAAGATAGCCACTTAAAAGCTGGACTAAAAAAAATGTTTTAAACTTCAAAATTAACTATTTCCAGCCTCATTGTTTTCCTTTAGTAGAAAAAAAACACATGTAAGTTTACCACAATGGAAACAGGATAAAACTAAAAGACTCTTGGTTAAAATGAGAAGAAAGTTGGTATCTCCTGTGTTACAACATCAGGAAGATTAGGATTAAATAATTACTAATTATTCTGGGAGAGACGATCACAATTAAAAGAAAATTTTCAGAGCTTTGCCCACCCTGGATATCATTTGCTTGCCAAAACCAATTCCTATTCTACCTAGTTAGCTGGAATCCTTCCATCTGCAAGAGATGATGGGAACACAGCCTCAGAACTTTGGCAGGGTCAGATCATCTGCTGCACCTATTTCAATGGGAGAACAAGCAGATTCTGGAAAGGCAAAATCTACTACAAGTGCCATGCATGAAGTTGTTCCTTGCTGGCGGTGCTGCATGATGTCTGCTGTTGCCTTGTTTGGAGGGCTGGTGGCTGCTGTGGAGCTTCTGAAACTACATGTTGTTGCCCACAGCTGGTGTCGCCAATTGCCTTGGTCGTCAGCCAGAGTTTCACACATGTTGTGACTGATGTTGAGGGCTTTCACATCTCTTTTCACAACATCCTTGATTCAGAGATTTGTGTGCCCTGTTGGTCTCTTGGCATGGGCTACCTCCCAATATAGCATAGTCTTGGGAATGTGGCCATCTTCCATCCTGTACACATGCCCAAGCCAGCGAAGCTTTCTTTGCTTGATTAGCACTAGCATGATTAGCATATTTACCCTAGAAAGGACTGTTTCATAGGCAACTTTGTCTTTCTACATGATGCCAAGGATGTGTCATAGACACTGGAGATGAAAGTTATTGAGCCTTTCTTCTTGGTAGGTGCAAGCTGTCCAGGCTTCACTGCCATACAACAATGTACTGAGGATACAGGCCTTGTAGATAAGCATTTTAGACCTGTGTGTCAGTTTGTTGTTTTTCAATGCCGTTTTGTTAGTCGGCAAAGTCGGTGCTGCTAAGCACTTCATAAAGAGACAGGTTGTCTATCACTGTAGATCTAAGGTAGCAGAATTTGTTGACTGCTTCCAGTAGTGTGTTGCTGATTCTGATCACAGCCAGAGACATAAAATATCCTGCCCCATAACGATAGCTTTCTTGACACTGTTGGTGAGGGAGAACATGACATGGGCATGGGACAAATGATCCATGAGCCTCAGGAACTGGTCTTCCATATGAGCAACTAGTAGAGTTATCAGAAGAATACAGAAGAATCTCTGATCAGGACATGCCTCATTTTTTCTTGCCTTCAAGTCTCGATAGGTTGGGGAGTTTCCCATCTGATCGTGTGTGGAGGTACATTCCTACTATGTCGGCAAGGAAAGCATTAAGTCAGGAGGACAGAGAGAAAGATACAAGGGTACTGGCTTAGACAAAGCCCTGTTTCGCCCCATTCTTGATCTCAAAACTGTCAGAGGTGGAACTGTCGAACCGAGTGGTACCATGCATGTTATCATGAAAGGACTGTATGAAACTGCAAAGCTTGGGAGGTCAGCCAAATTCCTCTAGTATCTGGTAGAGGCCTGTCCTGTTTATGGCGGCAAATGCTTTTGTGAGATCCATAAAAGCAAGGTAAAGAGGTGTTTGCTGCTCTCTGCACTTCTCTTGAGGCTGAAGTAGAGAGTGATCAGTCTTGCAGTCCGCACTTTGATAGGTGCGAATGTGAAGAATGCTGGACAGATCACATCTTCTGGTGATTATCAGGTCAATTTGGTGCCAGCAGCTAGGTCTCAGGTGACACCATGACGCCTTGTGCCGATGCCTGCCCTGGAAGCTGTTGAGCTGTTGGTAACACAAAGTCCACACTGTGCACAAAGTTCTAGCAGCCATTATCCATTTTGTTCATCTTGCCAACACGATGCTGCCATGAAATTCTGCCTGATCCAACTCTTGATTAGAGTGGGAAAAAAAGTAGGTATCTTCTGTGTTACACCACCAGAAAGATTAGGATTGCCAAACAATGAGGGAGACTATCACAATTAAAAGAAAACTTTCAGAGCAGTGCAGCTTTGCCTATCTTGAATATCATTTGCTTGCCAAAACCAATTCCTATTCCACCTATTAATAAGTTAATCCTAAGAACTGCTATTTTTCTTATCACTTGTATTTTTCTGCTGCCACAGCCAAAAGCGAACACTGTTCAGAATCATTCCTCCACTAGCACCCAAAGATGAGGCAGATTTCAATTAGATCATTGTTACATCTCTACTAATCCTAATGATTCAGAATACATGTGGACATTTGTACCAATTGCACAGCAATTCAATTAAACAGAATAGCATTTCAATTCTGCAAAATAAGCTACTCTACAAGTACTGGCACCATTGAGTTCCATAATAATGTCAAAATATTAAACTTCAGTTTCAGCAAATAAAAAAATCAGAGAAGTGTTCTTTCCAAAGTGGAACTTTCTTGACATTTCATCAATAATACAAAATTAAACATGCTGATACTATAAGGCTTATTAGATGGATGAAAAGTAGTCAATACATCAACTAAATCACTTAACTCTACAGTTTGAAAACCTATTTTATACATGGTGAGGAATTCAGTTAGATGTGAATATTACTAAGCACTTAAAATTCATCCATCCAAATTGTTACAACCCTAAAAACTTAATGAAATTAGTTTTTTGGTAGGATCCCAATTTTCATAGATATTATGAAGCATCTGCTCGAGTCAAATGGTGCATGAAATCACCCAGTTACAGTGGATGGCCCAGCCAGTACGCAGTTAAATTAAACTCAGGGGCCTCTCTCAGTGGTAGGGTTCCAATTTTCAAACGTTTATCAAGCATCTGCATCTATTGTCAATGTGGCAATCACCTTGTTAAGGACAACTGCTAGTTAAACAGGTGATGGGTATTTATTAATTAATAATAAAAACAAAAAACTGCGGATGCTGGAAATCCAAAACAAAAACAGAATTACCTGGAAAAACTCAGCAGGTCCGGCAGCATCGGCGGAGAAGAAAAGAGTTGACGTTTCGAGTCCTCATGACCCGTCAACAGAACTAGCTGAAGGGTCATGAGGACTCGAAACATCAACTCTTTTCTTCTCCGCCGATGCTGCCAGACCTGCTGAGTTTTTCCAGGTAATTCTGTTTTTGTTTTGTGATGGGTTTTAATTATCCCATCTAAATAGAATAAAAAGATACAGCTGGAACACTGTGTGGAAGCTACTTGGAAGTCAGTAGCACTGAGGAATTGTCTTGAAAATAAACCAGCTTGAACCAAAAGACAAGCTTGGATTAATTCTTCCACCACAACCTCTAATTGTGAGTAACATCTATGAGGTATCTGCTTCAATCAAGCAAATATCTGAAATCATTCAATGTTAAAACAGCCACAGGGCAGTATCCAAGCAGCGAAGTGTACCACAGAACAGAGGGAGTTTAAATTCCACACCACCACCACCCCGCCCCCCCATCTTACATAATAAATGCACTAAACATGCTCACCAGCCAAAAGGAGAATGCCCTCTACAATAACATGGATTGCAGAGGTTCAGCTCACCACCCTCTTCTCAAGGACAATTAGGCATAGGCAATAAATGCTGGCCTAGCCAGCGATGCCCAAATCCCATGAATGAATTTTAAAAATGGTATTAGCAGGAAACTTTGTTATGAACAGAGACAGTTGTGGAGCAGCTTCTTCTCATGTATTTGTGACAAGTTCCTTTTTAGGCAAAGTCATTGGAAGAGTGGATGTACCATAAATGTCTGCTCTGAGGCTGCTTCAAATATTGTTCGAGGCAAAAATATATAACAAGGTAGAGGCCCCAGACAAGTGTGCAGGAAGCTCCTTCATGAAATAAAAGAAAAAAAGATAGACCTTAGTCATTCCAAAGTACTTTATAGTCCATTAAATACTTTTGAAGTGTACAGCTATAGTAAACAGCAGCCAATTTCCACACAAAGGTCTACAAACAGCAATGTGATAATGACCAAATGTTTTTTTTACAAATGTTGGTTGAAGGATAAACATTTTCCACAACACCAAGAAGTCCTTTGATAGGCTTCAAAATAGTGCCTTGGATCTTTTGTGTCTACCCGAGGGGCAGAAGGGGACCCGCTTTAAAGTCTCATCCGAAAAACAGCACCTCTGACACTACTGCAAACAACTGTCAGTTTAGATTTGGTGTTCAAGTATGCAGTGGGATTTAAGCCCACCATCGATTTACTCAGATGAAATCGCTACCACTGAACCATTGTCTGGCATGATTATGGGCTATATGGCAGTTTACATAACTACATTTAATTTTTAAGGCTGGAATAGAGGCATTTTACCAGTTTCTTTATGCCACAAAAGTGGAAGAGGAGGGTTGATTTGAGGTTAGTTACCCTCTTTCATGCGTAAAATCTCATCTATTTAAATTTACTGAAATAGATTTGTTGACAGTATACAATGCTGGAAAGCTCCAGAAGCCTGATACATGTTTTTTAAATCAAGAGTGAAACCAATGGGACCGTAACTTCCAACTAGCGTTGGAAAGTGTTGGCCTGCAGGAATTAGAAGTTTAGATTCCTCAGTGCATCTTTAGGGTACCTCACAAATCCGACACTGGGGAGCTCAGAAGTTACAGCTCCATAATTGTGGATATTAGTGTTTGGATAGCTTCTTTCCTTACAGCCAAATGACTAACTATAACCCCAGGGTGAAATGCCTACACATTACATGAATTAACACAACTCATTTGCCTCATTATAGAACATCAACTGAATATTCTGACTGTAAATTAACCTAAGTGGATTGGTGGAGGTCAGAGCAATATAGGTTGAACAACTATTTTTTCCTCAAGAAAAGCTGATGAGAGCTATCACTGTGGATGTGCCCTGTTCCTGAATCATCATGTGTTCTTCAGAAATGAAAATCTAAAGTGGAGTGTTTAAGATTAAGAACACACACAACTGAAGCACAGCAATTTTTACTATCAATCTGATAAAAATGGAAAAAAATCACTTAACAATACAATCTAGTGAATGGAACTCCTGAACAATATAGCTATTTTATAAACACTAACTTAGGTGCAGACGACTATGGGTGAATTTCTAATATGTATACTCATGGCTGCATGCATCAAGACCTAGAAAACATCCAAGCTGGAGCTGATAAGTGGAGCAATGAGCATCCTTAACAAAAGTGAACATAAGCACCTTAACAATAAGCACCATTCAATGGTATTCCCACTGCCAAGTCACACCAACAAAATCCTGGGGTATCACCACAAGCATAAATTGAACTTGATCAGCCACATAAATACCATTGTGACTAGAGCGGGTCAGAGGTTGGGTATTCTGTGGCAAATAGCTCATCTCCTGACTCCCTTAAGTCTCTCTACCACCAAGGTATAAATGTGATGGAATACTTTCCACTTGCCTGGATGCAACTCCAACATCGCTCAAGAAGCTACTTACGATCTAGATAAAGTAATCCACTATTTCAGCATCAGAACCAATGGCTTAAATATCTACTCCCTCCATTATCAGCATACCATGGATGTAGACGGTAACATCTACAGGATGCAGTACAGCAACATGGCAAAGTTTCTTTTGAGGAACTCCTCAAATCCACCTCCTTCACCTAAAAGAACATGGGCAGCAAGTAAATGAGAGTACCATCACCTCCAAATTCCCCTATAACCATATAAACACTATGCCTTCAATGTTGCTGAATCAAAATGCTGGAACCCCTAACTACCAACATAGTGGGATCACTTTTAACCAAATGGATTGCAGCGGTTCAAAATGGCAGCTAAATACCATTTCTTAAGGACAACCAGAGTTTGTTGCAATAAGTGCTGGGCTTGCCAGCAACATGTACATCCAGGGAATAAATATATATTTTTTTAAACTGTTGCAAAGAATAAGAATATTGAGTAGTTTCTCTACTCACTTGGAAGGATCATCTAGTCAGTTAGCGATGGAATATTATGCTAAAATTCTAAAGGTATGTCATGAAGAGATATGTCTATGTAATTGGAAATTATTTTTTAAAATGGAGTTCCAGTGGGATCTGTGTATGTGTCTTAATTGGATTAAAACCAGCTAATCTGGGTGCTTGGATGTATAGTAGTTTTGAGATGTTAAGTAGGTAGATGTGAGGAGGGTAGAAGGTAAAGTGTAAACTCGTATTTGTTAAAAGAATACATTCAAGGCTGCGGATGCAATCTTACACCTAACTAGAAGACACCAATCAATGTGTTTACATTTTTCAGCTTATTAATAAAATTGGTAGGATGAAAGGATGTAATTGTTAGAAGAGGTAAAGTTAAAAGCCTAGCGATACAATGGAAAATTTACAAAGAGAAAGATATGTATAAATGACATTGTGTATAAGGTAGAGGCATTTTAAGATCCAACAAGTGTGAGAAGCCTCAAGCTGCTGTCTGCAAGGACCCAGAGCTGAAAGAAACTCATTTTGAACGCAACTGTCCAAGGGGTGCTTTTCCAGGTTTTTCTTTAAATCTATGAGATTTACTGTTGCCTTAACAGGGGTGCAACAGAGTCAGATTAATTTGGGAATTTTTGTAGTTATTATAGTAGTAATTTTGTACACATATGTACATGTTTACAATCTTCCTTGTCTTAATAAACGTTTAATTTAGTTTTATAAAAAACCTCTTGGCAATCAATGATCTTATCACTACTGAATTCAAAGCCTGCATCTCGAAACATACAAACTGCAAAAATGGGTTATGACAGTTGTTTCAAGTTTCCCTCTGGGATTTGAAAAACTCAGCCTTTACTACCGGCTGTGTCATAATAGTATATTTTGCTTCAGATCATAAGAACTCTATATTAGGTAATTACATTTTTTTTACACAAGTGTGTGGCTGTAAACAAAATTGTAATCTTTACTCAGAGAAAATTCATATTTTTTTAGTATGCAGATACAGGCTTGCAAAGACAGTGACAATTTGCCTCTGTTTCTGTTGATTACTTAACAGCATTACAAAACTTAGGGGCCTAATTGGGCTGTCACTACTAATACTTACGATTCTTTCTTTGCTTTTTAAAAAAATATGCCACAACATAACAGGAGGATGGGAAGAGGATCTCTCAAGAATTATTGTAGTTGTAATTTGTTCTAATAGTACGAAAATTAAATCAGGAAGTCTGAGAGGCAGTCTTTGTCAAGAGCAGACTTATTCGACAGATCTATTGCTGCAAGAATTTTTGGAAGGAAATTGGAAATTGATACGATTACAAAAATTTTGTTTTGGATTAGCCACTGTAAGTTAAAATACTGTAAGTTAAAAATTATTTTTCTTGCTCCCATTTAATTCTTCATAACCATGCATGAATTAGCAATTTTAGTTCAAGTTAAAAGTTTCATCAGTCTGGCATTTCTGTCATTTGGAGTGGAGTGTATACCATGAGGTGTTATTTCCAATGTATGCTTCAATGTTAAATGGATGCATTGTTCATGCAGAAGCTCATCAATTGCACAGTAACAACAACAAGCACTTATATGGTCCCTCTCTGACTCTTCCCTTCACTTCCTCCGCTTCTCTGTCTCCATTTCTGGGGATAGGCTTTAAACGAATATTCGCTGTAAGCCCACAGGTCCCTCAACTACACTTCCTCATACCCTGCTTCCTATAAGGAATCCATTCCATTCTCCCAGTTTGTCTGTCACATCCGTTCTGATGATGCAACTTCCCTTACTAATATTTTCCATGGGTCTTCCTTGTTCTCAACTGAGGAGTCTTTTCCACCGGGGTTGACAGAGTACTCAACCATGTCCATCTCAGTTCCTGCACTTCTACTCTCATGCCTTCCCCTCCTTCCCAGAACCATGACAGGTTCCCCTTATCGTCACCTTCAGCATGACACCACCACCAAACATATTATCCCATCTCCTCCCTTTTCGGCATTTCGTAAGGACCGTTTCCTTCCTGACACCCTGGCTCATTCCCCTAATCCCCTCAACAACTCTTCCCCTTTCCACAATACTTTTCCATGCAAGCACATGTGATGCAACACCTGCCTTTTTATTTCCTCACTGTCCAAGGCCCCGAGCCCCAACACTTCTAGGTGCAACAGCAATTTGCATGTACTTCTTTCAACTTAATATGCATTCGCTGCTCACAACGTAGCCTGCTTTACATTGGAGAGACTAAATGCAGATTCGGTGACCGCTTTGCGGAACATTCCCATTCAATCCGCAAGCATGATCCCAAGATTCTGGTCATCGGTCCATTTAATTTTCCACCTGCTCTCACACTGATCTCTCTGTCCCTGGCCTTCTGCCATGAGGCTCAATGTAAGCTCGTGGAACAGCACCTCATCTTTCAATTAGGCGCTTTACAGCTTTCTTGCTCAACACCCAGTTCAGCAATTTTAGATCATAATTTCTGCTTCCTATTTTGTTTCCTTTTCATTTGTGAGTTTTGGTTTTACTGCTGTTTTTCCTTTTGGATGGCGGCTGTTCATCATTTTGACATTCACACCTCCTCCAGACACATCTCCTGCTTTTTTGCTTGTCCTAGTACCACTCTCTTTTGGCCTTGCACCACCATTCATTTTGTCATTTACCTGCTCCTGTCTTCTAAGCTAGCACCCCAACTTTCCTTTTGTTCTTTTGCCCACCACCAGCCCCCACTCCTCCACTTGCTTAAAACTTTTAACTTTTTGTCTTTCAGTTATGAAAGGTCATCAACCTGAAACATTAACTTTGTTTCTCTCTCCACTGATGCTGTTAGTTGTGTTCAGCACTTGCAGCATTTTCTGTTTTTATTTCAGAGTTCCAGCAACTCCAGTATTTTGCTTATGCATTCATATAGTACTTGTCTTACAGAAAAATTTCAAGGATCTCAAAGGAGCATTATCAAACAAAATTTGCCCAAGGATGTAGTCAAGTTTCTGCTCACAAGTTTCTACTTGTACAATGGAGTTGACCTTGCAACCCAAGTCAAAAATATTGAGAGATTTGAATTAAAACACATGGGCCTGAATAGTTTGGTTGGGGTCCCCTTCCCACCTTAAAGGGGGGGGGTGCCCTTAGTTAGATGGAGGCACCTCCCCCACCCCCCAGCTTCCTGCCCGAAGTCTAAGCCTGTTCATTTTCGGGCTTCCCCAATGCCAGGGAAATCCTCCCACCTGCCTAAAAATTGAGGCTGGGCCAGAAACGGCCCTTAAGTGGCCGAAACTGGCCACTTAAGGGCCTCTTGCTGGAGCCTGGGTTAACGTTAACTATCATGTGCCAAAATGAGGTCACATTGGAAAATAGTTTGGGAAGCATTATATTAAGGCAAAAAGTGCAGGGATAACCATGTGCTTATCATCAGAAAAAACCCATGAAGTCAAGAAGTTTTTTCAGAATGGTTAGAAGTATAAAGGAAAGGCTGCACTTACATAGCAACTTTCAATACCTCAGGACATCCCAAAGTGTTCAGCCAATGGAATGCATTTGAAGTGTAATAAAAACAGAAAACGCTGGAAAAACTCAGCAGGTCTGGCAACACCTGTGGAGAGAGAAACATGGTTAACGTTTCGAGTTCTTATGATTCTTCAAGCTAGAGAGAAGTAGAAATACGATTGATTTTATACTGCTTGGGAGGGGGTGGAGCGAGATAGGATGTCAGGGATAGGTGACAGCTAAGGAGAGATTGACAAAGATGTCATAGACACAAGACAAAGGGACTGTTAATGTTAGTGGTAAAATGTAAAGAAGGTGCTGATAGTGGCATAAAGGTAAGATAGCAGAAGCATTAATAGCAGAACAAAGGTCAGCACTCTGCGAAAGCAAAACATAAAAACAAGTGACAGGTGGCCCTGTGGGGGAGATTTGGGGAAAAAGGATTTAAAAATGAATAAATAAATAAAGGAATAAAATAACATTTAATAAATAAATGAACAAATCAAAACTGGATTTAAAATAAGGGTCGAGAGGGAAGAGAATATTCATGGTCTGAAGTTATTGAACTCAATGTTAAGCCCAGAAGGTTGTAAGGTGCCTAATCAGAAGATGAGACGCTGTTCCTTCAGTTTGCGTTGGGCTTTACTGGAACATTGTGGCAGGCCGACAACGGACATGTGGGCATGAGAGCAGAATGATGTATTGAAATGGCAAGCGACAGGAAGGTCTGGGTCATCCTTGCAGACTGAGCGAAGGTGTTCTGCAAAGTGGTCACCCAGTCTGTGTTTAGTCTCCCCAATGTAGAGGAGACTGCATTGGGAGCAGCGAATACAGTAGACCAAAGTGAAGGGGGTCCAAACGAAGCGCTGCATCACCTGAAAGGAGTGTTTGGGGCTTTGGGCTGTGAGGAGGGAGGAGGGAGAAGGTAATGGGGCAGGTGTTGCACCTTTTATGATTGCATGGGAAGATGATGAGGTGTTGGGGGTGATGGAGGAGAGGACCAGGGCATCACGGGGGGAATGGTCCTTACAGAATGCTGACGGGGTGGAGGGGGTGGGGGATTGGTGAGGAGAAGATGTGTTTGGTGATGGGACTGTGCTGGAGTTGGAGAATATGGCGGAGGATGATCCTTTGAATGTGGAGGCTGGTGGGGTGAAAAGTGAGGACAAGGGGGACCATAGCATGGTTCTGGGAGGGAGGGGAAGGGGTGAGGGCAGAGATGCGGAAGATGGGTCGGACACAGTTGAGGGCCTTGTCAACCACAGTGTGGGCAGGAGCCTCGGTTAAGGAAAAAGGAAGACATGTCAGAAGCACCATTTTAGAAGGTGGCATCATCGGAACAAATGCGACGGAGGAGGAGGAACTGAAAGAATGGGATGGAGTCCGTGCAGGAAGCAGGGTGTGAGGAGCTGTTGGAGTGGTGGCTTGTAATGAATATCGGTGGACAGTCTATCACCGGAAATGGAGTCAGAGAGGTCAAGGAGGGGAATGGAACTGTTGGACATGATCCACGTGAAGGTGAGAGAGGAAATTGGAAGCAAAATCAATAAATTTTTCCAGGTCCAGATGAGAGCATGAAGCGGCACTAACACAGTCATCACCCTACCAAAAGAAGTGTTGTGGGAGGGCGCCTAAGTAAGACTAGAACAAGGAATGTTCCACATGCCCCACAAAAAGGCAGGCATAACTGGGGTCCATCTGGGTACCCATTGCCACACCTTTTTGGAGGAAGTGAGACAAGTTAAAGGAGAAATTGTTCAGTGAGAGAACAAGTTCAGCCAGGTGGAGGGTGGTAGATGGGGATTGTTCAGGACCCTGTTCAAGGAAGGAGCGGAGAGCCCTCAGACCATCCTGGTGGGGGATGGAGTTGTACAAGGATTGGACGTCCATGGTGAAGAGGCAGCAGTTAGGGCCAGGAAACAAGATTGTCGATATGACGCAGAGCATCAGAGGAATCACGAATGTAGGTGGGAAGAGACTGGACAAGGAGAGAGAGAATGAAGTCAAGATAGGAAGAAATTAATTCAGTGGGGCAGGAACAGGCTAACACGATTGGTCTACCAGGACAGTCGTGGTTGTGGATTTTGGGAAGGAGGTAGAAGCAGGTTGTGTGGGGTTGGGAGACTATGAGGTTGGAAACTGGAGGGAAGATCTCCAGAGGAGAGGTGGTCAGTGACAGCCCTGGAAACAATGGATTGATGTTTGGTGGTGGGATCATGGTCCAGCGAAGGTAGGAGTTGGAGTCTTAGAGTTGGCGTGCAGCCTCTGCAAGGTAGAGGTTTGTGTACCAGACAACAACAGCACCTCCCTTGTCAGCAGGGTTGATAACAAAGTCAGGGGTGGACCTGAGAGAACAGAGTGCAGCAAGTTCAGAAGGAGACTGGGTGGAATGGGTGAGAGGAACAGAGAAATTAAGGTGGCCAATGTCACACCGACAGTTCTCAATGAAAAGATCAAGAGCAGGTATGAAGCCAGAGGAAGGGGTCAAGGTAGAGGGAGAATACTGGAGGTGGGTGAAAGGATCTGTTGAACATGGGGAGGACTCCTGCCCAAAAGAGTGAACAAGGAGAAGTGTAGTCACCCTCATGATGTCGGACATGTGGCAGCCAAGACAGCCAAGTAATATGATAATGGCAAGAATAATCTGTTTCAGGGATGATGGTAGAGGAGTAGATATTGTCCAGGAGCAACAGCAGGACCATGGGGTCTTTTACATTCACCAGACAGGCAGACGTGGCCTCAACTTAATGTCACATCTGAAAGATAGCATCTCCAATAGTACAGCACTCACGCAGTAGATTATTGTGCTCACACCTCTAAAGTAGTTCTTCAATACACAACCTCCTGACTCAGAAGCAAGTGCTACCAACTAAATAACAGCTGGCATCAGGTAGTGGATAGTGATTGTCCCTCAGAGTTCAGTTTTAGGGCCATCTATGTTTACTGTGTACGTCAATGATTTTGGTCCAGAGGGAATGCTGTAAAATCTGTAGAAATGGAATATGCAAATCTTGTTATATATGCAAAGTTTCAAAAGGTATTACCACAAAGTTAATATTCAATAATTATTAATATCTAGGGATAGACTTAAAGTTCCTTCACAAACCACAAAGGATAATTGGAGAAATCAACAAATACTGATTAGCAACAAAAAGGTATATCTCACAGCAAAGTTAAGTGCGCAAAGGTGGCACAGCAGATTTTAACTGCCTTTCAGAGCTCCACTTCACCTTGTCTTACCACCGTACACTGCTCTTGTGAATTTTGTACCAAGAGATATGAGAGAGGGTCAGAAATAAGCACCATATGCCACAGTCTTACTCATACCAAAGAAGACTACAATACGGGCTATTGTAGGCAATAACTACAATTATTGGTGCATGTCACTTTAGTGTCTTCTGCTATCAATTCTGATAGCAAAGCAAGTGATACATTGTCAAATACCTTCTTTGGAAGAATGAAAACAGCTCTTCCTGCAATTCCTAGATCATTTAATGGATCGTCCGTTAGCTGCTACATAAGCCTTCCTGAAGATAGTGTAAAAGATGCATGTATTTAAAATAAAACTATTTAATTGTGGCATTCAAAGTATCATAATAAAAGAAGACAGCCAATATTGGTAATTTGATTAAAGTAAGATGAATCCTATAGTTATGGCAGGGCAAGATAGCACAGCCAAATTTCTATCAGCAAGCCAGGCTGCTGGAATATGCTGAACGTAAGGAAGGGAGGTAAAATTGGAATGACTAAGTCACCCAGCACTGGCATCAACACATTTTGTTTACTTTACAGCTGACTTAAAAACAGCACAAGATTCCCAAACTTCACTCATGGGGGTGGTGGGGAGGAAGAGGGGCGCTTCACAGCACTTTAAACGGGAAAACAAAACTCCCATAACTATATATTCTCCATGTTTCTATGTACATTAGTTTTATTCTGCAACATCTACTCATTTACAAATTAGAGAAAACTTGTAAATATACCATATATTTTCATGTAAAAGTCATTGTTGAGACCAAATTTTTAAGCCAAACTTTTACACAAGGGATGTTTGAGGGGTTGACAATAATGCTTGATATGGGCTCAAGTGAAATCCAAAAAAAAGACCATCGCAATGGAATAATGTAAAACCCAACAGCACTAAATTATTCATTTTAGCAATTACTTATTTCATAACATTACAAACTGACACATTTCATCCATATTAATTACCTAGCATTCATTTTATAACATCACGGAATATATACATTTTACCTAACGCAATATGAATATACAACAAATTAACTACAACATATGTTCAAATCCTCCAAAGTCAATCTGAATCACTGAACAATTTGTCCCCATCGCCTGATTGTATAATACGATCATATGGATCTTCATCTCCATCATCAGTAGTAAATTCAGCATCACCGTTCCACAAGTAACTATCCTCAGTAACCCGTAAAGCACGTTTGATATTCCATTTTATTTTTTGACAATATTGGGATCCACCTGTCCAAGGCCTACTGATACAATGTTGCTAGTGAGGGTCCTCACACATTTCCACCCTTAATGAACATTTTTTTTTCCAATATCCAAATGTTCCACGTCTTTCGGATGCTGTCCTTGACAGGTTTATTTGCACACACATCCAAGCGCTAACAACACTAAAAAGACAGCTGGCAATAACTACTGGTATTGGTCAGTCTTACATCACTAATGTGTGTTAACAAAGGTGGGATTTGAACATGTCCCAGATGAGCAAACCTTTTGTGTGTGTAGTCCTCCTGGTCTCAAGTTTCGAACTTCTGATCCATTTCTTGCAACCGCCTTCATCTACCAGCCTCTTTCATGGACATGAATGATTACGTCTTTCTGAAATTCCTCTTTGAGGAAGTTTTTCCCACTTGAATAACACTATCAGCTTTAATTTTGTTTCATCGGCCATTCAAATTGGAACCACTGTGAACCATGCCTTCTCACAACCAGTAGTTTTTAAAAGGGTGTTTTTTTCACTGATCTTGATAATGGTCTTGTTTGTCAGCATGTCAAAGTTTATTAGTGTTTCATCCATATTTCCAATGTAGGCCATTCAATACCTATTCTTGTCTCGATGTTAGATGACAAATCGATGAAATTTGGTGAGTTTGTTGCTGAGTTCAGGTGGCAGACAGTGAAATTTTCATTTTCTGACAAGAGTACTAAATCATGCCTTTTCACGAATCTTGTACATCACCCACCATTGGCCTTGAATTCTAGAATGCCATCTTACTATGCTTCCCTGAAACTAGATGGCCATTTTACCGATGCTCGTTAACACAGTTCAAATTGAGCTGCGTACATGTTATTCTTTCTCGAAGGCATTGTGATAAATCATGTGGTATATACTAGTCTTGTTGATTGGCTGGGAAGTGCTACTAGAACTAGTGAAGGGCAAATCTAAAGGTAACTTTAAATTAATGAACTGCAGTAATTACCGGTAAGCAATTAATAATCACACCATGGTTTGACCCCTAGGAAACGAGGATCAAATTTTACAGAAGGTATATGAAAGGTTGCAGTTTTTAGGCCAAAAGTTAAGGTTCACTTTTACATGAGATCAACTTTTACCCCAGCATATATAGTAATTTTGTGCTAACAGAAATAACTACATTTGCTGCATGCCAGCTTCAGAAAAATTCACTTGTGGTTCTCAATGGAAATTGGGTGTATTCTTGAAAAAAAAGTTATCACAGGTAACTGGCAGAGAGAGGAGTAATTTTTTTTAAATGCTTATTTCCAGTTAATTATCAACTTGCATTCATTACAGCACTGTTGTTAAGTTTCAAGCATAAATGTAACTGCCCATCAATTGCATGGAGATTATGATGGTTTATCCAGTACTGATAATAGATATCTGGGGATGATTACAAGGCAGCAAACCCAACTCTGGCTAAAATATTACTTCTAAACCACTCAAACTTCACATTTGTGATTCGCATCATCATTTGGAACCGTTACCTTTTATTTATATTTTAAAATTATATTTTATGCACAATGACCATTTCTTCATTTTGAAATTACTTATTTTTACATAATGTTATGATGATTTCACATAAAAGTGTTGGAATTTACAACCAAAATTATTTGAATCTTGAATCACAAATTGATGCTTTCAGTGAATTAATTCATTTTGAACCACAGTACCCTATAAAGGTTTTATTTTTGTTCAAGTTTTCTCTCCTGCTGTTTTGAACGAGCTGAAGTGTGCTGCAATGGAATTCTATTGTTCCCTGAAAACATCAGTCTGCTCCCCGAAGTGGGCATTCTTTGTTTTTTCATTTGTTCATGGGATGTGGGCATCACTGGCTAGGCCAGCATTTATTGCCCATCCCAAATTGTCTCTGACAAGGTGGTGGCGAGCTGCTTTCTTGAACTGTTGCAGTCCATGTGTTGTAGGAACAACCACAGCGCTCTTAGGAAGGGAGTTCCAGGTTTTTGAACCAGCAACAATGAAGGAACAGCGATAATTCCAAGTCAGGATGGTGTGTGACTTGGAGGAGAACTTGCAAGTGGTGGTGTTCCCACGCATCTGCTGCTTGTCCTTCAAGGTGGTAGAGGTTGTGGGTTTGGAAGGTGCTGTCGTTGGAGCTTTGCAGAGTTGCTACAGGGCATCTTGTAGATGGTACACAATGCTGCCACTGTGCATTGGTGGTGGAGGAAGTGATTGATACATAAGGACATAAGAAATAGGAACAGGAGTAGACTATTCGGCCCCTCAAGCCTGCTACACCACTCAATAAGACCAAGGCTGATGATCTTGGTGTATCGATTTCCACGTTCCCATCTAAACACAATGATCTTTGATTCCCTGGTCTAACAAGAATCTACCCCTGCCTTAAAAACATTCAATGGCCCCATTGAAGGTGGTGGACAGGGTGGCAATCAAGCAGGCTGCTTTGTCTTGGATGGTGTCGAGCTTGAGTGTTGTTGGAGCTGCACTCATCCAGCCAAGAGGAGATTATTCCATCACATTCGCAATATGTGCCAGGTAGATGATCGACAGGATTTGGGGAGTCAGGGGGTTAGTTACTCTTCAGAGAATTCCCAGCCTCTGACCTGCTCTTGTAGCCACAGTATTTATATGACTGGTCCAGTTCAGTTTCTGGATATTGGTAGTAGGGTAAATCAGCAATGGAAATGCCATTAAATGTCATGGGGAGATGGTTAGATTCTCTCTTGTTGGAGATGGCCATTGCCTGGCACCTGTGTGGTGCGATGTTACTTGCCACTTATTGTCTAGGTCTTGCTGCATATGGGCACAACTGCTTCAGTATCTGTGGAGTCGTGAATGATGCTGAACATTGGTGCAATCATCTATAAATATTCTCACTTCTGATCTTATGCTGGTAGAAGGTCATGGTTGGGCCTAGGATACTACCCCAAGGACCTCCTGCAGCGACAACCACAGCCATCTTCCTTTATGATAGATATGACTAGAACCAGAGGATTGTTTCCCCACCAGCACCCCAACCAATTTTCATTGACTCAGATAAAAACAAAAAACTGTGGATGCCGGAAATCCCAATATAAACAATAAACCCACCCCCCACCCCTTAAACCAGCTTATATTTCACCCCTTTCCTATTTTTACTTAGTTCTGTTGAAGGGTCATGAGGACTTGAAACGTCAACTGTGCTCTTCTCCGCCGATGCTGCCAGACTTGCTGAGTTTTTCCAGGTATTTCTGTTTCTGTTTTTGTTTCCCATTGACTCATGTTTTGCTTGGGCCCCTTGATGCCACAGTCAGTCAAATGTACCCATGTATGGGTTTGTGTATGAATCTAGGCAGTGAGAGTTGGTCAGCAAGTGTTAACGGCACTTGACCTGTTGCTCCTCTCATCACAAAATATCCTGAGTTTTGTTGCAAACAGTTAGCATTCTCTCTCCTTCCCCGGGCTAGGAAGACCCATAACACCTTCCCACAGCTAACTCTTCCCATCTGCTCAGTCGCTTATGCCTCAACGTAAAAAGGCTTCAGATACACACAACAATCCTCTCAAACATTCAGACAGGCTTAACAACAAAATGCTGAAACATAAGTGTAGAACAGTGAAATTATAACCAATTCCTTGGTAACTGATTGAGCTGCTAGGGTAATTCCCAAACTATTCAAAAATATTATGTTTTTCCACCTACTAGTTCTTTCCCCTCAGGTAATCCAAGAGGGTAACCCAAATGTCCTTAATAACACATCTTCTTTCTCAGGGACAGAGATGGGAAGTCAAACACTGGAGTTCCCTTCAGGCCACAATATTACTGATCTCCTTTGATCTGAAGCCAACTAAACTAATTCGAGGATTCTACCTCAGGCACCCACCACTGGTTCAACATTCATCCTATTCTGCTCATTCAGATTTATCTACTTAATATTTTAATCTCACCATATATGTTCTGGTCATAGGTTTTGTTAACAAAAGATGACACAGAAGATAATGAAGATGAAAAACTGCTCTCCATTATATATTGTCTAACACTTAACTTTGCATATTCTTTGAACTTTTTCCCATGTCTCACATGAGGCCTGTGTAATGCTCTATTTCACTTCAATTTGAGGCTCAGTGTAACTGTCAATTTCATGTCAAATTATGTAAAACTCTACATTATACATTTGCACCCATTGGGAATATGATTTAGTGTTTCACACTAATTTTACTCAGAACCTTTTGAACTGGTGGAGAGATGTGATTTTGATTGCATCATGTGCATTCAATTCAAAACCATGTCCCAGAGAAAGGACAGAGCTAACAGTATCACACAGTTGTTTACTTCCCCTCTTTTCACTTTAAAGCAAAAGAGTAATATACCTTTGAACTCAGTGAAATACAGCCAAAATATTTACCTAAACAAGCTTTAGTAAAGTTTGATAAGTGTACTATAGTGTACCACATTAGAAAAGAGGTGCAGTTAAACAAAAACCTTGAAGTGCAAAACTATTTTCAATAGTTTGGACACAACCACACCCGTACAAAACTCTATGCTTATCAGAATCCTTTTTTATAACAATGAAACAGAACAGATTTTTGTGTAACTTACAAAATCATGAGCAAAAACTTGACAGCCATCCAATTCTACAAAAATGTTAGAAAATTTCTTGAATTCCACATAATTTCTTGCAGTCATGCCCCTACATTCTGGAAAAATGAACAATCATGCCAACTATAACTACTGCAGAGGTTTTTGAATCTTCAGTTCAGATTTTCCAGGAGAAATTTCTCCTGGAAGTGTGGTAGGGTGAGTTTTTCATCACAAAACTAAGTACTGACCCTAGTGAAGTTCTGGGGAAGTTTAATTACAATCCTGAGAGTGAGCTCCAGGTATTCCAACACCTCTCTTTGGGGCCTGCCTAAATGGGAGTGTGAAATTAAGTATTGCTGCAACATTTAAAACTAGGATAGGGGTTTGCTGTAGGTCAGATTGACAAATGTGACATAATTCTTTGATGGATTCCTTTGTAAAGGAGAATTCTATAAGAACTTGTTATTGGGTCAACTGGAGATCAGAGAACCACAGCCTGTATATGCACCGGAAAATCTGTATGGGTTTAAGTCAGCACAGTTTTAGAAATCCCCAACCAACTTCATGCCCAATCTGTCTGAATATCCTCCAAAGGTCGTTCATTGAAAAATCTGGATTTAAATGCTCTCTTTCATAGAGAATTGGAGCCTTCACAGAGTTTCTCTACCATATGATAGAGCATGATGGCTCCTGAAATGGGATCAAAAATCCATCAAATATAAAAGGCATCTGATTATTTATCCTATCTCTGAAAATTACCACCCTCCACCTTGGGCTGGATTTTCCCACAGGCTTTGGAATCCCAACATTGGCGCCAAATGGGGATCCTCAGGTCACACCTACTGACAGCGGAACCGGCACCACAATCTTCCTGGAAACAGCCTCCTAATTGGCTACCTCCACACCTGCCATCCCAGGCTCCCGATTCTGTCAGCCCATTCAACAAGCCAGCAGATTTAAGACTTCAGGAGTTCCGCTGGGAGCGATGGGCACTGCTGAGGCAGGTCAGAGCTCAGGAAGGCATCTCAACATAGAGGCACCCTCAGAGCCATGGATCCATTTCCAAAATTGAGGACAAAAGCCCTTAGACCCCTTAGAGCGCAAGGGAAATCCCTCCAGGTGGATCATCTGGGCAATTGGTGCAGCCTTTCCTGCCTTGGGACATGAAAACTCTGGCTTCGATGGCTCCCTAGCCTGCCACAGCGTGGCCACCTCCGTTGAGCTGGTAGCTTTCACACATGGCAGGGTCTTCTCTGCAACCAGCAAGGCAGCAAAATTACTCCTAATCGGAGCCTTAATAACGTTAATTCCCTGCCCACCTCAGTGGAGCAGGTAGCCGATCAGTTTCCCAGGCTGTCCCAGGAAAGCCCAACAGTGTCAACATGTCAGGGAACCATCCTGGCACATCTCCCCCACTATTTTCTCAGTCTTGCCCCCCAACCCAAACCCGTTACCGCTTCCATGTTTGTCACCACAGGGGCAGAAAGATTTAGCCCACAAAAGGAAAATACTGCAGATGCTGGAAATATGAAATAAAAACACAACTCTTCTTCAGAGTTTTTCCAGCAATTTTCAGTTTTTATTTTGTATTTCCACCATCTGTAGTATTTTGCTTTTATCTTGGTGTTTCACTGCCACTTCTCTTCCAGAAATGGCTACTTTGAAGAAGTACTGCTCTTCTCTCTGACAGGATTTCCATTTGTCTCTTTCACCTTGTTCACCTTCATTGCTTTGCATTCCCTCCTGGGTGTTTGACAAGATGTTTACCAAAACTCGCTTTCACAGCCATATATTTTCTTCCTCAGCAACTGTCTCAGTCTCCAACTTAAATCACATGGATTCCAACTGAAGTTCCATCATGTTTTGAATCCACCCAGGATTACAGGTACCTCCGGGACATACAACATTCCTCGGACAGCTGTTCTCGCCATATCCTGAGATCCACAGTCAGTGCCATGCATCACCATATGAACACACTCGACCTCTCTCTCTCTCCAGCAGCACTGACTCACCCGATCTCAAGCTGTCCTTGGTCCCAATTTCATATTGAAATTCAGACCATTGTATTTTTTAAAACAAAGCAGCTTTGAGGCTTAAGCCACCTATATCACAGCATTGAACCAGCTCACATTATTAAAAAATATTAAAAATTACACAAATTATTTTTTCTCAAATAGTGTGGATTAATTTAACATTCATATTCTAACTAAAGAAAATCAATGAAAATAAACTTAAGAGTTTTGATAAAAAGTAAAGTGCATCTAAATGGTGTCATGCTTTGGTACCAAACAACATATCAAAAAGAGGGATTTGTGTTGTTGAGGGTTTGGGATTTTTTTTGTAGATCAAAACAAAAATGCCCTGTGGTACTGCCATCTAGTGTTATTGTTGAATATTGTTGAATAACTTGTGCTTCTCCAGGAGTAATCACTTCAGGAAAAACTTTAACAAATTAAAAATTGACAGCAATTGCATCCAATAAATTGGGTGAAGTAATGAGAGAAAAAAATCCTACTGCCAAATATAAACAGGAATTGTGGAGAAGCATAGTGGCATTGTCACTGGACTGGTAATCCAGGGACCCAATGTAATGCTCTGGGGACCTGGATTCGAATCCCACCATGGCCGATGGTGGAATTTAAATTCAATATTAAAAAAAAAATCTGGAATTAAAAATCTGATGATGACCGTGAAAGCACTGTCAATTGTTGTAAAAACCCATCTGGTTCACTAATTTCCTTTAGGGAAGGAAATCTGCTGTCCTTACCTGGTCTGGCCTACATCTGACTCCAGACCCACAGCAATGTGGTTGACTCTTAAATGCCCTCTAAACAAGGGTAATTAGGGATGGGCAATAAATACTGGCCGAGCCAACGATGCCCACATCCCATGAATGAATTATAATTCTTACAAAGTAACACATGAACGCAAAGAGTAACATTTCTCATTAATATGCTCAGCATATCCTACCTTCTCTTTAAAGAAAATAGAAATTCAGGGAAGTTGCATGTCATAAAAGGCTGCTCAATGTAGCTAAGAAACATTGTAAATATGCTTGATTAAAACAGCTATGTTCAACATGTTAAGTAATAAAGTATGTTCACTGTTCAAAACATGTTGCAACATTATGACAAATGGAAGTGTCTGCACTTGGGAAAGAAACACTAACGTTAAAGAATTACATCTAAGCTAATAAAAAAAGTAAATAAAAACAAATTTTATACAACTTATGGTATTTAAATAATACATTTGGCTATTAGGCTAGTTTCAGTTATGCCTTCCTCATCAATTACAATTATTTGTCAGGTATCAAGGTATAAAAGTTGCAATGTACAAAGCAATATGTCTTTACTACTGAAAGGGTATACTGAAAGAGGAAAGGAAATGGTGCAGGCACTGGGAATGCTGGTGTTCTGCCACTAAAAGCAGACTCCAGCAATTTATGCTTTGCACTTACTGCAATACAAACATCACAGGGTGGGGGGAAATTTTGGAAGGGAAAGAGATGGTAAGTGAGTGAAGAAGCATCAACGGCCATGTCGGGCCCCAAGTGCTAAGGAATTTATCAAACAAAACTCACTGAATCAATTAAAAGATATTCACCTTTCACTTAAAAGAAAATCCTTGATTTTAACGAAAATCATCAACCATTTGCTACAAACCTACTTTTAAAAACTGTATAGTAGGAGTTACTATATTTATAGAAATATGCTGAGTAATGAATTATTTTATTTCTGTTCATTTGACAGAAAAGGAAGGACATTAAAAGCTGCTTCCTTTCCCAAACCATTATAATCCTGCCCTGCAGACAACCTCCAGATAAATTAAGAATAAAAGCAATAATTTCTATCCCAGCTTTCCCTTCAGAATCCAAACACCTTAGTCTTTTTCACTCTCATCCATTCAGCTGGCTTTGCCATCTCTATAATTTCAAAATACTGCTTTAAGAATGTGTTAAAAAGTATTGCATAGAATTTTACTTTCTTTTCAATTCATATCCTTCCTTCATTTACTTTTAAATACATGGCTGCATAATTTTCAAGAATCTCAATAAAACTTGCAGTGATCAATAAAGAATTCTCATCGTACATCGGTAATATGACGCACAGCAGCTCTCATAAAAGCGAATTGTTGGTACAGAAAAAAAGCCATGAAATCAATCCCTGGCAACAGAGCAGCAGGTTATGATTGTAAAATGTGGGTTTGCCAAACTTTTCAGCAAATAGCAGAATGCTGCATAAAAGCTTAAAGGATGGCAAAACAGCATAGAAAATGGTTAAAACTAGAATACTACTAATTTAAATGTAACAGCAATCTAACAAGGGAGCACAGGTTCAAACTGGAAAAAGGCTAATTTGAAACTGACAACAGGAAGTTCTGCAGACAAAAGAAAAATCGATGAACATGTGGAACCGTCTTCTGCGTGAAAGTAGAGGAAGAAAAAGAACATGGAATCATTTAAAAAACAGTTGAATGCTGTGATTAGGGACAGGGGCTATAGATTTTCTCCAGATTGCAGAGCTGGAATGGTCTGAATGAGCTTCATTTGAATTTATATTATGAACTAAATTCACTCGTCAACAATACATTATAAAAACTAGAACATCTGGGAGTGATTTCAATCGTCTGGCTCAAATTACAGAAAGAGATTGAGCTTCATCTGAACCTTCAACCAGATTAGGTTTGTAGCTCCTTTCCCTTGCCCTTCTGAATTAAGCTCAATGCAATTATGTTCTTCTAGATAAACTTTTTTTAATCATGTTCTAAGGAGTAGAATTTTATTTTTGTACTTCTCTACATTAATGTCTTTCTGAATGTGCCATCAATTCAATGCACTAAAAAGAGTTTGTATTAACAATAAGCACGAAGGTTAATACTGTACTATAACAGTCTTATTCTTTCTGGTGGTATTCTCCAACTTTTCATCTTTCAGCATCCACTCAAACATAGCAAGGACATGAAGAATCCTTAAAAAGGATCTGAAGTGCCTGGTGCAAAGATTTAGGAAAATATTAATCAAGACATAAATAAAGTACATCATCCACATCTTATTCTTCATAAATATATATGCTTGACAATGACAGGAGAATTACAACTTATTGTGCAAATGAAGGAATTCGTGAATGCTTTGAGCATCCAAGTAAACAAATTTGCAGCAAGTATTTCCAACTGCTCATAGGCTCAAAGTCAACATTACTGAGTTTGAAGAACAGCAAGACATTCCATTATACAAAAGGCTTTAAGAACACCATTATAAAAACATGGTCACTTCACAGGTAGACGTAGTAATAATGATAAAGATCAGAAATGAGTGATCATCTGTTTGGATGGGAAGAGGAGCAGGAAGGAAGTGCAAAAGTGGAGAGAATTTTTTTGGCAAGTAACTTTTCAATACCAAATACTAGATCCAAGAACAATGACTTAGAGGAGAGCAACCACAGCACCATCACTGAGTTCCTGCACATAAATCTCCTCCCAGAGGAGAAAGTTAAGTGGAAAAATGCAATGTTAGTAGGAGATTTGATACTAGAGGGATCATAGAATTTTACGGCACAGAAGGAAGCCATTTGGTTCATCTTGCACGTGCCAGCTCTCTGAAAACACAAGTGTACTCAAGTCCTATTTCTCAGCCCTTTGAAATTTGTGTTTTACAATTATTTATCCACGTTCCTTTAAAATTTATGAATATTGTTTCTACAGCTTTCTCTGGTAGAGCATCCTATGTGCTAACAACCCTCTAAGCAAAAAGAAAGCCCTCTTAAGCTCTCCCTTCAATCTTTTGATTATCTTAAATTTATGCTCATTATTAAATGTTAGGTTAATCAATCACCAGTGGAAATATTTTTCCCTATTTAACTTTTCAAAACACAACTTTTGAACACATTTGCGAGATAGCCTCTTAAGCTTTTTGGTTTGAATGAAAAAAACAACAGTTTCTCTAGGCTGTCCTCATAATTAAAGCCTCCAGACTTTGACAATTTAGTGAGTATTTACCACACTCTTGCCTTGATCTCAACAGGGCAGCCTATACCCGAAAAGAACCAAGACCCTGGTTGCTAACTCTCCAGGATTGTCCATGTGTCCCCAGGAATCAAAGATTAGTACCCTGGACACTGCTCCAAGCTACCCAGGAGAAAAAAAATGGGCCATTAAAAAAAGATTGCACGCTTTGTTTTTTTTGAGCATTTTTGTTTATTATTTAGAAAACTATTGGATATGGGAAAATAGGTTGTTACACTGGGCAGGGAGTCATAGTCGGAGGTGGGAGGTAACGTGATGCAATTCCAGCAATATGTCCAATCAGAATTGGCTGCAAAGAAGATTAACTACAGGTATGAAGGTTGAGTGGATTTAAACTAATCTACGAGGAGAAACACAAAGGTTGGAATAGCAAGTTTGGAGGGAAATGTGTTTACATTCACAGGAAAAGGAAAAGGAACAAGGAAGGTGAAAGCTTGAATAGGTTTAGCAGGCCTAGTTTAAAAAAACATCAACCTGAATGGCAGGAGAGGAGTTGCCAAAAGTAAAAAGGAACAAACATAAGAAACTAGAAACATTGATTGAAATGACAAAAAAAAAAATCATGACAAAGCAGCAGTAACTAAAACATGGTTATACACCTGGGTCAGATTGGCAATTAAACATCCCTTCATATAAAATTCCCAGGCAGGCTAATATGAGAAGCGGATAGCCCTGTTAAAGATGATATGACAGAAATTAAAGAAGTGGTCTAAACAGAATCCCTTTAGATCGAGTTGAGCAATAGCAAGAAACCAGTCACATTTCTGAACATTCAACAATAAAAAACAAATTGAAGATGCAATTTGTAGAAAAATCAGGGACAAAGTAATAACAACAGAAATATACTTTTGAAGAGTTTTAATTATCGAACAAAAAATTAGGATTCCCCAAACCTCCAACTTACAAGTATCCAAAAAGGCAAAGCACAAATGGGAGAAAGTTTTGTTTAAACTGTGCAACACTCAGCTGGCTCACACTATGTCCTGTTCTGGTCACCATGCAGGCAAGCATTTATGCCCTGGAGGCAAAGGAGAATGGAGCCACGAGGATTGAGTTATGATGGAAGATGAGTCAACCATGAAAGTACCTGACTTCAGAACAAATGAATCTGGGGGTAGTGGGAAAACAGATAGAATTCTAACTGCTTTTTGGATGGATAAGCTACATGATCCTCTACATGATCTTCTTCATCCATATCTGAGATTTCTCAGAGTTAAATAAAGACACAAATAGTTGAGTTTATAATCAAGATATTTTTCAGCAGAGTCCTGCAGAGTTTAAATTTAAATTCCACTTGTACTGTACATTGTTGGCTACATTTAAGTCAGAACAACAACTGCAAACCAGCTCCAGCTGTTGTGATGACACAAGTTTTAAGAGACAGGCAGCTATTTACAAGTGTTGGCATATAAAAAGCAGAGTAGCTACATTAAACTTGGATCCTTTAGGGGGAGAGACAGGAGAACTTATCGTGGGGAATGAGGAAATGGCAAAGATGTTGAGGATTGTGTGTTTGGGTTCACAGTTAAGACACAATTTACATACAGAAATAGAGGGTAATCAAGGTGCTACTAAGAGTGAGGAACTCAAGGTAAATAGTATCAGCAGAGAAAAAGTATTAGAAGATTAAGGGACCAAAAGCCAACAAATCCCCAGGAACTGTTGGCCTACATCTGAGGGTTCTAAAAAAGGTAGCTGCGGAGATAGTGAATGCAGTGGTTATGATTTTCTACAATTCCTTAGATTCTAGGACAGTCCCAGTATATTGGACATAAGCAAATGTAACAATCGCTATTCGAGAAAGGAAGGAGGGGGAAAAGAGGGTATTACAGGCCATTTAGCCTGACATGAATCATCAGGTGAATGCTAGAATCTGTTATCTATGAAGTCTTAATGCATTTAGAAAATCATAGTATGATCAGACAGAGTCAACATGGTTTTAGAAAGGGAAATCCTGTTTGATAATTTATTCGAGATTTTTTGGGGATGTAACCAGCAGAGTAGATAAAGGGGAGCCAGCAGATGCTGTGAACTTGATCCAAAAGGCATTCTATAAAGTAGCACATGAAAGGTTAATAGAAAAAGAACATGGAGTTGGGGTAATCTATTAGCATGGATGGAGGATTGGTTAACTGACAGGAAGCAGGAGTAGGGATAAATGAGTCATTTTCAACTTGCCAAGCTGTAACCAGTGGCATACCACAAGGATCAGTGCTGGGGCTTCAGCTGTTTACAATCTATACTAATTACCTAGATGAAGAGACCGAGGATAATATCTCCAAATTTGCTGACAAACAAAGCTAGGTGGAGGCTTATTCACATCAGTACTGAGAATAGAAAAGTAGAATATTGTTTAGAAAGCCATGAAACTTGTAAATGTTGAGGTTCAGAGGGACTTGGCTGTACTTGAATAAGGAACACAGAAAATTAGCATGCAGTTACAGCAAACAATTAGGAAGGCAACTGGCACGTTGGTCTTTATTGCAATGCGATTGGAGTACAAGAACAAGGGGCTTGGCCTAAATAGCCAAGTGGTTATGGTACTGGGTTTGTAACCCCAAAATCAAGAGTTCAAATCTCACAATGGCAAACTATGAAACAATGTAACTTCATCTGAAACAGATGGAAACAGGTTTGTACTCGAAAGAGTTACAAGAACAAGGGAGTCTTGTTACAATTGTATAGGGCTTTGGTCAGACCACACCTGGAGTAGTGTGCGCAGTTTTGGTCTCCGTTTCTAAGAAGAGATGTACTTACATTGGAGACTGTATAGTGAATGTACATTAGATCGATACGGGGATGAGGAGGTTGTCTTATCATGACAGGCTGAATGAACTGTACCTCTATTCTCTGGAATTTAGGAGAATGAGCGGTAATCTTATTGAAACATACAAGATTCTGAAGGGGTTTGACAGGGTAGACACAGAGGTTGTTTCCCCATGCTAGTGAATCTAGAACACAGGGACACAGTCTCAGGATAAGGGGTTGATCATATAGGAATGCGATAAGGAGAAATTTCTTCTTCACAGAAGATTGTGAATCTTTGAAATTCTCTACCCAAGAGGGCATGGATGCTCCATCATTAAGTATATTCAATGCTGAAAGGGATAGATTTTTATCTCTCAGGGAATCAAGGGATATAGAGAGTGGGCGGGAATGTGAAGTATAAGATCAGCTATGATTATATTTCATGGCAGAGCATGCTCGAAGGACTGTATGGTCCAATCCTAATCCTATTTCTTATGTTCTTATATCCTTATGTTCTTACATTCTAGTCACGAGAGAGCCTGGAATTTTGGACATGCTCTTCCAATAGGAAGCTCTGGCTCAGCTCCCCAATCGTTCCAAAGCTATTGGGATGCAGCTTTTAAATTATTCTATTAATAACGATGCTCTCATTTTTAAAAATCTCCTCTAACTTTATTGATCAGAACCATCTGTCAAACAACATGTCTTTCTCCCTAGCAAAATTCTATAATGTGTGATTCTGTCTTTGCCTCAAAGTCCAAAATTTTAATTGATAGGCTTTGGGGACAAGCTTGTACACATTAAATGTTGCAGTTTAACTGTCTCATAATTTGAAGATTGTTCTTCAAAAGGTTTTAATAGGCATCCAATGCTATCCTATTAAAGCACCTTGTAAAATAATGGTCCATGTCTCTAGTGTTCAATTTGGAGCAATTTTCTCAAAGGAGGCAAAGTGCCTTTCAACTCTTTCCTCACTAAATTTAGGCAGAAGGTGAATATTTCCAGCCAAATCAAAACCAGAAGTTAGATCTGATCCCTCATCAAATCTACCCGTTACTCCCTGTTCATGTAAACAAAGCCTCTCTTCATTCTGTTCAAAGTTTCTTGCTTCATTTTCCTTTTGTAATTCAAGACTTTCCTATTCTCTTACTCACTGAAATGCTAATTCAAGTTTTCACATTTCCCTTTCTCTTTCCTCTCTTTTGAGTTCAAGCTTTTTCATTTCTCTTTCCATTTCAAGCTGCTCCATCTGTAACTGCAACTTTCTCTTTCCATTTCTAGCTACATTTTCTTTTTCTGCCTCTCATTTCTGCTTTTCTCCTTCAAATTCCAAATACTGTGCTATTGTATCAGTTATTTGATTTTTTAGCCCCTGCTTTTAACTATCTTCAACTCTCCCGCTAATGCTGCTAACTTCAACTTTGTTAATTGCTGCAAAACACCCAGGGACAAATCTTCCTGCCCCAGAAAAGTCTTCACAATTGACAAATCCATTCTACTTATCATAGGTACAATAAAATTCACTGTGAAATCCTGTTAGCCTAAACGTCAGCAAATCTCAGCGCATCCATTTTAATCTGTGAATCCACAATCTCTCCAAAAGCCCCCAATTTTTATGATCATGAAGGAGACCATTAACTTTTACAAAGAAATTCAAACTCTTAGTTATTAACTGGTAGAATGACACGTTTCACGTTTTAAATTAAAACCTTTACTGTACAAGGATTAAACAAAGCAAGTGTTACTAACTTAGCACTATATTTTGTAGACCTTTATTATTGAAACCTAAAAATTTTAATGGACCAGTTCCTGTCCTATTTTTAGTTCCACCTAAGGATTCCCCAATACGTTCCAGGACTTGAGAGTTCCTTCACTTCTGCTGGGACCTAATCAAGGTGTGCCACAGTTCTTAGGAATTCACTCCAATTCTCCTCAGTGTTCCTGCTATTCTCTGAGGTATGAGCTTCCTTGGGTTCCTTCCACTAGCACTCAGTCAGGCAACCCTATAACTCTTTAAGCGCCTCAGGATTGTGGACACCCCAGCTGAAGCATAAACATCACTCTGTCCTTGCTTCGTGATCTACAGATCCTGGCAAATTTTTCTCTCTGCTGGTCTCAAAGATGCTTCTAGGCTACAATTAACTGTTTCTGTGAGAAAACATACAGATAAATCCAAAACATAAGACTGCCTCCCTGCAATCTATCCCCAAGGCAACATGGCACACCTGGGATGTTCCCAATGGAAATGTAAATTAATTATCTTTTGCCCTCAAAACATCCTTTTGATTCTGAGACCCACATGAATAATTTATATCTGTAATGTAGGTACTGGCCTTTTACTGGGTCTACTGGTTCCATCAATAAATCCCATGTTTCCAAGTTGCTTTTAGCTTCTTTAATTTGGGGAACTTAGATGAATAATTGATACCTCCCAGTTTTTACTCCAACTTTAAAGCTTTTTCCAAGATGTCTTGAGACAAACTGGCTCCTCCAGATAAATCCAAAGTAACCATTATAATCCTGGGTGTGAATACCTTTTACCACCATCCCAGCAACACTATAAAACTTTCCCTTTGAACTGTAATTACCCCAAGTCTGTTTGGATTGTAGTTACTTCAGGGTTGTTTACCAGTTTCTCAATCAGATGTTTCCATTTGTCTACCCTAAAATTCAATTCCTAAAACTAAAGTGTATACCTCTGAGGCACATGAATTATGAAATTATATATTTTTATAACATCAATTATGTCTAATTCCCTCCATCATTATCCCAATGTATGCCCCATTCTACCAGCAGGTCAATCTCACCAGAAGCGGCAGCATTTCAGTATACGTGGAGGGGAGTGGCCCTGGGAGCCCTCAATATTTACTCCATACGATCTCATGACACCAGGTCAAACATGGGCAAGGAAACCTCACACTGATTACCATTTACCACCTTTTCTCAACTAATGACTCCAGGCTTCTCAACATTGAACACTACTTGGAACAAGCACCAAGCGTAGCAAGGGCACAGAATGGTTGGCGGACTTCAATGTCCATCACAAAGAATGACTCAGTAGCATCACTAATGGCCGAGCTGGCTGAGGTCTGGAGGACATATTTGTCAGACTGGTCTGCGGCAGGTGGTGAGAGAACAAGCAGAAGGAAAACACTTACATGACTTCATCCTCACACTGAGAACATGCTCCATCAAGCGATATGGGACAGATTCAGAACGGATCTGCCAGCTCAAAATTGAGGCCATCATCATCATCATCAGAAATGTATTCCACCACAATCTGAAACAGGACAAATCTGGCCAATTATTGCCCCATCAGTCTACTCTCAATCATCGGCAAAATGATGCAACAAGTCATGGACAGTGGTATAAACTGCACTTACTCAGCAACAACTTTCACACTGGTGTTCATTTTGGATACCTACAGGACCACTTAGCCCCAAACCTAATTGCAGCCTTGATGCAAATATGAACTGAAGAGGTGAATTCCAGAGCTGAGATGAAAGTTACTGCCTTTGATATAAAGGCAACATTTAACCAAGTGTGCAATCATGGCGTCCTGACAAAATTGAAACCAATGGGAATCAGGGGGAAACTCTCCACAGGCTGGAGGGACACCTTGCACAAAGCAAGCTGTTGGAGGCTAGTCATCTCAGTTCCTGGACATTGTAGCAGGAGTTCCTCAGGGCAGTGTCCTCGGCTAAACCATCTTCTGCAGCTTTAGCAATGACATTCTTTCCATCAGGTTAGAAGGGAGGATGTTCGCTGATGATTGCACAGTATTCAGCTCCTCTCTCAACTCCTCAGATAATGAAGCAGTCAATGCCTGCATGCAGCAAGACCTGGACAACATTCAGGTTTGGGCTGATAAATGGTGTGGCATGAATGTTACTTGAGAGCAACAGGCAATCAACATCTCTGACAAGAGGGAATCTAACCATCTTTCTTTGACATTCAATGGAATTGTCATCACTGAATACCATCAACATCCTGGGGACCACCACTGACCAGCCATAATACTGTGACTACAAGAGCAGGTCAATGGTTGGGAATTCTGCAGCTACCACCATCTACAAGGCACAAGTCATGAAAAATGGAATACTCTCCATTTGCCTGGATAAATACAGGTCCAACTAGACTCAAGAAACCTGACAACTTTCCAGGACAAAGCGGCCCATTTGATATGCACCCTTTCCACCACCATCACACAGTGGCAGCAGTATAAGCCATCTACAAAATTCTCTGCAACAACTCGCCAAGTCTCCCAAACCCACAACCCTCTACCAGGTAAATGCATTTATTGCAAGGGAAATGGGATATAAAAGTAGGCAAGTTTTATTGCAGCTGTACAGGGCCTTGCTGAGACCACATATGGAGAACTGTTCTGATGAAGAGTCATACGGACTCGAAATGTTAACTGTGTTCCTCTCCGCAGATGCTGTCAGACTTGCTGAGTTTTTCCAGCTATTTTTGTTTTTGTATGAAGAACTGTGTACAGTTTAATCTCCTTATTTGAAAATATGATATAATTGCATTAGCAGTTCAGAGAAGGTTCGTTCAACTTATTCTTGGGATGAAGGACTTATGAAGAAAGTTCGGCCCATAACCATTGGAGTTTAGAAGAATGAGAGGTGATCTTAATGAAATATAAGATCTTGAAGGGATTTGACAGGGTGGATATTTTCTCTTGTGGAGGAGACAAGAACTAGGGGAGGCAGTTTAAAAATAAGAGGTTTCCCTTTTAAGGTGGAGATGAGGAGAATTTTTTTCAGAGACCACTAGTATGCGGAATTTTCTTTCCCAGAAAGTAGTGGAAGCTAGGTTATTAGATTTATTCAAGACTGAGTCAGATAGATTTTTGATAAACAAGGAGTCAAGGGTTATGGGGACAGACAGGAAAGTGAAATTGAGACCACAACTGGATCAGCTATGATCTTACTGAATGGCAGAATGACCTGAAGAGTCAAATAGCCTCCTCCTGCTCCTATCTTCTTAACAAGGGAAGACCACCACCTGCAAGTTCCCCTCCAAGCCATGCACCAGACTCAGAAATATATTGTCGCTCCTTGACTATCGCTGCATCAAATTCCTGGAACTCCCTCCTCAACAGCACTATGGTATTCCTACACCACATGAAATGCAGTGGTTAAAAAAGGCAGCTCGCCACCACTTTCTCAAGGACAATTAGGGAAGGTTAATAAATTCTGGACTTTCCAGTGATGCCCACATTCCATGATTTAATGAAAAGTAAGGCAGGAAAATTGCACTATGATTTAAGAAATATTTATTAGTATATAGAGATATGCTAGCAAGTCAGGAAATACGGAAAAAAGAATGTGAAATTCACAAAACACCATGCGCAAAGCACATGGCACATTCAGCCCTGAATGGACTGAACTCTGATGACTGCGAAACAGTTTCATGTGCTGGTCCACACAGCAACCATAAATGAATTTTTTAGCCTCTCATTTTATAAAGATTTGATCGCTTATTATGTAGTCATATTTAATACTGCACTGCATCTGAATGAGACTGCTCCAACTTGTGCTACATGCCTAAGTATATTACCTTAGTATTTACCAGCATTAAAGGTCATTTGTCAATCAGTGCCTTAATGCCAAGTTTCTCTGGACCCTTCTGAATATGCCTCTGCAATATTATTTGCCTACTATTTGCAAAATTCTATATCAGCAAATCCAGACATGTTACATAGTCCAATCAGCATCAATAATGATGAACAGTGGGCCTCTGGGAATTTCCTGTGAAGCTCCACCAATCACTATTACTCCACAAACAAAAAGCTACCACATTTATGAAGAAATACCAATGGAAATAAAAATCCCAGCTCTACATTTACTGCATCACAAAAATTTCACCAGATTTTCTTGAGCGGAAACAAAAGCTCAATTTCCCGCCCCCATTCCACCACCACCCGTCTCCCCAAGAAATTAAAAACAAACTACAAGAGTTATAAATAGTCCATACCCTGGGCCAAGCATGTGATATGATAAATCTGTCCACAAGAGAAGCTGACCGGTCAGTCTGTGGACAGATTTATCAGATCACATGGTTAACCAAGGCACCGTCTATTTATAATATTTGTAGTGTGTTTTCAACAGTGAAAAGAAAATAATGAATTTTAAGGCCATCTCTTATTAAGTTTCGTTCCTCATTGCACACTTGCTAAACATCCAATAAGAAGGCGTCTTCTGAATGTTGGTCATTCTTGTAGCCATTATAATCAGGCTGACTAGAGATGCCACTAGATTTCATCATACGCTTCAATCTTCCACCTGAAGCTGACTATTCAGTGTTACTATTCCATTCCGGTCTTCCAGTACATAGTAAATTATTTACCTTTTGTGCTGTATGTGTGGTTATTTATTTAACATCAGTTGCGGGAAAACTACTAGAAGAAACTTTCATTAGAAATAGAGTGACTGAGCACTTGAACAAATATCAGCTGGTCTCTTGAGCAATCCAGATTTTAATCACTCCACCACTGATGACTGTGCCTTCAGCTGCCTGGGTCCTAAGCTTTGGAATTCCCTCCCTAAATCTTCCAATTTCTCTTTCCTTCTTTAAAACACTCCTTAAAACCTACCCTTTTGACCAAGCTTTTGGTCAGCTGGCCTATATTTCCTTATGTGGCTTGGTATTAAATTTTGTTGTTCCACATCACTCCTACAAAGTGCCTTGGAACATTTTATTAAAAGTGCTCAATAAGTGCAAGTAGTTGCTGTTTTTGAATGGCCTACTCTTGCTTCTAATAATAGTCCAGATCTTCTGTTCTCCGGATTCCGCCGAAGTCCCAATGCACTGATCACCATGGGAATTTCCTGTAAGTTTGAACTTCCAAAGGGCAATTCCCCTTATCCCCAGGACCTTCTTTGAACATCCCCGACTCCAAGTTTACCTGAATAATTACCCAGAAAACGTTAGACAGCAAAATCCTAGTCTAACTCCTGGATAACCACAGAACTGACACCCCAACCACTCTTACTGACCCGCTTGCCCCGACTTCCACCTCGACCAGATTTCTCCCTACATTCATGACACCAGATCAGCCTTGCAGAAAGGAAAAGCCTACTGGCCAGGTGCTTTGGGGGTCTCCAGCGTGGCAATAAAAGATTTTTATTCTTAAAATGTCAAAGGAAATTCTGCTAAGGTCATTATTGTCCTCTATAAAAAGAGGGAATAATACTTAGGATCTAAAAATGGTCACTCTAGATTTTTCTTCCCCTTTAATCCCAACCTTGGAACAGTATCTCTTTGCTGGACCATATGAAATATTCTATTTTGCCATAACATCCAACCTTAATGCTCATATGTGATTACTGTCAGTTACATTAGACTGATACTTTTGCCATATATCCTGATCTATTAGGGATTGAATTAAAATAACAAACTTCATTTAAAAAGGATCTTTACAACCAGAGAAGAAACATCCAGTCTGGGGTGGATTCAAACTATTGACACTTTGGTGTGTTAATCAAACAATCCTCAATGTTGTGATAAAGACAGGCAATATCATTTCACATTATTTCTGGATAAGCAATTATAATGAAATATATTGAATCATAATGCTAGTTATGACATTAAGTTACAAATATTAGTAAAAGCATTCCCCTTCATTCAAATTCACAAAATAGTTACAGTCCTTCTAGGAAGCACATGGAACCAATTCTGCGATGATGTCAGGATTAGGATCTCCTGCTACACCACCTTAAGAAGTCTATTTCATGTGCTAATTACTCATTGTGTGAAGAAACACCTGGCATCATTTCTAAAATCATTAACTTTCACTAATTTTATTATTTTCTCAATTTTCTATAGTCATGGACAAGTTTCAAATAATGGTCCAGGGTTGTCTTTTCCTTTTTATCTTTTATCTTACCACTGCAAGGTCAACTCAGACAACTTTCAAAACTGAAAAGCCCAATTTTCACTAGTTTTTCTTCTTAATTCAGTTACTTGATTCCAATGACCATTCTTATGGCTCTTTTTTTGCACTCCTTCCAAAATTTGAATGTTTCCCTTGTATCAGTAACCTCAGCTATGGTCCCACAAGAAAGAATTTAACCACAATTTCCTCCAGATTGTGTTCTACAATTTAGGCTTTATAAGCTCAGTAGTCTACATGTTTTGTTGACTATCATAGTCATTGGACAAAACCAAGCATGAAGTCTACTAAATAGCCTACATCTCTTATCAATTTCAAACCCAAGTTATGGAGTAGATATGTTGCCATTTTTTCTTTCTATGTGTAGTAGTTTCTGCTTGCTTACGTTGCAATTCTCTGCCATTATCTGCAAGGCAAATGATTATAGGTTATTAACGTAAATTAGGTACAACAGGGTCCTAAAACTGGTCCCTGGAGCACTCCACTGTTTGCTGTTAATGAGCTAATATTCTTAAGATAATTCATCCCGATTCTTAAATTTTCATTCAGGTTAATCAACCTGTATATATAGATACAAGTGGTAATGAAAATTAAAATGCTCTTTTAAACAATATCACAGTGACAAAGCAGCATTCCAAAGTCATTCATAGTTTCTTGGGCTACAGGTACTTCCATAAGGGCTCAATAATCACTTCTGACCCTCAAAACATTAACCAGTTAAATTGCGACTAGAGTGGGGGTGAATCAGCACACATCACCAAAACAATTTTTCCACTGAGTTATATACATTTTTCTGTGTATCAATACATGTGCAATTTATGGAGCATTAGTTGTTCTACAGTATGCTCCTTGGATTGTTACACTGTCTATAAAGAGTTTTCATATTTACACATAATGTACAAGATTTAATGTGGCCCTGAATATGCATTATAAAGTATTCAGATGGGCTCGTGGGGGTATTATAAATAGAATACATGATGGTTGACAGCTTAAGCATAACCACAGCTGAGTCAAGCCATAAATCATTTGAGAGTTACCAAGTCTCTCCCTCATTTATTATATCACTTTGCAAGCAATTATTCTCTTCACTGAAATGATCACAATGAAACATTGCTACATCTAAAATGACTATTAAGATAAAATGGTTGCAAGTGCACAGAACTTAAGTCCTGTAATTAAACAGTGATTTAATTTTATAATGTTTTTACAGAAGTTTTTTTCTTTCAATCAAAAGGTAGAAAGGCTGATTGATAGCTTCTATATTTTTGGGAGCAGCCGATAGTAATTTCTGGTGCCCTATTTCTTTATTAAGCTTGCAGTAATAGCAACAGAAAGCATTCATCCTTTTGTGTGAAGATCATTCCGCATGAAGGCTTGTGTTCTTGCAGCTGATGAAATCAATTGAATCACAATAAATTATGTTTTGTTATGAATTACAATATATACCAGATATGTTATAATACATTTGATGTTGTTGCAGAGCCTGCTGTCTGCCAACCAACCACACTGACTACCCTCACAAAACAAAAATATGCAGACTCCAATTCTATGTCATGCACAACATAAAATCAATTTGCTCTCCTGCTCAAGTTTTGCAGTTACAGCCAAAAGACATTATCTGACCACCTCAATAAATTGTTCTATTTAAAAAAATAGACATACACACAAGCCTGTATGTTATTCTACATATTAGGGCATAAATTATGACCCTTACATATGCAAGACCTTGCTAGACAAGAGCGCAGGGTACTGTTTCAGATCTCCAAGCTATACTCACATCTGGTCAATCTCTACATCAGCAGCAGAATCTGTAACTTATTTAGATGTGTTGTTCATTATAAAAATGGTGCAGCATTTTTCTGTAAAATGTCAACAGCCTCAAGTAAGAGGGACTGGAAAAGGTACCAAAAATATTTTCAAGGTTCTTTACTTCATGATTACTGATGCTATTATACTTTGACCTGGAGTCAAACATCTAATTTCTTTCCATGATTTTTAAAAATTGAGCAGTCACAGTGCAGGGCCAAGTCACATAAACCAGGACACCACAAAGACTGAAAAGAATAAGGGACAACCAGGTAAATTGGAGAGGAATTGGATGACAAATTAAGGTTTCAACAGGCTGATCCTTATAGGAAGAAAGACTAAAGGTGGCAAGGTTAGTTATAGTGTGAGTATAGTCAAGTCGTGATTTCAACACAGTGGAGATGTTGGGAAGAGACTGAGCATGTAGAGCAGGGAGTTTGGAACTTTGAAACAGAACAGAATCATGGAATCTCACAGCACAGGAGACAGCCATTTGGTCCACTGTGCTCTTTGAAAAAGCTATCCAATTAGTCCCACTCTCCTGTTCTTTCACCATGGCCCTGCAACTCTGTCCCCTTTAAGTATTCATCCAATTGAAGGGGACAGTAATTTCTAAATGAATACAGGCTATTGTAGCATTAATAAAATGGGGGTATACAAGTTAAATGGTAACAGTGAGACTGTCCATCAGACGACATGCCTTTATCTGTATCTGATCCAGGGTGGCAAATGGTTTGCTGGAAGTATCTCCTCAGAAACGAGAGCAGTATTCGTTGATGGCCTTAACATTTATAGTGTTGGAAGTTGTTGAGAGAGAAGAAAAGGTCTCCTGCAAAAGAGGAAGTCTATTGTTTTGGTGGTAGCTTTAGCAATGGTCAAGCAAGAGTTTCACTTGAAGTCAAAGACAATACTGGAATCAACTATGCCAAAGCAAGAAGTCAACATAAGTAAGGGACTGCAAGGTTTTAGTTAGAATAGCAAGTGTGATACGAAACTATAATCGGTGTGCAGTCACAGTAAAATAAAATCTATAAAATGTTGCCATTTGAAAAATACAAACTTAAACAATAGATCTTAAAAAAATTAGCGCCAAAATGCTCTACTGCATACAATTTTTTTAAATTGTAAATTCAAAGCTATAGATCACTAACTGTAAAATCTTCTCTGTTTGCAACTCCAGTACATCCCAAACCCTCTGAGTGCGTTACTGTCTTTTGACATACGCCCACACACCATTTACTGGCTCTGTAAATTACTCTCTGGTTTCAACTGAGATTATAAATCAGAAAACCAAAGCTCAAGTGCAATACAGAGGTCATCTGAACTCTGACATTAAATTAGTAGCCTCACTGCTCCCTGCCACCATCGATAATGCACACAACACTCAACATTAAAATAATCTTAATGCAATTAAAAGCCACATTGAAATTACACTGACAAACCTGTGACAGGAAATTATACACAAGTTATTTCTTTCAAAAATAACGGTTTCATTATACAACTTTAATTCTACCTTAAATTCAATGTATCACAAAATGTGAAAAGAAAATTCAATTTTCTTTTTGATATTATTATGGAATTATCTGGTAATATCCTGCCTAAACCCTGTTTAATGCAGCAATTATACAGTATGTCTTACAATTTCTCATGTCATACTGATGTAAAGTGTGTACTATAGCAGTGCCAAATTTCCATCCTTTCACTTTTTCTAGTATAAAAATCTTAGCTACAGTGCAACGGAAGGCAATGAAAAGATATTTTCCTTTATTTAAAAATAGGTCAGGCGACCCACTGAATTAGCTAAGATTTTCAACAGTTGAAAAGAACCAACGATCCCATCCGTTTTGCTTTCATGTAGCATTTTATCAACGGGAGTTGAACAGTGAGGATTATATTTAAAACAATGAGTCCTATTTTTACTAATTCAACAGCAATGCAAGCGGAAATATAACTACACAATGTAATTTACATTGTTTCAAGGAAACTGACGATATCAAAATTGTAACAAAATTTAAAAGGAACACATACAAACATCTACAACAGTCGCAATGTTACAGTTTCATCAGAAATATAAATGAAGGTATGTTAGCCAAGGATAAATGTAAGATCCTATATTTGGAAGGTGTCATTCAGGAGAATAAAGCGATAGCAGTTCCAACGGTATGATTAAGGCATGGTATAATTTAAACAACAAGGTTTATAAACAATTGCTACCGCTGCTTTCATAACATTGTCCTGATTAGAGATTTAATTGCACTAGTTGGAGAAGGCAGAGCAAAAAAGAGTAACAGCATTGGTATCATCACACTTCCATTCACAGCACATCAAAATGACAGCACTGGCAGCACCACTGTATAAAATCACACAAGAATTTATGAATGATTTGTTACTATCACTGTTGTAGTGTTATTTCATTATGGAAAATTGGAGAGTGCGAGGGGCCTAAGTTTGGAAACGTGTGCACTTCAATAACACCTAAATTGCAAAGGCTACAAATAATTCATCATTACTGTCTGTATTATGATTTAATCAACAATGTAGTTTAACACAAGAGGAGAGCAGTTGCACCATATAAAAAGGCAGTACCAATGCTAACATTGTCATTTAAGTGTCTTTATGTCTTAGTTCAAAAAAAAGAACGTTTTCAACTGCTGCTTTTGTGATATTTCATTAGAAATAAAATTTAACTACTTTGAGGGAGAAGACAAAGGGAAAGGCAAAATTAATAAAATATAAATTCAGAAATAAATTATGTTAAATCAATGTTCTGTTTGTTGCCTTGTCTATCTTGCCCTCCCCACTCCTCTTGTTCTGGATTTCCCAAGCTGAAGGAGATGGTTTCTCTGTTTCTACGTCTCTATCCTACCAAGTCGCTTTATCATTTTAACTTCTCTATTAAATCACCCCTCAAGCTCCTAAACTCATGTCCTAAATACAGGTCAAGTTGACACAATTTAGCCTCATAGTTTAACCCTTTTAGCCTTTTCATTCCGATGAGTCTGCATTGTACCTCTTACAAAGCTAATATCTCTTTTCTGAGGTTCAGTGCCCAAACAGAACATTGCTCCAGATGTGGACTGACCAAGGTTCATAACGGCTGAAGCATCACTTATTCACTTCTGAATTCCTACTACTTTGACATAAGGCAAACTTTTCATTATTTCTTTTGTAATTGTGCACTAGTGTTTAGCAATTTATGTACATGACCACCTAAATTCTCTACGCTCTTCCACAGCTCCTGTCCTACCATCTTTACAAAAATATTCCACAGAGTCCCACTTTGTGTCTCCCAAGTGGATAACATCACATGATTTCATATTTTGCCAATAGATCCCTGGGGAACATAATGCCACCAGAAAACAAACCCTTTATCCCTACCTTCCAACCAATTATCAGCATGTGACAAGGTAACCCCCAATCCCATATGTTCTTATTTTTTTAAAAAACCTCTTGTGCAAAACCTTATCAAATTATTTCTGGAATTCCAGTTAGGTAACATCTATACACACACTTCTGTCTACCGTATTACTAATCTCATCACAAAATCCACCTGGATCAGTCAGACACGACCTGCCCCTCACAAAACCACGCTGAGTCTCTGATCAACTGAACTGCTCAGTCACTCTGTCTTCATGTTAAAATGGCAGGTCTGCATTTACCAGTAAGATAAAAGCAAAATACTGCGGATGCTGGAAATTTGAAACAAAAACAAAAATAGCTGGAAAAACTCAGCAGGTCTGACAGCATCTGCGGAGAGGAATACAGTTAACGTTTCAAGTCCGAATGAATCTGATGAAGAGTCATTCGGACTCGGAACATTAACTGTCTTCCTCTCCGCAGATGCTGTCAGACCTGCTGAGTTTTTCTCAGCTATTTTTGTTTTTGCTGCATTTACCAGTATTCGCCCTCCTCCTTTAATAATGAGCAGCATTTGCAATTTTCCAATCTAAAAGTTGTAACTCCTGAAAGGGAGCACTTTAGAAAGTTATGACTAATGAATTTGTAACTTCATAAGCTATTTTTATACCATAATCACATAAAATATACTTTTTAAGTGCTAAAACCTACAAAACTACAGACCAAGAGCTAGAAAGTGAGATATGACTGGATAGCTCTTTTTCTGGCCAGCATGGACACAATGGGCTGAATGGCTTTCTCTGTGCCATAACTTCTATGGTTCTATGAATTGTGGTGAAATCCATCAAGTCCTGAAAGTTTGTCCATCTTAATTCACATTATTTTCTCCATTACCACTTCTACAACCTATACTAAATCCACTAAGTTCCTCTCATTGACTTATTTTTAGGTTGCCTTACACGACTGGTAGTTTGTCCACTTCCTCCAGTATCCAAATGGATACAAAGCACACATTTAACAAACCCTGCATTTTCTACGGGATCAGCATCCATCTTTAATGGTCCCATATTTCCCTCTACTACTTTTTTCCATATATCGTAGAAATAATTTTGCTGCTACCTTTTATACGCTTTCCAATTTTTTTCCCATTTTACATATTTCTGCGCTTTTTTTTTTAAAAATAACTCTCGATGTACTGAGCTTTCACTTTTCCTTCTTTTATGTAAGCCTTTTAGTTTAATGTCATCGCTTACCTCATTGTTGGCTTAAATGCAGAAGTGTCCCTTTGCTTTTCAGGGGTATATATTGGTTTTCGATAATACAAAATACTTTTGTGGCAACTTGCCACTGTTTGATTGAGAGTTTACCCTAACAATTCAGCCCAGTTTACTATGGTCAATTTATTTCTTAGCACTGCAAAATCTGCCTTACTTATATGTGTTTCTCCTTTCCCTCTTTGTCTCAAACCTAATTCAATCATATTGTGGTTACCTTTTGCAGAATACTCTAACACTGTCAGATTGCTAATTATATCTAGTTTGTTCCTCATTACTAGATCCAATATGGCATGTTCAGGTGTCAGTTCTAATGCATATTACATAGAACATACAGCACAAAAAAAGGCCATTTGGCCCACCCAACAAATTATGCTCCACTTGAGACTCCTCATTTAACTCTATCAGCATAATACTCTATTTATTCCCTTCTTGCATATCTAGCTTCCCCTTAAATGCTCCGATACAATTTGCCACAACTACTCCCTGTGGTCACAAGTTCCACAATCTCACCAATCTCTTGAGTAAAGGCATTTCTTTTAAATTCGCTATTTGATTTCTTGTTATCTAGCTTTGTTCCTCCACACCAGTGGAGGCCTTGAGCCCAAAATTCAATAAGGCCCGAAAATGAGTGCCAGGATTATGGTGTGGCATTAATCTACACCAGTTCCTTCCAATGCAAGCAGCACACAAACTTTCTTTATGCGCTTTCAGTGTGTAGCCAGCACAAACTGTGCTATTGAGTGGCTGAGCAGGGGTGCAAAATTGTAAGAAACTTGCAAGAGTTCAAGTCAGCCTACAGTTCTGAAGGGGTTGTTGAGGGAGGGGGTTGCATTTTGACTGGGCTAGGCACTGGAAGTGGCTGCAGAAGTATGCCTGACCTGCAAGAAGAGTTATGATGGCACAAAAGGAGATAGTATGCACTCCAAGGTTCTCCTGCTGCAACACTGGAAGCCTTGGTGCAGAAGGTGTGAGAGGTCCTCTATCCACAGGAGTTGAGGAAACCTCTCAAACAGATAATGCAAAGGTAGTGGGAGCAAATAGCCATCGTGGTCAAGGCCAACAGTCTAGCCCCGAAGGCCTGGATACAGTACCACAAGTACCTCAAAAGATAATGGCTTCATTAACAAATGTAAGGTTTTATAAGATTGTTATGTTTGGGACTGTCGCTAATTTAGGGCAAAATGGAATAACGAAGGGGGTCATGCAACCTATTCTGAATTCTGCTGACAGTAAGCAGAGGTGGTTTGGTTGTTAAAGATTAAATTGGGGGGGGGGGAAATCAAGGTTGTTTTATTAGGGAGAAGGTGCAAGGTGTTCATGCCTAGAGGCATTAACAAAACCATCTGTATGGATGATGGACAGACTGTTGGTCTACAAGTCTGAGGAAGGCATTAGTAATGTCAGGCTTTGTAAATAGTTACAAAAACGAAAATTGCTGGAAAAACTTAGCAGGTCTGACAGCATCTGTGGAGAGGTAGACAGAGTTAACATTTCGAGTCCGTATGACTCCATCAGAACTAACGAGAAATAGAAATGTGGTGAAATATAAGCTGATTGGGGGGGGACAGGTGGAGCTGGGTAGAGGGCCAGTGATAGGTGGAGGCAGAGGAGAGATAGCCAAAGATGTCATTAACAAAAGGCCAAAGGGGTATTAACGGTGGTGATTCTCTCAGTTCTTTTGCCTCAGTCGCATCTGTTCCGATGATGCCACTTTCCAAAACAGTTCTTGTGACGCGTCTTCCTTCTTTCTCATCCGAGGTTTTCCACCCACAGTGGTTGACAGGGCCCTCAACTGTGTACAGCCCATCTCCCGCACATCCACCATCACACCTTCCTCTCCCTCCCAGAACCATGATAAGAGTCCCCCTTGTCCTCACTTATCACCACACCAGCCTCCGATTTAAAGGATCATCCTTCACCAGTTCCGCCAACTCCAGCATAATGCTACTACCAAACACATCTTCCCTTCATCCCCCCATCAGCATTCCATAGGGACCCGGGACCGTTCCCTCTGGGACACCCTGGTCCACTCCTCCATCACCCTCTACACCTCAACCCCCTCCCACGGCACCTTCCCATGCAACCGCAGAAGGTGCAACACCTGCCCCTTTACTTTCCCCTCCTCACCATCCAAGGGCCCAAACACTCCTTTCAAGTGAAGCAGCATTTCAATTGCACTTCCCTCAATTTAGTCTACTGCATTCACCATTCCCAACGCGGTTTCCTCTACACTGGAGAGACCAAACGCCGACTGGGTGGCCACTTTGCGGAACACCTTCAGTCTGTCCGCAAGCATGACCCAGACCTTCCTGTCGCTTGCCATTTTAACATATCACCCTTGGCATCCTGCAATGTTCCAGTGAAGCTCATCGCAAACTGGAAGAACAGCACCTCATCTTCCGATTAGGCACTTTACAGCCTTCCGGACTTAACATTGAGTTCAACAGCTTCAGATCATGAACTCTCTCCTCCATCCTCACTCCCCTTTTTTCTAATTATTATATATTTTTTATATATTTTTTTCTTTTCCCACCTATTTCTATTATTATTTTTAAATTTATTTCCATCCATTGTTTTATCTCCGCCTTTTAGCCTATTTTGATCCTTTTCCCCCACCCTGCCCCCACTAGGGCCATCTGCCACTTGCTCATCCTGCTTTCTACCCTTAATGTCACCATTAGCACATCCTTCAGCTAATATCACCACCATTAACACCCCTTTGGCCTTTTGTTTATGACATCTTTGGCAATCTCTCCTTTTCCTCCACCTATCACTGGCCCTCTATCCAGCTCCACCTGACCCACACCTAATCAGCTTATATTTCTCTTTAGTTCTGATGAAGAGTCATATAGACTCGAAACATTAACTTCCTCTCCACAGATACTGTCAGACCTGCTGAGTTTTTCCAGCAATTTTTGGTTTTGTTTCAGGTTTCCAGCATCCGCAGTATTTTGCTTTTATCTTTGTAAACAGTTATTTAGTTTCAAGATAGAGTGAAGTTGGGAGTCTAAATGATGGCTAATTAGCATTTCTACCTGGATACAAGACCCATGTGATTCACATTACCATGGAGATGGACTTTGAGAGGGGAAGGATCCATAGGAAGCCATTGCAGGATTAGTTTCCATGTTTTCCTAAAAATGTGACACAGAGTGGGAGGCAGAATCACAAATATTACAGCACAGGAGGAAACCATTCGGCCAATCGTGTCAGCCACCGGCTCTCCAAATGAACAATTCTTGGTGGCATTCTCCCACCTTTGTCCCATAACCCTGTACATTCTTCCTTTTCAGATAACAGTCTAATTCCTTTTTGAATACTTTGATTGAACCTGCCTCCACCACACTCTGACAGATTATTCCAGACTTTAACCATTCGCTGCATGAAAAAGATTTTCCTAATGTCACTTTTGCTTCTTTTACCAATTACCTAAAATCTGCGCCCTCTCGTTCTCGATCCATTCACGATTGGGAACAGTTTCCCCCTATCTACTCTGTCCAGATCCCTCATGATTTTTAATATCTCCATCAAATCTCCTCTCAACCTTTTCTCTAAGGAAAACAGTGCTAACTTCTCCAATCTATCTTCATAACTGTATTTCATCATTCCTGGGATCATTCTCGTGAATCTTTTTTGCACTCTCTCCAATGCCTTCACGTCTTTCCTAAAGTACGGCACCCAGAACTGGTCGCAATACACCAGCTGAAGCTGTGTCCTATACAAATTCAACTTAAACTCCTTTCTCTTCCACTTTATGTTCCTATTAAAAAAAGCCTAGGATACTGTGTCCTTTATTAACCATGTTCTCAACCTGTCCTGCCACCTTCAATGGTTTATGCACATATGCACCCAAGTCCCCCTGATCCTGCAGCCCCTTCAGAGTTATACCCTTATTTTATATTGTCTCTCCATGTTCTTCCTTCCAAAATGATTCACTTCATCTTTCTCCGCATTGAACTTCACCTGTCCACCCATTCCACCAACTATGGTCTATGTCCTTTTGAAGTTCTGCACTACCCTCTTCACCATTCACAATACTTCCAAGTTTAGTATCATCCGCAAATTTTGAAATTGTGCCCTATACACCAAGGTCCCTATGGTTCACCACACAAGAAAGTGGGTGGGAGCTCACACTCAGATTGCAAAGATCTAGCTCATGACGGTTTAAACAAAGCTGGAATATTTGTCTAGCTTTGGATAGAAGGAGGGACATTGAGGGTAACCCACACTGTGAAAGCCATTTCGGACATTAGAAGTTATCGACTGGAAAAGAAAAACAAAGGAAGCAAGCTCTTGGGAGCCAAGAGTCACTTGGGATTGATTTCTGCAGAATTAAGCATCCATTTAAGGGGGCAGAATAAAGTATAACCATGGAAGGAGATCTTCAGTTGTTTTAAAGTGGAGATCGTTTCTGTAGTATACAGTATAACTTGCCTTCTAAAATAGTGGCTTAGTCATGTTGCTTTTACTTTGTGTGTTACGATAAAAGTTTCAAAACTTAAAATCATGATGTGTGATCCTTTCAGATATTCACTGGAAGTTTTAATTTTTTTTAAACGTTATTGCTCTCTACGGGGATCAGAACACATTGTACGAGTGGTCAAGATCAATGAATGTCTCTTCGATTACCACATCCCATCACTGCACCACCAGTTACACTCTACTTAATGTGCCACACCACTACCCTCATCATGCCAACAATCAACTAACAATCTCCATCAATCACGATTCATACCTAACACTCATAGCTTCATCTCACGCTTAACACTGCTGCAAAGGGGGGCCCAAATCTCACAGCTTACACACACTGTCAGCTATTGAACAAGGACAACTACATGACCAAAACACAGTTCAGCATACTTTTGTTTCTCTTGCAAAACAAACAGGCACACAACCAGAGACAGAAGCAGCTAATTGGAGGGCGTCGGTCATGGCTGCATGTCATCAACCTGATGGAGGAGGCGGCGTTCACCATCATTGGAGTGGCTATAACCAAGGCCATGACCAGTGGCAGGCTGAAGACATTAAAGTTGATGGTATGCTCTTACCCAAGTCCTCCTTTTCACATTCTGCTTCTCCCACACCCCACAATCTCTTCTGATGTAAACAAGCTACAGATGGCTACCACTGTGCCCCCTACTGCCCTCCTGCCACCCATTGCAACCCCACGCTTTTGTCTTTCTCCTTTCAGTTACCCAAGAACTGCCATCTTGTCAGGCTGTGGTGGAAGAGAAAGGTGAAAGAACAGGGAGGCAGTGATAAAGAAGAAATGCCATACCTACTCTCACGCTCGTATCAGATACTGATACGGCATATATGGAAGGTTGCATCATCAAAACAAACATACAAAGTAGGAGCAAGAGTAGGCCACCAGGCCCCTTGAGCCTGCTCCACCATTCAATAAGATCATGACTGATCTGATTTTAACCTCTACTCCATATTCCCGCTTATCCCCAATAACCTTTCACCCCCTTGCTTATCAAGAATCTATCTAGCTCTGCCTTAAAGATATTCAAAAACTCTGCCTCCACTGCCTTTTGAGGAAGAGAATTCTAAATATTCACAACCAAAAAGTTTTTCCTCAGCGACGGAAAAACTGGTGAAATGGAATAACGTGCTTACATGAACCAGCGTGTGAAGAAGTGTGGTCATGGTAGCTGAGAGAGTCATTAAGCTTATAGTGAATATTGCTTAATATCCCCAAAAATGGAACCAGAGGGGTCAAAGAGAGAAAAGAGTTGTCTGAGATGAACCATGTGAAGGGAGACAAGGGTGGAAATTGGAGGCAACGTTGATGAAACTTCTCCAACTTGGGTTGTACCTGTTCCAACCAGCACTAATGTTTAACTCTTTCTTTTTCCTCAACTGAAAATTCCCCCACCCTCGCCTTAAAATGTCAATATACAACAGCTGGCCTTTTACCTCCTCACTGTCCACAGCCCTGAATACTTTTTCTAGGTGAAACAACAATTTACTGGCACTTCTTTCAACCTAGTGTACTGTAGTCGCTGCTCATAACGTGGTCTGCTCTACAGTGAGGAGACCAAATGCAGAATTGGTGACCACTTTGCAGACACCTGAGTTCAACCAGTAAGTTTGACCCCGAGGTGCCAGTTGCCCATCATTTTAATTATCCATCTTGCTCCTACTCTGGTCATTTTGTCCAATAATTTTAGCTTGTAACCTCTGCCCCTATTTTGTTTTCTTTTGCTTTGCTGATTTTGTTTTTCTCTCTCTTTTTTGGCTGACAGCAGCTGTTCATGATTCTGCCATTTGCACCTCATTTAGCCATCTTCATTTAGACATTCTTTTTCCCTTGTTGAATTATCATTCCCTTTGTCCTTCCACCCTCAATCCTTTTGTCGCATAATCTTCCAACCTTCCCTTTTGTTCTCTTACCCACTCTCCTCCCTTCATTTGCTTAAAACCTACTGCATTTCTAACTTTTCCAAGTTCTGATGAAAGATCATTACCTGAAAAGTTAACTCTGTTTCTCTCTTCACAGATGCTGTCAGACCTGAGTATTTCCAGCATTTTCGTTTTTATTTCAGGTTTTCAACATCCAGTATCATAGAACGGTTACAGCACAAAAGGAGGCCATTTAGCCTGTCATGTCTGTGTTGGCCCTCTGAAAGAGCAATTCAACTACTGCCACACCCCTGCTTTTCTTTCCTTTTCAGATAATGATCCAACTTTCTTTTGAATGCCTCCACCACATTCTCAGGCCGTGCATTCCAGATCCTAACCACTCACTGCATGAAAAAGTTCTCATGTCTCCACTGCTTCTTTTGCCAATCACCTTAAATCTGTGCCCTTTTGTTCTCCGTCTTTCCACCAATGGGAAGTTTATCCCGATTTACTCTGTCCTCATGATTTTGAATACCTCTCCTCTCAATCTTCTCCAGGGAGAAGAGTCTCAAATTCTGCAATTTTTCTACACAACTGAAGTTCCTCATTGCTGGAACCATTCTCATGAATCTTTTCTGCACTCTCTCTAATACTTTCACATCCATCCTAAAGTGTGGTGCCCAGAACTGGATGCAATACTCCTGTTAAGGCCAAACCAGTGTTTTATATTTTGCTTTTGTATTAGGCCAACAAGTATACAGGTGATGAGTGATGTTTGGGATGAGTTACGACACGGGCAGAAGAGTTTTGGATGACCTCAAGTTTATGGAGGGTAGAACGTGGTTGGTTGGCCTGCACTGTGTTGGAATAGTCAAGTATAGAGATAACAGAGGTAACAAAGGCATTATTTCAGCAGCAAATGAGCTGAGGTAGGGGTTAAGTCAGGCAATGTTGCAGAGGTGAAAAAAGGCAATCTTGGTGATACAGCAGATGTGATCAGAAGCTCACCTTCAGGTCAAATATGACAAGTTTGCAAACAGTCTCAGGCAGTTGAAAGGGAGAGGGATGGAGTTGGTAGGGAAGAGAAAATCAGTCCTGGCCTCTGTTCCAGATTGTTCTGCAGCAAGCCCGAGGGAAAAGCACCTCTGAGGTAAACAGGACCAAGCTCGAATAGGTCACTCCCCGAGTTCAAATAGTCTATTGACATTCACCATTAAAGTTCACACAAGAGTAAGGACCATTTGTTGACAAGGCACGGGAGAAAACAGAAGCACCTATGAATGTGCCTCAAAGGGAGGGAGGAGGAGGAGGTTTGAGGAGAGATGGAAAATGTCCTGATCTGAGATGGAGCTGCAGTGTACGCTTGCAGTAGGTGAGCACTAGGACCCGGAGGCGCTGTCCCCGCAATGGCCGTGTTGAATCGCTCGGTTCGGCTCGGACATGGCTCTTGGCTGCGGCGTTGCCGCAAAATCCACAACCCGCATTAATAAAACCTAAATCCGGCCAGAAAGCGATACAATCCTCAATGACACCGAGACAAGCTTCCCCGCAAGTCCCCCCACCTCCCTCCGCTCGCCATGTAAAACCAGTGCTCACTGTCACCTCCTGCAATCTGAGCAGTGACTCCAGCACAAATAGATGGGGTTTAAAAAATACACAAAGTTAGCAGGAGAAGCTTGTCCCGAGCTCCTGCCCTTCCCTCAGCACAGACCCCACACAGGTTCCCCCCCGCCCCCGACACTGTTTATCTCAGCCATTCCTTCGCAGGCTGTGTTTCTTTTTCATTTTTTTCAAATAACTCACCCAAACTGCCGGCGAAACCGTCCATCTCGCGACTTGCAGAGAGGAGGTGGGGGGGGTGGAGAGAGAGAGAGAGAGCAATCTTGCGCGTGCCCTAATGTGCGTCGTGCTGTACCCGCTCTGCCTCTCCCGTTTGCTTCTTTATTTATTCGTTTTAATTTAAATTCTTCCTCCTCTTATTTTCCCCCCCCCACCCCCCCGAACACGACGTTCGGATTCACACTCGCTGGAACTCGCGCCGCCTCAGCTTCACTTGCTGCCTGATGCTCGTCAGTCACTCACATTTCCCTCCCCCACCTCCTTTCGAAACTAAAATTCAAAACGCGCTCGTTCTCCACCTGCCCTTGGCAGCCACCGTCCTCCCCGGGCTGGAGACGGCGCATGCGCTTATCTGGCACCAGTGCATGTTGGGAATTGCAGTTTTCAGTTCATTCGACTCCACTTCACTCAACCAACAATAACTTCAATTTATATAGCACTTCCACAACCGGTCTTAAAGCGCCTACCGGCCAATTAATTACTTTTGAAGTGTATAGTCGCTGTTGTGAAGTTGGAAACAAGGTAGCTAATTTACACACAGCAAACTCCCACAAACAGCAATGTGATATAATGACCAGATAATCTGTTTCTGATACAAAAACAGAAAATGCGAAGAGTTAGATCTGCTGAGTTTTTCCAGCATTTTCTGTTTTTGTTTCAGATTTCCGGCATCTGCAGTATTTTGCTATAATCTGCTTTTGATGTTGATTGAGGGATAAATATTGGCCAGGGCACTGTGGAGAATTCCACTGCTCTCCAGAAAGATAGTGTCATGAGATCTTTTACATCCACCCAGTTAAGCAATTGAAGTCTCAGTTTAACATCTCATCTGAAAAATAGTACATCTGACAATGCAACACTCATTGCACTGGAGTATAAACCTTGATTTTTGATCTCAAGACTGGAATAGTACTTGAACCCAGACTATTTCAACTAAGAGGCAAGAGTGTTATTCACTGATCCACAGCTGAGATATTTTTTCAAAAATATTTTTAAGGTGTCTTTTTAAGTTAAACTTCTGAAAAACATTTTTTTATGTAACACTTAATTTCTTAAATAAAAGCAAAATACTGTGGATGTTGGAAATCAAATAAAAACAGAAAGTTCTGGAAATATCCAGCATATCTGGCAGTATCTGTGGAGAGACAAACAGAGTTAACATTTCGAGTGGAATACATATGACTCTTTAGAACAATTTGCGCTCCTATTTCTTATGTTCTTAAACAAGAACAGCTTTTGAATTATTATATAAGCAAAATACTGCAAATGCTGGAAACCTGAAACAAAACGAGAAAATGCAGGAAAAACTCAGCAGTTCTAGCAGCATCTGTGGAGATAGAAACAGAGTTAATATTTCGAGTCCGATTCATGCGGGTGATGAGCAGCGTTTTATTTTTATTAGTAAGTTTTGTTCCAGGCTCCAACCACCTTCTGAATAAAAAATGTTTTCCTCACATCACATTTATGCCTGTTGCCAATTATTTTGAATCTGTGCCCTCTAGAACTTGATGTTCTCGAGTGGGAACAGTTTTTCACTATTTACCCTGTCCTTACCCCTTAGGATCTTGAATACCTCTATCAAGTGTCCTTTCAGCCTTCTTTTCTCTAAGGAAAACGGTCCCAACCTCTCTAATCTATCCTCATACCTACAGTTCTTCATCCCATGAATCATTCTTGTGAATCTCCTCTGAACTCTCTCCAATGGGTTCAGATCCTTCCTCAAGTATGGCACCCAGAACTGCACACAGTAGTCCAGATGAGGTCTAACTAGTGTCTTATACAAGTTCAACATGACCTCTTTACTCTTGTACTCAATGCCTCTATTAATAAAGCCTAAGGTACTACATGCTTTATTGACTGCTCTCTCAACATGCCTTGCCATCTCCAATGACCTATGTTTGTATACACCAATGTCCCTCTGTTCCTACAACTCCTTTAGAGACTCTCACTTTATTTTATTTTGTTTCACCATATCTTTCCTGCCAAAACACTTCTCTGCATTGAACTTCATCTACCACTTGTCTTCCCAATCCACCAACATGTCTATGTCCTTCTGGAGTTTAAGACTACCTGAATTACAGTTGACAACATTTCCAATCTTCGTATCATCTGCAAATTTTTAAATCATGCCCTGCACACCACAGTCTAGGTCGTTTATATATATAAGGGAGAGCAAGAGTCTCCACAATGACCCCTGAGGAACTCCACTACAAACCTTCTTCCAATCTGAAAAACAACCATTTGTCACTACTCTCTGTTTCCTGTCACCCAGTCAATTTCTCATCTAAGTGCCTACTTTCCCTTTTATTCCATGATCTAGAATCTTGTTCAAGCCTGTTGTGTGGCATGGCATCAAATGCCTTTTGAAAATCTATATACACCATGTCAACATTGTTTCCTTTATCAAAATTCTCTGTTACCTCCTCAAAAAATTACAGAAGTTAGCTAAACATGATTTTTCCTTGATGAATCCATGCTGGCTTTCCTTAATTATCCTGCACTTGTCTAAGTGGTTATTGATTTTATCCCGTGTTATAGTTTCCAGAAGTTTCCCTACCACTGAGGCCAAACAGACTAACCTGTAGTTGCCAGCTTTATCCTTGCACACCTTTTTGAACAAGGATGTAACATTTGCAGTTCTCCAGTTCTCTGGCACCTTCCCTGTGTCTAAGAAAGACTGGAAGACTATCGCTAGTGTCTCGGCAATTTCCATTTTCACTTCCCTCAGTACCCTTGGATGCATCTCATCCAGTCCTGGTACCTTACCTATTTTAAGATTGCCTTTCCAATACCTCCTTCCTCTCAATTGTAAGTTCTTCTAGTGTACCAGTTACCTCCTCTCATACTTCAGCCTGGGTAGCAAGTCCTTCTTTTGTAAAAACAGATGCAAAGTTCAACAGCTTTGCTGTTTCCCCAGCCACCACGTGCAAGTCCCTTTTTTTGTCCCTAATCGGCCATACTCTTTCTTTTACCGCCCTTTTATTATTTACATGTTTATAGAAGACCTTGGGATTCCCTTTTATGTTCGCCGTCAGCCTCTTTTCATGCTCTCTCCTTGCTTTTCTTATTAGTTTCTTTACTTCCCCTCTGGTCCTTCTATATTCAGCCTGTCTTCATTGTATTTTCTATCTGACATCTGTCGTACACACACATCTTCCTTTTCATCTTTACCTTTATCTTTCTCATCATCCAGGGTACTCTGGATTTATTTGTCCTACCTTTTCCCTTCAAGGGAATATACCTTGACATTGTCTGCAATACTTTTTTTTTGACGGTGGCCCATTGTTCAGCCACTGTCTTTTCTGCCAACATTTGACTCCAACTCACTGGACTCAGATGCATTCTCATCCCATCAAAGTTGGCTTTCCCCAATTAATTATCCCTGCTCTGAATTGTTCTCTGTCCTTTTCCATGAATAACCTAAATCTTATGATACAATAGTCACTGTTCCCTAGAGGCTCTCCCACTGATATTTGATCCACTTGGGCCAACTCATTCCCCAGAACCAGGTCCAAAGGTGCATGTCTTCTCATTGGACTGGAAACACACTGCTGTAGAAAATTATCTTGAACATATTCCAGGAACTTTCACCCCTCTTGTCCTTTTGTACTATTCCTATCCCAGTCTATATTTGGATAATTGAAGACCCCCATTATGATTATTCAATAATTCTTGCACCTTCGTAATTTCTTTGCAAATTTGTTTCTCCACATCCCTTCCACTAGTTGTTGGTCTATACACTACACCAAACAATGTTATTGCACCCTTCCCATTCCTTACCTCTAGCCAGAGAGATTTTGTCCTTGAATCCTCTGGAACATCTTCTCTCTCCAGTACGGTATTGCCACCTTTAGCTAATATTGCCATTCACCCCACTTTTCTTCCTTTCCTGTCTCTCCTAAACACCTACCCAGGAATATTTAATGCCCAGTCCTGCCCTTCTTTGAGCCCGTTCTCTGTTATAGCAATAACATCATAATTCCATTTGTCAACCTGTGCCTGAGGTTCACCAATCTTATTAATCACACTCCATGCACTCACTTACATGCACATTAGTCCTGATTTAGGCTTTTTTACTTTCCCACATATTCTGACCCCATCTAATGACTTACTGTGGTCTACTCTAATTCTATTAAACTCTCAAGTATTCTATCTACCTTGATACTACTCTCTGATATATCCCCTTTATCAGTTGACACTTCACAACTTCCCACTGCCAGTTTTTCTCCTCTCCACTCTGAATTTCCCCCCAGGATCCCATCCCCCTACCAATCTAGTTTAAAACCTCCCAACAGTACTAGCAAACCTTCCCATGAGGACACTAATCCCAATCCTGTTAACGTGTAACCCACCCTTCTTGTTGGGCCCACCTGCACCAGAACCGATCCCAAAGCCTCAGAAATCTAAAGCCCCCCACCCCTGCTCCATTTCTCCAGTCTTGTGTTGAACTGCTCAATCTTCCTATTCTTATGTTCACTAGCACTTGGTATTGGGAATAATCCTGAGATTACTGCTCTTGTGGTCCTGCTTTTTAATTCCCTTCCTAATTCCCTAAAATCTGCTTTCAGGACCTCATTCCTTTTCCTCCTATGTCATTGGTCCCAATGCGGACCACGACCTCTGGCTGTTCATCCTCCCCCAAAAGAATGGCACAATTCTAAAGGGGGTGCAAGAGCAGAGGGACCTTGGTGTATATGTGCAGAAATCATTAAAGGTGGCAGGACAGGTTGAGAAAGCAGCTAATAAAGCATACTGTATCCTGGGCTTTATTAAGAGGGGCATAGAGTACAAGAGCAAGGAGGTTATGTTGAATTTGTATAGGCCACTAGTTCGTCCTCAGTTAGAATATTACATTCAGTTCTGGGCGCTGCACTTTAGGAAGGAGTGAAGACATTAGAGAGGGTGTAGAAAAGATTCATGAGAATGGTCCCAGGGATGAAGTACATCAGTTATAAAGATAGGTTGGAAAGGTTAGGACTGTTTTCCTCACAGAAAAGAAGGTTGAGAGGAGATTTGATAGGGGTATTCAAAATCATGAGTGGTTTGGACAGTGTAGATAGGGAGAAACTGTTCCCACTTGTGAAAGGATCTAGAGCGAGAGAGCACAGATTTGAGCTAATTAGCAAAAGAAGCAAAAGTGATAGTTGAAGCTTCTTTACACAGTAAATGGTTTTGGAATGCACTGCCAGAGAGTGTGGTGGAGGCAGGTTAAATTTAAGTATTCAAAAGGAAGCTAGACTGTTATCTGAAAAGGAAGAATGTGCAGGGTTACAGGAAAAGGTGGGGGAATGGCACTTAATGAGTTGCTCATTTGGAGAGCCGGTGCAGACACGATGGCCTGAATCGTCTCCTTCTGTGCCGTACCAATTCTGTGATTCTTTGATTATACATTATTGATAATTTAGGAATTACATAATTATTAACTTTTAATTTTATTGACTATGAGGGTTGAAATTAGCTAAGGAGCTAATTTTTGATTTGTAATATTGAAAAGTTCTTTTTATGAATGAGACTCAAGATTGCAAAACTTTCCAGCCAACAAAAATTTTGACATGTTGACATTTCTCTGAGTCAATGGTTTGAAATGTTTTTTTCAAATATGTGTACCATCAATTTACTTATACTTGATCACAATAATTATGATTAATAAGTTAGAGTTATTAGAACAGATGTGCTTGTTTTATTAAAAAGATATGTTTATTGTGTTCATGACTAGTGAGGTTGAGGACTATGGGTAGCGAGAATATTGGTCATTTAAATTCTGAAAATATTCACATAATTTGAATGAGCTTTGGTCATATGGCACAGATAATAACTATTTATGCAGAGAGCAAGAAAAGCATCGGGTGACATAATTAATGGTGTAAGTCACCTACTTCATAATTTCTGCTTTCCTTACTTTGCACCATTCTTGGGTCCCTACAATATCATGCAAGTCCTCAGGATATTTTGAGCCATTATTTCATGCCTTTTGTTATAATTATAGATTTTCATCCCTGGTATCATCCTGCTGAATCTGTGATGTATGTTCTTTAAGAGACTTTCTATGCTCAAGTGTCCAAAAGCTCCACACAATACCATGTAGAATGCTCTAACCATTACCTTATAGGTTTATTACTACCTCTTTAAGCTTGTACTTACTACCTCTATTTATAAAACCTAAATGTTATTGATCTTTTATGCCTTTATTTACCTGCATTTGCACTTTCCAGGATTATATATTTGAATCCCTATGTCACTCCATTCATCCATTGCATATTTCCATTTAGTGTATACTCATTCATTTTGCTTCTCCTCCCAAAACATTGAATTGGATCTGCAATCTACCTGTCAATTCTACCAATCTGTCTACATCTTCCTAAAGTTTTTAAACAATCTGTATTTCTGTGCATCAAACACATTAATGTTATGTCATCAGGAGATGTTGATAGTTTGTTCCTTGTGCTCAAGTCCAAACTATCTATACCTACCAAAGTCAATAGCACTGTATGCTGGTGTACACAACTTTGAATTCTTCTTTAATCTGAGCAAAATTAACTCCATGCCTTGATCTTTATGTCCATAAATCAGCTTTCTAGCCATGCAGCAACATTTCCCCACCTACTTGAATTTTTATTTGCCTGAGTTTGTAAGAAGCCTTTTGTGAGACACCTTGTTGAACACCTCCTGAAAGTTCACATGTACTTTTACTGAATTCCCTTTATCAATTTTATGATTTGTAAATTAACCATATATTGTGCTACAATGTGTTACAATGATTTTATATGTGAAATGCTCTGAATTCACTCATGTCAGTTTGAAGGTGCACTCTGCTGGAATATAGACCTTCATGAATTTGATAGATTGGAGAGAGAAGAGAACATTGAGAGGTGTTCAAAATCATAAGGGGTCTAGATAGAGAGAAACTGTTTTCATCAGCAGAAAGGCTGAGTTCCCAAGGACACCAATTTAAGGCGATTGGCAAAAGAACCAACAGCAACATGAGAATTTTTTTTTAATGCAGCAAACGGTAACAATCTGGAATGTACTGCCTGCGAGTGTGGTGGAGGCAGATTCAATCATGGCTTTCAAAAGGAAATTGGACAAGCACCTGAAAATTTTAAAAAATGCAGGACTACAGGGGAAAGAGGGGACTAGCTGTGTTGCTGTTGCAGAGAGTCAACACAGACATGATGGCCTCCTTCTATACACGATAACCGTTCTGCGCTGTAACCATTCTATGAAAAGCAACAAAAGAGCTGTAGAATTATGAGAGGGCTTGGATGAGCCAGCAATAAATGTGAAATATATTGGTATGCAGCTCTTTGTGATGAGCATGCTTGGGTTGTCTACTTGGTAAATGGCTGTTACTCAGCAGCTTCGTTATGCTGTATCATCTTCCTCCACTTCTGTTTCCAGATACAGGCCCAACTACCACCTCCAGCCAGGTATATTGCATGACTGTCCTCTACATAAGTGGTGTTTAGTGCCAAACAGGACAACCTTCTTTGCATTTACCTCCTGAGCAGTACATCTACTTTGCCAGCAACCAATTACAAGATTTCAGATGTTGCAGTGCATCATCACTTGGCCACAGACTCAAATTCTTCTCATCTGTATGTATGTAGCATTCCTTTAGAATTTATCAACCACTTCTTTTGCCCCACACCTTTGATCTCACCTTGCTGAATTGAGTTTTCCTTTCCTACATCTGATGTCGAGTTCAGTATTGTACACAGATTGAACAGGGTGTTGCCTCCTGTTATCCTAATGAGAAGGTGCTCTGAAGTTCCAAACAGGAGAATGACCCTTGCACCTGCTTCAGTCAGAAACCTCAATCAGGCACTGAGAACTGAGAACAGGACTACTTTGACGCCATTTCATTCCTCCACATTAGATTTAATGTCCTTTAATTTTCACTTTTTCCCCACATACAGTATTGACAGAAACATTTTTCAAAGGTTACAATACTTCATATCACCTTGAACTTAATTTTAAGTGGCCACAACACTTTAACTTTCAATAGCTGTCCTTTGAAAGCTATATGCTTATGACATTCCCCGGGGCCTTCTTCATCTACTCATGAACAATGCTCAAGCTGTGCAGAAAAAGTGTTTAGATAATATTCAAGATGCCTTGAGGCATCCAGCAAGGCCAACTCGTCATTTTGATGGCTTCTGACATGAGCTTCGTTCAACATTTCCAGCCGTTCGTTATCTGAGATTGCTGGATTTTCCTGACAATAAACATTCTATTTGTTCTGAATTTGGCAAATATGAGAAAAGACCTTTTGAGACAGTGAGCACTGTGTAATGAGGATGACATTGATTATTTTAGCCACATGGTTGAAATCATCATCTTTTGATACTACCGGAAAATTGACACCCTCTGTGAATACATCTTTCTAGAATCTACATATCAATAATAATGCATTATATAATTATTCGAGTTTCAACACAAATTGAAAGAATTAGTATGTTTCCGTAGATGACTGAAAGCACAGTTAACTTACCTCTCCTTTCTCCTTCAACAAAGGGAACATACATTTCAACTAAAGAAATCTTATTTTAGATAAAGTAAGAGTTACACTGTACTTAGTAAAACTTGTTGGCACTTCATGGGCTGAATTTTACATGCCCCTAATGAGCACATTTCCCATGGAAGTCACATAAAATTGGGTGGGCGCCCATCCCACCACATTCCCGGCCACCCCCGAGCTCTCCCCCATAATATGGGGAGTGGGTGAGCTCTGAAATTGGCAGCCCACCCGCCATGTTTAAAAAAACAATTAATGGTCAATAGGCTAGTTATCAAGTCAATTGACCTTGATAATACGCTGTCTACACCATAAAACATTTGGCATGGGCAGCAGGGCAGGAGCAGGCAGCCTGTTTTTTAACATAAATGTGTGCGGTCCACCACCCCCATCCTCCCCTATGCTAGAATTGTATAAAACACTAGTCACAGCTGGAGCACTGCGTACAGTTCTGCTCACCACATGACAAGGAAGAGTCTGATTGCACTAGACAGGGATTTATGAGCACATCTATTGTTAAAACTAAAGGGTTGTAGCCATGAAGAAAGATTTGTTAACTGGGATTGTTTTCTTTAGAATTGTGGAAGCTGAGGGGAAATCTAATTGAAGTGTATAAGATTATGAGGGGCCTGGATAGGGTGGATAGAGCGGTCTAAATTTGCTGAGAGATCAATAACCGTGGAGTATAGGTTTAAAGTAATTGGTAGAAGGATTAAAGTTGAGTTGAGAAGAATTATTTTCACCCAGAGGATGTTGAGGATGTGGAGAGGGCGGTGGAGGCAGAAACCCTCATCATATTTGAAAAAATACTTGGAATTACCCTTAAAGTGCGATAGTCGACTCTCAGCATCCCCTCCCTACTTCCCAATGTCGGGCCCCTTTGAGTTCTTTTGAACCAAGGATCCCGCCGCCCCACCCATCTAGGAAACCCACAGGCTTTTTGGACTCCCTCTGTGGCGTCTCCCCTGCCCACCGTTGGTTGAATACCAGTGTCAGAGGGATGATGCCCTTAAGTGGACACTAATGGCCCAGTTAAGGGCCTCAATTAGCATCCAGGCAAGAAAGCCATCCATTAACCTTCACGCCGCTGACTTAATTGGGCAGATGGGGGAAGGCAGTGGGGTTCCCACCTGGCACCCAATGCACTAAGTTTAGGTACTCCATATTATCAAGTGCTGAGTGCCTTATGGATGCCCAGGTTGGTGCTGCTCCTAGTATGTGCCATTAGCATGGAAGTATGCCACACTACACAGTACAGGGCAGTTTCAGAGTGAAGATGACACTTTTGGCCTAGATTTTCCTCTGAAAAATGGTCTAATTTTGGGCAGTGCAAAAGCATACTGGCAAATAAAAAAGTGGGGGAAAGGACTTGCACTGAAATTCTGCCCCAAAAATGGCTGTTCTGATTTCTCTACTAAGACCTTGCTATGACTCTGTGTCATCTACCATATGTAGATGAAAGAGGAAGAGGGTGGCGAGGTTTTAGTAGCATTTCCTCCATTTGTCCCCACATATTATTCCAAAAAATAACCGCTGTTACAATGTGATGGTGCTAGCCTGTTATGGTGTCCCAAAGACAGAAAGCAATATGAAACGTGAACCATGTCACAGGCAATCTGTAACTATGGGTGGAATTTTCCGTGCCCGCTGGCGTCAGGCGTGTTCGGTGGCATGAGCAGACAATAGGCGAGAAGGCCAAAGATCAGTTTCACGACATCGTGAAATCAGTTTATGATTTTCCATTCAGCCCGTCGATGGCGGGTCACAGTTCCTGCCATCGGATGATGGGGACCTCATTATAACACATCAGCATATTATTATAAGGCTGGCCCACTGGACTCATCCCGTCCTGTTGAATTGTCCACCCACGTTGGCGTGATTGCACGCTGATGTGGTTCACAACAACATATAAAAGGTGTGCACTTGGCAGGCTGCACTTTGAGGGAAACTTGGAGGTTAGTACACAGTAATGTTGTGGAGCTTCGCGTGGAGTGCCTGTTGGACTTCAAGGTTGAGGCGCATTGTGGGGGGGCAAAGGGTCTCTGCGGTTGAGGTGACTTTTGGGACGGGGGGGCTGCAAAGGCTGCCCTGCAGTTGAGGCAACTTTGTGGGGGGAGGGTTGCAAGGGTTGCCCTGTGGTTAAGGTAGCATACAATCACATGTGGAATGGAGTGGGGAGGTGTGGGCAAGGGAAGCGGGCACTCATTAGGGGCACCCTGTATAAAGCGACCATTCCCCTGCAGCTGAGACAGTTCAGGTGCAGCCACATTGATACGATTGGAGTCCAGCCTCCAGTTTATCTGCCCACTCAAGCAACGCAGATGCATCAAAGTGTGACCAAGTGCTCCAGAGCTTTTCACCCCTCAGGCACAGGCTGCAAACTAATGATCATTTTAGAAGACTGCAGAACAGTTGGACAACTGGGCACATAGTACTGTCTCCTTGCTAAAGCTGGCCATGGAGCAGTCACTGTTGGGGGAGCTCACAGCCCCTTGCAATGTCATCACCCCGAATTGGGCTTGTTTCCCCAATGGTTCAAGCTAACAGTGCAGCCTTGTGGCGCGGGTTAGGGGAATGCCTGTGCCTGAGCTGAGACCACAGCATGCAGCCCAATGGGCAAAGCTGCCAGGTGAAATGGGGCGGAGGAAGTTGGGGTTTCGGGCAGCCATGCGGCACACTAATCTCTGGCCATCCAAGTGGTGGCCAGCCCTCTCTGCGATGTGTTCAGGGGTCTTCTGACTTAACCAAGAGAGTTCTTAGTACACCCATGCTAACCCACGCATCTCTCTATTTCATCCTGCAGGAGAAGTACATAGGATCATGGAGCCTGGTGAATGAGCTGTATGCCTCATAGCCTACAGAGAGCAAAGACAGCGAAGAAGAGAGTGACTGAGGCGCTTGGCTGCACAGAGGGTGGAGTAGCACCCTCTGGAAGAAGGGGCGGCTGGGGCTCCCACACATGCTGCCGAAGAGCCACAGCGAGCCATTGCTGGTTGGTGCCTGGCTAGACCAAGGGTTTATAGGCAGCGCCTTTCATTCCTGCAGATGACTGAGGACCAGTGACGCCGAAGACTGTGCATGTCTAATGAACTGGTTGGTCACATCTGCCAGCTTCTACAGGATTTGGCGCCACGTAGACATGAAGGGTATCCACTGCCATTGGCCATGAAAGTAACCGCGGCGCTCAATTTCTACGCCTGTGGCTTCTTTCAGGGCTCCACAGGTGACCTCTGTGGGATCTCACAAGCCTCTACCCACAAATGCATCCATGAAGTCAAGGATGCCAATCTTCATGAGGGCACACAATAGGACATTTTGCCTGGGACGAGGAGAGCCAGGATGCAAGAACGATTGGATTTACCCAGATCTCAGATTTCCCACAGGTGCAAGGTGCCATCAACTGCATTCACTTGGTGCTCAGATCTCCATCGCAACACACGATAAACTATGTCAACCGCAAAGGATTCCATTTACTGAATGTGCAGCTGGTGTGTGGCCACCACAAACACATCCTGCAGGTCTGCGCATGGTTTTCAGGGACAGTGCATGACTCCTACATTCTCAGTCGGTCACAGATCCCTGATGTCTTTCAGGATCCACAGAGGCTGCAGGGATAGTTCCTCAGGGACAAGGGCTACCCGTAGAGGACGTGGCTAATGATACCCATGCGGACTGTAGCAGAGCGAAGGTATAATGAGGCTCATGCTGCAACTCGCAACTTGGTGAAGCAAACCATCATGATGCTGAAAATGAGGTTCTGGTGCCTGGACTGGTCTGGTGTAGCCTTGCAATACAGTCCACAGAGGGTGTCACGCATCGTTGACGCCTGCAGCGCCCTTTACAACTTGGTGCTACAACAGGGAGAGAAGCTGGCTAAGGAGGAGATGCAGGAGTTGGATGTCTCCTCCAATGAGGAGGATGTCAATGACGATGAGGGTGAGGAGAACCTCGAAGGCGAAGACGATGGCGATGAGGCCCTCGTACTGGCCAGACGAGGCAGGTGCGCTAGGGAGGCCCTCATAGCTGCTAGATTTGTGAAGGGTGATGATAACATGCAGTGAGGAGACACCATAAGGGTCCATAGGGAGACACCATGAGATGGGGGTATGTGGAGTGAGATCGGGCTGCCCCACACCCCCCTCACATACACACTGTTGGAGGCCAACTATGGTGTCAGCAATGAAGTTCAGCCTGCTCAGCAGTGCAGGAGTGACATCCTGGACCAAGGTCTCCATGGCGTTGCCATCCTAGCAGTGTTGACCTTGATGTGTTGGCATGCCGGCGCTTTCACCTCAGCCTGAAGGCGGACGGAGTCCTCCATCAAAGGAGTGAAAAGGACATCCCTTTCTGATATTCCAGAGCTTGCCTTTGCAGCTCCAGCAACTGTGACATGACCGAGTCCAGAGGCTCGTCATCTGACTTGGACTCAGCAATTTTCTGGCCTCCAGCAGTCCTCCAAGAGCCGGGGACCTGGGAAGTCCCTGCTGCCTCCTCCGATGGTTCAGAAATTGTGATGTGCTCACCAGATTTTGATCTCGAGGCTATTCTAAAGCTAGGTCCCACCGAGGTGTGTGTCTCTGCGCTGGCGGAGGGGGTTGGTGAGCACTGTGAGGGTCTTCAGGGAGGGTTTCAGCAGATTACTCTTCTTAGCCTCCCTCAAGGCTTGATTGGAGGCCCGGGGCCATCGACTCCTTTGGCAGTTTCCCAGACGTGCCTGTGAAAGCAAGGAGAGATATTTAGTGCATGGCAATGGCCTGTGAAACAGGACACATCACTCACAGCATGGTTGTCTGATGGATGGTGCATTGCTGGATCCTCACTGTCAGCACAGGAACAGTCCAGATCCTCACTGGCCAGCTGGATGACTCTATCTTCAAAGTCTGGAGGACCTTGATTACAGCCATTCCTCCACCAGCCTGCGACCTCTCCCTCTTGTTTTGTACCAGCTTGTCCTGCACGAAAAGAGATGGAGAGAGTGTAAGCAGGATGCCTGCCAGACCAGATGGTAAGTATGCCTGGCAGTTATGGGTGGTGAGTGGTCCCATGGACGGGATGAGGACAATGAAGGTGTGTGTGAGAGAGTGAATGGTGATGTCCCTTGAACTGGCAGTAAGTATGGGCCTTGTGGATGTGTGATCGGTTTATGAGAGTGATGAGCAGAGTGACTTAGCCTGGTGGAACAGAAGAGATCATTCATCCTCTTGTGACACTGGGTGGCTGCCCTCTTTTGCAGGGCATTGGCGCTGACCACCTTCGCCACCACCTCCCAAGCCAGATTAGTGATGTTGCTGCCCATCTTGCGGCCAGAGCCGGAGTAGAGGACATTCATGGTAAGCCTCCACTGCATCCAAAAGGCCCTCTATGGACAAGTCATTGAACCTGGGGGCTTCAGTCTTTTTGTCTTTCAGGGCCATGTCTTCTTTGCAGCAATTGCAGGCTGTAAGACGTGCTCGCGGCTACACTTTAAATATGGCGCCTGGGATGATGAAATGGTGAGGTAATGGTGTGGCAGCCAAATGAGACACCGCCCACCATGAAAACGGTGTGTTTGCCAGGAATGCACAATTAATGCGGTGGGTTTGGGATGATACAGCGTTAAAAGTCGCCCTTGCGGCTGGCAGGTAAAATGTACCCACCTCGCTACCACACTTAATGCAAATCTGGGACAATTCCTCCCTATGTCTTGGCTGGGATTCATTTAATGTGATTATGCTGAGCTTGTATGGTGCCCCACAGACAGGAAGAGATCTGGCAGGTGAAAGGTGACATAGGAGTACAATTCTGCAACAGTGTCTTGGTTAAAAATCTCTTTTCATACTTAGAAGCTACAGTTTCTGAGCATTTAGAGGAATGTTGTGAAAGTTGAAGATGATTTAAAGGGAGCAATACATAATGAACAACAGATTTGTCTTTGAAATGTAATTGTTCCTACGCCTTGAGAAGAAGGATACTGAGGATGTGGTGGTGGAAAGGGCGGATGCCAAGTGCAGTCAGTGTCATGTATACAGGCTACACTCAATGAGCACCAGACACACAACAACTTGCTTTCATTTGGTGCCTTAATGTAAAAAATATCCCAAGGCACTAAATGGATCCTGAGCCAAATAAGAAAATATTAGGAGGAATGACCAAAAACTTGGCCAAAGATGTAAGCTTTAAAGGAGGTAAGGGAGGTGGAGATACTGAAGCTTTAAGGAAGACATGCCAGAACATAGGCCTGGATGGATCCAGACATGGTCACCAATGGTGGGATGAAGAAAGGGGAAGAGGGCACAAGAAGGCAGATCAGGGGAAAGGAGAGTTCAGTGGTTGGGGGTGGGGGGCTATACAGTGGGTGTAGAGAGATTACAAGAAATAAAGAAGATGATGACTGAAGGGATTTAAAGATGAGGAATAATCATTTTTAGTTTGAGGCATTGAGGATCAAGAGCCAATATATGTCAATGAGGACAGAGTTCACAGGTGACCTGGGGCTTGATGCATGATAGAAAACAGACATAAGAGTTTTGAATAAGCTGAAATTTACAAATGGAGAATGGGACACCCAGTAAGGGAGAATTGGAATACTTTAAAAATATTTTCAGGTAAAAATTACTATATTTTTAAATAGTTTTGAAAAGGCACCAACCAAATGAAACTAGACCACAGGGCAACCAACACATAAAATACCAAAATTAGCAGGCTATAGATGTAACTAGGCAGTACTACAACTAATCAGTTGGAACAAAGCTTCATAGCCCTATCATGTCTAGTTGACAATGATGATGGACAGTCAGGCGAAAAACAGGAGGAGGTTCTGTAAGAATCCCTATCATCAACTCTGGTGAAGCCAAACACATGAGCGCAAGAGGCGAGGCTAAAGTGTTTCCAAGCATCATCAGCATGTGATGCTGCTGGCCTCTCCCTGAGGTCCTAATCATCATATTTGCCAATATCTAGGCAATTCGGTATGCACTATCAGACATTAAAGAGAGTACACTGGTCACACAAAGGCCAAGGACTTGGCAACAACCCACTCCAATACTGAAGATCTGTATACCCAAATCTAGTGGTCCCTCAAACAAAACTTTTCCAGTGCACTTATGACACTGGCAGCTCAACTCAACAGGTTCAATGTACTTTTTCTGTCCATTATTTTCACACGTTCATGTAAAATTGTGTAGTTTTGTCCTGTGCACAAACAGCAAAATAAATCTAACCAAATGATTTGCTGCCTAATCAGTGTCCTCATTTTTTTCTTGTTGCTGTCAGACCTGTGAAATTAACTGTTGCACCTTGAGGTGGGCATTAATGTCTCTGTATTATTGTCTTACAATTACCCACCACTCATGGTTCATCAATCAAAAAAATAGAATTTGTTGATTCTACTCTTTGTCAATCTCCATTTATTAATGTTTCACTTAAGTTGCACCAGCCAACTAAAAAATCTGGTTTTAATTTAACTTCTGAACATAGGGATAGGCACATAATCCTTCTAGGCCTTCCATGTCTTACAGGATAGACTGGCATGGTCAGTTATTCATACAGTTTGCAGACATGCGGTCAGATATAGATTTTTTAAAAGAATCAACTTCAAAGAAGTAAGAGAGCAGCTGAAGCAAAGTAATTGGGGCTGGTGTTGTCCAATAACACTTTTGCAGAGCATAAATGGAACATTCTTAAAAATCTTGGGCTAAAAATTGGTTATGGTCCATTTTCAGATCATGGTTCACAATCATGATTGCAGCTGAGCAGGACCTGCACTGCTGGCTATCTAATAGCTAGACAGGGAACCCAGCAGTGTGCACTGCTAAAATATGATACAGCTAACCTGCTCTTCTTAAAGGCAGCTGTGCCTCTTAACGGTAAGCTGCAGTTAATCACCAGAGGCTGCTGCTGAATGCTATTTCTGCATTTCTAATGTGCTCATAGAGGTATCAAGGTCAGTGCTTTCTTCTTCACATGACATCTCATAGTGACTGCACCACCAACCTCTCACACTGCTCAAAACACTACATCTGCATCACTCACCCAGAAGTACTTCCTGGCACTGAGGGTTCAGGCTGAACATCCAGATAATTCACCTCACCTTCACACACCTACCAATGCCTTCATACTCACACCCAGGTCCTATTGCCTTCACATACCTCCAACTATTCAGCTGTAGCAAGCACGTTTCCTATACACTGCCACACAATCACTGACATTCTGTCTGCTCTGTTGCAGGACAAGGTCATCCACAATAAGGGAGCAGAGTAGGGTAGTGGTGGGAGGCAAGGACACCAGTATCTCCTGAGTCCTAAGAAGGAGATGATTTTCTGTATCATAAGGCCGTTTGTGACAGAGCCCATGGTACCCTGTGTCACTGAGAATATTGAGGATGACATTATGTTCCTACCTTTTCCTCCCATTTCCCTGCTCACTTACATCTTGCAATCTGGCATGGTGTGCAAGCTGCTGATGATGTGACCATGGACCCCTTATTTTCCTTACCACAACTCCTTCCCTCATGCCAAACTCCCCCAACTGATTTTCTGCTCTCAGACACCCAAGAACTGCCACATATACAGCCGCAGCAGTGTCAGGTGAAAAAGAGATTACAACATCACAGCACTAATGAAGAGGCCCAGTCATCTCATTTGACATTTGCAGCTACCAGCTCAAATACCAGCACTACATATAACCTTTGAGTCTAATGTAGTGATGTGAGCAGCATGTGGTGAGTCACTGGGCATGAACCAGGCCAGGCGGAAAGGGTAGTTTGTGTGCCAGCTCCCCGAAAGGCGAGGTCACAGGTTCTGCTGCAGAAGACTCAGATGAGGATATTAATGGATTGACATACAGGAGGATATTGATGAGGGTACATTGAAATGCTGGGTGGATTGGCTGGCCAAACAGCCTTCTGTCACTGTCAAGGAACTTGACAGAGGACATTGCAAAGAGCTTCCCCTCTCTGCAGCCTCTGCTCCATCTCCCCATTGTGTTGCAGATGTAGAGGCATTGCAGCTGCTACCCTTGTTGCAGCCTTTCTGTGAACAGGTCAGTAAATTGTCTGCTCTCTTTGTGTGGATCAGCAACATTCCCTGCCAAATCCAACAACTCATCACAACACTTCACACTACTTTCAGACACTTCACAATAGCAGAAGTCAATTAAATCAACTTATCTGCAATTTTGGTGCCTGGTCCTTTAAATAATGCTAGTGTGTCCCGCTTGCAACAAATGTTCATTGGTGAGTGACAAGTGAATACATTGAATGGCTTGTGTGGTCTACGTTTGTAAATCATGCAGCGAATCAGTCAGTAAAGTTGCTTTACATCACAATCTGGCCAGTTGGGAAGCTTCCGGTGCATGCACAGAAAACCCACCAGCATCTTTCCCAGCATGAGCCGCTAGGCATGTCGATTCAGCAGGGGCTGACTGTGCTAAACCCCGCACTTGGAGGACTTTAGTCTTCTATAGTGCCAGCTCCAGCGATGCCATGGACCCAGGTTTCACACCTCTAGGTCCCAAAAGTCCATGCCTAGTGTTGTGGGCTCCCACTTTCACTTTGGCAAGAAACTCAGCCGGCACTTTGTCATGTCACATTCTGGCCTTGCACCCAATTATCAATGATGCTTAGTGAGAGTAGAACATCCACCTGCTCCTAACAAAGCAATTGGGAAAGCAGGGCCAGGAAAATGTTCTCCATTCTCCCAAGAGTTCCTGTGTTCTAGAGATTCCAGCTATATGATAATGGAAGTAGGACTTTTCAAAGCAGGCCAACCTTTTCAATCACTTCAGTTGGGGGGCCTATCTCACACTGCAGCCAATCTAGCTTCACTGGATTTTCTGGCCTCACTGCAAAGGAGGGCAGCATAGATGCTCATATTTGTCTCCCTGCCACACAGCAGCTCAGACTCAGGCTACATTAAAAAACAATTGGGTGCCATAATGTGGGCCGTGGAATTTTTCAAATTGACTTTTATTGTGAATATTTATTTTGTGATCTTATAAGTGGATAATGTTTTGATTTAAAATAAGTCTACCTCTTAACATGTGCTCCTCATATTAAAGAACTTCTTTTTCAATTATGAAATTTAAAAAATGGGGAGAAGACCTACTGGTATTTGGAAAAGACAACAGCCCTGAATAGTCATGGGACAACATCCTGGCATCGGTACTGTGATGTTCTTGTTAGGAACGTCTGGTATTACCCTGCTGGAGTGTATGGAATCTGGTGTAAGTTATTTTGGTTATTTTAATAATTCCAGTGGATGTCTGTGCCAGTAGGGACAGTATGAGTCAGTCGGAACAGATTCCCAGGCTGGAAGATTCCTCATCCATGCTCGATACATCTGCAAGCAAGCTGATATGACCAATGAAGACACATGTACTGACCTGTCAGCTGGTATGTGTAGCACGCACCCTGAAGGTCTAAGCCTGAGCTATAACTTGAATCTCCAAAATACTGTTAGCCCCCCTTATAATGAGAGTTGATGGAGTGCTATGGGCCATGTTCTCGGGTTTCTCTCTTCACAGCTGCTGCCAGAACTGCTGAGTTTTTCCAGCATATTCTGTTCTTATTTTCAATGGTATATATTATTTATGGTCATGTACTGCCCAACTCAGCTTGAGTGAATAGTAAGGAGTTCACCAAACCTAGTGTTACCTACTCACTATTTCTCGATATCACTTGTCTTCTGTGCTCTTTTTCAACCTTGGAATCAAACTGCACTGTGGCCATTCAACTAGGTTTCTCAGTTTTACAGAAATATTTGGAACTCTGCAAATACCTATTTCAGATAGCTGCAATGGAGCAGTATTGCTGAAATGACCTCAGGCAGAGATTCCCTTTAATACCAGTTCCAAAGAAAGGAGGAATCTTGTAGACACCAATGGGGAATGTACCTTGCATTTTTTTTTCCAAGTCCTTGCTGGGTACTTGCTAATACTTGGCAAAGGCTTGGAGAAATCTGTTATGTGCGTTTCCAGCAGGCTGCTGATGAGGAAGAAAAACAAAGACTTTCCTAAAAGGTAGGAAAAATATTTCATAATTCCCCTGCCCATAGAGAAACATCTGCTTGAATATTTTATGTGGAAATTGTTCTCATACAATAAAATCCTCCCTTTCAAAAATAAAAGTTTAAAAACTAATCAGGAAGAACAGGGAACTTTATGGATGAATAACTATAGATCCACATCTTTTAATGAAATTCTTTTCAGGAATAGGAAAATAGTTTGCTTAATGAGTGTTGAAGTGGAACAGATGGTTTGTAGCAGCGTTATTACTGAGCTCTGGGGATGCCGGGACCAGGCAGGCCTGCGGAGGATGGTGGTGGGGGTGGGTGATGCCTTGGTGGACAGGTGGTGCCGTTGTCACAGGGAAGGTCTTTGCTGCCTGGGGATCCCTCCATGGGTTAAAAAGTGCACAGAAAGGAGGTCCCACCCTCACAGCCCACTGTCGATCGAGGACTCAATTAAATGCCTGGAATTTCTTGAGGTGAAGGGGGTTAAATCTTACTGAATTCCAGACACGAGTTTTAGAATATTCCCAGTCTTGTAGCTAATACAGAGTATTTACAGAGTCCATTGAAGTAAGGAAAACGTTAGCTTTATTAAGAAACAATTTACTGTGGCTTCATCTTGCCTAGAGGTCCAACGAAAGAGAACAAGATCATGAGACTTGCATCACTTCCTGTGATGATGTATACTGTCTCACTAGCATATCACACAGTTAGGGAGGAATCTTGTTCTGGCATTGGAGGGTTCGCCTGCTGGCTGCAGAGCCGGCAAGAGACCGCACTGCCTCTTTTCGGGAAGGTCCACTGAACCACAAGCCAATCAGGCACTGGCGAGGCTAGCAGCGGGCCTTCCCTTGGAATCAAGAGCCCAGTGGCAGAAGTCTCACCAATCAGAGGCTGGTAGCTCTTGTGCTCAGTAGCACCACATGGCAGGTGGTAACTGCAGCAGGAAAAATGTCTATTGGAGTCCCAGGATCGCAGAGCCAACTAGGCCACAGGTAAATAATGTGGGGGGATGTGTTTTCGCCGAGTGGAAGTCCCTGGGAGAGGAGTGTAGAGGGGTTAGCAGCAAGGGCAGGGAGGGTGGGGGTGGCGTCCCTTCCTGAATCCTTTAATCAGGTACTGAGTGCCTTTGATTGAGTGACTTCTCCCCTGCCCCCCAGAGTGATAAACTGGCCCAACAGTTTTACCTGTCATGCAGGCCGTTTGTCGATAGGCTCATCCACTACTGGGTTTATACCAGCGATGGCGGGATGAGGCACTTAAGTGACCATTAATTGGCCACATAAGGACCTCAATAGATGGCGGGGTGGGAAGGTTGACCATGGACCTTCCTGCCCAGAATTTAATTCTGGTGGAGGCGAGGTGGCAGCAGGGCTCCAGTACACTACCTAATTATTTGTCCTTCCCAACTCCAAGCTTGCCACCAGCGAGAGCACAAGATTCAGCGCTTAGAATTAACGCCATGAACTACAATTCTGGTGAAGTAGACGGGCCCTCAAGATGCTGATATCCACATCAAAAATGGACAATGGCGTGTTCATTTTTGATTTTCTCCCACCTTGAGTAATTTTGCACAAGTTTTTTAAAGCTGACTTTTTGAGAGGTTTTTACAATTGTTTTTTCTGTTGCTTTTTGTAAATTTGTGGTAAACCCATTTTTGGATAGCCGTAATCTTTAGGGCAGAATTTTATGGCCCTGTCGTGGTAGGGGAGGGGCCACAAAATGCAGCGAGCCATTTTAAAGTCCATTGACTTTAGCGGGAGTGTAAAATCCTGGGGCATAAAATTCTGCCCTAGAATAGTACTACATACTAATAAATAGTCAGCACATTTTTGAAATCACATTATACATTATATACGTGGATTCACTTTTTCCCATAAATATGTTCCATTTTCTGCACTCTATTTGTACCCAACGCAATAAACAAACTGATTGATATTTATTATATATTTTGGCTCATTGCACATTTTTGCATATTGCTGTGAATATCACAACAAATAAAAGCTAACTAGTTTTTTTTTTTCAGCTGCAGAGGTTTTGTTTAATGTCGCTCTGAATTCTGTGTTTCACAAACTGGCAAGTAGCATGATTGTTTTCTATTGATAGAAAATTTCTCCTTGTTCTCTCTTCAATGATTTTTATGATAAATTATTTAAGAGAGCCATTTGCTGCTCACAAAACTGTAACTAAGTGTAATCTTTCCTCATGTACTCTGATCGGTGAGTTCAGCTGACTAAAATAGTCAGCACAAATGACTAGATATTTTGAAGGTATACTTCCTACGGTTTCACAATATGTTTTTGTTTAATCACCCTTATCAGGAATATGAATGCAAGGAAAGAACTTAAATATTGGGCAGAATTTTCTGCCTGTTGGGCGGGTGGAGCAGGAGCGGACGGCTGTGGACATTTTAGGCCAATTAAGGCCCGCCCAGCCTGAATCACGGCTCCCGAGGATCGCGGGAGTGGACGGGTGGCAATGGGACTGCAATGACCACTGGGTCCAATGACGACCTGTGGCCTTTTTGAAACAGCTGCTGCGGCCTTTCAAAGGCTGACAAACATGGCTACTGGAAGGGGTCCCCAGAACGCTGCTGGTGAGCAGGCCAGGCAGGAGGGAAGGGCAGGGGGACACTTTGCCCTCGTTTTTCAGACGATTGCCTTGCTGCGCTCCTTGAGGAGGTGGCAGCATGGCGGGAGGTCCTTATACCCCAGGATGGGAGGAGGAGGTCCCCCCACATGACCAAACATGCCTAGGAGGATGTTGCAGAGGTCGTGAGCTCCCACGACATGGTGCGACGCACCTGGACCCAGTGTTGCAAGCGCTTCAATGACCTCTTGTGCTCGGGAAGACTGAGTACCATGTTGGCATTTGTCACTTAACCCAGCAGGTAGGTTTTCCCCCTGCACCACCCCTCCACCCCCCCACCCTTCTTCCCCTCCACCCCCCCCCGCCCCCCCAACCCCCAACCAAAGTCAGGGTGATGACATGCTGGGAGGGGAGCTTCAAGGTGGCATGGCACCGATCGATCTGCTGTCCTCTGCGCTCCATGTGCTTGTGCATCCTTGTTATGGAAGGTTAGCCCGTGTGGTGCCACATGTGATGTCAGCAGAATTTGGCCAAGGGTAGCGGGGGACAGGCCTAGCATCTTTGTGTGAGTGCTCGGCAGCAGTGGGGTGAGGAGGCACTGGAGCCCTGCAGTGTCCCCTCTGGTTGGGCTGGACAGGCCGTGAAGAGAATCCAGTTACAAGTAGCACGAATCAATGCTCTTCTTTCCTTTTCAGGAGAAGAATACACATAACTGGTGGAGGGCCGGCCCAGGTGGTGATGCTTTGAGCAGGAGGCTTTAGATCTGGAGAGGCGCCATGCGTCCAGGTCCACCGCTGGGGGTGAGGCTGGGGTGCCATGGACAGGTATGTATGTCCGGCAGTGAGGTCACCATTGTTCTCCCAACAGCCATGGCAGTGCTGAATGTTCAATACTTGAAGTTTGCAACATGGCTTGATCATTGCTTATGGAAGGATGAGCGCATAATGATCTAGGGGACAGTGATGCACATTGACATTGTCTCCACTTTAACTAATCAAATGTCCTTGTTCTTTCTTTCAGCGTCAGCAGAGCAGAGCCGAGAGGAGGAGGAGCAGGGGCCCTCACTCACACCTGAGGGCCCTGAAGTCTCTCACTCACCAGCATCACACCATCTCTGCCAAGCAGACACCAGGGCAGAAACTAGTACCTCAGTGGCAATTAGATCATTGGCTAGTGTCCCGGGGCACAGTGGTGAGGGCACTTCACAGTCGCTGGAGGTGCTGGCGGAGAGAGAGTGCCCATGGTGCCAACAGTCAGAGGACTGCAGGGGACCAGGCACATGCTCATTCGCTGGCTGATGATGTGCCTCTGGAGTAGTCCGTGACGCAGCAAACGCAAGAAATGTGGCAGGGTGTGTGGGAGCACCTGGTGGAGATACATGAGGCTATGCATGTCTCAGTGCCCGTGATGGAGGAGTCTACGTGGACCATCGCCAATGCAATGAGCCTCATGGCCAAGTGCCATGCTTCCTCCATGGAGAGAGTGGTGACTCTCGTGGCAAGGCTCCTGCAAGAGAACAATCAGGGCTTCCTGGGGATGCGCTCAGACCAGCGAGCCCTCACATCGACATTGACTTCAGCTGGTCAGTGCCAGTGTGGGGGATGATCTGGGCACCAAGTTTCCCAGCTCGGTGCCCATCCACCCATAGTGAGCAGGGGGGTCCGAACCGACCTCAGATTGGCGCAGCAGCTGCCTGTCGCCTCTGCAGGCTCCTCTCAGGGCACTCCAGATGAGGGTGGCAGCTCCTCCGCCACTCTACCAGTGACCATTGCATCCAGTGAGGCTGTGACGACTGGGGAGATGCCAGCTGTGGAACTGGCAGCTCCCTCCCAGGCAGGGCCAGCACATGCTCCACGGGCCAGAGGACATCCGTCAAGGTCATCGAGGCCAACAAGACAGCAGAGCGGGCAGGCTGTCTCAGATGCCAATCCCATTGAGAGGCAGCACCAAGACGTAGCACCCAAAAGTGTAAACGTAAGGCACCTTTGGAACACCATGGGTTTATCACTGGTGCTTTTGTGTTGGCCTGCAATGTGGTCTTTATGAGCTGGTGTGATGTTTAACACCTTTGTCATTTTGTTTTCTTAAGTTCCTTTTGCGATACCATTAAATTCAGACATGTCACCATGGCTGAGGGTACCTCTTTTCTTCTGCAGGTGGATGGTTACCAATAATGCTATAAGTGATTTGTGTGACATTCAGCTTTATAAACAAGGCCCTTAGTTAATGTTCCTATCTAGGCAGATTTAGCCCACAGGAATTGAGTATAGAGCCTGCAGCCCAGGCTTGTCCTGGAGGTCCATATGTGGTGTGCTAGCTGAAGGTTTGTTGGATTAAAGCCTCCTGGCTGCCCCTGCCTCCCTGGAGTGTGCCCGGGTCACCGCATACCACCTCAGCATTTCCCTGTGCATGCTCATCCTCGGACTCACTGCTGGAGTCATCGTGTGCAGCCGCAGCTACTGCATCTACATTTTCGTCGTCCACTGTTTCCCCCCATTCCAGTGCAAGATTGTGGATAGCGCAGCATACAACCACTATCACCGAGACACGATCTGGGGGGTACTGGAGTGCGCCCCCCGAGCGGTCCAGGCATCGGAAGTGCATTTTGAGAAGATCCACCACAGCCCTTGTGGAGGCGTGGCTCCTATTGTACCACTGCTCAGCCTCCGTTCTTGGATGGTGAAGAGGCGTCATGAGCCACCTTCTGATGTATTAGCCCTTGTCACCCAGCAGCCTTCCATCCAGCCAGGCTGGAGCACTGAAGAGCCCTGGCACCTGGGAGTGTCTGAGGATGTAGGCATCGTGGGAGCTGCCTGGGTACCTTGCACAGACTTGTAGAATCAGCATCCTGTGATCACACACTATCTGCACGTCCATGGAGTGGAAGCCCTTCCTGTTGACAAGGGCACTGGGCTCACCTGTTGGTGCCTTGATGGTCACATGTGTGCAGTCTATTGCACCCTGGACACAAGGGAAGCCAGCAATCACTGTGAAGCCTATGGCTCACTGTGTCTGGCTTGTCTGGTCCCAGTGGAAGTGGATGAAGGTCAATGCCCATCTGAACAGAGCATCTGTAACCTGCTTGACACAAGTGTGGACAGCTGTTTGGGAGACACTGCAAAGATCACCCACCAACCCCTGGAAGGAGCCAAAGGCATAGAGGTTGAGGGCAGCTGTGACCTTTAGGGCCACTGGCATGGGGTGTCTACCCACACAGTTAGCGGGGATCTCAGGCCCAATCACCTGACAGATATAGTTGACTGTCTCCCTTGAGAGATGAAGCCTCCTTCAGCACTGCACCTCAGATATATTGAGGTAGCTGCTTTGCCACCTGTATATCCTGGCAGCAGGATAGTGGCATCTTCTACAGCCCCTTCTGCCTTGGACCACCTCTTGGCCCTGCACCCCTTGTGCCTGCGCCTCCCCTCCCAAAGGTAGCTCCCCTGGAGGCTGATTGTGCATTCCTGGCCTCCTCCCCCTTCTAGCCTTCCCTTCCTCCTCAGAGGAGGTGCCTCCTGTTGAGAGTTCAACTCCCATTCCCAGGCTAAGGGAAGGCTTCCTGAAGCCTGCAGGCCCCCAAAAGATTTTTCACTGCAGAGTGCTGATCTGAAGGTTGTGAGTCCAGTCCAAGCAGCTGGTATGCATTTTGAAGTATTGCAGCTCACACAGTCAAGTATCAGTTACTTTCCAAATTAAATATTTGACAGAGCACACTTGTGACCTCCATGTGACTTGTGAACCCACCTCTTATCCCGCCCGTGGATCAGGTTTATACAAATGTCTCCTAACCGCCTGCCCGTTGCGCCTGTGCGCTGACCCGAAGATTGCACAGGCCCCGAAAAATCAGCATCAACTGGTGTCTCAAGGGCCTTAAGTGGCCAACTAATTAACAGCGGGCTCACATCCGATATCATCGCATGCCCACCCACCGAAATATCGCGATGGCGAGCATCATTTTACATGTCAGTGTGGGGGCCCCGGCCCCATAGGCCAACGGGAAAATTCTGCCCATTACAACAGTTATTCCTGTCTCTTCCCTGTAATATGATTTTTAAATTTGATTTATTCTGCGGTATCCGTGACTTGTTTATTTTAATAGAACCACTTTTAATCTGGTCATAAGGAAGAGAGATCACACTGAAAGAGACTTTTAGCAAGTAGTGTAGTTCTCCATAATAAAATCCAGCAGGGCTGTGTATAAAAATGAAATTATAATACTTGCTTTTTTTTTAAGAAATAATTTTATTTTGTTATTGAGTAATACAGCAAGTTACACCTTTTCTCATGTTGGTGTGGAATACAGATTAGAAGGCATGCCTGCATGATGGGAGGAGATACATGCTGGTTACAGGTACAGTCAGTGTATTATTTTTTCTGCTTGGCAGATGTCCTCCAGATTCTTTATCCACATTTTTGTGGTGGATGAGTAGTCGGTTGTACCAGAGTTGAGGAATGTACCTTCCTGCACTTCTTGCTTGAAATGAAATCTGAGCAAACCTGCAAGTAACAATGAGATTTCTTAACTGGCGGAATATAGGCCAAACGGACCCAGGTTGGGTCAGTGTGGGACATTAAAGTCAATTATAATTTGCGTGATCTTCAGAACATTTGCCCAGTGTCAGAAGGTGTGTTTGAGAATACCCAGATATAGCCAATGCTTGCCTGAAGGGATCATAGGGGAGGATTTTTACCTCGTTGGGTGGGCGCGGCAGGCGGGCCTGGGAGCAGCTACCAACCCGGCCACTGTCCACGATCAGGCCCCGAACCCGATTTCATGCTGGCTGGCCAACTGAAGGCCAGCTAGCCTGAATCACGTGCTGCAGCGCTGCCAGGGTCAGGGTGGGAGGAGGGCGAGCATGAAAATTTCCATCTGCGCGTGGGTGTGCACACTGAAAGCTCCCTGAAGGCACCGAGCTGCCTCAGGGAGCTTAAGATTTATAACATTGCAAATAAAGATTTAAAAGAAAAGGTAAACATGTGCCCTCATGTGAGTTTGTCACATGAACAAGGAGATGTTATAAATGAGATTTAAACATTTTTAATTCCTGTTGGAAACCTCATCCTGCCCGGGGATGAGATTTCATAAAAAATCCAAAGACCGTCTGGCCGATTCACCGAAAAATTTCATTTAATTATTACTTTAATGGGTTAATAGGCCCATTAATTGTTGGCAGCCATGTTGTCGACACCCGCCAGCCAAAATCTCACACGAGTGCGTGATGACACCAGGACGCTTGCCTGAAGTCATTGCGCGTCATTTTACACTCAAGTGTGTCGGGCACATGCCCGCACCCTGACCAAAAAATTCTGGCCCATGTGAAATTTCTGGAGTTTGTGTGCGGTAGATTATTTTAGTCGAGGATGTTGAGCTATCCACTGCAGATGGAGGATCAGCCATGATTTCATTGAATGAAGGAACAGGCTTGAGAGGCTAAATGATTTATTCTTGTGCCTAACAACATGGGCTGAATTTTACGTCCCGTGGGTGGGTACGCGCTTGACCCGCTTGGGCATAAAATAACGCGTGATGAGGTCAGGCGTGCAATCCGACGTCATTGCGCACTTGCATGATATTTCGGTCAGCAGGCGTGCACAGAAGTCAGCAGCTTGCCTGCTGACAATTAAGAGGCCTATTAAGGCCCTTAGTCAATTAATTTATTTATGTTTTTTGCTCCCGGTTCAACCCGGCGAATTGGCCAGGTAGCCTTTGCATTTTTCACGAAAACTCATCCGCGGACAGGATGAGGTTTCCAACAGTAAATAAAAATCCAATAAACATTTTTTAACATCCTTTTTAACATGTCCCTCTTCATGTGACTGAGTCACGTGGGGACATGTTTATATCATTTCTAAAATCTTTTATTTGTTTATGTCCAATTCTTCAGCTTCCTGAGGCAGCTCTGTGCCCTCAGGGAGCTTTCAGTGCGTGCTCCCCCGTGCATGTGCAGACTTTACGGCTTGCACGCCTCCTGTCCCCATCCTGGCAGTGCTGAGCTTCTCAGCGCGTATTTCACCTGGCTGGCCGTTAATTGGCCAGCCAGCGTGAATTGGTGGTCATGGGCTGATCACGGGGAGCGAACCATTCCCCAGCCGTTCTTGGGCCTGCCTGCCCGATGACCTCAAAATTCTGCCCCATGGGTTATTATGTTGTTCGTGTCAGCCTGATGTCTCCTTCTATTGGTTCCCTGGGAGTAGGTGCACAAATTTTATTCTTATAGCATTAAATTTATGATATAAATTTTCAGAGTGAAATCGAAATGTTATTCCGCTCAAAACTGTGTTATGAGATTTATGCTGTACAGGCTATGCAATTAATTACTTTACTAACTACTTTCGAGCAGTGCTTTTTTAGCCTTCAGATTTATGTAACCATTTAAAAAAATGTTCATATCCTTTCCTGATCACACAACGTTAAGATAGAATTTATGTTCCTAATGAAAAACCTCTTGTCGAAAATGCTGATTTGTAAAATCCATTTCATTATTTCCTACATTTTAATCAGTTTAGATCTATTCCTGCATGTGCCATTTATCTGATGTTTAAAATTCTTTTTACCACTAGGGAACTCCACATTTGCAATAATTAAATATAATGAATTGGCTAATTTTCCAGCTGACTAAAATCGATTGTTTAGTGGTTGTGCTCCCCATTTACTTCCCAACATACTTTTTTATTCTTCCCCACTGGGGCCACGCTTGCTAAGTAGGTGCATGACATACTCCTGGGTCAATTTTCCTCTTCAGCTGCAACACCATGCATTTTTATCAGAACAGAATTTCCACTTGCCGCTTCCTTGTGTCCCTATTCTTTCCAATTTTCTGGGGTCAGGATAATTTACCTATGGAAACAGGCACTGGGTTAATTTGTAGCACTGCTGGAATGCCCCCTTAGGTTCAGGGGAGGCAATTGTAGGCGCAGCATAGCATGGCTGGCAGTGCTTATTTAAAATTAAGCCTTTTTTTAAGTTTAAATTTTTAAGCTTGCTACTTTGACTAAGGCACTTAATTGTTCTATGATTAATTACATTAGTAACCTGTTAAAATTTTAATAAAACCTACAGCTCATAGCAACATTGAAACCAGGGCTGCACCAAGATTTCTTGCAGCCAACATTGCTCAAGGGCAAATGTAGGAAATAAGCCACCCTGTTACTTGCTCATAATAGGCCTGCTCAAATTTCACTGGAAGTATTGTATTCCCCAATGCACTATGGGATGTCATAGAAGTGGCATTGGATGACCGGGAGCTGCCATGATAGCTCTCCGACCTATTTCACTCTGCTTCCCACCAAAGTTATGGTATAGGGTAACCTGTGTAGAAATTGGACTGCAAAATGTCTTATGACCTTGCCTCCCTTTGAAGGCATTATCTTGGACTCACTTATGTCTTTTTCATCTTCCTGAAGCCTCTTTCTGTGGTGGCCGCCCCACAGGGATCCTTACCATTTTGTTGCCTGCTCACTCCTTCTTGGATGGCAATATTGTGCAGGCTACAATGGTGATGGGAGGTCTTGTGATGCAGAGGCTAGTGTCTCTGCCTCTGAGTCAGAAGCTCTGTGTTCAAGTCCCACCCCAGGATTTGATGGCCAAGGAAGGTGTGTTCATAATACAGTCAAAGGGGTTTATTATCAACCTGCAAGCAGTGGGAAAGTTTCCTGGTCAGCCAATGCAATGAAAAGAAAGTTGCAACCCATACCATCCATAGCTCCGGACTACAACACACATGTAAAAATGTATGTTGCCACAGCAACTTGGACTCCCTGTGTGATCTGTAACATGCACAACCACAGCAGTGATGAAATTGAGACTTTGGCTAGACTATGGTGGAGAACCCCTGCCCGAGCAGCTCAAATAACAAAGCTTATACATCAACATCCTCATGCTATGACTCATACTACTTCAGGTGGTGGCATTGTACATGTTACTTTGCTGTCTAATTGGGCAGCAATCGGACTATCATCATCCATGGCTGCAAAAAGTAGTCCTGCTCTCCAAAAAGCCATCTGTCTATTCTCTCAGGACTTCACATAATGCAAACAAATGGACTGTTTCACAATTAAAGGATTATGGCTGTTCATTGAAAAATGTGAATTAACTTATGAAATCACAGTGCTGTTATATGAAACGGCCTGAAGATATATGGAATTGTATTTCTTTTCCTCTATGCATTTAGGTTGGTGCACGGAGCACTGCAGACCAGAGCATTTCATCTGTAATATCTTGGACTTTCAGCAACCCTGTCTGGTGGTAAAAATACATTATCCCCTGAACAAATGACTCCATTCCACTGGAAAAATGATAACTGGTGTTTCCTTTGGCAAACATGAATATAGTTGTTTACTTTATATAGATATGAATTGCACTTTGACTTACCCAGTGTATATCCCCTGCAGGCAGTAGCCTGGAAGAATAGTGATGGCTTCAGAAAAATGGCAGAAATGTAGAAAGAAACAAAAGTGTAAGATATTCAGCGCAAAAGTAGAACAGTGCTAAAAATCTAAACTTCAACAGTTACTAAAATGACAATGACCTTGTTTTAGGAAGAACTCCAAAGTATTCTGGTCCTATTTAGCAGTTGTGCAAACTTGAAATGGACTCACATTATAACTCATAAAATTCCTCATTGAGTAATAAATGTACCACTGAAATGAAGTTATGCATTCTAGTGCAACCCAATTAGTGAAATCTTTTGTATGTAAAAAAAAGTCATGAATTTATTATATTATTAACAACATTTTCAATATAATTTGAAATTTATTGTGTGTTGATCTAGGTATTTTGTTTACTTTATAATATGTGCAATTGAAGCTTGAATCTGTACTACAAGCAGAAAATTTGACAGTGTCTGTGATAGGAATAGCGGGGGCTTTAAAATCATAGTTCAATAGTGACCTGAATTTCTAGTTGCATGTTCTTTTTCCTTTCCCAGATTCATTGCACTATATTGTATTTTACAACAGTAAATCTGTACAAGAATGACTCAAAGATATGGTAGAGGAAACACATCTTACCCAAAGATTTTGCATCAGCCAAATTGGAATAAGCACAAATCACACTGGGGGAAGGAAGAGCAGATGGAATTTTTTTCATGCCTAGGAAACTCTGTCAGTGTGAAACTAAACAGAACAAAGATTAGAGGCAGGCTGAAAACACCAGAAGCCACAAAAGCTAGAGGGAAATACTTCAAAATATGCAACAACAAAAAATCCTCAAAAGGAAAGAGCTTTGAAAGAGGAAAGCAGAAGTTTTGGATTCTCCACATCTATAGCATTCTGAAGATTAAACTTGCAAAAGATGGAGATTTTTTGTATTAAATCTGTGTGTTGGTCAATCAGATTGCATCTCGATAAGTCCAGAGACTTGGCATCAAGCCTGAATCTCCAACGTCATCGCACACAGATTAAGTGAGTCTCAGTGTCTGCAGAGAACTAGTTATGCAATCAATGCCTTAAGGTAGGCTGCGGTTACAATATTTAATTCAGATGAAATCTTTCAGTGTTTTTATTGATGTGTGGTGCAACTGGTCACCCAGTATCGCAGCTCACATATGTGAGCCAAATCACAAATGTTTACAGCAACGACAGTGCAATTAGCTTGATCCTTTACTCATCCAACAGCCACACCCAAACACTTTCCAACTAGAGTCACTGAAGAACCATCAGGAGGAAGAACACTTGGTAATTTCTTTCCTCTCCCTAGCCTAGAGGTATTGAAGCCAACTGTGGTACCCCTCACTGTCATTTCAATCAAGACCAGATAACCCAGCAAAAATTTGGGATGAAAACTGGGATCTACCTGACTTTCATTACTACACTAAATAGTAAATTTACCATCTCTGCCAGCAGGAACACAGTTTGAGCTTCCGTTCTTTGATATTCAAAAATATTTAATCTGTTTTCATCTATAGTGGAAAAGATTTATTGTCACAATCATCAAGGGATGTGTAACAAAACATCCTTTTCATTTCCTCTAAAAAAGGTGAACATTGATCATATTTTTCAGGTACATCTGTTGGCATTTCAGTTTATATATTTAAATCAGCTTCTCTGGTATAACAAAGCTGTAAATTCAAATGACTACTAAAAGCTTTGTTATAGATTGTACATTTTTGCCAAACTCTTTCCCATTTATATGTGAATTAAAAATTCATTTACATATGTGCTTATGCCACAAGCAGGTATCTCTTTAGCAATTATGAACATACGAACAAGGAGCAAGACTAGGCTATTCAGCCCCTTGAGCCTGCTCTGCCATTTAATAAGATCATGGCTGATCTGATAGTAACCTGAAATCTGCCTCCCACCCCCCGATAACCTATCAATCCCTTTGATTACCAAAAATCTATCCACCTCTGCTTTAAAAATATTCAGACTCTGCTTCCACCTCCTTTTCAGGAAGAGAGTGCCAAACACTCACGACCACCTGAGTGAAAAGATTTCACCTCATCTCTGTGTAAATGGGTGACCCCTTATTTTTAAACAGTAGAAAGGGACAAAAATAGATCACAACTTTCCCTTCCTTTAATGCCTTCTATGCCTTACAAATGACGTTGAGTCTGCTTTTGATCTCTATGGCTAAGGATTGGGAGGGAGTATTGCTGCTTCCCAATATTCCTGTTTCAGTGTTACAACCAAGTGCTGGCGGGAACTACTCAAAGATGTGACACAAACACTCCTGGTCCTCTCCCATTGACCATGCTCAGAAGAAACAATGGATTAATACTCACAGCTCAATCTAAACCCAACACACAGCTCATTATAACAATAATGTCTCCTGTATCCAGAATTGAATGTCCTGTTAGCAGCTTTGATGTAATACCAATAAGGGGATTTATGTGTTGATGAATAGGTCTAGTCTAAGATGCATTATAATAACTCTCATTAACCTCCTAAAAAGTTGTGTTGTCTTTTGTCTGAGCAATTTTGAAGTAACATATTTATATTAGGTTGTAGTTGTTGGAGGCCAATCATCTCAGCCTCAGGAATTTGCTGCAGGAATTCGTCAGGGCAGTGCACTAATCCCACCATTTTAAATTGCTTCATCAATGACTTTCCCTCCATCATTAGGTCAGAAGTATGAATGTTCACTGATGATTGCATAGTGTTCAGTTCAATTTGTATTTCGTCAGATAAAGAAACAGCTCCTGATCCCATATAGCAAGACCTAGACAACTTTGGGCTGAAAAGCGGCAAGTAACATTCACAGCACATAAGTGCCAGGCAATGATTATCTCCAGCAAGTGAGAGATTCACCACCTCCCTTTGACATTCAATGGCATAGCCATCATCAAACCCCCACCATCAACATCCTGAGGTCAACACTGACAAGAAACTTAACTAGACCAGCCACATAAACACTGTAGTTACAACTGCAGGACAGAGGTTGAAATTTATGCCTGAATAATTCACCTGTTGACTTCCTAAATACCTTAGTTAATTGAGTGTGCAACATGGTAGCAGATGGGGTATAATGAGGGGAAGTGTGAGGTTATTCATTTTTGTCATAAAAATAGAAAAAAAACACCATGTTTTAAAAGTTGTGAGACTTTTAAATTTAATGTTCAAAAAGACTTGGGTGTATTCATACAAGGAACTGAGAAAGTTAGCAGGTAGGTATAGCAAGAAATTAGGTAGGTAAATGGACATGTTGGCCTTTATTGCAAGGTGCTTGGAGTATAAGAATAAATAAGTCATGCTACAATTGTATAGGACTTTGGTGAAACCACATTTGGGGTATTGTGCATAGTTTTGGTCTCCATATCTAAGGAAGGATATACTTGTTTCAGAAGTGACACAGTGAAGCTTCACTAGATTAGTTCTTGGGATAAGAGGGTTGTCACTTGATGAAAGGCTGAGTAAATTGGACATATACTGCCTGGAGGTTAAGAAGAATGAGAGGTGATCTCATTGAAACATACAGGATTTTGAAAGAGCTTAACATAATCGACACTGAGAGGTTGTTTCCCCTGACTGAGGAATCTAGAACACAAGGATAGTCTCAGGATAAGGCGTTGGTTATTTAGGACTGAGATGAGGTAAAATTTCTTCATTCAGAGGGTTGTGAATCTTTGGAATTCTTTATCCCAGAGGGTTGTGTATGCTCCAGCATTGAGTATACTCAAGACTGAGATCAATAGATATCCAATCTCTAAGGGAATCAAGGGATATGGGGAATTGGCAGGAAAACAGATTTGAGGTAGAAGATCAGCCATAATTGTAGTGAATGATGGAACAAGTTAGAGAGGCCAGATGGTCTATTTCTGCTCCTATTTCTTATGTTCTTTCCACTACCTACTATAGGCATAAGTGAGGAATGTGGCACACTTACATGAGTGAGTTCAGCTTTAATAAGGATCAAAACACTCAACACTATCAAGGATGAAACAAACCACTTGATAGGCATTACATCCAACAATTTAAACGTTTATTCCATCCACCACAAGTGCAACATGGCTGCAGTGTGTAACATCTATTAGATGCATTGTGGCACCTTACCAAAGTTTCTTCAAAAGCCTCTCCCAAACCTGTGATTGCTACCAGCTAGAAGGACAAGGCAGCAGATGCATGATAACACCACCGCCTGCAAGATCCCCTTCAAGTCAAACACTACATAACTTGAATGAATATCATTGTTCCTTCATCATTGCTGGGTCAACATCCTAGAACTCTTTACCTAACAGCACTGAAGGAGTACCTGCACCACATGGGCTGTGGCAGTTCAAGATGCAGGGCACCACCATCGTTTCAGGGGGCATTAGGGATTGTCAATAAACGGTGACCTTGCCATATCCCATGAATGAATAAATTTTACAAAAAGGTGCAACTGTTTTCTAACCTGTACCATACTTACTTTAATATCTCCTTAACAATTTCAAAGGAAAATGAAAATCTCTCCAACAGATGATCAAAGTCTCCTCATATCAGATGATCAGACTGTATGCAGTTGCGTATGAAAGATGACCAATTGATCTTTAATAGCTTCTTGCCTTGACAACATTTCAGCATTTCATTGTGAATAAGGGGTTTAAACTTTGTATTGTATTTTCACAACTGTAATGCAAAGAATTCAACGGTGTCTCAATATTCATAATGTTTTGGCTGTAGATATCCCAGCATTCTACTTTCTATCCTATATGAAGGTATTCATTCACCGTGCAGACTGATCATCATATAGGAATTTCTTTGAATCTATTTGTCAGGTCATCTTTCTTCTCCCTACTCTTTTTCCTAAGTAATGCAGCTTCTCAATTTACTGAAGCAAGAGCAACTTTTTGACAATCTATGAATGTATCAGTTGCTCTTAATGGCTGGTAAGCCATTTGCCATGCCATTGTTCTCTAAACTATCTTTTAACCATAAAATCTGAAATTCTTGGTTTTCTAAGCATTAAGTGATCAGATATCATGTTCCAAATTGAGATTGGCATTTTGACTCTGCAGGTTTAGTTCTCAAACATTACTGATTACAAGATCAGAAAATCACAAGAAAATCACAGATTCAGATAAGAAAGCCTATTCAATCCATATTTGCTCATCCATTCAGAATACCCTACACCCTACTTTTCATAGCATCCAAGTGCTTCTTAAATTTTTTTGCCAAGCTTTTCTGTGTAAGTCCACTTGTGCGTTTGTCGTTCTTAGTCTAAAGAAGAACTTCCAGACATTAGCCCTTTATATTTTAGCAATTCAAACTTTTGCCCTCTTATCATAGTGTCATGGCTTGCTTTCAGGAAGTGTTCCAAATTTACCTTCTGTATAAAGATACTATCTTATATTCCTCCGTCCACACTCTACAGCTTTGATTATAATTGCTTTGTTGATTAGTGCTTTGTATTGCTTGACCATAAGAGGTCCGATTGTCCTCTGCCTACACTTGTGGAATTGAAGATATATGAGAATGAGTGCCAGTGATGTCACAACACCTTCCACCTTATTTTCCTGTGTTTTTGCTTAACAGAGGTACCAATGGTGGATCATCCATTGATATTGAAGCTTACTGAATGTGCCCAGCTTTCTCAAATCAAAGGTTTTGAGAAGGAAGTGGGAACTAGGTCTGGTTGCTTTATTTTTTTCCCTCCACGCTACCTGGAGAGCTAAGAAGCCTGCAACAATGATTTACTTTCCCCCTTCTAGGCGCATTTGGTGTTCCTGAGCTGGGCAAGTGTTCTGGCTATTGAAATGGCCTGAACTTGGAAATACAGTTTGTAGTAATCTGATGTGTAATATACCTTTAAGAAGAATGTATAATGGAAGTTCACATGATCTAATTATCCAATGAATCCAATGACTGAGAAGCGCAGGCTTCCTCAGTAATCAGTCTGTAGTCAGAAAAAGAAGTCTAGACTTAGAGTCTGTAATGTAGAGACAGAGTTTGAGTTGTAAGTGCATAAGTGTTGCTGTTGAGTTCCTTTGTAAATAAATAGGATGTGGTCTACACCAGAACTGTGTGCTGATCTACTCTGTCTATGGTACCAACTCGGTCATCAAGCATGCAACCCGGCTCCATTAGACTAAACTAAGGACCAGAATCCAACAAACTGGCGATGAGAGATAAAGCAAAGAAAAGCAAGGAAGGACGAGAAAAAAGCAAGAAAAGTGGGGAAGGGAATCACGTAAACCGAAAGCGGGCCAGAGCTTGCAAGGTAATTGTAAGTTGAATTTCCGTCCTAATCGTCAAAACAATACCCTCGAAGCAAGCCACAGTTTGGAATAGTTGATTCTCTCGACCAAACTGTGGATGATTAGTCTCATTATGTTGAACGCTTCATGTTCTTTTTCCAAGCTAACGACATTACGAGAGAGGAGAGGAGGCGCATGATCCTCTTATCCATGTGTGGGAGTAAGACCTATGACTTGATTGGAAGCTTGACGGCACTCCAATTCAGAAGAGATTACTGCCTGAAACAAATTTGGATTTTCAGATGGCACTGGAAATAGCACTGGCCATGGAAAGCACAGTGAGGAACTCGGAAACTATACAGGGAGCGCAAAATGGTGCAGTACTCCATGTTGGGCAGGGAGCCCCAGCTAAAATGCACAGCTCTGATGAGAAGTGGGAAGCAGACACCGCTTGCAGACAAATAAAAGGAAATGACTTAGCAGCTAAAACGTGGAATAATGGTAACAGAAGTCGAAGCAGACAACCTTGTAATGAATGGAAATTTAAAAACATTGAATGTTTTTACTGTCATCGGAACAGACACTCATGAGACATTGCAAGGATAGAATCAGGCAGATTTTCAATCAAAAGGAAAAACCCTGTGAGATCCACAACATCGAAGAGCCTGAAGTAACAGATTCTGATATTTACTCATTGTATAATTTAAAGGTAGGAAGAACAGAACCAATCTATGTAACAGTGAGGGTGAATGATAGGCCTATCAGAATGGAGGTGGATACAGGAGCTTTCACTACAGTAGTAGGTGAGCGCATCATCAAATACCTGAATTATGGAGAATGTAAATTAAATTTGGAAGAAACAGATGCCAAATTGAAAACTTACATGGGAGAATACATCAAAATCAAAGGAGAAGCAGGATTACTGTACAGTGCGGAAGTCAATCAGTTACCTTTTATGTTGGTAGCAGGTGAGGGGCCAAGCCTCCTTGGACAAAACTGGTTGAAAGAAATTAAATTGGATTGGGCTGAGAGCTTCCAGCTGAGAGCCTGTAGACTACCTGAGCTACTACAAAAGTATGCCCCAGTTTTCCGGGACTGCAAACAAAAATTCACGTGGATCCAGGCAGTACACCCTGATTTATGAAGGCAAGATCAGTACCTTAGGAAATGCGGGAAAAGGTAGGCGCTGAATTGGATGGATTAGAGAAACTGGGAGTGATATGAACTGTGCGGTTCTCAGAATGGGCAGCACCAACAGTCCCCATACTGAAGCCTGACCAAAGTGTTCAAATTTATGGAGACTACAAATTGACTATTAATAAAGTGGCAAAGTTGGACAGACATCTTATAACAAAAATTGAAGACTTGTATGCTAAATTGGCAGGTGGAACCGCCTACACAAATCTTGATATGAGCTATGCTTATCAACAATTGGAGTGAGAGAAGGCCTCCCAGATATTTGTCACAAATAATACACACAAAGGTTTGTACCAATATACCCGTTTGCCTTTTGGTGTATCCTCTGCACGTGCCATAATCCAGAGGACAATGGAAAATTCACTGCAGGGTTTGCCTCACGTTGTAGTTTATTTAGGTGGTGTTCTACTGACAGGGCTCACTGAAAAGGAACATTTGGCAAACTTGGAAGAAGGTTTGAAACGTTTTTCACAGGTGGGAGTTTGCATGAAAAAAGAAAAGTGCATGTTCCAAGCGAAAGATGTAATTTATCTAGGTCACAGAGTAAATTCACAGGGCCTCCACCTGGTTGAGGAAAAATTGAGAGCCATTAGAGAGGCACAAGTGCCAAGGAAAACCTCCAAGCTAAAACCAGCTAAAATGGGTTGATCAATTACTATGGACACTTCTTGCCTAATTTGTCTACAGAACTAGCACCCCTGTATTACCTACTCAAGAAAAAACAATGTTGGTCTTGGCAAACACCACAGAAAGGAGCTTTCACAAAGGTGAAACAACTGTTATACTCTTCCACCCTATTAGTACATTTTGACCAAAGAAAAGATTTAGTTTTGCCATGCGATACATTATCTGATGGAGTGGGAGCAGTGCTCTCCCATTGAATGGATGATGGATCAGAAAGCCATATTGGATATGTATCAAGAACATTCAACACAGCAGAAAAGGGATACTCATAGGTAGAAAAAGAAGGCTTGTCAATCATCTTTGGTGTTAAGAAATTTCACCTGTATGTACACATCATTTTACTATCGTTTCGGACCACAAACCTTTGCTGGGATTGTTCAGCGAGGACAAGGCTATATCACCCAAAGCCTCAGCAAGAACAGAGATGGGCATTGATTCTGGCAGCGTATGAGTGTACTTTCATTCACAGGCCTGGAAATCAGATTGCAAACACTGATACACTTAGTCGTTTGCCTTTGAAATAAAATGAGGAGGATGTTCCAGTTTCTCAATAACTCGTTTTATTATTGAACTTCTTAGACTCATCACTGGTATGTGCTAGTGAGAACAGAGATTGGACAAGTCGAGACCCAGTATTATCCAAAGTGCGAGAACAAGTTCTTCACGCTTAGTTACAAGAACAGGAATCTGACGAAATGAAACCATATTTTCACAGAAGAAATGAGATAATCAGCCAGGATGGTATCTTACTGTGGGAAGCTTGAGTGATTGTTCCTCCAAAAAGACAAAAGCCATTGTTAACTGGACTACATAGTACACATCCAAGTATTTCTCCAATGAAGGCTATAGCATGCAGCTACTTATGGTGGCTGGGAATGGATGGAGAAATAGAGAGCTTAGAGAAAAGTTGGATGCAGTGTCAGCAAATGCAAAAGTTACCTCCAGCAGCTTTGTTAAACACTTGGGAGTGGCCAGGAAGGCCATGGATATGATTGCATATTGACTATGTGGGTCCTTTTACGGGAACAATGTTGCTCCTTATTATTGACGTTCACTCAAAATGGATGGACGTATATGAGGTGAAGTCACCAATGTCTTCTGTGACACTTGACAAGCATCAAAGTTCTGCTATCAACAGGCTACCAGAAGTGGTTGTATCAGATAACAGCACAGTATTTATGAGTGCTGAGATTCAATGGTTTATCAGCCTCAAAAATAACTCATGTTATCACTCATGTAAAAACTTCACCGTACCACCCTTCTTCGAATGGACTGGCTGAGCGAGCAGTTCAAACATTCAAAAATGGTATGAAGAAATTAACAGGAGACTCCATTGTGACCAAGCTAGCATGCCTTCTTTTCCATTATAGAACCCCTCATATGACAACAGGTATCACACCTGTGGAATTGTTGATGAAACGTCGTCTCAGAACGAGATTGAGCTTAGTAGCTCCAAACTTAAGGGAGAAGATAGAAAGGAGTCAGGGAAGTCAGAAAATTGGACATCACTGGCATAGTTGTGACAGAAAGTTTACCATAGGAGAGATGGTATATGTGAAAAAGTTTGGTGAAGGGCCTAAATGGTTATTAGGTAAAATAAGTGCGATGACTGGACCTCTTTCTTACCACGTAAAAGTGGAAGACCGAATCTTATGGAGATGTAGATCATATAAGGAGGAGAGAAACAAAGTATCGAGAAATGATTCCTCCAGTGTTCACGACTGCATCAACATCTCATGTTGAAAGAACTCAGCTGAGTACAGGCTGTACCTGCAAGAGTCGAGGAAACAGATTTTCAGGTGCTCACCGAAGAACCGGATGTTCGGACAACACCAGGAAAGCAGGTTCTGACCAAACATCTGAAGCCGTAGAGCTGGGATGTCCTACATGCATAAGGAAACCCCCAGAAAGACTGTGTTTGTAAATTGCTTATCAGTATAAATAACTTGATATTTTGAGAAAAATTGCAATAGTAACTGTAAAAGGTATTCCTGAGTAAAGGGGGAGGGATGTGGTAATCTGATGTGCAATATGCCTTTAAGAAGAATATATACCGGAAGATTACCTGATCTTATCCAATGACAGAGTAGTGTGGTCTTCTTCAGTAGTCAGTAGTTTGTAGCTAGGAGAAGAAGTCTGGAGTTAGAGTCTGTAATGTAGAGACAAAGTTTGAGCAGTAAGCACATAAGTGTTGCTACCGAGTTCCTTTGTAAATAAGTAGAACATGTTCTACATAAGAATTGTCTGCTGATCTAATCTGTCCATGGTGCCAACTCAGCCATCCCAAAACAAGCATGTAATCTGGATCCATTAGACCTACTAAACCTAGGACCAGGATCCGACACAGGTGGATTTAGGTCAGGCCAAGTCTGATGGAGGAAGGGAAGGAAAATTGGCTTTACAAAATCCTTAGATCTCGTTCACTTCAACATTAGCTACTTTAATACTATTTGTCAAATCTTTATTTCTCTCACTTTTCTTCCTGCATGGACTACCCTAAATTTCCCGAAATTAAATTTAACCTGTTGTTGTTCTATCCATTTCGATTAACTCATTTGTTGTTCCCAAGCTGTGCAGTCTCAGCTACCTGTCCTTCTTTAGTATTGTCTGCAAACTTGACCAGTTTTCAAATGAGCCCCTGAATCTTAGTTCACTTATCCTGGATCTGATAGGCTCCAGGGACTGCCAGTGAAAAAACTCATTTGTCAACCTTCTTTCTGGTTTAATGCGTGCCAACAAGTCAAGGATTGACCTGTAGCATGCCAATTTTCCAAGTCTGGGCTTGCAGTTGGCTGGGAAACAAGTTTAAAAGTCAATGAATGGTTACTGTTGTACTATGGGTTCTTTAGATGTCTCAATGATGAGATCTTGAGAATTGTATATTTAAACATGAATTCTTTATTGTTAACCTTCAACTATTTACAGATCCCCCCGCTTACTGTCATGCATGGTGCTGTTACCTCCACGCAGGCTGGTTCCAGAGTGTTCTCTCAAAACTGTTCGCTCAGTCCATTATAATGTGACTCTATACATCATATCATGGGTGGTGCTATTCTCCGGTCCCACATTAACCCTTGCTCTGCTGAGCACCTTTATATTGCAGTGGCATGCAGACACACACAACTTCGTACAATAGCTACCACCAAAATTAATGGAATTTGGCAGGAAAAAAAGAAGACTGGTTAGGAGAAGATGTCAAACTGATTTGTTTTGGGAGAAATTAGGAAAGACGAAATTGGTAGAAACAAGTGAAAATTAATGTAAAAAAAACTAGAATGTAAAGAGAGAGTGATAAAAAAGGGAGTGGGAAAATTGGACCAATAAGGTGAAAAAGTTTGTTGTTCATATTATTTATAATTTTCAAATAAAATTATTTTACCATTTGATATTTATATTGTAGCAATAAATCTACCACTGATAGCTGAAGTTTTTTAACATAATTGTTTTTTTTTCAGCAACGCAATGCATTAAATAAAAAGAAGCAAAGCTGGCTGGGCTTAGGAGATCAGAGGTGACAATCACTCATCTGTCTGAAAGTTAATAACAGATAGACATATTATGCGATTATTATACGTACACTTTTACATGTCATATTTTGTCTGATATTGCAGGCAGCCTGAAAAAGCAATCAACTCTAGTATATGACTCATGTTTCGCTAACAAAAGGTAAAATCTTTCCCTAGGTCTGCGTGTAGTGCCAAATTTCACACTTGTAGCTGAATATGTGCTTGGCAAAATACACAGTGCATTATTACAAATGGAGTGTTTTTTATTTCTCCCTCTGGAGACTCAACACACAATAAACATTTCTTCAACTGTCACTGTGTAATATTCACACTTTGTCAGGTTGGGGAGCAATTCCACAAAACAAATCAGAAATATTAAGAACATAGATGTCGATATTCACCAGATGATCATTGACTTTCTAGGTCCGTGATTTGATTTCAGAAGTGAAGGGTATTAGTTTGTGAGCCAATAGATCTACTTTTACAGAATATGAAGAAAGAATGCTTGAAAGAATGCTTCATCTTGTTAAAAAATATGTACATTTAAGGTTAAAATAGAACTTTATTTGTCATAACGTAAGGGACCCTTCCTTATTCTCTTGCTTTGTTCCCTCACCAGGATACAATGGAATTGGCAAATCATCCAGTATCCAGCAGGGCTTCCCTTTATTACTCAGTTCCTGCTCATAAGGTCAGGTCGACCTGAAATAGTTGATGTCTGAACTGAATTTGTCTATTCAAAGTTCAACCCTACACTTACTGATGAGTTGAACGTCTGGGCACCGCAAAGATTTGGGAATAGATAGAGAACTGGAATTTTCCTTCATTACTTTTTGGGATTAGAAGACATCTTTTTCACATAGAAGCCTTTTAGAATGTGAAATTGTTTATCACAATTCACTATTGAAATAAGGACTTTATTATTGAGTGAAAAAGAGAACTGTTTTCATTAGAGCAGAAGAAATTTAGAACTACGGAAGTTTACAGCATAGGAAAAAATCATTCAGGAGATTCAATCTGCAACCACCAAAATGTATCTGTTCTGAGGTAAAATAATCATCCAATCTGTGAAAGGACAGAGGAATTTGGAGCATGTGCCAGCTCTTCTGGATCCCTATCACTCATTTTCTTTGTGTGCTTTGAAATTCTGGCCACCTCCATATGGACTTCATGGCAACAGACAGGATGGTAAGATGACCCATCAATTAAAATTCCCTACAGTTCTGAAGCAGCCATCTATGTGCACCAGGACCTGATCCTGGGACACTTGTATTTCAAAAGATAACTTTTGTACAACAAATTAAAAATTCAGACACTGTAATTTTTAAAAAAATCTTTAATTTCCCAGCTGATCCACTTACACTGTGCAAGGTGCTGGAGTAGAACCCTTCCTGCTCTATTGAAGCAGGTGGCCAAGTTGCACCAAAAAATGGTATAAGTTAGTACCCTGAGCTCTGACTTGGGAGGGGATCAGGGGTTTATTCAGAGGTGGGTTGAAGTTCGACCCCATAGATTATCCGTCAGTGCAGAGTTTTCTAGCCTGTGACATGGAGTTCATTATGAGTTATATGTTCTGTGGAAGGATACATTTTGATAGACTGAATGGTCTTTCTCAATCTATAGTTTCTTAAAACCTGTAGCCGGGTGGAATCTATGGTACTGACTGTTAGTACAGGAAGCATTGCCTTGTTTTAGGAAAGGAGCATTACGGCTGCTCGGGATAAAAGCATGAAAGCTTTTTGTGAATAGTTGATTAAAATAAATAAACACTGTGAGAGAAACAAGTTCCGGCCCCGTTGGCATCAGGCATCTTGGCAGGTGGTGGGAGGATAATATAGCGAGAGGGCCAAAAATTGATTTCACGCTGGTGTCAAAGCACAGCTGGATCATCTGATGGTGTCTGCCATGGGAGAATGCGAATCTTGCTGGAGACCGGCGTGAACCTGTCTTGCATCCTGCTAATGGGATGCATAGTAAGGCCCAACCGGAATTGTCCACCCATTGCCAGATTTACTATTACGCCGGCAGGAAAACACACTGGCCCAGAACACATCCAAACAAGTGTGATGTGCAGAAGCCGAGACTTGCCAGGAGGGCCTTGCTCAGATTGTGGACATCTGAGGAGCAGAAGATGCTGGAGCTCTATAGCTACCAGGCCCTGGAGGAACACGCACATCACATGTTGGGTGGCTTCTCATGGAAACGGCTCCACTGCGAAGCAGCTCACAGAAGGAGGGAAGTCTCCGTTAATGCTTTGGGCCTACTTTGGAACATCAAGGTCTTGGCCATGGGCTGCTACGGATGATCAGCGAAGTGGGGACAGAGGAAGGTCTAGCTGTGAGTGGAAGAGGAAGGTGTACCGGGGGTGGAGATTGAGGGTGTGGGGGAAATGAAGGTGTCAGTAGGGGTGAGGTTGGGAGACGGGGGACGAAGATGTCAGGGGGTGTGATGTTGAGAGGGGGGAGGATGGACTACAGGGGGAGAAGGCTGTAACAGGGGAGAATGCTGCAAGTAGGTGTAAGGTGGGAGGAAGGTATAAGGGGAGGGGTTTGGAGGGGGAAAGGAATTTGGAGGAGGGAAGGAGTCCAGTGGGGAAGAAGGTATGCAGGGAGAGGAGGGAGTGAGGATGGAGGAGGAAGTAAGGGGTGGGGGATATCCAGGTGAACGCGCAAAGTAAGGGTCTTAGGGTCAATGACTATCTCCTGGGGAGCAAAATGAGGGTGGGCGTGGTAGGATGGAATGGTGAGTATGAAAGGGGGCCAAGAGTGCTAGAAGGGTAGCAGTAGAAGGGGCAGCAAAGATGGTTGGTGAAGATTTGGAGGCAGACACAGACCCTGGGGGGGTGGGAAGGAGGAGGAAGAGGAGGTCAATATGGATGGGAGTGGGATTCTCGGGAATGCAGGGATGTGCACGTTTACCTGGACATCCTGAAAAGACAAGGGTTGGTAGGTAATGGTGGGGATGTGGAAGATGATGCCGGGGGGTCGACAGCAATGGGGGGAAGGACATGGGTGACTGCGGGAGGGGAAAGGACAGGGGAGTTGAGAAAAATCTGACTACGACCATTGTTGTCAAAATCGAAAGTCAGTGGAGTCTTGTGTTGGACGGGTACAGGGGTACAGGTGCTGCACCCGCTCAGTGGGTGGGTGGAGATGCAGGTCAGCTCAGGTGAACGACTGAAAGAGAACTCCAGCAGGCAGTACTGAAAATGCTCAGGTCAGTGAGATGAGTGTGAAGGATGAAGGCTCCAGGTATGTGGGAGAGTGCTTGCATGAAGTTCCGAAAGACCCTGCACACACACACTTCTCTCTCCAGAATCATTCATGGTCTGGTTGCGTGCAGCTGAACTGCTAGTGGTGGGGGACTGGGACTGAGATGGGGACGGGGGGGATGGGGGGTGGTGGGTGGGGTGTTGGGGGGGTGGGTGGATGTAATGGGAGGACTTGTGAAGCCTGTCAATGAAGCTGAAAGGCATCATTACACATTATGTAGTGAAAGTGAATATATTTTCAGATTATAAAGTAACAAAATGTGTCCACCCATACAGCCACTTGTTATCAGAATTTCTTAACTTTTCTAGGCCTACCACTTTTTCTAAGTGGTGACCTGACATCCACAGCAGGGGTGGAGACAGCCTTTTGTAATGGTTGTCTCTGTCACCTCTGATGATTTAGTCCTCTGGAGAGCAGAAGCCTTGAGGGGCTCAGCTTGCTTTGGCTCTCCTCCTGTGGGCCAGCTGCTCCCTTTGTGGTGACAGAGAATGAGGTTGAGGGGGCCACAGGTAAAGGGAACTCCGAAGCTCTGGACAGCCTCTGAGATTCCTCAGAGGATGACCCAGTGGTGTCCACCTGCTGCTCCTCCTCCCTTCAGGTGCCCGAGAAACCTAGCCTGACTCCTTAAGGGCAAGGAGCACCTGGAGAAATATCAAGGTGCCCTGCTTCCCTCTTGTGTAGCCACCTGAGGAACTCATCCATGACTACCATGATGGAGTGCAGGCCTGTGCTCATCTCCGCTTTCTGCTGGACCAGGGTCTCCATGGCGTCCACCATCCTTCTCATGGAGACCTCCATATGCACATATGTGAGCACCATTTATCAGAGACCAAGCGAACACACTCCTCCAACTCGCATGCCACTCTGTTGAAGGCTTCCAACAGCTCTGCGTGATGTTCCCCCACCTTATGCTGACTGACCACAATCAGTTGGAAGGCTAAATCCAGAGGCTCGTCATCTGACTTGGACCTCAAAGATGCCTCTTCCCCAGCAGTCCTCCGGGTGCTGGGAAGCTCAGTTGAACCTGCCTCCTCCTGTTGCGGACACATGTCTATGCAGTAACCCACAGATTTTGAAACCGAGCCTGCTCTAGGTCCCGCCGAGGTATGTGTCTCTGCACTGGTGGAAGGTGTGGGTAAGCGCTGTGATGGATCTTCCAGACTGCTTATTTCCAGCTCTTCAATGGAGGAGGTGTCCTCTTGGCTGGAGGTGAGGACCTGGTTGAAGCTGAGGGACTGGCTGTCTGACGGTGTCACTCGCTTGGCAGAGCTCCCTGTGAACCAAAGTAGAGATAATTAGTGCATGGCAGTAGAGTCAAAAACAGGAGAGAGAGCAGTCGCAGTTGCATTGAGAGAGGGATGATGTGATGCAGGATCCTCACATGGGTATTTGCCACCGACCTCTCCGGCGTCACAGGCAGAGACAATGTCCTCACCAGTCAGCGGGATGGGACACTTCTCAAAGTGAGTGAGGGGCCGAATGTGGGCCTTTCCACTCCTGGTCTGCAACCTCTCCCTGCTGTTGTGAGCCAACTTCTCCTGCATGAAAACAGATGGAGAGACAGGACACATGGCATTGCATGGAATGTTCGTGCGGTCAGCAAAACCATGGACAGGGTGAGGACGCGAGCTCCATGGGAATGAGCCTGATGGAGATGTGAGGGTGTGTGTGAGAGTTAGTGGTGTTGTCTCTTGAGGTGTGAGATCCCTGTGGATGTGTGATGGGTTTGTGAGTGTGTGAGTTTGGAGTGATGAGGTGGTTGACTTACCCTGGAGGAACGGATGAGGGACACAGTCCAGTATACCTGCACTGGATGGCTGACCTTCTTTGTGCTCTGGTGATGCTGACCGCCACTGCCACCCCTCCCAGGCCGGATTTGTGACTCTGGTGAACCTCCTGTGGCCAAAGTGGGCGTAGAGGATGTCGCAGCAGTCTTCCGGTGTGCCCAGCAGGTGCCCCAGAGAGGCGTCATTAAATTTGAGGGCTGCTGTCTTCTTTGCTTTTGGGCCATCTGTCGCCTGGAGCAGCCCTGGTCTGAAAACATGAAGTAGGCTGTGCTCTGGCGCACTTTAAATATGGCGCCTGGAGTGAGGAAGCACTGAGGTCATGGAGGGGCAGGCAAATTGAAGCCTGCCCGCCAGTGATCTGGAGCGTTTCCCATGAATGCATTATTAATGAGGTGGGACGCGCCGGGAATGGGATGATACGGTGAGAAATCCCACTATTGCAGCAGGCGGGTAAGATGACTTTTTCCAGCCTGCTATTGCACTTTGTGCAAATCTGGAACTATTCTGCCCAAGGACTTGTGCTTTATTTTGATTTTAACTCAGGTAAATCTGCAGGAATATGTCATTGTCTATCCCTATGACTGGGACCTGTGTGAAATTTAATCCAATTGTATTTTGAGATATAATTACGAAGATGTTACAATATGTATATGGGTTACATGGCTCAACCAGTCCATGCTGGATTTTATCTTCTGTTCTCAAATCCATTATTCCCTTTTTCTTCAACCAGCTATCCAACCCATTCCAAATTTTAACTATAGGCCTTGCTTCAATTACTAACTCTGGGCAGAATCATCTCAAATTTTCACTAAGTGTGGTAGCAGGTGGGAAAAAGGACGTTTAATCTGCTGGCTGCAGTAGTGGGTTTTCATACCATATCGTCCTATTCCTGGCACATCCCACCTCATTAATAATGCACTCCCGGCAAACTCACCAGATTGCTGACGGGGCAGACTCTGATTTGCTCTCACACCATCGCCTCAGGCTGTCAGTAATCCAGGTGCCATATTTAAAGGGTGCCCCTGCACAGAGCTAGCACTGTCTAAAGGATCAGAAGCTGCTGCAAAGTGATGGCTGCCAAAGGGAGGAAACATTGGGCACTTACTGGACACAGTGGAGGCCCACCGTAAAGTCCTCTACCCCCACTCTGGGTGAAGACCAGCAAACAAAGTCACCAATCCAGCATGGGAGGCAGCGGCAGGGGTGGTCAGCATCAATAGCCTGCAAAAGACAAAAGCCAGGCAGTGCCAAAAGTGCATAAATGATCTCCTCCGTCCTGTTGAGGTAAGTCATTCTTTTCATCACTCTCAACTCATGCTTACAAACCCATCACATCTCCACAGTGATCTCACTATTGTCAGTTCAAGGGAAATCAACATTCACTCTCTCTATTCTACGGATTGTGTCCTCACCCCATCCATGACGCCACTCACCACCCACACACGCCAGGCATCCTTCTCATTTGGCCTGGCATGTGTCCTACCTATGCGCTCTCCACCTGTCTTCATGAAGGACAAGCTGGCACACAACAAAAGGGAAAGGTCACAGACTGGTAGAGGAATGCCTTACATCAAGGTCCTCCCAGACTTTGAAAATAGGGTCATCCAGCCGGCTGGCAAGGATCTGGACCGTTCCTCCGCTGACGTTGAGGTTGGTGATGCTCAACCAAGTGAGGATCCAGCAGTGCAACACCCATCAGACAACCGTGCTGTGAGTGAGTTCCCTTGTTCCGCAGCGCCCTGCCATGCACTAATTATCTCTCTTTGCTTTCGCAGGCACATCTGGGAAGCAGCCGAGAGAGTCCACGACCCAGATCCTTGACTCAAGCCCCAAAGACACCTTGGAAAAAAAATCTAATGACACTCTAATTGATGGCCCATCACAGTGCTCACCCACCCCCTCCACCAGCGCAGAGACACACACTTCAGTGAGACCTAGTTCTAGAGTAGCCTTGGGGTCAAAATCTGGTGAGCACATCGCACTGCCTGATCCACACCAGGCAGCAGCAGGGACTTCCCAGGTTCCCGGGACTTGGAGGACTGCTGGAGGCCTGAAATCTGCTGAGTTTGAGTCAGATGATGAGCCTCTGGACTTGGTCATACCTCAGTTGCTGGAGCAGCAAAGGCAAGCTCGGGAACACGAGGAAGGGATGTCCACTGCAATCTTAGATTGCAAGGCACAATGGAGGAGTCCATCCCCCTTCAGACTGAGGTAATAACACCAGCATGCCAATGCACTGAGGGCAACACTGTTGGATGGCAACCTCCATGGAGACCATGGTCCAGGAATTTGGTCCTGCACTGCTGCGTGGGCTGAATTCCATCACTGGCTTCCAACAGTTGTCAAAGTGAGAGGGGTGCCAGGCAGCTCGATCTCACTCCTTCTCCTCAAGGAGTCAGTCAGGGGTCCTGAGGCGCCCATAGGGAGGAGGGTCAGCAGCTGTACATCCTGGGGCCATCCACCCAGGCAACTTCGGGAGTGTTCAGCCTATCTAAATCCCTTCTTCCTGTGACCCCAGCAGCTCCAGCACCACAGGTTTTGGAGGGTGCCACTGTTGACCAGCAGGACCTGAAAGCAGGCCTGGGTCATCCAGAGGACGCACATCAAGGGCATCACAGTCAGGACATTGCAGTCAGCAGGCTGCATCCATTTCTGCTGTGGATGTTGTGGAGCACCAAGGCATTGCGGCATGGTTAAGAAGGTTATGAAGAATTAACTCTTTTAGAGTCAACCAAATAAGCTAAATTAACAAAATGAGGGACAAAATAAATGCAACCCCTAAATTAGGGAGACTACAAAACCAAAGACAAAGTTTAAAGGAAGCTTACCAATATTAAAACAGAATGTGATTAACGGGATCAATAAAACACCCCAGTCCCCACAGAAGGCCTCAATGGTGCTGGCGGACACCACGTGCTCCCTCTCCAGGGACACCTGGTTGCAAACATGACATGGACGAGGGGCAGACAGTTGGGCTGGATGACGCACTTGATTGCCTTCTGCCTGGACCTGTTAATTGCTAAGTTGGCCAGGCCCAGGAGCAGGTTCACGAGGAGGTCCTCCTCCCTTCCGGCCCCCCTCTGCACCGGGTGCCCACAGATCAGGAGCATGGGACTGAAATGCAAACAAAACATCAATAACAGGTTTTTTAATTAACTGGAAATGGAGTGCAGCCTACAATATCCTATATACACGTGGTCCATGAACTCCACAAGACCGCAAAAGATGCAGGTATCTTGGGAGTCCGTGAACCAACACATCCAACGATTGTATGGGACTACTGCATACAACACGCTCCAACCCAGGCCCTGATGGAAAGCGGGGGGTTACAAAGAATTAACTCTTTTAGGGTCCACCAAATAAATGAAATTAACAAAATCAGGGACAAAATAAACACAGCCCCTAAATTAGGGTAGCTGTAAAACCAAAGACAAAGTTTAAAGGAAGCTTACAACATCAAACCAAAATGTGGTTAAGAGGGTCGATAAAGCAGCCCAGCCCCCATGGTGCCCGCTGGGCACAGAAGGCCTCAACGGTGCCAGCAGACACCACGTGCTCCCTCTCCAGGGACACCCGGGCATGAAAGTGGCCGTGGAAGAGGGGCAGACATTGGGGTCGGACAATGCCCTCGATCGCCCGCTGCCTGGACCTGTTAATGGCTAACCTGGCCAGGCCCAGGAACAGGTTCACAAGGAGGTCCTCCTCCCTCTCGCTCCCCCCTCCACACCAGGTACCCATAGATCAGGAGTGTGGGGCTGAAGTGCAAACAAAACATTAATAAAAGGTTCTTTAAATAACTGAAAAGCGAGTGCAGCCTTCAACACCCTAAGTAAACATGGTCCACGGACTCCACAAGACCGCAAAAGGGGCAGGTATCTTGGGAGTCCGTGAACCGACACATCCTTCGGGACTGCTACGTGCAACACTCTCCAACCCAGGTCCCTGATGGAAAGCGGGGGGTTACGAATAATTAGTTGTGCAGCCTGTGCATGGGTATTAATCACTTTTACTTAATGTTCACTATTGCAAATAAACTCGCAAGAATTTCTCCTTGCCTGTGGCTCCTTGTTCTGATGATCAGCGTTCATGTCTGACATGTAGGATTTGTTTGTGGTGGTCGCTCACCAGCTCAACTTGCCCTGTTGGCTAATTGCTCTGCTGCCCCTTAAGAAGCTAGTAGCCCCTCATACTCTAAGGCCAGAATTTTCCAGCCCCGTTGGCATCAGACATCATGGTGGGCAGGGAGGGACAATATGGTGAGGAGGCCAAAAATTGCTTTCACACTATCTTGAAAGCAATCTGCTCCACCTGTCAATGGTGGGCCGCATTTCCCACTGCCACACGTCAGGAACCTAACTTCAACACTTTAGCATCTCATTATAAGCCCTGCTTGCCAGAATCATCCCCCCTCGTTGGATCATCCAGCATTATGCCAACATGTTTCACAACTGCACATAAGCGACGTGCACCTGGCGAGCTGCACTTCACTCAAGACTTTGAGGTTTGTTTGCTTGCCTTGCTTCAGGCAGCACTCGCGGTCATCAGCACCAGGCTTTGCAGACAGCACCACATCACTTTTAGGGGGGGTTCACGGGCAGGTTTCCACCTACCAAGCCAGCCATGAGATGGGGGCGGCTTTTCAATGGCTGTAGGGCTAGGGCTTGCTTGGGGAAAGGGGAGAAGTGGTCTCAGACAAGGAAAAAGACTGTAGGGCGAGGGCTGTACTGGGGAAGGGGGGTTCCCAGGGTATGTCTGGGAGCACATGTTGATCTGTACAAGTGGCCTCAAGATGGTGAAGGCTGAGGAGACAATCTCCAGAGAAGTTGAGGCCAGATAGGGATTTGAGGGTGTGTGAGATTGAGTGGTGATATCCCTTGAGCTGGCAGTGAGTGAGATGCTAATGAATATGTGATGGGCTTGTGAGTGTGTGATTTTAGAGAAATAAGTTGGCTCCCTCACCCTGGTGGCACGATGAGGCCCTTCATATGTTTTGTGCTCTAGATGGCTGACCTCTTGCATGCAGCATTGGCACTGACCACCTCTGCCACTGCCTTTCAAGCTGGAGCGGTGAGACTGATGGGCCTCCTGCGGCCAGAGCGGGGGTAGAGGACATCATGATGGGCCTCCATGGAGTGCAACAGTCATCCCCAGGAAGTGTCACTGAATCCACGGGCTGTACTCTTCTTGGGTTTGGGGGCCATGTCTTTACTGGAGCAGTCCTGGGCTGCAAGCATTGAGAAGTGTGTGTGCAGCTGCAGTTTAAATATGGTGCCCTGTGTGAGGAGGCAGTGAGGTGATGGCTTGGTGGGCAAATTAGAGGCTGCCCACCAGCAAGACAGTATGTTTCATGTGGCTGTATAATTAATGAGGCAGGAATAGGATGATATGCCTTGAAAACCCGCCATTGTGGCCAACGGCTAAAATGACCTTTTTCCCACCCACTACCGCATTTAGTACAAATCTGTGATGCCTCCGCCCTAATTTCTTTCTCCTGATAATCCTTTTAGTCATTCTCTGCTGTTCTTTATATTCTGACCAATCATCTGACCTGTTACTCATCTTTGCGCTGTTATATGCTTTTTCCTTAAGTTTGATGATTTCCTTAACTTGTTTAGATAACCACAGATGGTGGGTTCACCCCATAGAATTTTTCTTTATAGCAGGAATATAGTTATTCTGAGTATTCTGAAATATCCCACTGCTTCTCTATTGATCTATTGCCTAGCCTAGTATCCGAGTTCACTTCAGCTAGCTCAGCTTACATGCCCCACATAGTTGCCCTTACTTAAGTTTAAAATACTAGTCTTAGACCTACTCTTCTCCTTTTCAAACTGGATGCAAAATTCAGTCGTACTGTGGTTGCTGCTGCTTAAGTGTACCTTCACTCTGAGGTCATTAATTAATCCTGTCACATTATATAATACGAAGTCTAATATAACCTGCTCTCTGATTGGTTTCAGAATGTGCTGCTCTAAAGTACTCTTGAAAGCATTCTATGAACTCCTCATCCAGGCTACTACTGCTAATCTGATTTTTCCAGTTTATATGTGAGTAAAATACCCAGGATTATTTCTGTCCCTTTATCACAAGCACCCAACGTTTCTTCTTGTATACTTTGTCCTACATTGTGGTTCCTGTTAGACTACTCCCACTGACTTCTTTTCCCTGCTATTCCTCATCTCTACCCAAACCGATTCTACATCCTGTTCTCCTGAACCAAAGTCATCTCTAACTATTGCACTAATGCCATCCTTGATTAACAGTGCTACTCCTCCATCTTTATCTCGGTTCCTGTTCTTCTTGAATGCCACATACCCCTCAATATTCAGGACGCAATCCTTGACACCCTGTAGTCACATCTCCATAATGGCTTTCAGATCATAATTATTTACTTCAATGTGCGCTGTCAATTAATTTATTTTGTTATGAATACTACACACATTCAGCTACAGAGCCTCCAGTTTTGTCTTTTTGTTATCTTTGTATAGTCTTGACTATTGGTGTATTCTTAGGTTTAGTCTCTCTGTCCCTTCCTACTGTTCTATGACTCTCATTTCCCATATTGCTATTATGGTCTCCTGCCTTGAATCTACCCCTGGATTTGCCATATTTACACAAGCTTGATCTCTCAACCAATTGTTTAGTTTAAAGCCCTCTCTACTTCCCTAGTTATGCAATTTGCAAGAACACTGGTCCCAGCATGGTTCAGGTGTAGATCGTCCCAGTGGTATGATCCCCACTTTCCCCAGCATTGGTGCCAGTGCCCCATGAACCAGAACCCACTTCTCCCACACCAGACTTTGAGCCACGCATTCATCTCTCTGATCTTATTTGCCCCATGCCAACTTGCATGTGGTTCAGGTAATAATCCAGAGATTATTGCCTTTGAGGTTTTGCTTCTTAATTTGGTACCTAGCTTCTCATGCTGACTATGCAGAAACTTTTTCTTTGTCCTGCCTATGTTGTTGGTACATACATGGACCATGACAACTGGATCCTTCCCCTCCCACTGCAAGTTCATCTCCAGCCCTGAGCAGTTGTCCTAAACCTTGGCACCAGGCAGGCAACACACCCTTTCTGGACTCTCGCTCTTTGCTACACAGAACAGTGTCAATCTGCCTCACTATATTGTTCCCTACTACCACTACATTCCTGTTTGCACCCCATGCTTGAACAGTTTCCTGTACCATGGTGCTATGGCCTGCCTGTTCATCCACCTTGCAGACCTCACTTTTGTCCATACAGGTTGTGAATACCTCAAACCTGTTTGACATTTGCAAAGTCTGTGGCTCCTCCACCATTGTCTGCTCAGTCCCATTACCTGCCCCACTCACGATCATGTCTGCCTGTCCCTCACTGCTGACCAAAGAAGACAACCCTATTCAAAGAGGCGGGACTGCCTTCTGGAATAAAATGTCCAGGTATTTCTCCCCCTCCCTTATGTTGAGCAATGTCTGCAGTTTGGCTTCCAGATTAATATTCCTGATCTGGAATTCCTCTGGCTGCTTACACTTTCTGCAGACATGTTTGTCATGGATCACTTTGGTGTCTTAAAGCTCCCACACTCCACAGCTGCAACATAATACCTGGCCTGCCATTGTTACTTATGTTATTTAGTTAACTTAATTTAATTACTCACTTAATTAACTTAGAATGATTCCTTTGTCTACCACGCCTCTTTCCCCCGTGCGCTGAATTCCCACATGACCTTAATTCACTAATCACTCAGCGTCCACCTTACTCTGGCATAGTCGCCTGAATGTCATATACCCCTCAATATTCAGGGTGCAATCCTTGTCATCCTCTAGCCACATCTCTGTAATGGCTATCAGATCATATTTATTTACTTCAATGTGCGCTATCAATTCATTTACTTTATTATGAATGCTACACGAATTCAGATACAGAGCCCTTATTTTTTGTGCGTCCCTTACTGATTGTGCAGTTTGAAAAGCCTGTCTCTTTTATAGACTCTCTGATGAGTCACTAGCTAGTTTAGCTTCCTGCTACAGTAATTATCGCCACTTGAACCAACTGCTTTCAGGTGATTGGCAGATAACTGCCACTCCATGTAGTTCTCTACTTAATAAGCTAACCTAACTTATTTGAAGGTTAGTACTACATCAGATCTTGATTCTTCATCTATAGTTAAAACCTGAAAAGGACTTACCAGAACTTACCACATGAACCTAATTTATTACTCAATTAGTCTCTGTCTCACACCTGTGTAGTCCCCTGTCTCCTCACGTGCCCCTTACTAATCCTGTGGTGAGTAACTCACCTCCTGAATCCCCAAAGCCTATCCACCTACAAGGCACAAGCCAGGGGTGTGGTGGAATACTCTCCGCTTGCCTGGATGAGTGCAGCTCCAACAACACTCAAGGAGCTTGACACCATCCAGGACAAAGCAGCCTGCTTGACTGGCACCCCATCTACAAACATTCACTCCCTCCACCACTGATGCACAGTGGCAGCAGAATGTACCATCTACAAGATGCAGTGCAGGAACTCACCAAGGCTCCTTAGACAGAACTTTCCAAACCCATGACCACTACCATCTAGAAGGACAATGGCAACAGATGCATGGGAACACCACTGCCTGGAAGTTCCGCTTCATGCCACTCACTATCCTGACTTGGAAATATATCGCTGTTCCTTCACTGTCGCTGGGTCAAAATCCTGCATTGTCCTTGCAAACAATACTGTGGGTGTACCTACATGGACACCACATGGACTGCAGTGGTGCAAGAAGGCAGCCCACATCTCATGAATGAAAAAAAAAATCACATTGGTCTAATGCACAGTGAGTTTCGATGTGTCTTTTTTCCATAGTGAAATGCTATAATGCTGGAATGCTATAATCTTTTTGTTGACATTCCATCCTTAAATAAAGGGATGTGCAAATTTCCAGGATCTCTGTGACTGCCATTATGTAATTAGGTACTTGCCTGAGTCTCAGGACTGTCTGGAGCTGATACTACCAAAAATGGCTTGCAGCAGCCATCTTAAGTCTGTGTTTGTTCAAAATTTTAAAATATTGTCTGAAAGTTCATAATACACTGGAACATGACACTTCCCTCAACCAATATAAGATTTGTTTGTAATAATCTAAGAAGTGGTTTCTCTTGTTGTTAGTTGCTAAAAACAGTCCAAATGAATAATTAATCCAATAGAAAACATCATTCCTGGGCTTTCATCCTATATTTACTTAGAGATTACTCTGTTCAAGTGCAGTCATTATAGACATCAAAGGATTTCAATGTATAACTGTCAGGTCATGTATCCATTGCTCCATTTTCCAATCAGTTTACCTGTTTATTTTCAGCTTAGCTTAGATATTCTCTGGGCTGCAGCAAGCTGGCCAAGCCTGTAAGTACTCTGAGCGGCTTATGTTCAGGAGTGTGCCTGTAATGTTCAATATCTAATTATCTAATAGCATAATGCAAGGTTATGACAACAGGAACTCCTTTGTGATCTGATTAAATGTTGCGTTCTTTGCACATGCCCTCATGTGCACTTGTCCAATCTTTCTCAAGATAGGCTGAAATACTTTGGTGAGATGAAGTCAGGAGAGAATTATCATTGACAGACAGAAGAAATTTACAAAGTAATGGATCTAATCAAATTAATTCAATTAACTGTTGAACCCTCCTCGAGACCAAGAAAAATAATAAAATTATGTAACACTGTCTATTAGTGGGCTCGCTTAACGTTTCCTGGGAACCCTTCAATCCTAATTGAATCTGGGTTTCGGAAGAATGTGTTTCTCTCCTCTAGGCCAGACTTTGTCCCCAGATTTATTTGACTGTTGATGTTTGTCATGGCAATCCAGTTGACCTTTTCCACATTCAGCACGACACCAATAGATCTTTGAGTAAAACCAGCTACCTCTCCTCCTGCCTTGGGTTCTGGGACATCAGACATCATTTATCAAAATAAGTAGGGACAAACTTGGTTTAATGGGTCTATGGCGAAACAAATAACTCATTATTTGTCGGCGCGACATTAGTCGTCTCAATTTCTCTGCTCCTCTCACCCATTCTAATCTGTCTCTCTCTGAACTTACTGCACTCCGTTCTCTCAGGTCCAACCCCAACATTGTCAACAAACCCGCTGACGAGGGTGGTGCTGTTGTTGTCTGGCGCACTGACCTCTACCTCGCGAAGGCTGAGTGTCAACTCGCAGACACTTCCTCCTACCTCTCCCTGAACCATGACCCCACCACTGAACATCAAGCCATTGTTTCCAGGACTGTCACTGACCTCATCTCCTCTGGAGATGTTCCTCCCACAGCTTCCAACCTGATAGTCACCCAACCTTGGACGGCCCGCTTCTACCTCCTACCCAAAATTCACAAACAGAACTGTCCCAGTAGACCGATCGTGTCAGCTTGCTCCTGCCCCACGGAACTCATTTCTCGTTATCTTGACTCCCTTCTCTCTCCCCTTGTCCAGTCCCTTCCCACCTACATCCGTGATTCCTCTGACACCTTACGTCACATCAACAATTTCCAGTTCCCTGGCCCCAACCGCCTCCTCTTCACCATGGACGTCCAATCCCTCTACACCTCCATCCCCCACCAGGATGGTCTGAGGGCCCTTAGCTTCTTCCTCGAACAAAGGCCCAAACAATCCCCATCCACCACTACTCTCCTCCATCTGGCTGAACTTGTTCTCACACTGAACAATTTCTCCTAAAACTCCTCTCACTTCCTCCAAATAAAAGGTGTGGCTATGGGCACCCGCATGGGCCCCAGCTATGCCTGTCTCTTTATGGGGTATGTGGAACATTCCCTGTTCCAGTCCTACTCTGGCCCCCTTCCACAACTCTTTCTCCGGTACATCGATGATTACTTTGGTGCTGCTTCATGCTCTTGTTGGGACTTGGAAAAATTTATTAATTTTGCTTCCAATCTCCACCCCTCCATCATTTTCACGTGGTCCATCTCTGACATTTCCCTTCCCTACCTTGACCTCTCTGTCTCAATCTCTCGTGATAGACTGTCCACCAATATCCATTACAAGCCTACCGACTCCCACAGCTACCTCGACTACAGCTCCTCACACCCCGATTCTTGTAAGGACTCCATCCCATTCTCTCAGTTCCTTCACCTCCGTCGCATCTGTTCTGATGATGCTACCTTCAAAAACAGCTCCTTTGACATGTTCTCCTTCTTCCTTAACCGAGGTTTTCCACCCACGGTCGTTGACAGGGCCCTCAACCGTGTCCAGCCCATCTCCCGCGCATCCGCCCTCATACCTTCTCCTCCCTCCCAGAAACATGATAGGGTCCCCCTTGTCCTCACTTATCACCCCACCAGGCTCCACATTCAAAGGATCATCCTCCGCCATTTCTGCCAACTCCAGCATGATGCCATAACCAAACACATCTTGCCTTCATCCCCCGGCGGCATTCCGTAGGGATCGTTCCCTCCGGGACACCCTGGTCCACTCCTCCATCACCCCCTACTCCTCAACCCCCACCTATGGCACCTCCCCATGCCCACACAAAAGATGCAACACCTGCCTCTTCACTTCCTCTCTCCTCACCGTCCAAGGGCCCAAACATTCCTTTCAAGTGAAGCAGCATCTCACTTGCATTTCCCCCAACTCAGTCTAGTGCATTCGTTGCTCCCAATGCGGTCTCCTCTACATTGGAGAGACCAAACGTAAACTGGGTGACTGCTTTGCAGAACACCTGCGGTCTGTCCGCAAGAATGACCCAAACCTCCCTGGTGCTTGCCATTTTAACACCCCACCCGGCTCTCTTGCCCACATGTCTGTCCTTGGCTTGCTGCATTGTTCCAGTGAAGCCCAACGCAAACTGGAGGAACAGCACCTCATCTTCCGACTAGGCACTTTACAGCCTTCCGGACTGAATATTGAATTCAACAACTTCAGATCTTGACATTGCTCCCCCATCCCCACCCCCTTCTGTTTCTTCCCCCTACCTTTTGTTTTTTCCAATAATTTAGATAGATTTTTCTTTTCCCACCTATTTCCATTATTTTAACATCTTTTATGCCCCCCCACTCCCACTAGACCTATACCTTGAGTGCCCTACCATCCATTCTTAATTAGCACATTTGTTTAGATATCACCAACTTCAACACCTCTGTGTTCTTTTGTCTGTGACATCTTTTGATTATCTGCTCCTATCACTGCTTGCTTGTCCCTACAACAACACCACCCCACTCCACTTCTCCCCACCACCACCCCCCCCCACACCTTAAACCAGCTTGTATTTCACCCCTCTCCTTGGATTCAACCAGTTCTGCTGAAGGGTCATGAGGACTCGAAACGTCAACTCTTTTCTCCTCCGCCGATACTGCCAGACCTGCTGAGTTTTTCCAGGTAATTCTGTTTTTGTTTTGGATTTCCAGCATCCGCAGTTTTTTGTTTTTAACTCATTATTTGTGTTTGACATTGATGACCAGCTGCAGCATTCCACAAACTGGTTTATCTAGTTTTAATGAACCTGTGCCAATGAATTATTTTAAACCTGTGGAAAATCACTTTATAATAAAACACGTCTATAACTCATTCCTAAACCATTTCCATAAAGCAAAAAGGATTTAGAGAAGCCAAAACATATCAGGTGTTCAGTGCTCCATAAGAAGAGAATGTTATTTGCACCGGAATGGGTAGGCCTGAGGCAGACTTAATATTGGGCCTTGTATCCCATTTGAATGGGACTGGCAAGCTGTGTACACATTTTGAGCACTCCAGAAAACTTGCTGGTGGTTTAGCATTGGAATTCAGGTCACTGTGTTGCCAGGCGCAACCCCTCAAGGAAATCTTGAGAGTCGGGAAAGTGGTCAGGAGTGAGGTGTGACGATTGAAGGGGATGGGGGAATGAGTGCTCAAAGGTGGGATGATTGGGACAGTGTAGCAGAAGCTGGCAGTGACCAACAGCAGTGCAATGGAACCAGAAGGAGCACACCTACTCCTCATAGCTCCAGATTCAGTTGAATAGTTTTTAACAAACTTATTTTTTTTGTTGTTGTTGGCCACCAGTCTTTTAAGAAATGCTGTCTAGGCCGCATGTGGCAACATTTTCCAGGAAAGCAGGCATTAGAATAATAAAACCTTACAACAGAGAGAAATGCATCCGCCCTGTCGTGCTCATGCCATCACTTTAGCTATCCAGTTCCATTCCCCTGTTCTTTCCCCATAAATAGCGCTTCTGTTTATATGTATATCTAATTCTCTTCTGAAAGCCACAATTGAATCTGATTCCACCACCATTTATGGCAGTACGTTTTAGGCCATAACCACTCCTGTGTAAAAGAATCTCTCCCCAACTTCTAATGCTTGTTTCAGGCACGTGCTCTGGACACTTCTGTTTCTGCCTTTCCTAATAGGGTGGCTGGTGCACCTGCAATAGCACATTCATGAGCACACACCATTCGTTATATTGAACCCTTTGGAATCTATTTTACCCTTTTTAAAAAGGGCACATGCCAACTAATTTCTGGGCTTCTGTGGTATATCATCTGCGACAATTGCTAAGAATTTCCATGAAAGTATAAGGGCTGTCTTTCTTTTCATATAGGTACTCAGGGTTCTCCTAAATGTCCAGAATAACCCAGCCGAGGATCGGCAGAAATCATAGATACACCATATGAGTGGGCTTTCTGCCAACCATCTGCTAAAGTTATGGTGGCCAATCAGGTGGACTCATGAGGAAATTCTCAGCAGATGTCTTTTTAAAATCTTGCAGACAGAATTTAACGTTAACAATTGGATGATACATCTTAAGGCTTTGGAAGCTACTTCATTCTGGTTTAAATGGTACAAAGCTGTTCTCTTATAGTTGTTATTGTTCATGAAGAAGCAGAACAGATGGTTTTCATATGAATACTTAGGCTTGTAACATCACATCTTAGACTTCTAATTGAATTTAGTTCAAACATTTGCTTTGTAAAGCTCTGGCTCTGATCTGTTAGTTCTAAGTATTAGTTTTTTTTCACCTTAGTAGTTGCCTGCAGTTTATCTGATCCTCCCTGACCTCATTTACTTGTGTATCACCTGTTATTGCTCTTATACAAAAAATATTTGCAGTTCGCAACAATAAAGTCTTGTCATTTGATCTCCTTTAGTGGGAAAGGTTTGCAAAGATGATCAGTTTGCCTCAGGAAAATAAAAGTGTGTTTATTTTTGAACTTGCATTAAAACAGTTGCTGATTGTGAACTCTTAATTTTGGTTCATAGAAATTACTGCATTACTAGATTGATCTTCCTGTCCATTGTTCCTGATTAATACACAGCTTTCATATACAAATGACTGAAAAAGTATGGAGATCCATTCCAAAATATCAATTTATCCATCCAGAACGCTCCTACACTCCCCCAGTCGCTCCCCACCTCGCCATTGCTGGAATGAATTGTTTCTTAAATGATTTTGGGATTTTCAGCTTACACCACTGTATCTCACTTGCCTCCTGTAATAAGCTGGGGCTCTACTGAGCTGGGGAATCAGGAATGGCCAGTGTGTATGGAGGTATCCACACTCAGCTCCATCTCTGGAGCCATCTCCTGATGTCTTTATAAGACTGACTGGGAATCGCGGAATCAGTGTAGAAAGGTCCGTGCTGTTGTAGTGAAGTTTGGAAGTATTTAGCTTAATGTGGTTGGAGAAATGATGCAGGAGGGAGGGCTTTATTTTACAGTATTGGGTGTATTCTATAGGCCACCAACTGGTGTGAAGAAATAGAGGAGCAAATTTTCAGGGAAATTATAGAAAGGTGAAAATAGCTATATAGTTTTTTTGCAGGGGACTAATTATTCTAAAGTAGACTGGGATAGTAATAGTGTAAAGGCAAAGAGGGAAAAGAGTTTATGAAGTCTGTTTAGGATAATTTTCTCAATCATTATGTTTCCAGCCCAACAAGGAAGGAGGCATTGTTGGATTTGGTTCTAGAGAATGAGATGGGTCAAGTGGACCAATTGTCAGAACATTTAGAGAACAGTGATCATTGTACCATAAGGTTTAGGTTAGCTATAGAAAAAGGAAAAGGAACAATCTGGAGTTATAAATACTTAATTGATGGAGGGCCAATTTTACTGGGGTGAGAATGGGTCTGTCCTAGGTAAATTGGAATCAAAGACTAACAGGCATGGAATAATGGTTTGACTTTAAAGAGGAGATGCTTTGTGTATAGTTGAGGTACATTCCCGTGGGAGGGAAAGGTGGGGCAACCAAAGTCAGAGTTCCCTGGATGACGAAATAGATGGAGAGTATGATGAAGCTGGAAAAGGGCCCATATGACAGATGTCAGGTTGATGATTCAAATGAGAACCTGGCTGAGTATAGAAAGTTCAGAGGCCAAGTGAAATAAGCACAAAGAACAGCAAGGAGAGAGCATGAGAAGAAACTGGCAGCTAACATAAAAGGGAGTCCAAAAGTCTTCAATAGGCATATAAATAGAAAAAGAATGTTAAATAGAGAGCTGGGGCCATTTATACCACAAAGGGAACCTATGCATGGAGGCGGGGTTATGGCTGAGATACTAAATGAGCATTTGTCTTTGCCAAGAAAGAAGATGTTGCCAAAGTCCTGGTGAAGGAAGAGGTAGTTGAGATACTGGATGGGCTAAAATTGATGGACAGGAGGTATTAGAAAGACAGGCTATGCTTAAAGTTGATAAATTCCCAAGATCAGATGGGATATATCTCAGGACGCTGAGGGATATAAGGGTGGAAATTGTGGATGCACTAACCATTACTTTCCAGTCCTCTTTAGATGCAGGGATGGTGCCATAGGAATGGAAAATTGCAAATGATCAAAAAAGGATCAAAGGAAAATGTCAGCCAAGCAAGCCCTATCCCTGCAGCCATTGAAAAGTCACCCCCGCCTTACGGCTGGTCTGGTGAGTGGAGACCTGCCCGTGAGCCCCCCTAAAAATGATGTGGTGCTGCCTGTGAAGCCTGGTGCTGATGACTGCGAGTGCTGCCTGAAGCCAGGTTGGCAAACAAACCTTGAAGTCCTGAGTGAAGTGCAGCTCGCCAGGTATGCGTCGCTTTTGTACAGTTGTGAAACACATGCCTGATGATCCAACATGGGGGATGATTCTGGTGAGCAGGACTTATAAGGAGATGCTAAAGTATTTAGGAAATTAGGTTCCTGACATACGGCGGTGGGAAACAAGGCCCACCACTGATGGGTGGAGCGGACAATCGCAAACTGGCTTCACTACAGTATCAAGCTGATTTTTCGCCTTCTCACCATATTGCTTCACCTCCCCACCAGTGCCCCTCACCCCTGCCACCCACCCACCCCACCCTCCGAACCCCCCAACTGTTTACCATGATGTCCAACGCCAAAGGGTCTGGAAAGTTCCGGCCAAACTCTTAGTTGAAGTTATAGTAATGATTTATAAGAAAGCTTTAATGAGTGAGGGATTTCAGTTACATGGATAGATTGGAAAAGCTGGGGTTGTTCTCCTTAGAGAAGAGAAAGTTAAGAGAAGTGTCTATTCAAAGTCGATGAAGAGGAGTTATTCTTATTGGTGGTTGGATCGAGAACCAGAGGACACTGATTTAAAGGTAATTGGCCAAAGAAGCAACCTGAGGAGAAACCTTTTTGTGCATTGAGTGGTTAAGATCTAGAATGTTCTGCCTGAGAATGTTGTGGAAGCAGGTTCAATTGTGTCTTTCATATGGAAATTGCATAAGCACCTGAAGAGAAAAAAAGTGCAGGGTTATAAGGAAAGTGCAAGGACAAGTGTGAGAAAAGTTAAATTGCCCTTACAGACAGTCAGCAGGGACATAGTAGGTTGAATGGCCTTCCTCTGTGCTGTAACTATTCTCTGGGAAGAATTTGATCCTGGTTCAGGGTCTCACCCACCAGCTAGAGATCCCATGAGAGCCCCACATAGCATCTGTTGGGGAAGGCCCGGCTTATTAAGTGCCAGCAATACAAAAGTGGCCAGCAGCAAGCTTTCTCTGGAATCAAGGACCTCAAGGTGCAGAAATCACCATCCCGAGAGCTACAGGCCAATCAGAGGTTGGGAACTCCTCATTTGCCATCAACGCCACCGGGGGGCCAGTGCTAGCTGCTAGCAAAGCTCACCAGAAGCCCCATATCAGCGACAGACCTGGGTCAGAGATGAATGAGAGCAGGATGGGGGTTGTTGGGATGTTCGGAGAGGGGTTTCAGAGGAAAGTGTGGGAGGGTGTCTCTCAGTGGGCCCCCACCTTCCGGATGCTGGGGCCTGAATCAGGCACTGTCTCTAGAAACGGGGGACACCCTCCTCGCCAACTCCCCCCCCCTCACCCCACCCCCGGCCCTAGAGCCTGCAAGCAAAAACACCAGGGTGGCGGCTGCTCTGCCCAAAACCGGCTGGATGAGGCCCTTAAATGGACATTAATTGCCCACTTAAGGGCCTCAATTGGCACCTGGGTGGAAAGGCTGTGCACGAACCTTCTTGCCCTGGACTTAATTGAGGCAGAAACGGGAAGGCAGTGCACCCCCCACCTGGTACCCTCCCATCCAATTAAATGCCCCCCACCTCCAAACTTACCTGCGGAAGGGCATTAAGTTCTACCCTACGATTCTAACTCATTCTGCAATTTCTGAGCTGCATCCATCAACTCTATTTCCCCCTCTAATTTGGAATCACATGCAAATTTAACTGATTTGCATTGTGTTTGTGAATCTGTGTCACCAATGTAAATTAGAAACAGTGGTAGTCACAGCAATGAGTCTTGTACCACCCCTTTCAGTAGTTTCCCCATCCCAAAAATACTCCTCTAATAAGTGCTTGGGATTTTTTGGGGGCTTAAGCATAGGGTGGGAGATTGACCATTCTGTCTCTAACTGACAGATATTTCAGTGAAATGTTGACCATTCAAACTAAAACATCTTTTTATGAACCTGTTAAAATTGTGGGAAAAGTATGAATGGGAATATGACTGGAGTTTCCCAGAAGTTGGCTGACAATCTTGTCAAGATAAGCATTACCAAAATCAAATCAAATTTATTTACCTTTTTCAGGGACTTTCTGGGAAAAGTCACTTGGGCAACCAACAGAAAAAGCTTCATCCTGGAGAAAGCTAACTGTTGGATGCTTAAATAAGTTTAGACAACATACTGACCAACAAGGATCACATTACCAAACTGACAGGCCAGATAGCACACAAGTCTAAAATTTTGGAAACAAAGCAGATCCTTCTTTATACGAAGAGCAATAATTATAATGCAAATGTATCAATTATGCTTTACTTATGATTATGGTAGTTTTGTCTGTCATCATAGTCAGCTGCTGCAAATATTGCAAATCCAAACAAATGGATTACATTTATTTACAATCCTGGAATCTCAAAGCAATAATATTTTCCAAAGTCAAAAGCCTTTCATCATGATATCTACTGCCATTATAATAGAGAGATTTCCAACTCGATTGAACTCCACGTCTCCTAATAGAAGATATCAGTCAGTGAGATCAGTCACATTAGCAGAAGTAATCTGTATATCCTTAAAATGAAAACAAATAATGTATGATTTATTCCATGGGCAGGATTTTGAGGTTGTCAGGTGAGCATGATGGGTAGACCCAGGAGTGGCCAGGAAACATCCACCGCCCGCGATCAGCCCCTGACCGCAATTTCACGCTGGCGAGCTTATTAAGGCCCGCCCAGTGTGAAACATGGCTTGTCACTGGTCAGGAAGGGCCGAGTTGGGGCGGGACAGCCTCTGGAAGAACATCTCCTCTGTGTTGTCAATATTGGAGTTATGGAGTCAAGTGTGGCAGGACACAGCAGGCTGGATGGCTGGGCAGGTCGGCACTTGCCCCCCCCCCCCGCCACTCCCCCACTCATTGGATGAGTGCCTCAAAATTAACCTGGAGAAGGCGGCTGCTAGGAGGGACACCTTTGTCCGCAGAGATGGGAGGAGGAGACCACTGCACCTCACAAAGAGGGCATGGAAGGAGGTGGCAGCGCTGGTGAGCAGCCATGACGTGGTGTGGCGCACATGGGTGAAATGCTGCAAGCTGTTCAATGACCAGCTGTGCTCAGAACGGGTTGGCACGGGTCAGTGTACAGAAGTGTTCAGGTGTGGCCGTCTCCCCCATGGTCCTCAGGGGTGCTAGAGTCTGAGTGCCAATTGTCAATGACTCCGAAGCTGGCCAAGGGGTCTGCCCTGGCTGCTTGAACTGAGTGTCTTGCGGCTTGAGGACCACGACTCGGATGTGCCCTGTGAGGTGTTCCTCAGCTGGGGTTGGCCAGGCTGCAATGGCGCTGCAGGTACAGAGTGGACTAATCAACGCTCCTCTGTCCTTTCAGGAGAAGACGAGCCATAACCAAACAGAGGGGGTATGTGCAGGTGGAGGCTCACCCAACCTGCTGCTACTCAGCAGGTTTGAGCAGGACACCCTTGAGCCCGAAAGCTGGCATGCTCCCCGTGCAACCGGGTGTGGAGAGGTGGGAGTGCCTGATGAAGGTAAAAGCGCAGTGAACAGAGGTGAGGCTTTCGGCTTGTCCAACCATTGTAGTGCAGTCTCTTCATTGATTTGAACCTCGAACTTGGAGCCTCCATTGAGCATTGATCTCAGCTGAAATATTGTGTACAGTTCTGGGTACCATTTTATTGGAAGGGTGTGAACATGTTGGAGAGAGTGCAGAAGAGGTTTACAAGAATGGCTCCAGGGATGAGAAACTTCAGCTATGAGGATAGATTGGAGAAGTTGGGACTGTTCTACTTGGAGAGAAGAAGGGTGAGAGGAAATTTGACAGAGATGTTCAAAATCATGATGGGGCTGGACAGATTGGATAGGGAGAAGATGTTCCCACTCATAAAAGGATCAAGAACTAAAGGGCACAGATTTAAAGTGATTTGCAAAAGAAGCAAGTGTGACGCGAGAAAAACCTTTTTCACACAATGAGTGGTTCAGGTTTGGAATGCGCTGCCTGGAAGTGTGGTGGAGGCAGGTTCAATTGAGGCATTCAAGAAGACATTAGATGATTATTTGAATAGAAACAATGTGCAAGGGTACAGGGAAAAGGTAGGTCAATGGCAATTGGTCATAATGCTCCTTTGGAGAGCTGGTGCAGACATGATGGGCTGAATGGCCTTCTCCTGTGACGTTAAGATTCTGTGATTCTGTGATTGAAAGATGATGGCATCATGATGCAGATCTCCATTGTCTTACCAGGGTGCCTGGCATGCACAGTGACAGTGTGGTGACTTAAAATAATGACATGTCCTTGTTCTCCCTTTTAGATTCACCAGCACACACTCGCTCTTTGGACCCTGAAGGGCCACCCATGACGCCAGAGGACCACTGAGCTTCAGTTGCACCTGCATCAGAGCTGAGGCAGGCACCAGCACAGATACCAACACCTTGGTGGGCGTTAGATTGGTGCCTAGTATCTCGGTGCACATTGATGAGGGCACTTCACACTCACTTGAGGTACACGCAGAGGCAGAGAGTGCCCAGCACGCCGGCAGTCAGAGGACTGCTGGGGACCAGGACAATGTTCAGCCGAAGGCTGGTGATGAGCCTCTGGAGTCGTCCATTAGGCGGCAGAGGCTGGATGTCCAGCGAGATGTGCATGAGGATCTGGCCGAGATCCATGAGAGTCTGTGTGCCATGATCTGCGCTGTAGAGGAGTCCGTGTGGAGCATAACACTTCATTCACTCTCATGGCTAAGCGCACTCCAGGCAGCTCCAGGGACAGAATCAGGGGTTCCTGGGTTTGTGCTCGGACCTGCAAGCCCTCACACAGGCACTGACCTCCAGTGGTCAGTGCTGGTGTGGAAGATGGATGAGGCACCCAGTATCCCAGCTGGGTACGCATCCATCAATGGTGAGCAGGGAGGTTCACAGCGACCTCACGTGGGTGCGCAAGCTGCCTTTCATCTCTGCAGGCTCCTCTCAGGGTGGTCTGGATGACGGCAGCAGCTCTCCCGCCCCTCTGCCAGCGACCATTGCATCTGATGAGGCTGCAACGACTGGGGAGATGCCAGCCATGGCACTGGCCGCTTCCTCCCAGACAGGGCCAGCACAGGCTCCACTGGCCAGAGGACAACCACCTAGGTCATCAAGGCCAACAAGACAGCAGTGTCAGCAGGCTGTCTCCAACGCTGCTGCCAGCAGGGGAGGGGCACCAAGACATAGCACTCAGAAATATAAGTTAAAGGCACCATGAGTACAAGAGGGACAGTTCATGGGTGATTTTCTGTTCATTTATGTTTGCTTTATCTATATTGGTCTGGGAATGAAGACCAGAGAAGGTTTTGTAAATTGTTTTGAATTGTCAAAATCAGATAAATTTTGTTTTTGTTGTCATGGCCTAAGAATGCTTCACCTTTTTTTGCATGCAGGGTACACCAGCATGTAATGCTGGCTGTAAGTGGCTCTGAACTTTATTGCACAAGCACTGAGTGTCCTTTGGATTCAAATGAAAGGGTCCTTTCAGACATCCGGGATGGAGGCGGCAGCCCTGGCATGAGGTTGAAGCTGATCCTTGGTAGCCTAGCTGAAGGATTGTTGGATCAAGGCGTCCCTGGTGTCCCTGCCTCCCTGCAGGTTACCAAGGTCTCCCTCCACAATCTCAGCCTTCTCCTCACTGTGCTCCTCTTCTGACTCACCACTGGATTCATCATCTGTGGCCTGAGCAGCTGCATCAAAATCCTCTTCCTGCAGTGGGTCCCCCCTTGCCAATGTCAGATTGTGGTGAGTGTGGCATGCAACCACTATCAGTGACCCCCCGCTCTGGAGGGTATTGTAATGAACAGTCCAGGCATCAGAAGCACATCTTGAGATGACCTATGGTCCTCTCTATAACTGTCCTTGTGGAGGCATGACTCGTATTGTAACGCTGCTCTGCCTCTGTTCTTGGGTGGCGGAGAGGCGTCATGAGCCAACTCTTCAACAGATTTCCCTTGTCACCCAGCAGCCACCCATCCAGTCGGGCTGGAACACTGAAGAGCCTCGCCATTCGGGAGTGTCTCAGGATGTAAGCATCATGGGAACTGCCAGGGTACCTTGCTCAGGCTTGCAGAATCTGCATCCTGTGGTCACACACTATCTGCACGTTCATCGAGTGGAATCCCTTCCTGTTGACGAAGGCTGACCCACCTTGATGGCCAAATGTGTGCAGTCAATGGCACCCTGGATGTGGGGGAACCGAGCAATCGCTACAAAGCCTCTGGCTTGCTCAGCCTGGCTGGCTTCATCTTACAGTAAAGAATAAAGGTCAGGACCCGCCTGAACAGAGCTTCTGTCACCAGCTTGATGCAACTGTGGACAGCTGATTGGGAGACTGCACACAGATCCCCCGCTGAGCCCTGGAAAGAGCCGGAGGCATAGAAGTTGAGGGACACTGTGACCTTCAGAGCCACTGGCATGAGGTGTCCGCCCACACAGTTGGAGGAGATCTCAGGCCCAATCATCTGACCAATGGAGGTCACGATCTCCCTTGTGAGGTGGAGCCTCCTTCGGCATTGCACCTCAGACATATGTACCAAACTCCCCACTACTGACACTGGCAATACTGCTCACCCCTTTTATCCTGCCCGTGGATGAGGTTTGTGAAAATGTCAGTTGGCCGCCTGCCCGTTTTGCCCGTGAGGTAAAACTTTTTCACACAACGAGTGGTTCGGCTCTGGAATGCTCTGCCTGGAAGTGTGGCAGAGGCAGGTTCAATTGAGGCATTGAAGAGGGCATTAGATGATTATTTGAATAGAAACAATGTGTGAGGGTATGGGGAAAAGGCAGGGCAATGGCACTAGGTCATAGTGCTCATTTGGAGAGCCGGTGAAAACTCAATGGGCCGAATGCCTTCCTTCTGTGCCATTAGATTCTGTGATGAGCACAAAATCGAACAGGCAATGCAAAACCACCTTCAATTGGCTTTTTAATTGCCCCAAGTGGCCTCTTAATTAATGACGGGTGCAGCTCTGGCACCTGCTCACGCCTGCTGACCGAGCTATCACGTAAGCGTGTGATGACATCGGGACATTTACCCAATGCCATCGCGAGCCATTTATGCACGCATCTGCCCCCGGGATGTATAATGCCCCATGTTCTTGTACAATTGGCAACCACATCCTCAAATTAGGAACAAAAGGTTAAATATAAAATAGTATTATATAAATATGATAAAATGCCAACCACTGAGCTGAAAAGTTCAAAATATTGCTTTGTTGAAATGTTGATTGGTGTTGAATCTATTTTGTCCCTTCTACTGTTTTGTCATCTGCCTTTTGGCAAGGAACCATTGCAAACAAACTTTCCAGCTTAACTGGGATACCTTCTCTAAGTCCCTTCTCTTCGGCAGTCCCTTGAGATCAAGGATGACTTGCTTCCACTCTGGTTGATGGAGTGTGTGATGACTGTGCAGTCTGCACACTCTGCCACATGCAGGGCAGCTGGTGCTTGGACGGTTGGGTAGTTGAGGTGTTTGAAGTTTTGTGCACTCTCTTCAATGTCTCAGCTTCAACTCTGTGCATTCTTCACAAAGTCACTCGCTGTGTTGGGTGCCTTCCTATAGAAACCTTCTCCATTTTGGTCAGTCACAAGCCAGCGACTCCATGAAACAGTTGGAATGTTTGATCTCTTCAGGGATGCTTTGAAGCCTTTCCCTGAAACCTTCCCACTAACCTTCTGGGAGTCTTCTGTCACCGCCGAGCTCCAAGTAGAACAATTACTTCAGGAGTCTGGTGCCACGCATACAGCGGAGCTGTTTTTGAGTGATTGCTGCCTTGATCCTGGGCATGTTGGCTTGGGAGAGGGGCTTCTTGCCATCTAATTTGGAGGGTCTTGGGAAGGCACCAGTGGTGATATTTCTCCAGTGCTTTGAGGTGCCTGCGGTAGGTTGTCCAAGTCTCCGAAGCAGTTAGAAGCACAGGGTTCACTGCTGCCCAGTAAACCATGACCTTAGGCTTTGTTTGCGATCCTAGCACCCAAATACCATTCTCCTCAGATGGCTGAAGGCTGAGCTGGCACTTAGGAGGCGATGATAAATTTCATCATCTATGGTGGTCTTCGTCGAGAGGAGGCTCCTAAGATACCAGAACATGGCCCATAATTTCCAGAATCTTGCCATTGATCTTAATCAACGGGGAAAGGTGACGTGCTCTGGCAGTTAGTTGGAAGAGAGTCTCAGTTTTCCAGGTTTTTAATGAATGACCGTATTTCTCATATGCTTTGGAGGAGTTGACAATGACCCGGTGCTCAGTTTCTGAGCGAGCGCACATACAAGCATCATCTGCATATTGAAGATCCATGACTGAGGTTGGAGTGATTTTGGTTTTGGATTAAAGGGAGTATATGTTGAACAGTTTCCCGTCTATTCTGTAGGCTATCACCATGCCTGTGGGTAATTTGCTGGGTAATTTGCTAAGTATAGGTGATAAGACTAGCTGGTGACCCCATCCTGTAATCCGTGTTTATGTAAAAGAAACATCAATTTTCAATTTTCCTTCTATTTAATAATATATCTATTAATTTATCTCCTCTCCAAAACCCAACTCAAAAATGAGGGCTTAGAAATTAATTTAACTTATAAGCAATAAATGAGAGTGAGGATCATCCTCTGCACCTCAAGACAGAGTCTCGGCAATTGCAAAAATCTGGTCCTTGGGCATCATCTAGGTAATGGTGCAAGTTGCTAGTACATGTCCTGCCTTCACGGGCAGCTGGACCAGCTGAAGAATTAAATACTGGACCACTTGTCTCATCACCAGAGGCCTGCAGCTAAGTCTTAAGAGAGTCTGAGTGGAATGATTGCAGGTGGAAGCCTGACTGAGGCTAGAAGGAGTTAGAGAGCCAAGACTGGTGGAGAGATCCCCCTTATACTTCCTATAAGGGCGACTGAGGAGACAGCTATGGAAGTAGTTCAAGTGCCATGGCAGGATGATGGCGAGACTGCCAATCCAGGTGCACATGGTCATTGAAGAGGCCAATCTGGGCATTGTTTGGCTTGTGCGACCTCTCATTTGAAAGCAAGGCAAACACTGGATGGTGTGGAAGACCTCAATATTGCAGAGCCTTCGGGGTCTCAGAGGCTAACTCTCATAAGCTCTCCTTGTGTCTTTTTTTACTGTTCATTAATGGGATGTAGGCTTCGCTGGTTGGGGCAGTATTTATTGCCCATCCCTAGTTGCCCTTGAGAAGGTGGTGGTGAGCTGCCTTCTTGAACTGCTGCAGTCCATGTGGTGTAGGTACATCCACAGTGCTGTTAGGAAGGGAGTTCCAGGATTTCGACCCAGCAACAGTGAAGGAACGGCGATATATTTCCCAGCCAGGATGCTGAATGACTTGGCGGGGAACTTCCAGGTGGTGGTGTTCCCATCTATCTGCTGCCTTTGTCCTTCTAGATGGTAGTGGTTGTGGGTTTGGAAGGTTCTGTATAAGGGGCCTTGGTGAATTCCTGCAGTGCGTCTTGTAGATGGTACACTCTGCTGCTACTGTGTGTTGGTAGTTGAGGAAGTGAATGTTTGTTGATGTGGGGCCAATCAAATGGGCTGCTTTGTCCTGGATGGTGTCAGGCTGTGGGAGCTGCACTCATCCAGGCAAGTGGGGAGTATTCCATCACACTCCTGGCTTGTGCTTTGTGGACAAGCTTTGGGGAGTCAGGAGGTGAGTTACTCGTCGCACGATTCCTAACCTCTGACCTGCTGTTGTAGCCATAGTATTTATACGTCTGGTCCAGTTCAGTTTCTGGTCAATGGTAACCTCCAGGCTGTTGATAGTGGAGGATTCCGTGATGGTAATCTATCCAGACTTGTGTGTTTGGGATTGAATAGCTGCGGAATGCTGGACTGACAGAGAATGCAAGTGTGATGGCAGCTACCAATCACCAGGAAAGCATGCACACACATGGGGGGAAATTCCTCTTGTGGTTGTAGACAAGCTGGACATTCAGGGAGTGGTAGGCCTGTTAATAAACCTTTCTGATTGGAAACTGGGTGGCTTGATGGCAACATGGGTGCATTCAATGATGCCCTGCACATTGGGGAATCTGGTGATGGTGGTGAAACCCAGTGCCCTCTGAGCCTGTGATGCCCCATCAGTTGTGAATCTGATATGGTGTTGAGCCTTGGCGAAGAGGGCAACTGTCACCTGGGTGACAGCAGTGTGCAGCCTCCTGTGAGATGTCGCAGTTGTCCGCAGTTGACCATTGACAGGATCCAGAGGCAAAGAAAAATTTAAGGCCACAGTTACCTTGACTGCTACTGGCAGGGTATGGTGATGAGTGGTGCGAGGTGTAAGCTTCTTGCTGACGAGGACACAGATGTCTGTGACCAACTGCCTAGAGAGTCACAGTCTCCACTGGCACTGGTTCATAGTCATGTCCACATCACTTTGCCTCTGCCTTTGGATTCTGTGCTCAGAGTTGTATCTCTTTTTTTTTCTTCCCCCCCCCCCCCCCACCCCCTTCCTCCCCTGTGTCCTCCTAATGCCTGGCACTCTGCCCTTCCTGTGCTGTCCTTGATTTCTCAGGGTACAGCACCCATTTCCAGCTCAGGTGGGGTCCACAAAGCCTTGATCAATGCTCCAATGCCAATGCAATGCCAGGAGGGTGAAAACCTCCTGAACTGCCAAAGATCTTAAGGTCCTCTCCTGTCCACTGATATGCCACTGCAAATTTTTCTCCAAAGGGGTAAACCCTTTCACCTATGAGTTGCCAAGACAGTAATCCTCACAAAGATTTCTGAACTCCTGACTCGCCCCTGATTTGGTGCACGCCAGCCTTCAGCTGGTCTGAGGCAGACAGCTCCAAAACACTGGCTGCCCCCAAGGAAAACACAGAAATTTTCTACAGGCTGGCTTTCCGTGAGCCCTTAATGAGATTAATTGGCCTGTTTAGGAGCACGAGTGAGTTTGGAAGCCTGCGCTCTCCTCAAAAATCTCACAAATATCATAGATGAGGGAAATGGAGGTCCAGCTGGATGTCCAGCTGCATGTGACACTGTTGTTTTTTCTGGCTGCCCACTTCTGTACCGGCCTGAAAAAATCTGGTCCAAAGCAATTATTCAGCATGTCCACTATTTCCTTATTTTCATTGACAATTGTTCCAAGGGGCCTACATTGCCCCTGACCACCCACTCTTTCCTAATATAACTGTAAAAATAGAGGTATTTATTTTGATATCCCTTGCAAGTTTCCTTTCATACTCCTATATGTCTTAGTTCTGATGAAGGGTCATAAGGACTCAAAAAGTCAACTGTGTCCCTCTCCGCAGATGCTGTCAGACCTGCTGAGTTTTTCCAGGTATTTTTGTTTTTGTCGTTTCATACTCCTTTGTTAGAGTACTTACCAATTTGTCATCCTTTGCTGTCTTTGTATTTTTCCTATTTGCCTGGATCTGTGCTTTTTTTTGCATTTTTGTATGCTTTTTCTCTTAGTTTTATGGTGTCTCTTACCTCATTAGTCATCCATGACTCTGCTTTTTGACAAGTACTATAGAACTTTTGCCAATAAGGGGTATAACCTATTTCTGTGTCACATTAAATTCTTTTTTTAAATGCCTCCCACTTATCTTGTCATTTATCCATTAAGAGATTTGTTCAGGCTGCAATGAGGTCGAATTTTTACCCCTATGTGCTTTAAAATGACTTGGAGAACCTTGCAAACGAAAAATAGTTTCTTACATCGCTCCAGTTATACTTTCTAAAGAACTGCATTTGCAGTTCATAAAATTTGTCACATTGAAAATGTATTCATTGGGAAAGAAGCGAGGGCAGTTCAATATAGGTTTAGCACCTTGTTTGAGATTCTGCTCTCTCACCTGACTGCACGTTACTGTGAAACTGCTTAAAATATTTAAGGCCTGCTTTATTCATGTTGTGTCATGTACTAGTATGATAGAATTTAACCCCACACCAGGCTTTTTGATCATACACTTCCATTGTTACCCTTGGTTTGTGTTAAAATTGACATATTTTTGCATACAGTTAATTAGTAACATTTTCCCCAATATCAGTTTGCATTCTTTGGTTACAATTGTTCTTCCAGCAAAGATTAATTCCCCAATGCCTTCCAATAGGAGAAGACAGGAAATGAGTGGATAGTCTGAGAAGGATTTTCTTTGTCGTTTCCTTTCCAGATCAGAATTCCTTTTCATGGGGATTCACTGATCTTGACTTTGAATGTGAATAGAGGTTTTTTTCCACTTCCTTTGGCATTCCAATGCAGAGTTTCAATTTCCATTTGAACCATTGCTGCCAAGGTGGCTTGAGGTTACTTTACCATTTGACAAAAAAATGTAGTGAGCCTTCATGACAATTTGATAAAGGAACGTGATATTATTTCAAAATATGTAAACATTGGTGTAATTTATACATTTGAACAACTATTAACCTGGGAGGTTGGATAATTTGGAACATGGTGAGTGACTAGTAGCCAGCTGATGGATGGCATTATTTGAACCAAGCTACTGCTTGGGAAGATTGACTGCTTCTGGAGATTACATTGTACATGCAACACAAAAGCAAGAATCTTCATGTTAAGAGGGAGGTGATGGTATAGTGGTATTGTTGCTGGATTATTAATCTGGAGACCCACAAGAATGCTCTGAGGACCTGAGTTTGAATCCTGCCATGGCAGATGGTGGAATTTGAATTCAATAAAAATCTGGAATTAAAAAGTCTAATGATGACCATGTAACCAGTGTCGATTGTTGTAAAGACCCATCTGGTTCATTAATGTCCTTTAGGGAAGGAAATCTGCTGGTCTGGCCTACATGTGACTCCAGATCTAAAGTGGTTGACTCTTAAATGCCCTCTGAACTAGGGTTGGGTAATAAATGCTGGCCTGGCCAGTGATGCCCACATCCCATGAACAAATAAAAAAAAACAATAATTTTACAAAGTCGGTTCACCAGAATTCTAACGTTTGAAATTTAGTAGTTTGACTAAAATGTTTATAACTTGAGGCTTACTTTCAGGTAAGACTGCATATCTTTGTTTACTAAGCTTTTCCTGTTGGGGGATGGGGAGGCAAAAGCAGGAAGCAAAAGGACATTAATTTAAATTCAATGAGGTTAATTTGAATACAGTAAAATATTGTGATGCAAGAATGGGTAGGGAACTGAAGATATTATACAACATTATTATTGAGTCAGGTCTGTTCAGAAATTATCTGTTTTTGAAATGAGGAAAGCCACCACTTCCAAGATATTTTCTGTTTTCTCTGTTCACCAGTTTATACAGCACATGAGCAGACACGTAGCCCTTACATACCTAGCATTTGCTGCCATCACAGTGCACTGGATTTATTCACGCAATCACATTCTTTCTGATCTCACATTAAATAGTGACAGGATCCTCATTAGTTATTTGCATTATGGAACATGTGTAGAAGTCCAAATAGTTATTATAACTTTTCCATCTTAGGGTCGGTAAAACTGTTCTATCAGCCTCTTAGGGTGTTTTCAACTGTTTGGATTTGTGTATTTTGGAGGAACAAATGGACTCACTGAAAATGTAACGCATTTCAACTGCGTAAAGTTTCAAATCAATCTGTTGATGAAAGGCATTCCTATTAATGAGAATGTTCATATGGAAGAACAGTAGTTGAGCAATCTATTAGTTTACAGCCTATACAGTCTATACTGTTAATGCAATAGGAATAATTAGAATTGGGGAAGGTTTTGTTTAAGGGAGGGGGAAGTTTTATTGGAGGTGTCATGCTATTAATTTGTTGACTGGATTTCCATGAATTAAATGTTTGCTGTAGCTAATTCTATTTAAAATTTGATAATGGGTAAATGTGAATGTGTTTATTGTATTTTTGCAGATTTCTATGATATGAATGTATAAAACTAATAAAAACCATTGTAGCCTATCTGACTGGTCCAGTGGTGTCATATTTCTTCACCATAAATACAGTGTGGATGTGTATTACTAATTATAATTAATCAAAATAACAAATTGAATCAGTGCTAAGAGTTAACTGCTGTCAGAGAATCCAATTATGATTCATTACTATTTTCTCTACACAAGTAGTACAATTAACTTTCACACAACAAGCTCCTTTGTTTTGAACACCCACTCCTTCCATGATGTATCTCTGCACTGGTATTACTTTGCTGCCATCTTATGGTAGGTGACTCCACAGCCACATCACAGGCCATGTCCACTTCATTATCCATTTTAAAGAGCATTGAATGGAGTTTGACCATGCTTATATTATACAAAGTGGCATTTCAGAAATGAACACCATATCATGGGCCAGAATTTATTGTAAAAATAGTGGGAAGGCTAACAGCACTCACTGTTATCTATGCTCAAATCAGGCAGCAACATCAGGCGAACACAGGTACATAGTTAAGTGCAAAAATCCAGAAGTTGCTGAACTGTGCAAAAATAATAACTGGTTGTCTGGCTCCCTATTTGAACATATTGAACAGTGTGAAATTCCTGCACTTGGATGGTAGAAACTAATCATAAAAAGTTAGGACTTGTTTATTTCAGTCTAAGTAGCCTTTTTAATGGTGTGATAAGTCTTAATTACTGCCAAACAAGTCACGCTGGCATTGAAAATGAACAATATGAAGTCTCATTCCTTCAGATTTTAAGTATCCTTGGAGATTTTGAAAACATTAATTAATTAGTTTTTAACCTTTATTCTGACTCTTTTTTTCCCTCTCCCTTAATCTAATATTTCATTTTCTGTAACTGTTTTGACATTGAATTCACTATTCTAACTTCCCCGAAGGAAAAGACAATTCAGACCACTACTCTTATTTCCCAGTTTTTACTGGTGTTCCACTTTAAGGTATACAAGACCAGTTCGGACCAGTGTTCTTATTTCCCAGTTTTTACTTTTTTTTCCTCCTGGGTTATACTTCCTGGTTCAGCCTCTGTGCTATTTATTAATAGTGCTTGAATCAGATTGGCTAAGGAGGCACACAGGTCCCAGATGCATCATTTGGATCCACAGCAACATCCAGTGCAAAAGATAACAAAAATTAAATGGACAAGGGCAAGTCTAACAAATGGTGGATTCCATTCAATTGCAGCTACAGTAAATTCTGGCCAAATGTTTATTAGAGAAGGTGCATGAACCATCTGGCATAGGACCTTCCGGTAACAAGTTTTAAATAAATACAGAGGCAGGGAAAGAGGAAGATGGCCAAAGAACAAAAAGGAATATATGTAATAGGGTGGAAAGCAGGAAAGATTAAATGACAAAAAGGATGATGGTTCAAGGCAAAAGGGGGTGGTGATGGGACAAGTAAAGAAACAAGAGATGAATCGAGAGGAGGTGTGAATGGATAAAGCAAAATCATCACTAACATCTACTGTTCAAAACAAAAGAACACACACAGAAAGGAAAATAATGGGGCAGTGATTATGATCTGGAATTGTTGAATTCAGCACTTAACTGAAAGATGAGCTCCTGTTCCTTGAACCTATGTTGAGCTTCATTGGCACAATGTAGGAAGCCGAGGGCAGAAAGGTCAGAGTGGGAGTGGGATGGAGAAATAAAACTATAGGCAATTGGAAGCTTGAGATCGCGCTAATGGACAGAACAGGATTTCTGCTAAGTGGTCACTGTATTTGCGTTTGAAATCCTCAACAGAGGGAAGATCACATTGTGAGCAGTAAATGCATCATACTAAATAGAAAGAAATAGAAGTCAATCATTGTTTCATCTGGAAGGAATGTTTGGGATCCTAGATGGTGAGAAGAAAGGTGGCTGAAGGACAGGCGTTCCATCTCCAATGCTTGCCTGGGAAGGTGGCGTGGTTTAAGGGAGGGGGTGTCAAGGGTTATTGATGAAATTGATGAGTGTCAGGGATGGAATGGACTCTGGAATGCTGATGGGTTGGGGGGGGGGATGAAGGGAAAAGATGTGATTGGTGGTGGTTCATGTGAAATTGATAGAGGATGATACATTGAAGGTGGAGACTGATGGGGTGAAAGGTGAGGACAAGGGAAATCCTATTGTGATCTGGCAAGTGGTGGAAGGGGTGAGAACAGAAATAGAGGAAATGGAATGGACATAGTCAAAGATCCTGTCAATCCTTGGTTGAAGAAAAAGGAAGACATTTCAAAGGCACAGGTATGGAAGGTTGCATCATTAGAACAGGAGATGGAGAAACTGAGAGAATATAATAGAGTCTTTACAGGAAGTGTGGTGTGAAGGAGTGTAGTTAAGGCAATTCTGGGAGTTGTTATGAGCAATGTATAATTTTAAGTTGAATTTTTATATATTTGTGTGTTAAGAAAGGTAAAACTTATTTAAGTTTTTTTATGAACCTCGGTGCCTGGGTATCTGGATAGACTTGTGACTAATAGCTCAGGTCTTTTGGGTTTGTATGTATATAAACATTTTAATGAGGTTTTACAACCCCTGAAATTAAAGAAATGGGTTAAAAGGGGTTGAAAATTCAGTGATCTTGGAAACAAAACAAAAAGTAGAAAAGCTTTAATTTGCCTGGCGACAATGATCCAGTGACACAGACACAGAAAAGACGGGAATTGAGAGGGATTTCAGAGTGAAAAGACAAGGGGCGGAATTTCCTATGCCTGTTGGTATTGAGCATGTTTGGTGGGGCGAGCAGACAATATGACAGGATGGCCAAAAATTGGTTTCACAATGTCTTGAAATCAGTTTGCAATCATCCATTCCACCTGCCGATGGCAGCCGCGTTCCTCGCCATCGGATGTCAGGAACCTCATTGGAATACATTAGCATATCATTGTAAGGCCAGCTCGCCGGACTCATCCGCCCAGCTGCATCATCTGGCCACGTCGGCAGGAAAACACACCGGTGCAGAACATGTCTTGACATGTGTGATGTGCAAAAGTCGGGTCTTACCAAGCGGGCCTTGCTCATATCGCGGACATCCGAAGAGCAGAAGATGCTGGAGCCCAACAACAACAGGATCCTGGAGGAACATCCATGGCATGCTGGGCAGATTTTCATGGACCTGGCTCTGCTGCGAAGCAGCTCATGGAAGTTGGAAAATCACTGTTGATGCTCACAATGGATGTTAGCTGAGGGGGTGGGAGAGGAAGGTCTAGGATTGACTGGGAGAGGAAGAGGTGTTGGGGATGAAGGTGTTGGGGGTGAGGTTGGGAGGGGGTAATGAAGGTGTCGGGGGTAAGGTTGGGGGGGAATCATAGTATCAGGGGGTTGAGTTTGGGAGGGTGAGGGAGTACTGGGGCAAAGGAGGGTAACGGGGGAAAAGATGGCAACTGGGGAGGTAGGTGTACAGAGGGTGGAACGTGTAAAATGAAGGAGTTTGGAGGAGGGAAGAAGTGCGGAGAGATGAAGGAGTCTGGGGGGGGGAAGGAGTGTGGAGAGGGTAGCGAATAAGGGTGGCAGAAGAAGTAAGGGTGTCTGAGGGTGCCAGGAAAGGGGAGGGACTGAGCTGGCTGTGGAGATGGGGATTGGAAGAGCTAAGTGGGGGGAAAAGGGATTCTGGAGGGGGAGGGGCTCCAAGGCAGGAAGGGGTGCTGGGAGGGAAGGGATCTGGAGAGGATAAGGGGCCTGGAGAGGCGGAAGGAGTCCCGGGGGTGTGGGAGGGTAAGGGGTTCAGGGTGGGAAGGTGTCCAGGTGAATGTGAAGGGAAGGGTCTGATGGGTCCATGACTGCCTCCTGGGGAGTGAATGAGGGTGGGCATGGTATGAGGGAATGGTGAGAATAACCAAGTACAGAGTGAGGCGGTAGGGTGGGAGGGTGAGTGTTCGATGGTAGTGGTAGAAGGGATGGCGAGGGTGATCGGTGGGGACTCGGAGACAGACACGGACTCTGGGGGTGGGAAAGAGGAGGTTGGGGAGGCCAATGTGGATGGAGGTGGGATTTTCAGGAAAGAAGGAAATGTGCACATTCACCTGGACATTTCAAAGGAAAAGGGTTGTGGTTGATAGGTCATGGAGGAGGGGTGATGCCAGAGGAGTCAACTGTGATGGGGGTAAGAAAATGGATGACTGGGGAAGGGGAAAAGATGGGGGAACGCACAAGAAGCTGAATCCAGACCGTGCTGTCCAAATTGAAAGTGAAATGACAGTCGTGGTGGGCGAGATCAGACGCTGCATGGGACTGTGATCATTGGGTGGGCGGAGATACAGGTCATCTCAGGTGGACAACTTAAAGCGAATCTCAGCATAGGGAATGCACTGGACATTGTGGTGAGTGTGAATTGTGAAGGATGCCCATGCATGGGAGAGTGCTTGCACAAGGCTCCAAAAGGCCCTGCCACACACACACTTCTCCCTCCAGAAAGACTCGTTGGCCAGCTGCTCCCTCTGCAGTGAGAGAGGAAGTGGTGAGGGGCTCATAGGCAAAGGGGACTCGGAGGGAGAGGGCAACCTCTGAGATTCCTGAGTGGATATCCCAGGAGTGTCCAGCTGCCGCTCCTCCTCCCTTCGGGTGCCCACGGGCCCTGGCCTGACTCCTTGACGGGAAGAAGCACCTGGAGGGACGTCAAGGTGTCTTGTTTCCCTCTTGCATTACCACTGCAGGAACTCATCCATGCTCCCACACTGGAGTGCAGGTCTGCATACATCTCCGTATTCTGCTGGACTAGGGTCTCCATGGTGTCTGCCATCCTCCCCATTGAGACCTCCATATGGGCACAAATGGGCACCACTTCATCAGGGAGCAGGCGGGTAAGCTCCTCCGACTCCCATGCCACTCTGCTGAGGGCTTCCAATAGCGCTGTGTGATGTCCCCATGCCTTCTGCTGACTCTCCAGGATGAGTTGGAAGGCCAAATCTAGAGGCTGGTCATGTGACTTGGGCCTCATAGATGCCTGATCCCCAGCAGGCCTCTGAGTGCCAGGGAGCTCAGCTGAACCTGCCTCCTGCTGCTGTGGACATGTGTCCAAGTGATGACCACAAGATTGTGAACCTGAACCTGCTCTAGATCTAGGTGCCACTGAGGTGTGTGTCTCTGCGCTGGGGGAGGGTGTAGGTAAGCACTGGGACGGGTCTTCCAGGTTGCTTATTTCCAGCTCTTCAATGGAGGAGGTGTCCTCTTGGCTGGAGGTGAACTCATGGATGGAGCTGAGGGACTGGCTATCTGAAGGTGTCGGTCACTTGGTACAGCTTCTTGTGAACCAAAGTAGAGATGATTAGTGCATGGCAGCAGAGTCAAAAGCAGGAGAGAGAGAGCACTCACAGTTGCGTTGAGAGAGGGATGGTGTGGTGCAGGATCCTCACGAGGGTATTCTCCACCGACCTCACCGTCACCGCAGGCATGGTCCACACCCTCACCAATCAGTGCAATGGCACACTCCTCAAAGTAGTGAGGGGCCTAATGTAGGCCAGTCCACCCAGGTGTGGGTCATCCCCCTGCTGATGTGAGCAAGATTCTCCTGCATAGAAACAGATAGACAGAGTGTGAGCTGGACACATGACACTGCATGGAACGTGTGTGTGTTGGGCGGAACCATGGGCAGGGTGAGGACGCAAGCTCCAGAGGATATGGGCCTGATGAAGATGTGAGGGTGTGTTTTAGTGGTGTTGTCCCTTGAGGTATCAGATCCCTGTGGATATGTGATGGGTTTGTGAGTGTGTGAGTTGAAAGTGATGAGAAAAGTGACTTAACCTGGCGGAACGGAGGAGATCATTCATCCTGTAGCAGTGTTGCGTGGCTGTCCTCTTTTGCAGCATATTGACGCTGACCACCACTGCGACCGCCTTCCAAGCGTCATTAATGAGGATAAAAACAGAATTACCTGGAAAACCTCAGCAGGTCTGGCAGCATCGGTGGAGAAGAAAAGAGTTGACGTTTCGAGTCCTCATGAACCTTCAACAGAACTAAGTGAATATTAGGAGAGGGGTGAAATATAAGCTGGTTTAAGGTGGTGGGGAGGGTGGGGAGAGAGAAGGGGGGGATGGTGTAGTTGTAGGGACAAGCAAGCAGTGATAGGAGCAGATAATCAAAAGATGTCACAGACAAAGGAACAAAGAGGTGTTGAAGGTAGTGATATTATCTAAACAAATGTGCGAATTAAGAATGGATGGCAGGGCACGCAAGGTACAGCTCTAGTGGGGGTGGGGTGGAAAGACTATCAGGGCATAAAAGATTTAAAAATAATGGAAGTAGGTGGGAAAAGAAAAATCTATATAAATTATTGGAAAAAACAAAAGGAAGGGGGAAGAAACAGAAAGGAGGTGGGGATGGAAGAGGGAGTTCAAGATCTAAAGTTGTTGAATTCAATATTCCGTCCGGATGGCTGTAAAGTGCCTAGTCGGAAGATGAGGTGTTGTTCCTCCAGTTTGCGTTGGCCTTTGCTGGAACAATGCAGCAAGCCAAGGACAGACATGTGGGCAAGAGAACAGGGTGGAGTGTTAAAATGGCAAGCGACAGGGAGGTTTGGGTCATTCTTGCGGACAGACCGCAGGTGTTCTGCAAAGCGGTCGCCCAGTTTACGTTTGGTCTCTCCAATATAGAGGAAACCGCATTGGGAGCAACGAATGCAGTAGACTAAGTTGGGGGAAATGCAAGTGAAATGCTGCTTCACTTGAAAGGAGTGTTTGGGCCCTTGGACGGTGAGGAGAGAGGAAGTGAAGAGGCAGGTGTTGCATCTTTTGCGTGGGCATGAGGAGGTGCCGTAGGTAGGGGTTGAGAAGTAGGGGGTGATGGAGGAGTGGACCAGGGTGTCCCGGAGGGAATGATCCCTACGGAATGCCGCCGGGATGGGGGTGGGGGGGGGGCGGTGGGTGGGGTGGGTGGTGGAGGGAAGATGTGTTTGGTGGTGGCATCATGCTGAAGTTGATGGAAATGGCGGAGGATGATCCTTTGAATGTGGAGGCTGGTGGGGTGGTAAGTGAGGACAAGAGGGACCCTATCATGTTTCTGGGAGGGAGGAGAAGGCGTGAGGGTGGATGCGTGGGAAATGGGCCAGACATGGTTGAGGGCCCTGTTAATGACCGTGGGTGGAAAACCTCAGTTAAGGAAGAAGAAGGACATGTCAGAGGAACTGTTTTTGAAGGTAGCATCATCAGAACAGATGAAACGGAGGCAAAGGAACTGAGAAAATGGGATGGAGTCCCATGGAAGCGGGGTGTGAGGAGCTGTGGTCGATGTAGCTGTGGGAGTCAGTAGGCTTGTAATGGATATTGGTGGACAGTCTATCACCAGAAATTGAAACAGAGAGGTCAAAGAAAGGAAAGGAAGTTTCAGAGATGGACCATGTGAAAATGATGGAGGGGTGGAGATTGGAAGCAAAATTAATAATTTTTTCCAAGTCTCGATGAGAGCATGAAGCAGCACCGAAGTAATCATCCATGTACCGGAGAAAGAGTTGTGGGAGGGGTCCGAAGTAGGGCTGGAACAAGGAATGTTCCACATACCCCATAAAGAGACAGGCATAGCTGGGGCCCATGCAGGTACCCATACCCACACCATTTATTTGGAGGAAGTGAGAGGAGTTGAAGGAGAATTGTTCAGTGTGAGAACAAGTTCAGCCAGACGGAGGAGAGTAGTGGTGGATGGGGATTGTTCGGGACTTTCTTCGAGGAAGAAGCTAAGGGCCCTCAGACCATCCTGGTGGGGGATGGATGTGTAGAGGGATTGGACGTCCATGGTGAAGAGGGAGCGGGTGGGGCCAGGGAACTGGAAATTGTTGATGTGACGTAAGGTGTCAGAGGAATCGTGGATATAGGTGGGAAGGGACTGGACAAGGGGAGAGAGAAGGGAGTCAAGATAACGAGAAATGAGTTCCGTGGGCCAGGAACAGGCTGACACGATCGGTCTGCCGGGACAGTTCTGTTTGTGGATTTTGGGTAGGAGATAGAAGCGGGCCGTCCAAGGTTGGGCGACTCTCAGGTTAGAAGCTGTGGGAGGAAGATCTCCAGAGGAGATGAAGTCAGTGACAGTCCTGGAAACAATGGCTTGATGTTCAGTGGTGGGATCATGGTCCAGGGAGAGATAGGAGGAAGTGTCTGCGATTTGATGCTCAGCCTCCGGGAGGTAGGGGTCAGTGCGCCAGACAACAACAGCACCACCCTTGTCAGCGGGTTTGATGACAATGTTGGAGACGGACCTGAGAGAACGGAGTGCAGTAGGTTCAGAGAGAGACAGATTAGAAAGGGTGAGAGGGGCAGAGAAATTGATGCAACACCTGCCCCTTCACTTCCTCTCTCCTCACCGTCCAAGGGCCCAAACACTCCTTTCAAGTGAAGCAGCATTTCACTTGCATTTCCCCCAACTTAGTCTACTGCATTCGTTGCTCCCAATGTCGTCTCCTCTACATTGGAGAGACCAAACGTAAACTGGGCGACCACTTTGCAGAACACCTGCGGTCTGTCTGCAAGAAAGACCCAAACCTCCCTGTCGCTTGCCATTTTAACACTCCACCCTGCTCTCTTGCCCACATGTCTGTCCTTGGCTTGCTGTATTGTTCCAGTGAAGCCCGACGTAAACTGGAGGAACAACACCTCATCTTCCGACTGGGCACTTTATAGCCTTCTGGACTGAATATTGAATTCAACAACTTTAGATCTTGAACACCCTCCTCCATCCCCACCCCCTTTCTGTTTCTTCCCCCTTCCTTTTGTTTTTTCCAATAATTTATACAGATTTTTCTTTTCCCACCTATTTCCATTATTTTTAAATCTTTTATGCCCTGCTAGTCTTTCCACCCCACCCCCACTAGAGCTGTACCTTGCGTGTCCTGCCATCCATTCTTAATTAGCACATTTGTTTAGATAATATCACCACCTTCAACACCTCTTTGTTCCTTTGTCTGTGACATCTTTTGATTATCTGCTCCTATCACTGCTTGCTTGTCCCTACAACACCCCCCCCGCCACCCCCCCCGCCGCCCGCTTCTCATCCATCACCCATGCTGGCACTGACCACCTGAGGTCAGTGCCTGTGTGAGGGCTTGCAGGTACAAGCGCAACCCCAGGAACCCCTGATTCTGTCCCTGGAGCTGCCTCTCAATGAGAGTCGCCATTCTCTCAATAGAGGAGGTAGTCCCCTCAGCCATAAGGGTCAACACAGTGCTCACGCTCCGCAATGATTCCTCCACAACAGAGACCATGGCACGCACACCCTCATGGATCTCCACCAGATCCTCCCACACATCCCGCTGGACATCCAGCACCTGCCGCCTAATGGATGACTCCATAGATGCATCATCTGCCTCTGACTCAGCATCGTCCTGGTCTGCAGCAGACTTCCGACTGCCAGTGACCTGGGCATTCTCTGCATCTCCCTGCTCCTTAAGTGAATGTGGAGTGCCCTCATTGCTGTGCTCCGACATTCTAACCAAAGAGCTAATGCCCACTGCGGTGGTGGTATCTGTGCTTGTGCCTGGCTCAGCAAGTGGATATGTTGCAGGTGTATGTGAAGACTAGTGCACTTCTGGCATCAGGCGTGGCTCTTTGGCGTCCTGCAATTGAGTGTGTGCTGGACAATCTAAGGGAGAACTGCAACATGATATTAGTTTAAGTCATCACACTATCGCTGTGCATGCCAGGCTCCCTGGTGAGACAATGGGGATCAATATTGTGGTGCCAACATCTTTCAATGATCAATTGGGAATCCAGTTTTGAGGCTCTCATCAATGATGAGACTACACTAGAATGTTTGCAGCATCTAAAACTCTCACCTCTGTGCACTGAATTCTTACCTTCGTCTGACCTCTTTGTGGCCGATTGATCAAGGTGCAAGGTGCCTCTCCAGCTGCAAGACATCCTGCTTGAATCTGGTTACGATTAGGAGGTTTTGGGGGGCCTCCACCTGTCCACGACCTCTCAATGTTGTTATGGGTCATCTTTTCCTGAAAGGACAGAGGAGCATTGATTAGTCCACTCTGTACCTACTGCACCATTGCAGCCTGGTCAACTCCACCTGAGGAACACCTCGCAGGGCACATCCGAGTCGTGGTCCTCGAGCCGCAAGACACTCAGCCCAAGCAGCCAGGGCTCACCCTCTTGGCCAGCTCTGGCGTCACTGACTGTTGGCATTCAGAATCTAATATGCCTGAGTTCCACGGGGGTACCACCAGACTTTAACATTTCAACACACTGATCCATGCCAACACAGTACTCACCCTTCCTGAGCGCAGCAGGCTGTTTAACCTTTTGCTGCACTGCACCCATTTGCACCACAAAACATGGTGCCTACTAACCTGTGCTGCCACCTCCTCCCAAGCTCTTTTAGCAGGTGCAGTAGTCTCCTTCTCCCATCTCTAGGAATGAGGATGTCCCTCCTGGCAGCCACCTCTTCCAGGGGGACTGCAAGGCACTTGCCCTAAAACCAGGGTTGGGGGGGGGGGGTGTGCCAAGTGCCCACCCAACCTGCCCTCCCGCCTGGCATCTCCAGTTGCACTTGAGGCCATAGCTTATTCCCTGGCAGCCTTCAAGGAGCTGCCTGTGCTGGGTTTAAACCACCCGCTGGGTTGCCATTGGATCCGGCGGCCAACAGGCCCCCTGCCCCCGCCCAGCTCTTCCTGACCATTGGGCAGATGTGTTGCATGCTGGGCAGGCCTTAATTGGCCAACCAGTGTGAAATCATGGTTGGGGGCAGATGGCAGGTGGCGGCCTGGTGGTTGCAGGTCCACCAATTGCGCACGTCCTTCAAGGGTAAAATTCAGGCCCTAGAATACTGTTTACAATTTTGGTCACCTGACTTATGGAGGAAGCAGTTCAAAGAAGGTTCACTAGGCTGATTCTGGATGAGGGATAAGGAAAGGTTGAGCAGGTTTGGCCGATACTTGTTGGAGTCTAGAACAATGAGAGGTGATCTCATTGAAACATATAAGATTCTGAGGGGGCTTGACAGGGAAGATGGATGTTTCCCTTCGTGGAGGAAAGTAGAAGTAGGAGCCATAGTTTCAGAAGAATGTGTTTCCCATTTAAGATGGCGTTAAGGATGAGCTCCTTCTCTCAGAAAGTTTGTTAGTCTTTCTTTTTTCTTCCACAGAGAGCAGAGGAGGCTAGGTCATTGAGTTAGACAGGTTTTTAATTGCCTGGAGAATCAAGGGTTGGGTGTTGGCAGGGGTGGGGTACAGATGTGGTGGTGGGGTAGGCAGGAGTTAAGGCCATAATCAGAACAGCCACAATGTCACTGAATAGCTGAGCAGGCTCAAGGGGTCGAATAGCCTACTTGTGTTCCTTATGTTTTTATGTTCTTATGTACTTGCTTGAAACCTGTTGCATCTCTAAATCTTTCCAGTTCTGATAAAAGGCATTGAGCACGAAACTTTGGGCAGAATTTTACCGGCCCACATGAAGCAGGAACAAATTGGTGGTTGCAGGGTGGGGGCAGGAGGGGGCGAATTGGAGGAGCTGGTAAAATCATGGGCAGCTATGGCAGATCAGTTTTCCAACCATGTCACGTCACCAGGCAATTTTACCGAAGGTGGCAACAGGATTGGACAGGTTGCCTGCCACAAGAAGGAGGGAAACCAATTTAAATATGCAATGACCCTTTTAAGGGCCATTTTACCAGGCTGTCAGCATTTTGCCAATAGCAGATGTTGGGAGGCTGCTGACTAAATCTAGGTGGCTTCACTGCAGCAGCCTGGGGTTGTAGTGTTTCATGGACAGGGAAGGAAGCCCCTCTGGCCCTAGTGATTTCCTCAGAGGAGGTTTCCCTCCATCAACAGCAATTTTATTATTTTGTTCAACTTTCTTCGGCCTACCTGCTGTAGGATGTAGGTCCCAGCCTTCCTCAATGGTGGCCATTGTTCCTGGTGGATCTGCCAAGCCTCTGATTGGTCTGGTAGCTCTTAGGGGCAAGGCTGTCTGAAATAGGACAGCTACCCCAGTGGAAATTACTTAATTAGCTACCATCCATAAAATTGAGGGGGAAGTCACACCGACTGCCCATCTGTGTTGCTAGCATGCATTTCTGGCGGATGTCGGGACGCTGAATGAAATAATAAAATCCTGGCCATTAACTCTGGTTCTCTCTCTACAGATACTGCCAGATCTGCTAAGTATTTCCAGTATTTTCTGTTTTTATTTCAGATTTCCAGCATCTGATTTCCACTTTATTGATAATCCTTTTAGCACAATTTTGTCTCTCGTAGTAACACGCAGTTTTACAAAAATAGTTTAAACACAGTTTATATTAAATTGTTCTGGAAGTGTGACATGGGAACTACCCATTAATGGAGCAATGAAAGCCAATTTAGAAAAGGGCCTCTAGCATAAGAACAGAATTGTACTACAAAGTTTTCTACGTAACTCACTGGACTCTGCTGCAGCTGCATAGACTGTACTTGCAAGGGATAAAGTTTTTGTGAAACTGCAGAACAAAATATATCACACTTCTTTGTCATTTTTCCAAATTCAAAAGGTGTGTCCGCATCATATTTTTACAATGTGGAAGAGCCAGTTCTGATAATTCCATCCAAAGAATGCTGTGTGCCAAATTTTCCTAAGCACTGCCTGGCACTGATACTATTGACTGGGCTTTAGCCAGCAATGAAAGGACGCAGCCCATTATTTTTTTGCCATGAAAAGCACTGAGCAGGGAGGTGAGTAATTGCTAACATTTGACAGTGAACTGAGGAAACATAGATGCAACCCTTTGATAAACCATTTTATAAACTGTGTCCTAATGCTTCCAAGGAGAAGATGGTCATTGAAGGGGGGAAAGGGTGTGGATGAATTAATTACTGTGTATTTGTGAAATCAAGGCACAGAAGTTAAACTCTGTGCCTCGATGGGCGAGAATTTCACAAATTTCTGTGTATCCCTGACTTCATTACATCATAAGACCATAAGACATAGGAGCAAAAGTAGGCCATTTGGCCCATCGAGTCTGCCCTGCCATTCAATGAGATCATGGCTGAACTGATAACCTTCAACTCCACTTTCCTGCCTTTTCTCCATAACTCTTGATTCCCTTACTGTTCAAAAATCTGTCTATTTCTATCTTGGATATACTTAATGGCCCAGCCTCTAGAGCCCTCTGTGGTAAGGAATTCCACAGATTGACTACCCTCTGAGAGAAGAAATTTCTCCTCATCTCTGTTTTAAATGGGCAACTCATTCCTCTGAGATTATGCCCTCTGGTCCTAGACTCTCCCACAAGGAAAAACAACCCTTCAGCCCCCATTATCCCAACCCTCTGTCTTCTATCAGTTAGTTAATCCTCTATCCAGCCTAATATATTACCCACACCACCATGGGCTCTCATCTTATTAAGTAGCCTTATGTGTGGTACCTTATTGAATGCCTTTTGGAAATCCAAATATATTACATCTACTTGTTCCCCTTTATCTATCCTGCTTGTAACTCCTCAAAGAATTCTAATAAATTTGTCAGGCATGATATCCCCTTCATGAAGCCATGCTGATTCTGCTTGATTACATTATGTACATCTAAATGTTCTGCTATTACATCCTTTATAATAGACTCCAACATTTTCCCAATGACAGATATTAAGCTAACGGGCCTATTATTACCTGCTTTTTGTCTCCCTCCTTTTTTGAATAAGGATGTTACATTGGCAGTTCTCCAATCCTCTGGGATTTTTCCGGAATCTAAGGATTCTTGGAAGATTACCACCAGTGCGCCTATTATTTCTGTAGCTATTTCCTTTAGTATCCTAGGATGCAACCCATCAGGTCCAGGGGACTTATCGGCCTTTAGCCCCATTAGTTTCCCTAGTACGTTTTCTCTAGTGATAGTTATTGTATTAATTTCCTCCCTCCTGCCTTTTTCCCTTGATTATTTAGTATTTTTGGAATGCTATTACTATCTTCTACTGTGAAGACTGAAGCAAAGTATTTAGCCAACTTCTCTGCCATTTCCTGGTTCCCCAATATTATTTCCCCAACCTCATTTTCTAAGGGGCCTATGTTCACTTTGGGCTCTCTCTTCCTTTTTATATATTCAACTCTTGCTGTTCATTTTTATATTGCTTGCTAGTTTACTTTCAAAGTTTATTTTCTTCCTCATTATTTTTTTGGTCATCTTTTGCTTGTTTTTAAAACTTTTGCAATCTTCTGGCTTACCACTAATCTTTTTCCTCCAATTTGATACAGTCCTTAACTTCCTTGGTTAACAATGGTTGGTTTATCCCCTTTCTTGAATCCTTCGTCCTCACTGGGATATATATTTGTTGCAAGTCATGAACTATTTTCTTAAAGATCTGCCATTGTTCATTAATTGCCTTTTCTGCTAAACTACTTTCCCAGTCCACTCCAGCCAACTTTGCCCTCCTTCCATTGTAATTGCCCTTACTTAAGGTTAGCACAGTTGTTCCCGACCCAAGTTTCTTACTCTCAAACTGAATGCTAAATTCTACCATATAATGGTCACTGTTTCCGAGGGGATTCTTTACTCTGAGATCATTTACTAAACCTGTCTCATTACACATTACCAGATCCAAAATAGCCCGATCCCTGGCTGGATTCACAACATATTGTTCTAAGAAACTATCCTGATTACACTCTATGAATTTATGATCATGTCTCCTTCTGCCAATTTGATTTTCCCAATCTACATGAAGATTAAAGTCACCCATGATAAATGTACTGCATTTTTTACATGTCCTCTTTATCTCCTGATTTATTCTCTGTCCTATATTATAGCAACTGTCAGGGGCCTATAGGCTACTCTCACCAGTGTCTTCCTCCCCTTGCTATTTCTTACCCCCACCCATATGGATTCTACATCTTCTGATCCAGGATCCTTTTTTGCTATTGTACTTATTCCATCTCATACTAACAAAGCTACCCCACCACCCTTTCCTTCCTGCCTGTCTTTTCGAAAAGTCACATACCCCTGAATATTTATAAAAACAAAAAACTGCGGATGCTGGAAATCCAAAACAAAAACAGAAATACCTGGTAAAACTCAGCAGGTCTGGCAGCGTTGGCAGAGAAGAACAAAGTTGATGTTTCGAGTCCTCATGACCCTTCAAAAGAACTAAGTAGAAATAGGAAAGGGGTGAAATATAAGCTGGTTTAAGGCGGGGGGGGGGGGGGGCGGTGAAGAAGGGAAGAGGTTGTTGAGATAACCAAGCAGTGATAGGAGCAGATAATCAAAAGATGTCACAGACAAAAGAACAAAGATGTGTTGAAGGTGGTGATATTATCTAAAAGAATGTGCTAATTAAGATTGGAGAGCAGGACGAGCAAGGTAGCTCTAGTGGGGGTGGGGTGAAATAAACCTTGGGTGGAATACATTTAAAAATAATGGAAATAGGTGGGAAAAGAAAAATCTTATAAATTATTGGAAAAAACAAAAGGAAGGGGGAAGAAATGGAAAGGGGGTGGGGATGGAGGAGGGAGTTCAAGATCTAAAGTTGTTGAACTCAATATTCAGTCTGGAAGGCTGTTAAGTGCCTAGTTGGAAGATGAGGTGCTGTTCCTCCAATTTGCGTTGAGCTTCACTGGAACAATGCAGCAAGCCAAGGACAGACATGTGGGCAAGAGAGCAGGGTGGAGTGTTAAAATGGCAAGAGACAGGGAGGTCTGGGTCATTCTTGCGGACAGACCAAAGGTGTTCTGCAAAGCGGTCGCCCAGTCTGCGTTTGGTCTCTCCAATGTAGAGGAGACCGCATTGGGAGCAATGAATGCAGTAGACTAAGTTGGGGGAAATGCAAGTGAAATGCTGCTTCACTTGAAAGGAATGTTTGGGCCCTTGGACGGTGAGGAGAGAGGAAGTGAAGGGACAGGTGTTGCATATTTTGTGGTTCCATGGGGAGGTGCCATAGGCGGGGATTGAGGAGTAGGAGGTGTTAGACGAGTGGACCAGGGTGTCACGGAGGGAACGATTCATACAGAATGCCGCCGGGGGGGTGAAGGGAAGATGCATTTGGTGGTGGCATCATGCTGGAGTTGGCGGAAATAGTGGAGGATGATCCTTTGAATGCGGAGGCTGGTGGGGTGATAAGTGAGGACAAGGGGGGACCCTATCATGTTTCTGGGAGGGAGGAGAAGGCGTGAGGGCGGATGCGCAGGAGATGGACCGGACATGGTTGAGGGCCCTGTCAACTACTGTGGGTGGAAAACCTTGGTTAAGGAAGAAGGAGGACATGTCAGAGGAACTGTTTTTGAAGGTAGCATCATCAGAACAGATGCAACAGAGGTGAAGGAACTGAGAGAATGGGATGGAGTTCTTACAGGAAGCGGGGTGTGAGGAGCTGTAGTTGACGTAGCTGTGGGAGTCAGTAGGCTTGTAATGGATATTGGTGGACAGTCTATCACCAGAGATTGAAACAGAGAGGTCAAGGAAGGGGAGGGAAGTGTCAGAGATGGACCATGTGAAAATGATGGAGGGGTGGAGATTAGGAGCAAAATTAATAAATTTTTCCAAGTCTCGACGAGAGCATGAAGCAGCACCGAAGTAATCATCGATGTACCGGAGAAAAAGTTGTGGGAGGGGGCCGGAGTAGGACTGGAACAAGGAATGTTCCACATACCCCATAAAGAGACAGGCGTAGCTGGAGCCCGTGCGGGTACCCATAGCCACACCTTTTATTTGGAGGAAGTGAGAGGAGTTGAAGGAGAAATTGTTCAGTGTGAGAACAAGTTCAGCCAGACAGAGGAGAGTAGTGGTGGATGGGGATTATTCGGGCCTCTGTTCGAGGAAGAAGCTGAGAGCCCTCAGACCATCCTGGTGGGGGATGGAGGTGTAGAGGGATTGGACGTCCATGGTGAAGAGGAAGCGGTTGGGGCCAGGGACCTTGATGATCTGCTTCTGTTACTGCTTGTTTGTCCCTACAACCACACCAACTCCCTCCACTTCTCTCTCTCTCCCCCCACCCATACACCCCCCACCCGCCAACACACCTTAAACCAGCTTATATTTCACCCCTTTCTCGGACTCACTCAAATTCTGTCGAAGGGTCACGAGGACTCGAAACGTCAACTCTTTTCTTCTCCGCCGATGCCAGACCTGCTGAGTTTTTCCAGGTAATTCTGTTTTTGTTTTGGAAATTGTTGTTGTGACGTAAGGTGTCAGAGGAATCACGGATGTAGGTGGGAAGGGACTGAACAAGGGGAGAGAGAAGGGAGTCAAGATAGTGAGAAATGAGTTCTGTGGGGCAGGAACAGGCTCACACAATCGGTCTACCGGGACAGTCCTGTCTGTGGATTTTGGGTAGGAGGTAGAAGCGGCCCGTCCGAAGTTGGGCGACTATCAGGTTGGAAGCTGTGGGAGGAAGATCTCCAGAGGAGATGAGGTCAGTGACAGTCCTGGAAACAATGGCTTAATGTTCAGTGGTGGGGTCATGGTCCAGGGAGAGGTAGGAGGAAGTGTCTGCAGGCTGAATTTTCCCCTGAACATTTAGTTCCCAGCTTTGATCTCCTTGTAACCACATCTCCATAATGGCTATAAGATCATACTCATCAGCCTCTATTTGTACTGTTAATTCATTAAGTTTGTTCCAAATTAGTAAAGAGCCACTAATTTTGCCTTTTTACCATTCTTTTTCCCTTTGACCCTATTTGCTACTATTTTTTATGTATGTACATTCTGTCACACTCTGAGTACTATTGCCTAAATAGCTGCCCTGCAAGGCTGCCATGTCATTTTGCTTTGTAAGCCTATGTATCCCTTTCCAGGATCCTCCCCACCTCTATTTAGTTTAAAGCCCTCTCTACAGCCCCAGTCATTCGATTCACCAGGACATTGGTCTCAGCATGGTTCAAGTGAAGCTCCTCCCACCAGAACAGCTCCCTTCTACCCCAGTACTGGTGCCAGTGCCCCATGAACTGACATCCATTCCTCCCACACCAGTCCCTGAGCTACACATTTAATTCCTTGACTGTATTTACCCTATGCCAGTTTGCCCATGGCTCTGATAGCAACCCCGGGATTATTACCTTGGAGATTCTGCTTTTTAATTTAGCTCCTAACTGTTAAAATTCTTTCAGCTGGACCTCCTTTCTAGTCCTATCAATGTCATTGGTACCAATTTGAATGATGACAACTGGTTCCATCCCCTCCCACTCCAAGTTCCTCTCCAGCCCTGAGGAGATGTCCTTAACCTCAGCAACAGGCAGGCAACAGCACCTTTGGGACTCACACTCACGGTTGCAGAGAACAGTATCTATCCCCCTAATTATACGGTCCCATACTACTACTGCACTCCCTTTTCCTCCCCCACTTGAATGACTCCCTGCACCACGGTGCCGTGGTCAGTTTGCTCATCCTCCCTGCAGCCCCCCGCTCTCATCCACACAGCTTGCAAGGACCTTGTAACTGCTGGACAGTTGCAGGAGCTGTGGCTCCTTCAACACTATGCCCTGGGTCCCCAAACCTGTTTCACCTGCAGTCACGTCCTCCTGTCCCTGATCACAGACCAAATTTGAATTACCTAATCGGAGAGGTGTGACTGTCTCCTGGAGCAAAGTGTCCAGGTAACTTTCCCTCTTTCTGATGTGGCACAATGTCTGCAGCTCGGACTTCAGCTCCTTAACTTAGACCCTAAGTTCCTCTAGCTGTAAAAATCTGGTACATATGTGTTCGGTCTGGATCACCTTGGTGTCCAGCAGCGCCCACATGCTGTAGCAGCAACACATCACCGTCCTGCCATTGCTATCGTATTTTATTCAATTTATTAATTAATTACTTTAGTACCTACCCACTCTTTACACTTTATTATAATTATTTTTATGCAGACCAGTATCAATCTTATACTTAACAAGTCATCTTTAACAAAAAGAAAAAAAGAAAACTCAAGATCTAGATGCAAACTAAAGACCTTACTTTACTTTAAAGACTAGAAATACTCACCAATCTTACTCACCAATCAGCTGCTCTCCACACTCTTTTCTCTCTCATGGTCTTTAATGGTCTCTCACTCTTCTCTCACAGTTAAAGGCTCTGCTCCTCTCACACTCGCTCACTGTAAATGATCACACTGCTTCTCTCATGCTGTCTTGCTGTAAATGACCCTGCTGTTCCTCTCACAGTCTCTTGCTGTAAATGGCCACACTGTTTCTCTCACACTCTCTTGCTGTAAATGGCTCCGCTCCTCTCATACTGTCTCACTGTAAATGACCATGCTGTTTCTCTCACACTATAAATGACCACGCTGTTTCTCTCACTGTCTTACTGTAAATGACCATGCTGTTTCTCTTACACTCTCTTTCTGTAAATGACCACGCTGTTTCTCTCACTCTCACTTTCTCACTATAAATGGCCATGCTGTTTCTCTCATTCTCTCGCTGTAAATGACCACACTGTTTCTCTCACACTCTCTCGCTGTAAATGGCCATGCTGTTTCTCTCACACTCTCTCACTGTAAATGGACCTGCTCCTCTCACTCTCTCTTTAAATGACCTCGCTGTAAATGATTCATGCAACAGGCTGATGAAACCTAATGTCTTTATGTTATCTGAGGAATTATTTTTGGTTGTGTGATAATTGACTGCATCTTTGTAACTTTTACATCAGATAAAACAACAACAGTTTCAATTATTATATATTATAGCCACAGACTTTGGTTCCATAGTGCCAGTAGTTTTGGCTCTACGGGTGCCAGTTTAGGAGAAAAATGGTGCAGGAGGACACTCCTGGCTAATTCTGGTGTGGCCCACACTGAATAAAATCAGAGAAACAGAGATCTGAAATAAATGGGTCATTTTCAGGTTGACAAACTGTAACTAGCAGGGATCAGTGCTGGGTCTTCAACTATTTAAAATCTATATTAAGGGCTTGGATGAAGGGACTGAGTGTAATTTAGTCAAAGTTGCTGATAATACAAAGATAGGTAGGAAAGTAAGTTGTGAGGACACTGGGGGCTGAATTTATGCCACAACAGAGAGCACCTACATCATAGTGAACATGGTGGAAGTGCCCGAAAATCGCAAGTCGCACCCCGAACATGGCACCTCCCATTGTTGCAGGGGTGGGAACGGAGGCGATTCATGTTTCTCACATGCATGTTTCATGAAAGTAGCTAACCATTTTAATCATCAGCTGCTTCAACTCAAGTCAGATTTGGTAGCCCAAGAGTGTGAAACCCCAAGTGCGTAGAATAGAACTGCTAAGAGCAGGTCTGAACATTGTGCATTTCTTTGGATAGCCGGGATACCTTTTGGAGAGATAAGGTACCCCTTTGAATGTGATCCCGAGACACCTTTGAGCGAGGTCATGTGCCATTTGGAGGAGGCAAGGTACCCTTTGGGGGAGGTCAGGTGCCCTTTGGGGGAGGTAAGGTGCCTTTTGCAATTGTTAAATGTAGGCATAAATGTGCATAAAAAGTGCATAAACTCATCAACTGTCAAGCTCACTGGAACTGTCAACAGACATCTTAAAATCCGCTGTCAATACTGTCAAAAGAATCAGTCAAGAGGGCCTGTCAAAAGTGTTAAGAGGAACGTCAACAACACCTGTCAAACAGAGCTGTCAAGCTGTCAAGGCATTTAAAAGTCCTGCCTTTTAAATCTTTGGAAAAATATTTGCGGTGTTAAAAAAAACAATTGCTAGATATTTCACTCTAACTGTTGACATTACCTTTCATTACTTGATTACTGTTCCATGACCGATTTCACAATCATCAACTACCACAGTAGAATGTCTGTCATTTCACATTTTGATTGACAGCTACAATTGGTTATTGACTCTTTGAAGTGGGACAATGAATGTGTTGTTACAAGGGATTGTGCACTAGAATGAAATGTTTGTCATTATAAGGCTTTATGTGGTTGAAGGAATGTAAATGTAATAATTTTTTTTATGAATAAGTTTTATTTAAATATAGTGAAGTCTGCAATAGACACTTAGAAATTGGTTTTATAGAAATTTATTTTAATTATCTCTGTATGGGTCCTGAGGTTTGCCTATGGTGGAAACTGGGCAAGTTGGTTGGTAGATGGAAAGGAAAAGGGTGGTGGGTGGGAGGGCATGGGTTGACAAGTGTTGGCATTAAGTTGGCATGGGGATATAAGGGCCATGGGGCTACAGGGGCATAGGCTGGCGTGGAGGGTATGAGGGACCATTGTGGGGGGTTGTTGGGGAATGATGTATCATGGCTTGGCATGGATGGGGCATGGGGTGTGTGTGGGAGGGGATGTGTTGGGGGGGTGAGAGGGATGAGGAGAGGGGCATGGAGGGGTGCTTCATGTTGTATGTACTTTAAAATAATTGAACACAGTGCCAGAGCCCCGCAGCAGGACTTTCACCTGGCCCGCCTCCACACCCTGCATCCTCCTCACTACTTCCGGGGTTGGCTTGCTGACCCCGCACACCAACCACCTCCACACCCAGACTGAAAATATGACGTCCGGGAAACTTTTTTTAAAATTCAGGTTTGCGGATTGGGGAATTCTCCTGACTCCGCACCCATGACTCCTGAACAAAAGTCCAGGTCAAAGAGTCTGGACAGTTATAAAGATAGGTTAAGTGATTGGGCAAAAATTTGGAAGATGGAGTCTAATACGAGATTGTTCACTTTGGTGTGAAAATAGAAAAGCAGAATATTATTTAAAGGGAGAGAGACCGCAGAATGCTGGGGTACAGAAGGATCGGGTTTCTTCTTATATGAATCACATAAAGTTAGCATGCAGGCACAGCAAGTAATTGTGAAGGAAAATGGATTGCTGGTCCTTACTGCAAAGGGGTTGGAGTATAAAAGTAGGGAAGTCTTGCTACAACTGCTCTGGGTATTGGGGAGACTGCACCTAGGGCAGAATTTAATGTCCTCCGAGGTGGGTTTGAAGGCTGTGGGGCAGTTTGATTCGGGCAAGAGGATGCAAAGTGGGGACCCCACTGCCTTCCTGCAACCCTCCAATTAAGCCCTGGGCAGGAAGGTGCTTGGGCAAAACAAAAACAAAAAATGCTGGAAAAGCTCAGCAAGTCTGACAACAACTGTGGAGAGAAAGACAGAGTTAATGCTTTGAGGACGTATGACTCTCCTTCAGAGCTACTGTGTGGATGGGCGGCCTTCCTGCCCCAAGGCCAAGTGCGGCCCTCAAGTAGCAACTGAGGAGGGGTCCCTTGTTCACGAGCACTTTGTGCCCAATCGAGGAACCTGACATTGGGAAGGGGGTACCCCAAAAGAAGCTACCCCCCTTACCCTTGCCCTTGTTGTCACATTCTCCCCATCCTGGCCGGCACCCCTCCCCACGACCTCTATCCCGTCCTATATCTAGGGATCCATGGCCAATTCCTCCTCCAGGCCTGGGTGTTGTACTGGCAGTGGCCACCGCTCCTGATGGCCCTGCTGGTACTGCATAGCTGCCAGTCTCTGATAGGTCTGCAGCTTTCAGTCTGCCCTAATGAGGCCTGAATTGAGTGAGAGGCCTAATGCTGTCCTAGCAAGTGCCTGATTGCATGGAAAATGCATTAGGCCTCCTGGAAAGAAGTGACATGGGATTCCTGTTGCACTCATTAAATTTAGCTGCTAGAATACAGTGTACAGATTTGGTCTCCTTATTTTGGGAGGGATATACTTGCAGTTGAGGTAGTTCGGAGAAGGTTCACTAGGTTGATTTCTGGGTTTATCTTATGAGGAAAGGTTGAGCAGGCCGGGCCTTTAATCATTGGAGTTTGGAAGAATGAGAGGTGATCCAATTAAGATCTGGTGACCACCTCAGAAGAAGGAGGAGTAAGAAGAAGAGGAGCAGGGAAAGGAGGAGAAGGAAGAAGGGAGGAGTCAGCCAGTACATTCACATTCTGACCAGGAAGTCCATGAGCAGGTCATTCAGCTTTTGTTCACATGAATACAACCCTAGCCCCCCAGTTCCACACTTACCATCTCTTTGTTTGTGATCATCACAGCATCCTCTTGGCTGCTTTCCTGAAATAAAAAACATCCAATACTCCATATGATACTCAAATAATCACCTGTGCCTTATTTGCATGTGGCTTTGCCTGGCCTAGGACTTCTACACAGTGCATCATGGTTCACGGAAAGCAGCTGATAGTGGAAGAGTCATAGGGTGGAATTTTCCAGCTCTGCCCGCCACCGGGATCATCCGGTCCCACCGAAAGTCAATGGACTTTTGGCCGGGCTGCTGAATCTCTTGTGGTGGATACCGCCACAACAGGGCAGGAAAATCCTGGCCATAGTCCTTACAACACAAAAGGAGGCCATTCAGTCCATCAATTCCATGCTGGCTCTCTAGAGAATTCAGTCAGTCTCATTCCCTCACCCTATCCCTGCAGAGCTGCAAGTTGAATTCCCCCAAACACCCATCCAATTTCCCCCTGAAATCATTCACCATCTCTGCCTTCACTACCACCATAGGCAGCAAGCTCCAGGTCATCACCAGTTATTGCATAAAAATACTTTTCCCCATATACCATTCCATCACCACCCCCCATCCCAGCATCTCTTGCTCTGAACCTTAAATCCGTGTCCCCTAATCATTGCGCCATCAGCTAATGTGAAAAATACTTATGTTAATGCCTGCTCTTTCATTAGAGCATTGCAGATTACAGGTTGCTGTGATAGAAGTGTGAAAGAATAGGACTGGTAGGTAGAAGCAGATTTTTTTTCAGTAGTTGAGGGATCTAGACTGAAGGGCCATTGAGACAAGATTAAAGATACAACACTTAGAACAGAGAACAAAAGAAACTCATTTGCAAAGATTTGTGAGGAAGAGAATTCACTTTTAGGTTAGTGACCGACTATAAATAGTCTTGTAGGATGAGCCCTAAGCAGTTCTGGGCCTTGAAAACACAGCTTCAGACTTCACCACTTTTGCATGGGTGGCTGCGTTGTGGGCTGGCTGAATGCAACAATAAGTGCACTGGGAGTGGGGAGAGCACAAATGCTGCCATCCTGCGTGAGGATGACAGATTCCTGCTTCATGGAGCCACTGCTGCTCCCCCAGGTGGTGCCTCAGCAATCCTAGTAAACTGTCAGAAAAGAGATTGCTGGACTGCTGTGACAGCCTGTAAAGCTCCTTTGAGCAATGAGATCCACAGCAATGATGGCAACAGTCTGAGATTGCACGGCACCAAGTTGGGCTTGCATGCATCTCGCGATCTCAATCTGAGTTTCCACTGCAGCACTCAGATGTTGGGTGGCTCCTGCTTGTACTGTAATGGAAGCACATCAGCCATCAGACACTGCATGATGGATGGGTCTGGAAATGTTATGGTGGAGTTGGCAACCACTTCCACATTGGAAAGGATGGGCTCCAGTCTTTGCTTGAAGCCCTGTGTCAAGTTGAAACTGGACTCCTCCATTCTCCTTAACAGTGACAGCAGGCTCTTTGGCAGTGTGCCATTGCACCATCAGTCCCTCCTCATTCCCTGCTGTTCATCCAGCTCCTATCACATTGAAGTGACTATTTTTTGTGCTGTTACTAAAAGTTGGAGAAATATGTTGCCAGCATATTGATCTCTTTTGTACTTTGGCAAGATGTTTGCTACTAATTTTACACAGATCTGCTCATTTTGCTGCTTTGAATTGGGAACTTGGATTTCCCAATGGGGATCTTTCTATTTATAAGACTGAAAGAGAAAGGGGATAAGGACAAGGAACAGAGTAGATTGCAGGCTCGCAGAGGTAGTCTTCCCTATGTTATGCACCAGAAAGATTCCACATCAACCCCTCCGACCATCATTCCCTCAGGAGGCTGTACTCCCTCTGGAGGTTGTTGGGGAAATATATCAACTGTTGACTGAAAATCTGCAGAACTCTTCCTCTGGGGGATGAGTATTGTCTGTACCTGTCAATAAATCTACACTGCCTTTTCATCATTTGAGACATTTTAAGTGGCAGCAGGCTATCCTTGCCAAACGAATCAGGGAGCTGCTCAGCATTGCTTCAAGAAGATCATTGGTACACTATTCAGGCTGAGCAACTCATATTCTTCCCAATGGAAGCAGACAAACAAAGAGGGCTATTTCGATCTCCTAGATGCAAAGTGCAATTGATACAATGCACTCAAAGCCCTATATGTAAATCCAATGCAATTTTATGAATAAGGAAGGCTTTGATTATACTCATATGCATAATGTCCATCACCTTCCCTTGTCAATGCCAGACATCCAGCATGCTATCATCATGTGATAATCCACCATGTAACCCTCATAACTCAGAACTATGCCTCCTCTACAATCAGGCAGATGACTCCAGTAAAACAGACTGAGGGGAACCATATCATGAGGTCCATGTCACTGCAAGAAGTCTGAGCAAGCAAACTCTAAGACTTCTCAAGTCCCAATTTTGATGCCTGCATGAATCTTGTGGAGGCTTGCAATACCTGCTAGTGAGACTGAAGAATTACTATATCTTGCTGCGTTCTATTGCAATGCAGAAAAGTTTGCAGTTTCCAGAAGCTGAGAGTGATAATAATGAAAAAGTAGAAAGCCCTCCTTTCTCTTAGCATGAGTCAGGTACAGAGGAAACAGAAGGCATGCCCTCCTTACACTGGAAGCCGGTGAAAGGAGGGCATAAGTGACAGACTAGTGCTTTCAACAGAAAAAGTCTTAATTCACCAAATAATGTTCATTTACACCTGCTTATTCATCCCCTATACCTTCACAAAAATACCAGGTGGAACTGTCCCAGATTTACACTCAGTGCGGCAGCAGGCAGGTAAAATAATGTTTTACCCATTGGCTGCACTGGCGGCTTTTCGCTGCGTATCATCCCAAACCTGCCGCATTAATTATGTATTCCTGGAAACACACCGTTTCCATGGCGGCTGGCTCTCATTCGCCCGCCACGCCATCACCTCATCGCTTCTTCACACCAGGCGCCATATTTAAAGTCCAGCTGCGCGCACGCCTCTCAGTGCTTTCAGCCCATGACTGCTGCATGAAAGACATGGACCCGAAAGGCAAAAAGACTGCAGATCCCCAGGTTTAGTGAAGCATCCCTCGAGCGCCTTTTGGAGCAGTGGAGGCTTGCCGTGATGTTCTCTACCCTTGCTCTGGCCGCAGGAGGGCCTTCAGCGTCACCAATCCAGGTGGTGGCAGTGATGGTCAGGGCCAATGCCCTGCAAAAGAAGACAGCCACCCAGTACTGCTACAGGATGAATGGCCTCATCTGTTCTGCGATGGTAAGTCACTCCTCTCATCACTCTCAACTCACACACTCATAAACCTATCACACATCCAAAGGGACCTCACATCTCAAGGGACAACACCACTAACTCTCACACACACCCTCACACCTCCATCAGGCTAATATCTTCTGGAGCTCGCTTCCTCATCTGGTCCATGGCTCTGGTCACCACACAGCGGTTCCACGCAGTGCCATGTGTCCTGCTCACACTCTCCCCATCTGTTTTCATGCAGGAGAAGCTGGCTCACTTCAGCAGGGAATGGTTCCAGACCGGGATGGAGTGGCCGACATTATCCCTCTTTCAACACAATTACGACTGCTCTCTCTCCTGCTTTTGACTTTGAAGCCATGCACTAATTATCTCTACTTTGGTTCACAGGGAGCTCTGCCAAGCAACCAACACCCTCAGCTTCATCCATGTCCTCACCTCCAGCCAAGAGGACACCTCCCCCATTGAAGAGATGGAAATAAGCAGCCTGGAAGACCCATCACAGCGCTTATTCACACCCTCCAGCAGCACAGAGACACGCACCTTGGCGGGACGTAGATTTAGAGCAAGATCGGGTTCAAAATCTAGTGGTCACTGCATGGAAATGCATCCGCAGCAGGAGGAGGCAGGTTCAGCCTAGCTCCCTGGCACTTGAAGGACTATGGGGAAAAGGCATCTGTGGGGTCTGAGTCAGATGACGAACCTCTGGATTAGGTGTCCTGACGCATCCTGGAGAGTCAGCAGAAGGTAGGGGAACATCACACAGAGCTGTTGGAAGACCTTGACAGTGTGGCATGTGAATTGGAGGAGCGCGTCCGCCTGCTCTCTGATGAAGTGGTGCCCATGTGTGTGCATATGGAGGTCTCATGGGGAGGATGACAGCTGCCATGGACACCCTGGTCCAGCAGAATGTGAAGATACACGCAGACCTGCACTCCATCGCCGGAACCATAGTTGAGTCCCTGCAGTCGCAACACGAGAGGGAAATGGAGCACCCTGATGTCTCTCCAGGTGCTCCTTCCCCTCAACGAGTCAGGTCAGGGCCCACAGGCACCCAAACAGAGGAGGAGTGGCAGCTGGACACGCCTGGGCCATCCACTCAGAAATCTCAGAGGCTGTCCTCTCCCTCCGAGTCCACTTTGCCTGTGACCCCCTCAACCTCATTCTCTGTCACTGCAGAGGGTGCAGCAGCCCACAAATAATTCTGGAAGGAGAAGCGTGTGTGTAGCAGGTCCTTTTGGAGCCTCGTGCAAGCACACTCTCCCACACATGCGGATCCATCACGTATCACACTCACTTCATTGTCCTGAGCAATTTGAATGCTGCCTGCTGGGGTTCTCTTTCAATTGTCCATCTGAGCTGACCTGCAACTTCACCTACCCACTGAGCACACTCCCATGCAGCACCTGTTCCCACCCACCACAACCCTTGTTTTACTTTTGATTTGGATAGCATGATGCTAATTTGGTTTTACTTTTGCTCCCCTGTCCATTACCATCTCCTAGTCACCCATTTCCTTCTCCCTATCACAGTTGACCCCATTGGCATTACCTTCCACCTCCCCTCTGTGACCTACCAGCCACAACCCTTTTCCTTCGAGGATGTTCACGTTCCCTTTCTTCCTGAAAATCCCAGCCCCAACCACATTCACCTCCCCGACCTCCTCCTTCCCACCTCCAGGGTCTGTGATGTCTCCGAGCCCCCACCAACCACGCTCACCGCCCCTTCTACTGTTGAACCAACACCCTTTCACCCTACCGCCTCACTCTGCCCTCAGTCATTCTCACCATTCCCTCATTCCGTACCCACCTCAATTCATTCCCCAGGAGGCAGACATGGACCCATCAAAACCGTCCCTCGCACGTTCACTTGGACATCTCCCCTTCGGGACACCTTCCCTCTTAGAGCGCCTTCCCTCCTCTGGACCCCTTTCCAACCGGAACCACTTGCCCCACCTGGATCCCTTCTGCCCCTGCAACCCCTGCTCCCCCTCCAGACCCCTTCCCCACCCAGAACCCCAACCCTCTCTGAACCACTTCCCCCTTCCCCCCTGGTTTTGCCCTCCCACCCCCAGGGCTCCCCCAACCCCCTCCCTTCCTGACCTTTTACTTCTTCTGCCACCCTTAGTCCTTTCCCCCAATCCGACTCCTTCCTCCACCCTTACTCCCTGCCCTCTCTGCACTCCTTCCTCTCCAGCCGGACTCCCTCCCTTCACCGCACTTCTTCCACCCTCTGGACTCCGTCCCCTTTCCACAATCTTTCCTCCACCCTTAATCCCTGCCCTCTCCACACTCCTTCACCTCTCTGAACTCCTTCCCTTAGACTTTCCACCTCCCTTACACCTATCTCTTCAGTTAACATCTTCTTCCTTGCTACCCACTCTTCCCCTCCTCCCCCGTACACCCTCCCCCTCCCAACCTCTCCCCTGTGACACCTTCATTACCCCCCCCAACCTCACCCCCCCATACCTTCATTCCCCCAGCCTCGATCCATCTCTTCCTCTCCTTGTCGATCCTCAACCTCTCTCTCCCACCCCCTCAACCATCATCCATTGTGAGCATCAACAGTGACTTTCCAGCTTCTGTGAGCTGCTTCACAACAGAGTCATATTCAAGAGAATCCACCCAGCTTACCATGGACGTTTCTCCAGTTTTTGATTGCTGTCAGGCTCCAGCATCTTCTGCTCCTCGGATGCCCGCTATATGAGGTAATTCCTGACTTCTGCACGTCAACTTGTCGAGCTGTGTTCTGCACTGGTGAGTTTTCCCACCAACGTGGGTGGTTGATCTAACGTGGGGTGGGGGGCTGGGTCCAGCGGGCTGACCTTATAATGATATGCTGATGTATTATAATGAGGTTCCCAACGTAGGATGGCAGGGAACTGAGTGGACGATGGCAAACTAGTTTCACGACATCCTGAACCTGATTTTTGGCCTTCTCGCCATATTGTCCTCTCATGCCACCAAACCTGCCCAATACCAAAGAAAATTCTGCCCACCCTGTCAAAAATTTCTGCCATGTTCTTCCATAAAACTGAAGTCTATGGGCAGAATTTTCTAGCTTGGTATGCGGGTGTGCACCCGACCGGCTGGAGCGTAACATAGCGTGTGATGACATCATCCTACGTTTGCGCGATATTTCCGTCGGTGGGCGTGCGCAAAATTCGCAAGTGCGGCCCGCTGACAATTAAGAGGTCAATTTAGCCCATTAAAGGTCCCCGATTTTTTGTGGTCTGTCCATCCTCACGGTTGGCAGATTGGCGAATCTGCCAGATGGACTTTGCATTTTTTTGATCAAACTTCATCCCACGGCGGGATTAAATAAAAATGTATGGACAGAATTTTCGTCATGTATATGTTCAGGTGACTGATTCTGATGCATGGACATTTTTTTCTGGCTTTTAAAACCTTTATTTCTTGGTTTTAAATTCTTCGGCTCCCTGATGCAGCTCGCTGCCTTCAGGGTGCTTTTGTTCCGCGCTCGCTCTTGCCCCCGCTAAAATCAGCACCTGCCCTCTTCCCACCCCGACCCTGGCAGCTCTGAGCATTTCAGTGTGTGTTTCACGCTGGCTCGCTGTTAATTCACCAGCCAGCGTGAAATCACTGTCGGTGGGTGGGGAGCGCGATTGTGGGTGACAGTCCGTTCCCTGGCCGCTCCCAGGCCCGCCGATCCCGCCCGCCCGCCAACCTAAAAATTCTGCCCTATATTTCTTCTGCCATACTCAAACTGCTGAAAGATGGAAGTATGCACACAGAACTCTATGAAAATAACCCATCTTTAATTCACAAAGGAACACATTTCCCGCATCTTCAACGAGTGACAAAAAGTTCATCCATCTTACCTACAATGTTTAAAAATGTGTCGACCCTTTGAACCAGTAAACCTGCTTGCTGATACTCTGAATCCATGGCTTCTACTTGGTGCTCTTTCAATGAGATAAGGTTGAGCAGTGGCTGTCTGGGATTGTTTCTTGAACTTGAGAGGCCTTTGGTGGCTCTCATCTTAGAGAGGGGCAGAGGACTCCTTATTCACCTAAATAGTCCTCTCTCTGGGTCAATACCTTGTTGTGGTGGGGAGGCTTGTGCACTCTGATGATTTCTTGAATGTTGCCATCAAAAGCCCTGGCTCCCAGTAGGGCCACCAATGGTGGCAAAGTTGGGGGAGATGTCAGAAAAAGTGCAGTCCAAAAAGTCCTCAAGGATAGATTAGGAGAAGGAAGACTATGTGTCTCACCGGCTGGGAAGGCAGAAGAAGGCTGCATCGGCCAAAGTGGTCCTGGTCATTGTGGTTCAACACATCACCAAAATCTGGCCACCAACCTGTCAAGATTGTGTGAGCAATGACATCACCCCAAGGTCCCCACGCTAAATAAAGTCACGTATAAGCTTCTGCCAGGAACCATTTGTCAAGTCCTGTGGCGATGGAGAATTAGCAACAAGGACAAGGCTGTGAACCTTGGAGTTCCTAGTCAAGAGCCTGCAAACAGATGACAGATGCATGATGGTTTTCGGACACCCTGTGTTAGGGCAGAGGTACCTTTAGGCAGCAGCATACAGGATACCCTCTGCTCACCCCAAATGAAAAGTGGAAAAGGTGCCCTAAAAAGAGACTGTCCCACTTTCTCTTGGCTGGGGTACTACACCCTGTGGGCTCACTACCGTCCTTGTGGTCAAAGAAAGAAAACTATAAATTTTGCAATTTGGATTGTTAGAACACTCATAGATAACCTCGAAAGTGACCGTCTGGAAAGAAGAACTGTAATCGTATCACATGAACTATCAAGACTCCAAATTGACATGCTACCCTCAATGAGACCTGCCTCAGGAAATCAGTGGGAGAATTGGGTAGCATACATTAAATAAGCTCAGCTACTGAAAACCCTACTGCAAAGATTTAGTAAAATGAGATAAGCACTGCATAATAATAATAATAATGTTGAAACCCTCAGTCCCCCAACTGTAGCGCACAAGGCATTTGGGGAGATGGCTGAGGACTGGCATTATCAATCAACCTCCATAGAATGCAACTGTCTCACAAGCAGGACCCTTGCAATGGATAGCCCAGAGAGGCCTAGGAGTTACTGGAATCCAAGCAGACGAGTAGTGAAATTTTGTGGTCAGGCAGCGTACTTATTCCTTCCATAGGCAAATCATTAAGAAGCGTTTGGTTAGATGTCACTCTTCTGAAACAAAGTCCAAGTGCCACATTTCAGCAGGATACAATTTTAAAACAAAAACAAAAATAGCTGGAAAAACTCAGCAGGTCTGACAGCATCTGCGGAGAGGAACACAGTTAACGTTTCGAGTCCGTATGACTCTTCATCAGAACTAAAGAAATATAGAAATGAGGTGAAATATAAGCTGGTTGAGGGGGGTGGGACAGGTAGAGCTGGATAGAGAGCCAGTGATAGGTGGAGGCGAAGAAGAGATTGCCAAAGATGTCATAGACAAAAGGACAAAGGGGTGTTGTTAGCTAAGGAATGTGCCAATTGTGATACTAATGGTGGAAACAATTCTAATTTTGGCATGTTGTTACATCTGTGCCAGGCATGTAGGCACTAAATTTAAAATTGCACAGGCACCTTTTAATTACCCCAATCCCAGCTGGGATATTCCTTAAAGAGCCCAGAGGTAAATTTTTTTGGGTGCTGTCTGAATTTTATTTAAGCATTTTACAGGGGAGATACCGTTGGGTTTGACTCAGTGACATTGAAGGAATGGCAATATAGTTTCAAGTCAAGAAGGTGTGTGACTTGAAGGGAAACTTGCAGGTCTCATGCGCCTGCTGCCCTTATGTTTCTAGTTGGATGCTCCCAGGGACTTTAGAATGCCTTCTTTGCTTCAAATTTATCACAATGCCTACAATCAGAAATTCAGCCTTTTAAAGAGAGAGGGAACAGGTGATGCAGGATTTTGCTATTGTTTACTGTGACAGCTTTTGTTAGTTTTTAGTAAAAGCTCAACACGACTAAATTGAATCAATTTTTACAAACAGTTCAACAGTGTCGTCAATGTTTTACTGAGAAGTTCTTAATGTTACTGTTCAACTTGTGCATTTTTGATTAGTTTCAGTGACCCTTACACATAAAAACACACTCCATGTAATTTAAAACACATGTAAAGCTGGCAAATTAAATCCCTGCCTCTTCCAGAAGCTGTTCCCCATTCCCCACTAAAGTATCTTTGCTGCAATTTTCTTCATGTGTGCAAGTATCAAAAATGTCAAAAATGTGCTTGGCAGCCAGTATGATGTTATGTAATTGCCTCAGAATAAATCCATCCCCTGGCAAACCTATCCCAGGATGGAATCTTTCCCCCACAAAAGAAATTTTCTGCTTTCAGAAGGTAATGCTTCTACCACAAATGAAATCATCACTCCACCCCCAACACTAACCTAAACCCTAATCCTTTCGCTAGAAAACTTAGGAAAAGCTGAGCAATAACTTCAAAAAAAATTGACACTGCTCCTGAAAAGCTGACAAATCAGAGTAAAATAGGCCTTACATATTTGAAAACAAATCATTCCCTGCACTTGGTGCCTTAAACTTTAGGTATTGTAGGAAACTAACAGGCGAAATCCACTTGTGTTGTGCATTTGTAGCATGCTGCAGGGGCATGTGTCCCAAAGCAACAAAAATAAGGTCCCACAACAACAATAAGATAGTGACCAGATAATCTAGTGATGTTGGTTGAGTGTTAAATATTGACCATCACACCAATGAGAACTACTCTGCTCTTTTCCAAAATAATTGCCATGGGATTCTTTTATATTCATTTGTAAGGGAAGGCTTAACATCCCTGACACTACAGTGCCTCCTCAAAACTGCAGTAGAATGTAAGCCTTTATGGTCAAACATTTGGAGTAAAAGTTAAGCTCAAAGCTTTCTGACTCAGAGGTGGGAGTGCTATCACTAAGACACGGCTTTCCATTATTCCACTCCATTCCCACAATTTCCCCCAAACTTCTACCTGAGTCCAGTAACTAACAGGTTCTGCTCTTCTTCTCAGCATTCTTCCAGCATTAGTGATAGCGACAGTGATGATCGCCTCCCTATAGTCTACACATTGACTGGGTTCTATTGGCATCCATTATGCATGACAGTTCTTACCATAAAGCTATCCTTAAATCTTAAGCTAACCTCAGCCTAAACCTAACCTTTGAAGTAATATAAGAAGATTGGGTCCTAAGTTTCATGATTCCCTCCAGTGCACTCCTGTGACATCTCTGGTGAGGAAACAGCTGTAGGGGCAGAAAATATTCTGAGGCTTGGTTATGCTGGGCCCTAGTCTGTGCTTCCAGGCCATGTGGCCTCGTAAGAGTACTTGCATTAGTGGGAAGGGGGCGGGGAGTGCGGACATCGGTACTTCTTATGCATTCTTCGTGTTATAAGGGCCTGGCAAAACTGGAGGTCAGTATGTTGAGTGAGATGAAATATCTGACCTGTTCAACAATGCAACTGGGGATTTACCCGTGTGGGGAAGGAAAATGGCTCAGAACTTTAATAATTTCATGGTAGGCTTTTGTTTTCTTGTTTGAAGTATTTGCATTACAAGTGGATGCCTGATACAGATTTCAATGTTTCTGAGGTGTTCAACACCATGTTCTGGGCCTGAAGGTGAGGCCAGATTTCCCAGAAGCTTAAGGTAGCTGAGTGCCTGAGATGCTGAATAATGCATTTGTGAACTCCTGGATGCACCTGTAGGCAGTAAACCATGGGCAGAATTTAATGTAGGGGACGGAGGTTCCCGCCTGCCGACTGGGAAACCAGTGAAAGCTATGCGCCATCTTTTTTTGGGAAGGTCCGTTACATTAAGTACCAATCAGACATCTACGGCCGGATTTTCCGCAACCGCCCACCTCTGCGATCTTCCAGTCCCACCGCAAGTCAATGGACTTCTGGCTGGGGCACCGCCTCGCCTGCAACCGGGCCGGAAAATCCTGGCCCTTGACTGGGCAGTGCTTCCCCGGGATCAAGGGCCCTGAGGGCAGAAGTACCGTCGCCTACTGAGATGCTGACCAATCAGAGGTGAACAGATCGTCTTTGCTCAGCAGCACCACCGGGGAGGTTATGATGATATTAGTAATGCACCATAAAGGAGGCCCAAGATCACCGAGGGACCCAGGCCACAGGTGAGTGATGGTGGGTGGAGGATTGAGGGGTGGGGTTTGCGGTAATCAGGGGTCAACAGCAAGGGCAGGGGGTTGCTCTCAGCAGCCAGCCCTTCCTGATGAAGGGTCCCTAGATGAGGCTGAGTGTCTGAATGAAGTACTAACCACACTCTGCTCCACCTCCGGAAGGCCGCACCCCCGACAAGATTTGCTTTTTGGGCATCCTGCATGATGTGTACCCCTCCCTGAGATCAGCAGCTGTCTGGATGAGGCCCTTAAGTGGGAAATAATTGCCCACATAGACTTAATTGGGGCTGAGGCGGAAGGCAGCAGGTTCCCCACTCGCCACCCTCTGGTTCGATTAAATGCACCCACCCCACACCCCCCCACCCCCACAACTAAATTCATCATGGGGGAGGGCATCAAATTCTTCCCCTTATCCACAGTGCTAGCTTGGCAGAAGCCTATGCTCAATATCTGAACATTATACCAACTCTGACAACCGCTGGTGGTGAAATATGGATAGTCCCTGTTCTTGAAGGAAATTGTAAACCTTGTCAATGCTTCCTCCCCAAACCTAAACCTCATTAGGCACATCTCTATAGTCATGAGAAAATAGTGGTATCTTGCATAAACAAAAAGAAAGATTTGCATTTATATAGCGCTTTTCACCATCACCATACATCTCAGCTTTACAGCCAATGAAATGCTTTTTGAAGTGCAGTCACTGTTGTAATATAGGAAATGCAGAAGCCAATTTGTGCACAGCAATCTCCCACAAACAACAATGTGATTATGACCAGATAATATGTTTTGGTGATGTTGATTGAGGGATAAATATTGGCCACAACACCAGGGATTATCTCCTACTCTTCTTCAAAATAGTTCCATGGAATCCTTTACATAGACTGGGACCTGAATTTTGAAGGGTTTGTGACATTTATGAAGGATGGGAGGTTAGGAAAAGGTGGAGGGGTGGCTCTATTAATTTATGATAGTTTAGCACATTAGAGAGGGATGACCTAAGTTCAGGAAACCAGGATGTAGAAGTGGTTTGGGTTGAGATGAAGAATAATAAAGGTAAGAAGTCACTTGTGGAAGTGGTGTACAGGTCCCCTAATTGTAACTACACAGTAGGACAGAGAGTAAAAGAAGAGATAATGGGAGCTTGCCATTTGTGGCAATAATCATGGTGGATTTTAATCTACATATAGACTAAAAAAATCAGATGGGAAAAGGTAGCATAGGTGAGGAGTTCATAGAATGTTTTCAAGATAGTTTCTTAGAACAGCATGCTCTAGAGCCAACCAGAGAGCAGGTTACATTAGACCTGGTATTGAGCAACGAGATAGGATTAATTGATAACCTCCTACTGAAGGCACTCCTGGTTGCAGCGATCATAATATGATTGAATTTTACATTCATTTTGAGGGAGAGACTAGTACATCCAAGATTAATATTTAAAATTAAATAAGGGCAATTATGAGGGTATGAAAGCAGAGCTAGCTAAAGTGAACTGGCAAATGAGGTTAAGGTTTAGGTTAATAGAAGTTCAGTGGCAGACATTTAAAGGGATATTTTAGAATTCACAGAATATATACATTCCAATGAGAAAGAAAAATCCCAAAGGGAGGACCCACCATCTGTGGTTAACTAAAAAAGTTAAAGACAGTGTCAAACTTAAAGGGAAAGCATATAATTACACAAAGGATGGTGGCAGGCCAGAAGATTGGAAAGAATATAAAGAATGACAAAAAGATTATTAAGGAGGGAAAAGTTAGAGCATGAGAGAAAGCTAGCTAGTAATATAAAGACGGATAGTAAGAGTTTCTATAGATATTTGAATAAGAAGGTTAACAAAGTGAGTGTTGGTCCTATGGAAAGTGTGTTTGGGGAATTGATAATGGGAAGTAGGCAGATGACAGATGAATTAAACAGGTATTTTGCTTCAGTCTTCACAATGGAGGACACAAGTGACATCCCAGAACTAGCTGTAAATCAGGAAATGGAAAGAAGGGAGGAACTCAAGAAAATTATAATCATCAGGGATGTGGTATTGAGCAAATTAATGGGACTGTGGTCTGACAAATTCTCAGGTCCAGGTGGACTTCATCCTAAGGTCTTGAAAGAAGTGACTAGTGAGATAGTTGATGCATTGGTTTTAATTTTCCTAAATTCCCTAGATTTGGGGAAGGTTCCATTAGATTGGAAAATAGCAAATATAACTCCTTTATTCAAAAAGGGAAGGAGACAGAAAGCAGGAAACTATGGGCCAATTAGACTAACATCTGTCATGGGAAAATATTAGAAGCTATTATTAAAGATGTTTTAGCAGGACACTTAGAAAAATTCAAGGCAATCAGTCAGAGTTAACATGGTTTTGTAAAAGGGAAATCATGGTTAACCAATTTATTGGAGTTCTTTGAAGGAGTTACGTGTACTGTGGATAAAGGGGAACTGGTGGATGTACGGTGCTTAGATTTCCAGAAGGTATTTGATAAAGTACCACATCAAAGATTATGCAGAAAATAAAAGCTCATGGTGTAGGGGTAACATGTTGTCATGGATAGAAGAGTGGCTAGCTAACAGGAAGCAGAGAGTTGGCAAAAATGGGTCTTTTTCTGGTTGGCAGGATGTGACATGGTGTGCCACAGGGACCAGTGCTGGGCCCTCAACTTTTCACAATTCATATAAATAACTTGGTTGCTAAATTCACTGATGACACAAAGATTGGTAGGAAAGTAGATTGTAAAGAGGATGTAAGAAGGCTACAAAATGGTATAGATAGGTTAAGGAAGTGGGCAAAGATCTGGCGAATGGAGTATAATGTGGGCAAATGTGAAATCATTCATTTTGGTAGGGACAATAAAAAATAAACTTATATCTAAATGGTGAGAGATTGCAGAGCTCTGAGATTCAGCGGGATCTGGGTGTCCTAATGCATGAATCACAAAAGGCTAGTATGCAGGTACAGCAGGTAATTAGGAAAGTTAATCAAATGTTATCATTTATCGTGAGGGGAATTGATTACAAAATTAGGGAGGTTATGCTTCAGTTGTACAGGGCATTTGTGAGACCACATCTGGAGTATTGTGTACAGTGCTGGTCTCCTTATTTAAAGAAAGATGTAAATGTGTTAGTAGCAGTTCAGAGAAGGTTTACTAGACTAATACTAGGAATGGTCTTATGAGAAAAGGCTGGACAGATTAGGCTTGTATCCATTGGAATTTAGAAGAGTAAGAGGTGCCTTAATTGAAACCTTTAAGAACTTGAGGGGTCTTAAGAGGGTGGATGTGGACAAGATGTTTCCTCTTGTGGGATAATTGGGAGAATACGTGGAGAGGGGCTACTGAACAGAGTCACCAGAGTCAGCTAATGAACTTTTAACAAAAACGTGAAACATTTATTAAATAAGAAAAGCTGAGTTATATTATAATACTCATGCATCCACAACCATATCTTTACAGGTATATACAGATTTGTAAGGCTAACACAAGTTGCAAAAGCTATCTTATAATCTAATGTTCATAGTAAGTACAGTCCATTTATGAATAAGTGACCTGTGGCCAGATATACCGCACTCTGAAGCCAAGTGGCAGATGCCGCCTCAACCAAACGCTATGGGTCTCTCATCAACTCCCCCTGCCCAAGATGCTTGTCATATCGTAAGCCAACCAGTTTCACTGAACTCTGTCTTTCACATGAGGGTTTTCAATCTCCATTTTCCAAGAACTTACTTTGGAATCTTCTCTCAAACCGATGCTTTCTTGCAGACACCTACCGCAAGGGTCTACCTCCAGGGTTTCGAACTCTACTTCTGATGTCCCTCTTCCCTGGGTCACCACGTGCATTCAAGCTGCCTTCCATGCACTCTCTCTCTCACCAACTCAGCTGTTAACTGCACCACTGCTTCACATGCCCATAGCAAAGAGTTACAGACCTTCAGCCGTCTCTTTGGAACTCCTAGCTTCTCAAAAGCCTTTATTTTGCTTTGACTCCGCTTCCTGCAGCTTAAAACTTTAAACTTGAACTTTGGAGCCATTCACTGCCCCTCACTCTTAACTTCATTTAACAGGATCTTTTCCTGGTTCCTGTCCTTTCTTTGACTAGAAGTCTTCTTGGGACTTTCTCCTGTTCCACTCTCTGGACCCTTAGGATTTTCTTCTTTAACTTGGACTGGCTATTTGTTCCCTTTGCTCCAGTCACCCTCTGGCAGCTACTTTCAACTAACCTTAGCTTGGAACTGGCTATCTGCCCCTTCTAGGTTGCTTCTGCTTAGCAGCTATCTTCAAAACCAAGTGAACTCAAACAGCTTCCAAATCAAATTGCGATTTCTAGTTTCTTGTGTGGGCCTGTGGGAGTGACCTCCCTCTCTGGATCCTTGTTGCTAGGCAACAGCCCAGTTTTCTCTACTCTTGTTTACTTAACTTAGCTTCAACAGTCATAAAACTCTCATTAGAAATGCAGGCACCTTTTATAGTGAAGCTAAAACTCAACTTGACCTTTTCTTAACACACAGATGCAGAAATACAAATCAAACTTAAACATGAATGTCAAACTCTTTCCTAATACCCGCAAAATGCAAATATGACTTAAACTATCTCTATTTCCTAACAGAATCTAGAACTAAGGGTCACTGTTTAAAAATAAGGGATCGTACATTTAAGACAGAGATGGGGAGAAATTTTTTTCTCTCAGAGGGCTGTGAATCTTTGGAGCTTTCTTCCTCAAAAGACAGCGGAATCTTCGAATGTTCTTAAGGCAGAACTAGATAGATTCTCGATTAACAAGGGGGTGAAAGGTTATGGGGAGTAGGCAGGAATGTGGGTTTGAAGTTACATTCAGATCAGCCATGGTCTTATTGAGTGGCGGAGCAGGCTTGAGGGGCTGAATGGCCTACTCCTGCTCATAATTCATATATTCATATGTCCACCTGAGAGGGCAGATGAGGGCCTCAGTTTAATTTCATCCAAAAAAAGACACCTCCAACAATGCAGCACTCCCTCTGTACTGCACTGGAGTATTCACCTTGATTGTTGTGCCAAGCCCTTGAGAGGGACTAGAACCCTAAATCTTGTGATTGAGAGACAACAGTGTTACCAATTAAGCCACAGCTGAAACACACTGGAATTTACGGTGATGTCAAATGGGTGGACTTGAAATATGCCTTCTGACATTTTTTGTAGCCCATGCCAACTCTTGCAGCTCTTCTGCTAACTTCAGTGCAAATGAGCCACATAATGTTGTTGCCAGAACTGCATAAAGACCATGTGGAGGGAAAATGTGAAACAATTTAACTTTAAATCCACTGACCCTGCGTTAGTGCAGGAATACAAGGTATTTCTCCTTTGAGTGCCCCACCTCCTGGCTTAATTAAGCTAACATATGGTTGAGTGCATTAGTGCTTGCACATCAGCTTGTGTTTACAATAATTTTGTTAACATTGGAAGCAGGTGGCAAGCGAGCATTGTGCTGCACTCTGATATTGATGGCTACCATTTACACTGTAAAATTATATGCCAACAGCAGTTTCTAAGTTGTCATGGATAAAGCATCCCCTTCCCTGTTCTGCTGTTTCTTTTTGGCAACATGGTACTCATCAAGCTCAGTCCTTCACCATAATGAGCATAAATGTCAAAGAATCTAACAGCAAGGGTTTATTTTTGTCTCATTTTGACATAATATTTAAGTTTACTGTTAGGTGGACTCAATTTCAGACATTTTTGCAAAATATCACCATCTTGTTTTTTGTGAAAGACTATTCTGAAATATTCGCCATTTTAAAAGCAAATGGAATTCAGAAAAGCAAACAAACAACTCAAACTGTTGTGCTGATATGAAGTAGTTGGGTGACAGGATGAGTTATTTATGCTTCGTGTTTGCTTCACAGCAAAATTCTGTAATCTTTTTGGTTACAATTGTGTCTTGAATAACATGTTTATTCAAATATACAATGAAAATAGTAGACAGCACAGACTGCTCCAACCAAACCAATACATACTAATGCTCATTGTCATTCAAACTTCATGGAATTAGGGGCCAGTGATTTATTAAAACAAAATAGTGTTACAATTCCTGTAGAGACTCATAGCTTCTAAAAAGAAATTTGAACTTCCAGTTAATAGCTGAATGGATGACATGAGAAGGTTTCATGTTTTAAGACACTCACTTAATAAAAAGATTAAAAGCACTTTTGACTGAACACTATCTTTGTAGGCAACATGCAGTTTAAACTACAGGACAGAACTTTTAATACAACTGAAAAAACCCACTATCAGGCACATGTTATACTGCCCTATAAGTAAACAATCAATTCTCCCAGAACTAGTCCAAAATGATTCTTAGCTGCTGAGAGTTTACTTCTTTTCCTTTCTCAGTCTGGTAACTGTTAACCCTAGAACTGTCCTACATGGTTAGAGTTTTCCTGGAGATACCCTCTCCAGGCTGGGCGTATCTTCCAGCCTCATTCTAACTCCTCATGAATTTAGTGTTTTCAATCTACACTTGAGCTTCCCAACCACCATCCTGCAATTGACCCACAGAGACTTTACACCTAAAGTTGCGCTCTGTCTCTCTCGGGCCCTGGTAGACTAGTCGTGTCAGTGAGGTTTCAGTGACATTGTAGGAAATCCTGTAACCTGCTACCACAATGGTTTCCTCTGTACCCTTTCCCTCTTAAAGCCCATTACCATAGCATCATGAATAACATGGGCCTTGTATCCAGGCAGAAATGCTGATTAGCTATTCTTTAGATTTCAACTGTATGCTATCGCGAAATCACAACCATTTACAATCTGAAATTTTCAACGTCTGCTGGAAACTTTGGAAGCTAGCAGTCTAACCGCTGTAAATACAAATGCTGGTCCCACCATCTACAATGTGGACACCTTACACCTTCTTCCCAGCAAAACAATCTGGGCCTTCCTTTAATCTTTAACCGCCCTCTCACTCAGGCCCATTGTCAGGGAGTCACATGACCTCCTTCATTTTATCCTAACTTAAAGACACAATCCCAAAATATAGGTAGATAATTAGCCATAGTCCACAAAGAACCATAGGCATCTATCTCCATTAGAGAGAGACAATTGGTTATATATCTTGACAGACACCACTCTATGTCAAGTATGGGCAGGGTAAGGCAAGGAGACAGGCCTCCATGAACTACCACAGTTGGCACAGGAATTGAACCCTCATTTTTGGTATCATTCCGCACTATACTTTAGCCATTTAAGCTACACAATGTCCTCTCAAAATAGACCAATCTTATAAACCTAATAATTGTAACAATAGGCCTTAATGCAAGGAGTTTGGAGAGCAAGAGTAAGGGTGACTTGCTGCAATTGGATGGGACTTTGGTGAGACCCCATCTGGAGTATTGAATACAGTTGTGATCTCTGTACTGAAAGAAGAATATACTTGCATTAGAAGGGTGCAACAAAATTTCAGTAGTTTGGATCTAGGAAGATGGTGTCGTATTCTGAGAGACTGAATTAATTGGACCTATATTCTCTGTAATTTAAAAGCATCAGAAGTGATCTCACTGAAACATAAAATTCTGAGTAGGATTGACACGGTAAATGCTGAGAGGCTCTTTCACCTGTTTGGAGAAACTAGGATGAGGAGGCATTGTCTCAGGATAAGAGGCTGGTCACTTAGGACTGAGAAAAGGAGAATTATATTCGCTTAGAGGATTGTGTTATGTTCTCCACAGAGAATGATAACTTTTGAAAAGATATTTGGATTTCCAGTGATCGAGTGAAAGGTCCCACAACAAGATTTCAAGTTTTAAGACACTTACTGCAACAGACAAACTATAAACAACATTCACATAACACTATTTTGTAAGCAACCTATACTCTAAATTACAGAAAAGAAAAAACTTTTTAAAAGAACTTTTAAAAGAACCTTTAGCATGAACAAAGTTCTCCCGCTATGTGAATATTTTACACTGTCCCTTAAGTGAACACTTCATTCCCCAGGAACCAATCCAAAGTTATTCTCTTCTCCCGATGACCTGCTTCCTTTTTCTTTTCCCAGCTGGTTAACTTCTAATCTCAGAACTGACTATCAGGGTGAGGGTTATGCTGGAGATTCCTTCCTTTTAGCCTAGTCTAGGTGAATCTTTCGGCCTTCTTAAATTCTCATGAACTCAGTGTCTTAAATTTGAGCATAAGCTCCCACACACAGTTTATCTAGGGACCAACAGAGTAAGCGTTTTCCCTGTTTCAGGTGCAGGACTAACTGCCTCTAACTCCTCTCTACCTCTCAGATGGCTGCATACTGAATTGAGTCTGTGAGTTCCAGGGATATCTTAGAAAAACCGTAAACATATACTACAATGTCTTCCTATTGACAGCTCCCTTCCTAAAGCCCATCGCCATGGCAACATGAACTACACTGAACTTGTATCCAGGAAATGTTAATTAGTTATTTTCTAGAGAGAGTATGAGGGGGTGTGAGAGAGTGTGAGAGGGGGTGTGAGACAGTGTGAGAGAGGGTGTGAGAGAGTGTGAGAGGGGGTGTGAGAGAGTGTGAGAAGGGATCAGAGAGAGTGTAAGGGGGTGAGAGAGAGTGTGAGGGGGGTGAGAGAGAGTGTGAGGGGGTGTGAGAGAGAGTGTGGGGGGTGAGAGAGTGTGAGAGGTTGTGTGAGAGAGTGTGAGAGGGGGCGTGAGAGAGTGTGAGGGGGTGAGAGAGAAAGTGTGAGGGGGGCGTGAAAGAGAGAGTGAGGGGGTGAGAGAGAGTATGAGAGGGGGTGTGAGGGAGTGTGAGGGGGTGAGAGTGGGAGTCTGAGGGGGTGAGAGAGAGAGTGTGAAAGGGGGGTGTGAGAGAGTGTGAGAGGGGAAGTGAGAGAGTGTGAGAGGGGGAGTGACAGAGTGTGAGAGGGGGAGTGAGAGAGTATGAGGGGATATGAGAGAGTGTGAGAGGGGGAGTGAGAGAGTGTGAGAGGGGGAGTGAGAGAGTGTGAGAGGGGGAGTGTGAGAGTGTGAGAGCGGGAGTGAGAAAGTGTGAGGGGGCGTGAGAGAGCTGAGGGCGGAGTGAGAGAGTGTGGGGGGGAGTGAGAGATTGTGAGGGGGTGTGAGAGAGTGTGAGGGGGTGTGAGAGAGAGTGTGAGGAGGTGTGAGAGAGTGTGAGGGGGTGTGAGAGAGTGTGAGGGGGTGTGAAAGAGAGTGTGAGGTGGTGTGAGAGAGTGTGAGAGGGCATGTGAGAGAGTGTGAGGGGTCATGAGAGAATGTGAGAGGGGGTGTGAGAGAGTGTGAGGGTTTGAGAGTGAGAAAGTGTGAGAGGGTGTGAAAGAGAGAGGGACGGGGTGTGAGGGAGAGTGTGAAGGGGTGTGAGAGAGTGTGAGAGTGTGAGAGAGGGTGTGAGAGAGTGTGAGGGGGCTGTGAAAGAGAGAGAGGGGGAGTGAGAGAGTGTGAGAGGGGGAGTGAGAAAGTGTGAGAGGGGAGAGAGAGAGTGTGATGGGGAGAGAGAGAGTGTGAGAGGGGAAGTGAGAGAGTGTGAGAGGGGGAGTGAGAGAGTGTGAGAGGGGAGTGGGAGAGTTTGAGAGGGGGAGTGAGGGAGTGTGATGGGGGGAGAGAGATTGTGAGAGGGGAAGTGAGAGACTGAGGGGGGAATGAGAGAGTGTGAGAGGCGGAGTGAGAGAGTCTGAGACGAGGGTGTGAGAGAGTTTGAGAGGGTGAGAGAGAGAGTGTAGGGGCTGTGAGAGTGTGAGGGGGAAGTGAGAGAAAGCGTGAAGGGGAGTGAGAGCGTGTGAGAGGGGGAGTGATAGAATGTGAAAGAGAGAGTGAGAGAGTGTGAGGGGCTGTCAGAGAGTGTGAGGAGTGAATGAGAGAGTGAGGGGGGTGTGAGAGTGTGAGAGGGGGAGTGAGAATGTGTGAGGGGGTGTGAGAGAGTGTGAGAGGCAGTGTGAGAGAGTGTGGGGTGTGTGAGAGTGTTTGTGGGGGTGTGAGAGAGAATGTGAGGCAGTGTGAGAGAGTGTGAGGGGGTGTGAGAGAGTGTGAGGGGGTGTGAGAGAGGGCAAGGCGGTGTGAGAGAGTGTGAGGTGTTTGTGAGAGAATGTGAGAGGGGGTGTGAGAGAGTGTGAGGGTGTGAGAGTGAAAAAGTTTGAGGGGGTGTGAAAGAGAGATTGAGGGGGTGTGAGGGAGAGTGTGAGGGGATCTGAGAGAGTGTGAGGAGTGAGACAGAGTGTGTGAGGAGGCGAGAGAGTGAGTGTGAGAAGGTGAGAGAGAGAGTTTAGGGGCTGTGACAGTGTGAGGGGGATGTGAGAGAAAGCGTGAGGGGTGTGAGACAGTGTGAGAGGGGGAGTGAGAGAGTGTGAGGGGTTGAGAGAGAGGGGCAGAGAGTGTGAGAGAGGAGAGAGAGAGTGTGAGAGGGAAAGTGAGACAGTGTGAGTGGGGGAGTGAGAGAGTGTGAGAGGGGAAGTGACTGTGAGGGGGTGAGAGAGAGGGGGAGTGAAAGAGTGTGAGAGGGGAGAGACAGAGTGTGAGAGGGAAAGTGAGAGAGTGTGAGAGGGGGAGTGAGAGAGTGTGAGAGCGGAGAGAAAGAGTGTGAGAGAGGAAGTGAGAGAGAGTGAGAGGGGAAGTGAGAGAGTGTGACAGGGGGTATGAGAGAGTGTGAGGGGGTGTGAGAGAGAGTGTGAGGCAGTGTGAAAGAGTGTGAGAGGGGGTGTGAGAGAGTATGAGGGGGTGTGAGAGAGAGTGTGAGGTGGTGTGAGAGAGTGTGAGGGGCTGTGACAGAGTGTGGGGGGTGTGAGAGTTTGTGGGGGTGTGAGATTGTGAGGCGGTGTGAGAGAGTGTGAGTGGGTGTGAAAGAGAGTGTGAGAGAGTGTGAGAGGGCATGTGAGAGAATGTGAGGGGTCGTGAGAGAGTGTGAGGTTTTGTGAGAGAATGTGAGTGGGTGTGTGAGAGAGTGTGAGGGTGTGAGAGTGAGAAAGTGTGAGGGGTGTGAAAGAGAGAGGGAGGGGGTGCGAGGGAGAGTGTGAAGGGGTGTGAGAGAGTGTGAGAGTGTGAGAGAGGGTGTGAGGGAATGTGAGGGGGTTGTGAAAGAGAGAGTGAGGGAATGTGAGAGAGTGTGAGACTGTGAGGGGGTGTGTGAGAGTGTGAGGGGGTGTGATTGAAGGTGAGGGGGTGTAAAAGAGAGTGAGGGGTTGAGAGAGGGATCCTTAGGGGGGATGAGAGAGAAAGTGTGAGGGGGTGTGTGAGAGAGTGTGAGGGGGAGTGAGAGAGTGTGAGAGTGTGAGCGAGAGAGTGTGAGGTGTGAGTGAGACAGTGTGAGAGGGTGAGTGAAAGAGTGTGAGGGGGAGTGAGAGAGCGTGAGAAGGGGTGTGAGAGAGTGTGAGGGGGTGAGAGAGAGGGGATTGAGAGAGTGTGAGAGGGGGAATGAGAGAGTGTGGGCGGGGGAGAGAGAAAGTGTAAGGGGGGAGAGAGAGAGTGTGAGGGGGGAGTGAGAGAGTGTGAGAGGGGAAGGGAGAGAGTTTGAGGGGGGAGTGAGAGAGAGTGTGAGGGGGGTGAAAGAGAGTGTTGGGGGTGAGAGGGGAATCTTTAGTGGGGGTCAGAGAGAAAGTGTGAGGGGGTGTGTGAGAGAGTGGGAGGGGGAGTGAGAGAGTGTGAGAGGGGGTGTGAGAGAGTGTGATGGGGGAGAGGGAGACTGTGAGAGGGGAAGTGAGAGAGTGTGAGAGGGGGAGTGAGAGAGTGTGATGGGGGAGAGAGAGAGTGTGAAAGGGGGAGTGAGAGAGTATGAGTGGGGAGAGAGAGGGTGTGAGAGGGGAAGTGAGAGAGTGTGAGAGGGGGAGTGAGAGAGTGTGAGAGGGGAGAGAGAGATTGTGAGAGAGGAAGTGCGAGAGTGAGAGGGGGTGTGTGAGATTGTGAGGGGGGAGTGAGAGATTGTGAGAGGCGGTGTGAGAGAGTTTGAGAGGGGGGGCGAGAGAGTGTGAAAGGGGGAGTGATAGAATGTGAGAGAGAGAGTGAGAGAGTGTGAGGGGCTGTCAGAGGGTGTGAGGGGTGAATGAGAGAGTGTGGGGGGCGTGAGAGAGTGTGAGGGTGTGAGAGTGAGAAAGTGTGAGGGGGTGTGAAAGAGAGAGTGAGTGTGTATTAGGGAGAGTGTGAGGTGGTGTGAGAGAGTGTAGGAGGCATTGGGACAGAGAGTGAGGGGATCTGAGAGAGTGTGAGGGGGTGAGAGAGAGTGTGAGGAGTGGTGAGAGAGTGTGAGGTGGTGAGAGAGAGAGTATAGCGCCTGTGACAGTGTGAGGGGGAGGTGAGAGAAAGCGTGAAGGGGTGTGAGAGCATGTGAGAGGGTAAGAGAGAGAGTGTGAGAGGGGGAGCAAAAGAGTGGGAGAGGGTGAGTGAGAGAGTGTGAAAGGGGAGTGAGAGAGTGTGAGGTGTGAGAGAGAGGGGGAGTGAGAGAGTGTGGGGGGGCATGAGAAAATGTGAGCGGGACCGAGAAAGTGAGAGGTGAGAGAGTGTGAGTGGGGAAGTGAGAGAGTGTGAGAGGGGGACTGAGAGAGTGTGAGGGGGTGAGAGAGAGGGGGAGTGAGAGAGTGTGAGGGTGAGTGAGAGATTGTGAGGGGGGAGTGAGAGATTGTGAGAGGCAGTGTGAGAGAGTTTGGGGGGGGGCGAGAGAGTGTGAAAGGGGGAGTGATAGAATATGAGGGGGTGAGAGAGAATGGGAGTGAGAGAATGTGAGAGGGGAGAGAGAGAGTGTGAGAGGGAAGTGAGAGAGTTTGAGAGGGGTAGTGAGATATTGTGAGAGGGGAAGTGAGAGAGTGTGAGAGGCGGAGTGAGAGACTGTGAGAGGGGCTATGAGAAAGTGTGTGGGGGTGTGAGAGAGAGTGTGAGGCGGTGTGAGAGAGTGTGAGAGGGGGTGTGAGAGAGTGTGAGGTGGTGTGAGAGAAAGTGTGAGGTAGTGTGAGAGAGTGTGATGGGGTGTGAGAGATTGTGAGGGGGTGTGAAAGAGAGTGTGAGAGGGGGAGTGAGAGAATATGAGAGGGGGAGTGATTGAGTGTGGGCGGTGGAGAGAGAAAGTGTGAGGGGGAGCGAGAGAGTGTGAGAGGGGAGAGAGAGACTGTGAGACGGGACGTGAGAGATTGTGAGAGGGGGAGTGAGAGAGTGTGAGGGGGGAGAGAGAGAGTGTGAGAGGGGAAGTGAGAGAGTGTGAGAGGGAGAGTGAGAGAGAGTGAGGGGGTGTGAGGGACAGTGGGAGGGGGTGTGAGAGAGTGTGGGAGGTGGTATGAGAGAGACTGAGGGGATGAGAGAGTGTGATGGGGTGAGAGAGAGTGTGAGGAGTGGTGAGAGAGTGTGAGGAGGTGAGAGAGAGAGTGTGAGGCGGTGTGAGAGAGTGTGAGGTGGTGTGAGAGAGAGTGTGAGGTGGTGTGAGAGAGTGTGATGGGGTGTGAGAGAGTGTGAGGGGGTGTGAGAGAGTGTGAGGGATTGTGAGAGATTGAGGGGTTTGTGAGAGAATGTGCGAGGGGGTGTGAGAGAGTGTGAGGGTGTGAGAGTGAGAAAGTGTGAGGGGGTGTGAAAGAGTGTGAGGGGGTGTGAGAGAGTGTGAGGTGGTATGAGAGAGAGTGTGAGGGAGTGTGAGAGTGAGAGTGAAAGGGGGTTGTGAGAGAGTGTGAGGGGGAAAGTGAGAGTGTGAGGGGGAAGTGAGAGAGTGTGAGAGTGGGAGTGAGAGAGTGTGAGGGGGTGAGAGAGAGTGTAGGGGGGTGAGAGTATGAGAGGGACGTGAAAGAAAGTGTGAGGGGGTGTGAGAGTGTGTGAGGGAGTGCGAGAGAGTGTGAGGCAGTGGGAAAGAGTGTGAGAGGGGTGTGAGAGAGTGTGAGGGGGTGTGAAAGAGAGTGTGAGCTGGTGTGAGAGAGCGTGAGAGGGCATGTGAAAGAGTGTGAAGGGTCGTGAGAGAGTGTGAGGGGTTTGTGAGAGAATGTGAGAGGGGGTGTGAGAGAGTGTGAGAGGGTGTGAAAGAGAGAGTGAGGGGAAGTGAGAGAGTGTGAGACTCTGAGGGGGTGTGTGAGAGTGTGAGGGGGTGTGAAAGAGAGTGAGGGGATGAGACATGGATCCTTAGGGGGGGTGAGAGAGAAAGTGTGAGGGGGGTGTGAGAGAGAGTGTGAGGGGGTGAAAGAGAGTGTGAGGGGGTGAGAGAGGGATCCTTGTGGGGGTGAGAGAGAAAGTGTGAGGGGGTGTGCGAGAGAGTGTGTGAGGGTGAGCGAGAGACTGTGAGTGGGAGTGAGAGAGGGTGAGAGGCGGAGTGAGACAGTGTGAGACGGGGAATGAGAGAGTATGAGGGGGGAGTGAGAGAGTGTGGGTGGTGGAGAGAGAAAGTGTGTGGGGGGGGCGAGAGAGTGTGAGGGGGAGAGAGAGACTGTGAGAAGGGAAGTGAGAGAGTGTGAGAGGGGGAGTGAGAGAGTGTGAGGGGGGGAGAGAGAGTGTGTGAGAGGGGAATTGAGAGAGTGTGAGAGGGGGAGTGAGAGAGAGTGAGGGAGAGTGAGAGAGAGTGAGGGGGTGTGAGAGAGTGTGAAAGGGGGGGGTGAGAGAGTGTGAGAGGGGAAGTGAGAGAGTGTGAGAGGGGGAGTGAGAGAGAGTGAGGGGGAGTGAGAGAGAGTGAGGGGGTGTGAGGGAGAGTGTGAGGGAGTGTGAGAGAATGTGGGAGGCGGTGTTAGAGAGAGTGAGGGGATCTGAGAGAGTGTCAGCGGTTGAGAGAGAGTATGAAGAATGGTGAGAGAGTGTGAGGGGGTGAGAGAGAGAGTGTGAGGCAGTGTGAGAGAGTGTGAGAGGTGGTGTGAGAGAGTGTGAGGTGGTGTGAGAGAGAGTGTGAGTTGGTGTGAGTGAGTGTTAGACGTGGTGTGAGAGAGTGCGAGGGATTGTGAGAGAGTGAGGGGTTTGTGAGAGAATGTGAGAGGGGGTGTGAGAGAGTGTGAGGGTGTGAGAGTGAGAAAGTGTGAGGGGGTGTGAAAGAGAGTGAGGGGGTGTGAGGGAGAGTGTGAGGGCACGTGAGAGGGTGTGGGAGGCGGTGTTAGAGAGAGTGAGGGGATCTGAGAGAGTGTCAGCGGGTGAGAGAGAGAGTGAAGAATGGTGAGAGAGTGTGAGGGGGTGAGTGAGAGAGTGTGAGGCGGTGTGAGGGAGTGTGAGAGGTGGTGTGAGAGAGTGTGAGGTGGTGTGAGAGAGAGTGTGAGGTGGTGTGGTGAGAGAGTGTGATGGGGTGTGAGAGGGTGTGAGGGGGTGTGAGAGAGGGTGAGGGGGTGTGAAAGAGAGTGTGAGGTGGTGTGAGTAAGTGTTAGACGGGGTGTGAGAGAGTGCGAGGGATTGTGAGAGAGTGAGGGGTTTGTGAGAGAATGTGAGAGGGGGTGTGAGAGAGTGTGAGGGTGTGAGAGTGAGAAAGTGTGAGGGGGTGTGAAAGAGAGTGAGGGGGTGTGAGGGAGAGTGTGAGGGCACGTGAGAGAGTGTGAGAGTGTGAGAGAGGGTGTGAGAGAGTGTGAGGGGATGTGAGAGAGTGTGAGGGGGATCTGAGAGTGTGTAAGGGGGTGAAAGAGAGACTGTGAGTGGGTGTGAGAGAGAGTGTGAGGGAGTGTGAAAGCGAGAGTAAAAGGGGGTTGTGAGAGATTGTGAGCGGGAGAGTGAGAGTCTGAGGGGGAAGTGAGAGAGTGTGAGAGGGGAAGTGAGAGAGTGTGAGAGGGGGAGAGACAGAGTGTGAGAGGTGGAGTGAGAGAGTATGAGGCGCTATGAGAGAGTTTGAGAGGTGGAGTGAGAGATTGTGAGAGCGGGAGTGAGAAAGTGTGATGGGGCGTGAGAGAGTGTGAGGGGTGAGTGAGGGAGGGTGAGAGGCAGAATGAGAGAGTGTGAGAGGGGGAATGAGAGAGTATGAGAGGGGGAGTGAGAGAGTGTGGGCGGTGGAGAGATAAAGTGTGAGGGGGAGCGAGAGAGTGTGAGAGGGGAGAGAGAGACTGTGAGAGGGGAAGTGAGAGAGTGTGAGAGGGGTAGTGAGAGAGAGTGAGGGGGAGTGAGAGAGAGTGAGGGGGTGTGAGGGAGAGTGGGAGGGTGTGTGAGAGAGTGTGGGAGGCGGTATGAGAGAGAGTGAGGGGATCTGAGAGAGTGTGAGGGGGTGAGAGAGAGTGTGAGGAGTTGTGAGAGAGTGTGAGGGGGTGAGAGAGAGAGTGTGAGGTGGTGTGAGAGAGTGTGAGAGGTGGTGTGAGAGAATGTGAGGTGGTGTGACAGAGAGTGTGAGGTGGTGTGAGAGAGTGTGAGGGGGTGTGAGAGAGTATGAGGGATTGTGAGAGATTGAGGGGTTTGTGAGAGAATGTGAGAGGGGGTGTGAGAGAGTGTGAGGGTGTGAGAGTGAGAAAGTGTGAGGGGGTGTGAAAGAGTGTGAGGGGGTGTGAGAGAGTGTGAGAGGGGGTGTGAGAGAGTGGGAGGTGGTGTGAGTGAGAGTGTGAGGTGGTGTGAGAGAGTATTATGGGGTGTGAGAGATTGTGAGGGGGTGTGAAAGAGAGTGTGAGGTGGTGTGAGAGAGAGTGTGAGGGAGTGTGAGAGCGAGAGTGAAAGGGGGTTGTGAGAGAGTGTGAGGGGGAGAGTGAGAGTGTGAGGGGGAAGTGAGAGAGTGTGAGGGGAGTGACAGAGTGTGAGAGGGGGAGTGAGAGAGTGTGAGGGGGTGAGAGAGAGTGTAGGGGTGTGAGAGTGTGAGAGGGACGTGAAAGAAAGTGTGAGGGGGTGTGAGAATGTGTGAGGGAGTGCGAGAGAGAGTGTGAGGCAGTGGGAAAGAGTGTGAGAGGGGTGTGAGAGAGTGTGAGGGGGTGTGAAAGAGAGTGTGAGCTGGTGTGAGAGAGTGTGAGAGGGCATGTGAGAGAATGTGAAGGGTCGTGAGAGAGTGTGAGGGGTTTGTGAGAGAATGTGAGAGGGGGTGTGAGAGAGTGTGAGGGTGTGTGTGTGAGAAAGTGTGACAGGGTGTGAAAGAGAGAGTGAGGGGAAGTGAGAGAGTGTGAGTGTGAGGGGGTGTGAAAGAGAGTGAGGGGATGAGACATGGATCCTTAGAGGGGGAGAGAGAAAGTGTGAGGGGGGTGTGAGAGAGAGTGTGAGGGGGTGAGAGAGGGATCCTTGTGAGGGTGAGCGAGAGAGATTGAGTGGGAGTGAGAGAGGGTGAGAGGCGGAGTGAGAGAGTGTTAGAGGGGGAATGAGAGAGTATGAGAGGGGGAGTGAGAGAGTGTGGGCGGTGGAGAGAGAGTGTGTGAGGGGGAGTGAGAGAGTGTGAGGGGAAAGAGAGAGAGTGTGAGAGGGGAATTGAGAGAGTGTGAGGGGGGAATGAGAGAGAGTGAGGGGGTGTGAGAGAATGTGAAAGGGGGGATGAGACAGTGTGAGAGGGGAAGTGAGAGAGTGTGAGAGGGGGAGTGAGAGAGAGTGAGGGGGAGTGAGAGAGAGTGAGGGGGTGTGAGGGAGAGTGTGAGGGGGAGTGAGAGAGTGTGGGAGGCGGTGTGAGAGAGAGTGAGTGGATCTGAGAGAGTATGAGCGGGTGAGAGAGAGTGTGAAGAGTGGTGAGAGTGAGTGAGGGGGTGAGAGAGAAAGTGTAGCGGCTGTGACAGTGTGAGGGGGACGTGAGAGAAAGCGTGAGGGGTGTGAGAGCATGTGAGAGGGTAAGAGAGAGAATGTGAGAGGGGGAGTGAGAGAGTGTGAGAGGGGGAGTGAGAGAGTGTGAGAGGGGAATTGAGAGAGTGTGAGGGGGGAATGAGAGAGAGTGAGGTGGAGTGAGAGAGAGTGACGGGGTGTGAGAGAATGTGAAAGGGGGGATGAGAGAGTGTGAGAGGGGAAGTGAGAGAGTGTGAGAGGGGGAGTGAGGGGGAGTGAGGGGGAGTGAGAGAGAGTGAGGGGGTGTGAGGGAGAGTGTGAGGGGGAGTGAGAGAGTGTGGGAGGCGGTGTGAGAGAGAGTGAGGGGGTGTGAGGGAGAGTGTGAGGGGGAGTGAGAGAGTGTGGGAGGCGGTGTGAGAGAGAGTGAGGGGATCTGAGAGAGTATGAGGGGGTGAGAGAGAGTGTGATGGGGTGTGAGAGAGTGTGAGGGGGTGTGAAAGAGTGTGTGAGGTGGTGTGAGAGAGTGTGAGAGGGCATGTAAGAGAGTGTGACGGGTCATGAGAGATTGTGAGGGGTTTGTGAGAGAATGTGAGGGTGTGAGTGTGAGAAAGTGTGAGAGGGTGTGAAAGAGAGAGGGACGGGGTGTGAGGGAGAGTGTGAAGGGGTGTGAGAGTGTGAGAGAGGGTGTGGGAGAGTGTGAGGGGGTTGTGAAAGAGAGAGTGAGGGGATGTGAGAGAGTGTGAGACTGTGAGGGGGTGTGTGAGAGTGTGAGGGTGTGTGAAAGAGAGTGAGGGGGTGAGAGGTGGATCCTTAGGGGAGGTGAGAGAGAAAGTGTGAGGGGGTGTGCGAGAGAGTGTGTGAGGGTGAGCGAGAGACTGTGAGTGGGAGTGAGAGAGGGTGAGAGGCAGAGTGAGACAGTGTGAGACGGGGAATGAGAGAGTATGAGAGGGGGAGTGAGAGAGTGTGGGTGGTGGAGAGAGAAAGTGTGAGGGGGGGGCGAGAGATTGTGAGAGGGGAGAGAGAGACTGTGAGAAGGGAAGTGAGAGAGTGTGAGAGGGGGAGTGAGAGAGTGTGAGGGGGGAGAGAGAGTGTGTGAGAGGGGAATTGAGAGAGTGTGAGAGGGGGAGTGAGAGAGAGTGAGGGAGAGTGAGAGAGAGTGAGGGGGTGTGAGAGAGTGTGAAAGGGGGGGTGAGAGAGTGTGAGAGGGGAAGTGAGAGAGTGTGAGAGGGGGAGTGAGAGAGAGTGAGGGGGAGTGAGAGAGAGTGAGGGGGTGTGAGGGAGAGTGTGAGGGGGTGTGAGAGAGTGTGGGAGGCGGTGTTAGAGAGAGTGAGGGGATCTGAGAGAGTGTCAGCGGGTGAGAGAGAGTGTGAAGAATGGTGAGAGAGTGTGAGGGGGTGAGAGAGAGAGTGTGAGGCGGTGTGAGAGAGTGTGAGAGGTGGTGTGAGAGAGTGTGAGGTGGTGTGAGAGAGTGTGATGGGGTGTGAGAGAGTGTGAGGGGATGTGAGAGAGTGTTAGATGGGGTGTGAGAGAGTGCGAGGGATTGTGAGAGAGTGAGGGATTGTGAGAGAATGTGAGAGGGGGTGTGAGAGAGTGTGAGGGTGTGAGAGTGAGAAAGTGTGAGGGGGTGTGAAAGAGAGTGAGGGGGTGTGAGGGAGAGTGTGAGGGCGCATGAGAGAGCGTGAGAGTGTGAGAGAGGGTGTGAGAGATTGTGAGGTGGTGTGAGAGAGTGTGAGGGGGGATCTGAGAGAGTGTAAGGGGGTGAGAGAGAGACTGTGAGTGGGTGAGAGAGAGAATGTGAGGGGGTGTGAGAGAGAGTGTGAGGGAGTGTGAGAGCGAGAGTGAAAGGGGGGTGTGAGAGAGTGTGAGAGGGAGAGAGAGAGTGTGAGGGGGAAGTGAGAGAGTGTGAGAGGGGAAGTGAGTGTGAGAGGGGGAGTGACAGAGTGTGAGAGGGGGAGAGACAGAGTGTGAGAGGCAGAGAGAGAGAGTATGAGGGGGTATGAGAGAGTTTGAGAGGTGGAGTGAGAGATTGTGAGAGCGGGAGTGAGAAAGTGTGAGGGGGAGTGAGAGAGTGTGAGGGGTGAGTGAGAGTGTGTGAGAGGGGGAGTGAGAGAGCGTGAGGGACTGTCAGAGAGTGTGAGGGGTGAATGAGAGAGTGAGGTGGGGAGTGTGAGAGTGTGAGAGGGGGAGTGAGAATGTGTGAGGGAGTGTGAGAGAGTGTGAGAGGAGGTGTGAGAGAGTGTGGAGGGTGTGAGAGAGTTTGTGGTTGTGTGAGAGAGTGTGAGGTGGAGTGAGAGAGTGAGGTGGTGTGAGAGAGTGTGAGGGGTTTGTGAGAGAATGTGAAAGGTGGTGTGAGAGAGTGTGAGGGTGTGAGAGTGAGAAAGAGTGAGGGGTTGTGAAAGAGAGAGTGAGGGGGTGTGAGGGAGAGTGTGAGGGTGAGTGATAGAGTGTGGGAGGCGGTGTGAGAGAGAGTGAGGGGATCTGAGAGAATGTGAGGGGGTGTGAGAGAGAGTGAAGGGATCTGAGAGAGTGTGAGGTGGTGAGAGAGAGTGTGAGGAGTGGTGAGAGAGTGTGAGGGGGTGAGAGAGAGGGGGAGTGAGAGAGTGTGAGAGAGGGTAGGAGAGAGTGTGTGAGGGGTGTGAGAGAGAGTGTGAGGCGGTGAGAGAGAGAGTGTAGCGGCTGTGACAGTGTGAGGGGGACGTGCGAGAAAGCATGAGGGGGTGTGAGAGCATGTGAGAGGGTAAGAGAGAGAGTGTGAGGGGGTAGTGAGTGTGAGAGGGGGAGTGAGAGAGTGTGAGAGGGTGAGCGAGAGAGTGGGAGAGGGTGAGTGAAAGAGTGTGAAAGGGGAGTGAGAGAGTGTGAGGAGTTGAGAGAGAGGGGGAGTGAGAGAGTGTGAGAGAGGGTAGGAGAGAGTGTGAGGGGGTGAGAGAGAGTGTGAGGAGTGGTGAGAGTGTGAGGGGGTGTGAGAGAGAGTGAGGGGATCTGAGAGAGTGTGAGGTAGTGAGGGAGAGTGTGATGAGTGGTGAGAGAGTGTGAGGGGATGAGAGAGAGTGTGAGAGGAGGCATGAGAGAGTGTGAGGGGGTGTGAGAGACAGTGTGAGGCGGTGTGAGAGTGTGTGAAAGGGGGTGTGAGAGAGTGTGAGGTGGTGTGAGAGAGATTGTGAGGTGGTGTGAGAGAATGTGATGGGATGTGAGAGAGTTTGAGGGGGTATGAGTGAGTGTGAGGGGGTGTGAAAGAGAGTGTGAGGTGGTGTGAGTGAGTGTGAGATGGGGTGTGAGAGAGTGTGAGGGGCTGCGAGAGAGTGTGAGGGGTTTGTGAGAGAATGTGAGATGGGGTGTGAGAGAGTGTGAGGGTGTGAGAGTGAGAAAGTGTGAGGGGGTGTGAAAGAGAGTGAGGGGGTGTGAGGGAGAGTGTGAGGGCGCATGAGAGAGTGTGAGAGAGGATGTGAGAGAGTGTGAGAAGGTGTGAGAGAGTCTGAGAGGGGAAGTGAGAGAGTGTTAGAGGTGGAGTGAGAGAGTGTGAGAGGTGGAGTGAGAGAGTGTGATGGGGTGTGAGAGAGTGTGTGAGGGGAAGTGAGAGAGTGTGAGAGTGGGAGTGAGAGCGTGTGAGAAGGGGTGTGAGAGAGTGTGAGGGGGGAGTGAGAGAGTGTGAGGGGGTGAAAGAGAGTGTAGGGGGTGTGAGAGTGTGAGGGGGATGTGAGAGAAAGCGTGAGGGGCTGTGAGAGAGTGTGAAAGGTGTGTGAGAGAGTGTGAGAGGGGGAGTGAGAGAGTGTGAGAGGGGAGAGAGAGAATGTGAGAGGGGAAGTGAGAGAGTGAGAGGGCAAGTGAGTGAGTGTGAGAGGGGGAGTGAAAGAATGTGAGAGAATGAGAGAGTGTGAGGGGCTGTCAGAGAGTGTGAGGAGTGAATGAGAGAGTGAGGTGGGGAGTAGGAGAGTGTGAGAGGGGGAATGAGAATGTGTGAGGGGGTGTGAGAGAGTTTGTGGCTGTGTGAGAGAGTGTGAGGTGGTGTGAGAGAGTGTGAGGTGGTGTGAGAGAGTGTGAGGGGTTTGTGAGAGAATGTGAGACGGGGTGTGAGAGAGTGTGAGGGTGTGAGAGTGAGAAAGTGTGAGGGGTTGTGAAAGAGAGAGTGAGGGGGTGTGAGGGAGACTGTGAAGGGGAGTGAGAGAGTGTGGGAGGCGGTGTGAGAGAGAGTGAGGGGATCTGAGAGAGTGTGAGGGGGTGAGAGAGAGTGTGAGGAGTGGTGAGAGAGTGTGAGAGGGTGTGAGAGAGTGTGAGGGGTTTGTGAGAGAATGTGAGAGGTGGTGTGAGAGAGTGTGAGGGTGTGAGAGTGAGAAAGTGTGAGGGGTTGTGAAAGAGAGAGTGAGGGGGTGTGAGGGAGACTGTGAAGGGGAGTGAGAGAGTGTGGGAGGCGGTGTGAGAGAGAGTGAGGGGATCTGAGAGAGTGTGAGGGGGTGAGAGAGAGTGTGAGGAGTGGTGAGAGAGTGTGAGGGGGTGTGAGAGAGAGTGAGGGGATCTGAGAGAGTGTGAGGTAGTGAGGGAGAGTGTGAGGAGTGGTGAGAGAGTGTGAGGGGGTGAGAGATAGAGTGTAGCAGCTGTGAGAATGTGAGGGGGACGTGCGTGAAAGCGTGAGGAGGTGTGAGAGCATGTGAGAGGGTAAGAGAGAGATTGTGAGAGGGGGAGTGAGTGTGAGAGGGGGTGTGAGAGAGTGTGAGAGGGTGAGCGAGGGACTGGGAGAGGGTGAGTGAGAGAGTGTGAAAGGGGAGTGAGAGAGTGTGAGGTGTTGAGAGAAAGGGGGAGTGAGAGAGTGTGAGAGGGGGAGTGAGAGATTGTGAGAGAGGGCAGGAGAGAGTGTGAGGGGATGTGAGAGAGAGTGTGAGGTGGTGTGAGAGAGTGTGAGGGGGTATGAGAGAGTGTGAGGGGGTATGAGAGAGTGTGAGAGGGGATCTAAGAGAGTGTAAGGGGGTGAGAGAGAGACTGTGAGGGGGTGAGAGAGAGAGTTTGAGGGGGTGTGAGAGAGAGTGTGAGGGAGTTTGAGAGTGAGAGTGAAAGGGGGGTATGACAGAGTGTGAGGGGGAGAGAGAGAGTGTGAGGGGGAAGTGAGAGACTGTGAGAGGGTGGGTGAGAGAGTGTGAGGGGGGAGTGAGAATTTGTGAGAGGCGGTGTAAGAGAGTTTGAGAGGGGAAGCGAGAGAGTGTGAGAGGGGAAGTGATAGAATGTGAGAGAGAGAGTGAGAGAGTGTGAGAGGTTGTCAGAGAGTGTGAGGGGTGAATGAGAGAGTGAGGTGGGGAGTGGGAGAGTGTGAGAGGAGGAGTGAGAATGTGTGAGGGAGTGTGAGAGAGTGTGAGAGGGGGTATGAGAGAGTGTGAGGTGCTGTGAGAGAGTGTGGGGGGTGTGAGAGACTTTGTGGCTGTGTGAGAGAGTGTGAGGTGGTGTGAGAGAGTGTGAGGTGGTGTGAGAGAGTGTGAGGGGTTTGTGAGAGAATGTGAGACGGGGTGTGAGAGAGTGTGAGGGTGTGAGAGTGAGAAAGTTGAGGGTTTGTGAAAGAGAGAGTGAGGGGGTGTGAGGGAGAATGTGAGGGGGAGTGAGAGAGTGTGGGAGGCGGTGTGAGAGAGAGTGAGGGGATCTGAGAGAGTGTGAGCGGGTGAGAGAGAGTGTGAGGAGTGGTGAGAGAGTGTGAGAGGGTGTGAGAGAGAGTGAGGGGATCTGAGAGAGTGTGAGGTGGTGAGAGAGAGTGTGAGGAGTGGTGAGAGAGTGTGAGAGGGTGAGATAGAGAGTATAGAGGGTGTGACAGTGTGAGGGGGACATGCGTGAAAGCGTGAGGGGGTGTGAGATCATGTGAGAGGGTAAGAGAGAGAGTGTGAGAGGGGGAGTGAGTGTGAGAGGGGGAGTGAGAGAGTGTTACAGGGTGAGCGAGGGAGTGGGAGAGTGTGAGTGAGAGAGTGTGAAAGGGGAGTGAGAGAGTGTGAGGTGTTGAGAGAGAGGGGGAGTGAGAGAGTATGATAGGGGGAGTGAGAGATTGTGAGAGAGGGTAGGAGAGAGTGTGAGGGGATGTGAGAGAGAGTGTGAGGCGGTGTGAGAGAGTGTGAGGGGGAGTGAGAGAGTGTGAGGGGGGAGTGAGAGAGTGTGAGGGGGTATGAGAGAGTGTGAGAGGGGATCTGAGAGTGAAAGGGGGTGAGAGAGAGACTGCGAGGTGGTGAGAGAGAGAGTTTGAGGGGGTGTGAGAGAGAGTGTGAGGGAGTTTGAGAGTGAGAGTGAAAGGGGGGTGTGACAGAGTGTGAGGGGGAGAGAGAGAGTGTGAGGGGGAAGTGAGAGACTGTGAGAGGGTGGGTGAGAGAGTGTGAGAGGGGAGTGAGAGATTGTGAGAGGCGGTGTGAGAGAGTTTGAGAGGGGAAGCGAGAGAGTGTGAGAGGGGGAGTGATAGAGTGTGAGAGAGAGAGTGAAAGATTGTGAGAGGCTGTCAGAGAGTGTGAGGGGTGAATGAGAGAGTGAGGTGGGGAGTGGGAGAGTGTGAGAGGGGGAGTGAGAATGTGTGATGGAGTGTGAGAGAGTGTGAGAGGGGGTATGAGAGAGTGTGAGGGGTTTGTGAGAGAATGTGAGAGGGGGTGTGAGAGGGTGTGAGAGTGAGAAAGTGTGAGGGGGAGTGAGTGTGAGAGGTGGATTGAGAGAGTGTGAGAGGGTGAGCGAGAGAGTGTGAGGGGTTGAGAGAGAGGGGGAGTGAGAGAGTGTGAGAGAGGGTAGGAGAGAGTGTGGGGGGGTGTGAGAGAGAGTGTGAGGTGGTGTGAGAGATTGTGAGGGGGGAGTGAGAGAGTGTGTGAGGGAAAGTGAGAGAGTGTGAGGGGGGAGTGAGAGAGTGTGAGAGGGGGTATGAGAGAGTGTGAGGGTGTGTGAGAGAGAGTGTGAGGTGGTATGAGATAGTGTGATGGGGTGTGAGAGAGTGTGAGGGGGTGTGAAAGAGAGTGTGAGGTGGTGTGAGTGAGCGTGAGACAGGGTGTGAGAGATTGTGAGGGGTTGTGAGAGAGTGTGAGGGTGTGAGAGTGAGAAAGTGTGAGGGGGTGTGAAAGAGAGTGAGGGGGTGTGATGGAGAGTGTGAGGGCGCATGGGAGAGTGTGAGAGAGGGTGTGAGAGAGTGTGAGGGGGTGATAGAGAGGGGGAGTGAGAGAGTGTGAGGGGGTGTGAGAGAGTCTGAGAGGGGAAGTGAGAGAGTGTGAGAACGGGAGTGAGAGAGTGTGAGAAGGGGAGTGAGAGAGTGTGATGGGGGAGTGAGACAGTTTGAGGGGGTGAAAGAGAGTCTAGGGGGTGTGAGAGTGTGAGGGGGACATGAGAGAAAGCGTGAGGGGTTGTGAGACAGTGTGAAAGGGGGGTGAGAGAGTGTGAGAGGGGGAGTGAGAAAGTGTGAGAGGGGAGAGAGAGATTGTGAGAGGGGAAGTGAGAGAGTGAGAGGGGGAGTGAGAGATTGTGAGAGGGGGAGTGAGAGATTGTGAGAGGCGGTGTGAGAGAGTTTGAGAGGGGGAGTGAGAGAGTGTGAGAGGGGCAGTGATAGAATGTGAGAGAGAGAGTGAGAGAGTGTGAGGGGCTGTCAGAGAGTGTGAGGGGTGAATGAGAGAGTGAGGTGGGGAGTGGGAGAGTGTGAGAGGGGGAGTGAGAATGTGTTAGGGAATGTGAGAGAGTGTGAGGGGCTGTGAGAGAGTGTGGGGGGTGTGAGAGAGTTTGTGGCAGTATGAGAGAGTGTGAGGTGATGTGAGAGAGTGTGAGGTGGTGTGAGAGAGTGTGAGGGGTTTGTGAGAGAATGTGAGGGGGGGTGTGAGAGAGTGTGAGGGTGTGAGAGTGAGAAAGTGTGAGGGGTTGTGAAAGAGAGAGTGAGGGGGTGTGAGGGAAAATGTGAGGGGGAGTGAGAGAGTGTGGTAGGTGGTGTGAGAGAGAGTGAGGGGGAGTGAGAGAGTGTGAGGGGTTGAGAGAGAGTGTGAGGAGTGGTGAGAGGGTGTGAGGGGGTGAGAGAGAGAGAGATGTAGCAGCTGTGACAGTGTGAGGGGGACGTGCGAGAAAGCGTGAGGGGGTGTGAGAGCATGTGAGAGGGTAAGAGAGAGAGTGTGAGAGGGTGAGCGAGAGAGTGGGAGAGGGTGAGACAGAGTGTGAAAAGGGAGTGAGAGAATGTGAGGTGTTGAGAGAGAGGGGGGAGTGAGAGAGTGTGTGAGGGAAAGTGAGAGAGTGAGAGGGGGAGTGAGAGAGTGTGAGGGGGCGTGAGAGAGTGTGAGAGGGGGTATGAGAGAGTGTGAGGGCGTGTGAGAGAGAGTGTGAGGCGGTGTGAGAGTGTGTGAAGGGGGTGTGAGAGAGTGTGAGGTGGTGTGAGAGAGAGTGTGAGGTGGTGTGAGTGAGTGTGAGATGGGGTGTGAGAGAGTGTGAGGGGTTGTGAGAAATTGTGAGGGGTTTGTGAGAGAATGTGAGAGGGGTGCGAGAGAGTGTGAGGGTGTGAGAGTGAGAAAGTGTGAGGGGGTGTGAAAGAGAGTGAGGGTGTGTGAGAGAGAGTGTGAGGGCATGTGAGAGAGTTTGAGAGAGGATGTGATAGAGCGTGAGGGGGCGTGAGAGAGATGTTAGGGAGTGTGAGAGCGAGATTGAAAGAGGGGTGTGACAAAGTGTGAGGGGGAGAGAGAGTGTGAGGGGGAAGTGAGAGAGTGTGAGAGGGGAAGTGACAGAGTGTGAGACGGGGAGAGACAGAGTGTGAGGGGGGAGTGAGAGAGTATGAGGGGTTATGAGAGAGTGTGAGAGGTGGACTGAGAGTGTGTGAGAACGGGAGTGAGAAAGTGTGATGGGGCATGAGAGAGTGTGAGGGGTGAGTGAGAGAGTGTGAGAGGGGGTAGTGAGAGAGTGTGAGGGGGTGACAGAGAGGGGGAGTGAGAGAGTGTGGGGGGTGTGAGAGAGTCTGAGAGGGGAAGTGAGAGAGTGTGAGGGGGGAGTGAGAGAGTGTGAGGGGGTGTGAGAGCGTGGGAGAGGGGAAATGAGAGAGTGTGAGAGGTGGGGTGAGAAGTGTGAGAGGTGGAGTGAGAGAGTGTGAGGGGTTCAGAGAGAGGGGGAGTGAGAGAGTGTGAGGGGGAGAGAGAGATAGTGAGAGGGGAAGTGAGAGAGTGAGAGTGGAAGTGAGAGAGTGTGAGAGGGGAGAGAGAGATTGTGAGCGGGGAAGTGAGAGAGTGAGGGGGGAGTGAGAGAGTGTGAGAGGGGGAGTGAGAGATTGTGAGAGGCGGTGTGAGAGAGTTTGAGAGGGGGAGCGAGAGAGTGTGAGAGGGGGAGTGATAGAATGTGAGAGAGAGAGTGAGAGAGTGTGAGGGGCTGTCAGAGAGTGTGAGGGGTGAATGAGAGAGCGAGGTGGGGAGTGGGAGAGTGTGAGAGGGGGAGTGAGATTGTGTGAGGGAGTGTGAGAGAGTGTGAGAGGGGGTGTGAGAGAGTGTGAGGGGCTGTGAGAGAGTGTGGGGGATGTGAGAGAGTTTGTGGCAGTGTGACAGAGTGTGAGGTGGTGTGAGAGAGTGTGAGGTGGTGTGAGAGAGTGTGAGGGGTTTGTGAGAGAATGTGAGAGGGGGTGTGAGAGAATGTGAGGGTGTGAGAGTGAGAAAGTGTGAAGGGGGAGTGAGTGTGAGAGGTGGAGTGAGAGAGTGTGAGACGGTGAGCGAGAGAGTGGGAGAGGGTGAGTGAGAGAGTGTGAAAGGGGAGTGAGAGAGTGTGAGGGGTTGAGAGAGAGAGGGAGTGAGAGAGTGTGAGAGAGGGTAGGAGAGAGTGTGAGGGGGTGTGAGAGAGAGTGTGAGGCGGTGTGATAGAGTGTGAGGGGGAGTGAGAGAGTGTGAGGGGGGAGTGAGAGAGTGTGAGAGGGGGAGTGAGAGAGTGTGAGGGGGTGAGAGAGGGGGGAGTGAGAGAGTGTGTGAGGGAAAGTGAGAGAGTGTGAAAGGGGGAGTGAGAGAGTGTGAGAGGGGGTATGAGAGAGTGTGAGGGTGTGTGATAGAGAGTGTGAGGTGGTGTGAGAGAGTGTGAGAGGGGGTGTGAGAGAGTGTGAGCTGGTGTGAGAGAGATTGTGAGGTGGTGTGAGAGAGTGTGATGGGGTGTGAGAGAGTGTGAGGGGGTATGAGAGAGTGTGAGGGGGTGTGAAAGAGAGTGTGAGGTGGTGTGAGTGAGTGTGAGACAGGGTGTGAGAGATTGTGAGGGGTTGTGAGAGAGTGTGAGGGTGTGAGAGTGAGAAAGTGTGAGGGGGTGTGAAAGAGAGTGAGGGGGTGTGAGGGAGAGAGTGAGGGCGCATGTGAGAGTGTGAGAGAGGGTGTGAGAGAGTGTGAGGGGGTGACAGAGAGGGGGAGTGAGAGAATGTGATGGGGTGTGAGAGAGACTGAGAGGGGAAGTGAGAGAGAGTGAGGGGTGGAGTGAGAGTGTGAGGGGGTGTGAGAGAGTGTGTGAGGGGAAGTGAGAGAGTGTGAGCGGGAGTGAGAGAGTGTGAGAAGGGGAGTGAGAGAGTGTGAGAGGGGGAGTGAGAGAGTTTGAGGGGGTGAAAGAGAGTGTAGGGGGTGTGTGAGTGTGAGGGGGATGTGAGAGAAAGCGTGAGGGGTTGTGAGACAGTGTGAAGGGGGGTGAGAGAGTGTGAGAGGGGAGAGAGAGATTGTGAGAGGGGAAGTGAGAGAGTGAGGGGGGAGTGAGAGAGTGTGAGAGAGGGTGTGAGAGATTGTGAGAGGCGGTGTGAGAGAGTTTGAGAGGGTGAGCGAGAGAGTGTGAGGGGTTATGAGAGAGTGTGAGAGGTGGACTGAGAGTGTGTGAGAGCGGGAGTGAGAAAGTGTGATGGGGCGTGAGAGAGAGGGGGTGTGAGAGAGTGTGAGGGGGTGACAGAGAGGGGGAGTGAGAGAGTGTGCGGGGGTGTGAGAGAGTCTGAGAGGGGAAGTGAGAGAGTGTGAGAGGTGGAGTGAGAGAGTGTGAGGGGGTGTGAGAGAGAGTGAAGGGATCTGAGAGAGTGTGAGGGGGTGAGAGAGAGTTTGAGGAGTGATGAGAGAGTGTGAGGGGGTGAGAGAGAGGGGGAGTGAGAGAGTGTGAGAGAGGGTAGGAGAGAGTGTGTGGGGGGTGTGAGAGAGAGTGTGAGGCGGTGAGAGAGAGAGTGTAACGGCTGTGACAGTGTGAGGGGGACGTGCGAGAAAGCATGAGGGGGTGTGAGAGCATGTGAGAGGGTAAGAGAGAGAGTGTGAGGGGGTAGTGAGTGTGAGAGGGGGAGTGAGAGAGTGTGAGAGGGTGAGCGAGAGAGTGGGAGAGGGTGAGTGAAAGAGTGTGAAAGGGGAGTGAGAGAGTGTGAGGGGTTGAGAGAGAGGGGGAGTGAGAGAGTGTGAGAGAGGGTAGGAGAGAGTGTGAGGGGGTGAGAGAGAGTGTGAGGAGTGGTGAGAGTGTGAGGGGGTGTGAGAGAGAGTGAGGGGATCTGAGAGAGTGTGAGGTAGTGAGGGAGAGTGTGATGAGTGGTGAGAGAGTGTGAGGGGATGAGAGAGAGTGTGAGAGGAGGCATGAGAGAGTGTGAGGATGTGTGAGAGACAGTGTGAGGCGTTGTGAGAGTGTGTGAAAGGGGGTGTGAGAGAGTGTGAGGTGGTGTGAGAGAGATTGTGAGGTGGTGTGAGAGAATGTGATGGGGTGTGAGAGAGTTTGAGGGGGTATGAGAGAGTGTGAGGGGGTGTGAAAGAGAGTGTGAGGTGGTGTGAGTGAGTGTGAGATGGGGTGTGAGAGAGTGTGAGGGGCTGTGAGAGAGTGTGAGGGGTTTGTGAGAGAATGTGAGATGGGGTGTGAGAGAGTGTGAGGGTGTGAGAGTGAGAAAGTGTGAGGGGGTGTGAAAGAGAGTGAGGGGGTGTGAGGGAGAGTGTGAGGGCGCATGAGAGAGTGTGAGAGAGGGTGTGAGAGAGTGTGAGAAGGTGTGAGAGAGTCTGAGAGGGGAAGTGAGAGAGTGTTAGAGGTGGAGTGAGAGAGTGTGAGAGGTGGAGTGAGAGAGTGTGATGGGGTGTGAGAGAGTGTGTGAGGGGAAGTGAGAGAGTGTGAGAGTGGGAGTGAGAGCGTGTGAGAAGGGGTGTGAGAGAGTGTGAGGGGGGAGTGAGAGAGTGTGAGGGGGTGAAAGAGAGTGTAGGGGGTGTGAGAGTGTGAGGGGGATGTGAGAGAAAGCGTGAGGGGTTGTGAGAGAGTGTGAAAGGTGTGTGAGAGAGTGTGAGGGGGAAGTGAGAGAGTGTGAGAGGGGGAGTGAGAGAGTATGTGGGGGTATGAGAGAGTGTGAGGGGGAGTGAGAGAGTGTGAGAGCGGGAGTGAGAAAGTTTGAGGGGGTGTGAGAGAGTGTGAGGGGTGAGTAAGAGAGTGTGAGAGGGGGAGTGAGAGAGTGTGAGGGGGTGTGAGAGAGTTTGAGAGGGGGAGTGAGAGATTGTGAGAGGTGGAGTGAGAGAGTGTGAAGGGGTGAGAGAGAGTGTAGGGGGTGTGAGAGTGTGAGGTGGATGTGACAGAAAGCGTGAGGGGGTGTGAGACAGTGTGAAGGGGATAGAGATAGTGTGAGAGGGGGTGTGAGAGTGTGTGAGGGAGTGTGAGGGGGTGTGAAAGAGTGTGTGAGGTGGTGTGACCAAATGTGAGAGGGCATGTGAGAGAGTGTGAGGGGTCGTGAGAGAGTGTGAGGGGTTTGTTAGAGAATGTGAGAGGGAGAGTGAGAAAGTGTGAGGGGTGAGAGAGAGAGGAAGTGAGAGAGTGTGAGAGGGGAGAGAGAGATGTGAGGGGGTGAGAGAGAGGGCGAGTAAGAGAGTGTGAGAGGGAAAGTGAGAGAGTGTGAGAGGGGGAATGAGAGAGTGAAAGGGGGGAGTGAGAGAGTGTGAGTGGTGAGAGAGAAAGTGTGAGAGTTTAAGAGAGAGACTGTGAGAGGGGAGTGAGAGAGTGTGAGAGGGGGAGTGAGAGAGTGTAAAAGAGGGAGTGAGAGAGTGTGAGGGGGTGAGAGAGGGGGGAGTGAGAGAGTGTGAGAGGGAAAGTGAGAGAATGTGAGAGTGGGAGTGAGAAAGTGTGAGGGGGCGTGAGAGAGTGTGAGGGGTGAGTGAGAGAGTGTGAGAGGGGGAGTGAGAGAGTGTGAGGGGGTGACAGAGAGGGGGAGTGAGAGACTGTGAGGGGGTGTCATAGAGTCTGAGACGGGAAGTGAGAGAGTGTCAGAGGTGGAGTGAGAGAATGTGAGGGGGTGAGAGAGAGGGGGAGTGAGAGAGTTTGAGAGGTGTGAGAGAGTGGGTGAGGGGAAGTGAGAGAGTGTGAGAGCGGGAGTGAGCGATTGTGAGAGGGGGAGTGAGAGTGTGAGAGGGAATGTGAGAGAGTGTGAGAGGGGGAGTCAGAGAGTGTGAGAGGGGAGAGAGAGAGTGTGAGGTGTTGAGAGAGAGGGGGAGTGAGAGAGTGTGAGAGGGGAGAGAGAGAGTGTGAGAGGGGTAGTGAGAGAGTGTGAGAGGGGGAATGAGAAATTGTGAGGGGGGAGTGAGAGAGTGTGAGAGGGGGTATGAGAGAGTGTGAGGGGGCATGAGAGAGAGTGTGAGGCGGTGTGAGAGAGTGTGAGAGGGGGTGTGAGAGAGTGTGAGAGGGGTTGTGAGAGTGTGAGGGGGACGTGAGAGAAAGTGTGAGGGGCTGTGAGACAGTGTGAGAGGGGAGAGAGAGAATGTGAGAGGGGGTGTGAGAGTGTGTGAGGCTGTGCGAGAGAGAGTGTGAGATGGTGGGAGAGAGTGTGAGAGGTGTGTGAGAGAGTGTGAGGGGGTGTAAAAGAGTATGTGAGGTGGTGTGAGAGAGTGTGAGTGGTTTGTGAGAGAATGTGAGAGGGGGAGTGAGAAAGTGTGAGGGGTTGAGAGAGAGGGGGAGTGAGTGAGTGTGAGAGGGGGAGTGAGAGATTGAAAGAGGGGAAGTGAGAGAGTATGAGAGGGGGAGAGACAGAGTGTGAGAGGGGGAGAGAGAGTGTAGGGGGTGTGAGAGTGTGAGGTGGACGTGAGAGAAAGCGTGAGGGGGTGTGAGACAATGTGAAGGGGAGAGAGAGAGTGTGAGAGGGGTGTGAGTGAGTGTGAGGGGGTGTGAAATAGTGTGTGAGATAGTGTGAGAGAGTGTGAGAGGGCATGTGAGAGAGTGTGAGGGGTCGTGAGAGAGTATGAGGGGTTTGTGAGAGAGAGGGGGAGTGAGAGTGTGTGAGAAGGCAGAGAGATAGTGTGAGGGGGTGAGAGAGAGGGCGAGTGAGAGAGTGTGAGGGGGAGAGAGAGTGTGAGAGTGGAAGTGAGAGAGTGTGAGAGTGGGAGTGAGAGAATGTGAGAGGGGGAGTAAGAGAGTGTGAGAGGGGGAGTGAGAGAGTGTGAGGGGGTGAGAGAGGGGGGAGTGAGAGACTGTGAGAGGGGAGAGATAGAGTGTGAGAGGGAAAGTGAGAGAGTGTGAGAGGGGGAGTGAGAGAGTGTGAGAGGGGGAGTGAGAGAGTGTGGGGGGTGAGAGAGGGGGGAGTGAGAGAGTGTGAGAGGGGAGAGAGAGAGAGTGAGAGGGAAAGTGAGAGAGTGTGAGAGCGGGAGTGAGAAAGTGTGAGGGGGCGTGAGAGAGTGTGAGGGGTGTGAGAGAGTGTGAGAGTTGGAGTGAGAGAGTGTGAGGGGTTGAGAGAGAGGGGGAGTGAGAGAGTGTGAGGGGTTGAGAGAGAGGGGGAGTGAGAGAGTGTGAGAGGGTGTGAGAGAGTGTGTGAGGGGAAGTGAGAGAGTGTGAGAGTGGGAGTGAGAGAGTGTGAGAGGGAAAGTGAGAGAGTGTGTGAGGGGGAGTGAGAGAGTGTGAGAGGGGAGAGAGAGAGTGTGAGGGGTTGAGAGAGAGTGAGAGTGAGAGAGTGTGAGAGGGGAGAGAGAGAGTGTGAGAGGCAAAGTGAGAGAGTGTGAGAGGGGGAGTGAGAGAGTGTGAGAGGGGAGAGAGAGACTGTGAGAGGGGAAGTGAGAGAGTGTGAGAGGGGGAGTGAGAGAGTGTGAGAGGGGTAGTGAGAGAGTGTGAGAGGGGGAATGAGAAATTGTGAGAGTGGGAGTGAGAGAGTGTCAGAGGGGGAGTGAGAGTGTGTGAGGGGGTGATAGGGGGTGTAGGGGGTGTGAGAGTGTGAGGGGGACGTGAGAGAAAGCATGAGCGGGTGTGAGACAGTGTGAGAGGGGAGAGAGAGAGTGTGAGAGGGGGTGTGAGATTGTGTGAGTGTGTGTGAGAGAGAGTGTGATGCGGTGGGAGAGAGTGTGAGAGGGGTGTGAGAGAGTGTGAGGGGATATGAAAGAGTGTATGAGGTGGTGTGAGAGAGTGTGAGAGGGCATGTGAGAGAGTGTGAGGGGTCGGGAGAGAGTGTGAGGGGTTTGTGAGAGAATGTGAGAGGGGGATTGAGAAAGTGTTAGGGGGTGAGAGAGAGGGCGAGTGAGAGAGTGTGAGAGGGGAGAGAGAGTGTGAGAGGGAAAGTGAGAGAGTGTGAGAGGGGGAGTGAGAGAGTGAAAGAGGAAAGTGAGAGAGTGTGAGAGGGGGAGTGAGAGAGTATGAGAGTGGAGAGAGAGAGTGTGAGAGGGGAAGTGAGAGAGTGTGAGGGGGGAGTGAGAGAGAGTGAGGGGAAGTGAGAGAGAGTGAGGGTGAGTGAGAGAGTGTGAAAGGGGGGTGAGAGAGTGTGAAAGGGGGGTGAGAGAGTGTGAGGGTGAGTGAGAGAGTGAGAGGGCGAGTGACAGAGTGTGAGACGGGGAGTGAGAGATTGTGAGAGGCGTTATGAGAGAGTTTGAGAGGGGGAGCGAGAGAGTGTGAGAGGGGGAGTGATAGAATGTGAGAGAGAGAGTGAGAGAGTGTGAGGGGCTGTGAGAGAGTGAGGGGGGAGTGAGAGAGTGTGAGGGGGGAGTGAGAATGTGTGAGGGGGTGTGAGAGAGTGTGAGGGGCTGTGAGAGAGTGAGGGGGGTGTGAGAGAGTTTGTGGGGGTGTGAAAGAGTGTGAGGTGGTGTGAGAGTGTGAGGGTGTGAGAGTGAGAAAGTGTGAGGGGGTGTGAAAGAGAGAGTGAGGGGGTGTGGGAGAGTGTGAGGGGCTCTGAGAGAGTGTGAGGGGGTGAGAGAAAGTGTGCGGAGTGGTGAGAGAGTGTGAGGGGTGGAGAGAGAGCATGTGAGGGAGTGAGAGAGTGAGTGTAGCGGCTGTGACAGTGTGAGGGGGACGTGAGAGAAAGCGTGAGGGGGTGTGAAAGCATGTGAGAGGGTAAGAGAGAGAGTGTGAGAGGAGGAGTGAGAGAGTGTGAGAGGGTGAGCGAGAGAGTGGGATAGTGTAAGTGAGAGAGTGTGAAAGGGGAGTGAGAGAGTGTGAGGGGTTGAGAGAGAGGGGGAGTGAGAGAGTGTGAGGGGGGAGTGAGAGAGTGTGGGCGTGGTGTGAGAAAATGTGAGCGGGAGCGAGAGTGTGAGAGGGGAGAGAGAGAGTTTGAGTGGGGAAGTGAGAGAGTGTGAGAGGGGGAGTGAGAGAGTGTGTGGGGGTGAGAGAGAGGGGGAGTGAGAGAGTGTGAGAGGGGAGAGAGAGAGTGTGAGTGGGAAAGTGAGAGAGTGTGAGAGGGCAAGTGAGAGAGTGTGAGGGGGGAGTGCGAGAGTGTGAGGGGGTAGTGAGAGAGTGTTAGAGGGGGAATGAGGAAGTATGAGAGGGGTTGTGAGAGAGTGTGAGGGGCTGTGAGAGAGAGTGTGAGGTGGTGTGAGAGAGTGTGAGGGGGTGTGAAAGAGATTGTGATGTGGTGTGAGCGAGTGTGAGGCGGTGTGTGAGAGAGTGTGAGGGGTTGTGAGACAGTGAGGGATTTGTGAGAAAATGTCAGATTGGGTGTGAGAGAGTGTGAGGGTGTGAGAGTGAGAAAGTGTGGGGGGGTGTGAGGGAGAGTGTGAGGGCGTGTGAGAGAGTGTGCGAGTATGAGAGAGGGTGTGAGAGAGTGTGAGGGGGTGTGAGAGAGTGTGAGAGGGGATCTGAGAGAGTGTAAGGGGGTGAGAGAGAGACTGTGAGGGGGTGAGAGAGAAAGTGTGATGGGGTGTGAGAGAGAGTATGAGGGGGTGTGAGAGAGAGAGTGTGGAGTGAGAGAGGGATCCTTAGAGGGGTGAGAGAGAAAGTGTGAGGGGGGTGTGAGAAAGAGTGTGAGGTGGTGTGAGAGTGAAAGCGTGTGGGGGGTGTGAAAGAGAGAGTGAGGGGGTGAGAAAGATTATGAAAGGGGGTGTGAGGGAGTGTGAGGGTGTGCGAGAGGGGAGAGAGAGTGTGAGAGGGGGCGTGAGAGAGTGTGGGAGGTGGTGTGAGAGAGAGTGAGGGGGTGAGAGAGATTGTGAGGGGGTGAGAGAGAGTGTAGGGGCTGTGACAGTGTGAGGGGGATGTGAGAGAAAGCATGAGGGGTTGTGAGAGCATGCGAGAGGGTAAGAGAGAGAGTGTGAGAGGGGGAGTGAGAGAGTGTGAGAGGGGGAGTGAGAGAATGTGAGAGGGGGAGTGAGAGATTGTGGGGGGGAGTGAGAGAATGTGAGGGGGAGAGTGGGAGTGTGAGAGGGGAAGTGAGAGAGTGTGGGGGGAGTGAGAGAGTGTGAGGGGGTGAGAGAGAGGGGGAGTGAGAGAGTGTGAGGGGAGAGAGAGTGTGAGAGGGAAAGTGAAAGATTGTGAGAGGGGAAGTGAGAGAATGTGAGAGGGGGAGTGAGAGAGTGTGAGGGGGGAGTGAGAAAGTGTGAGGGGGCATGAGGGAGTGTGAGGGGGTATGAGAGAGTGTGAGGGGGTGTGAGAGAGTGTGAAAGGGGCTGTGAGAGAGTGTGAGGGGGTGTGAGAGAGAGTGTGAGGTGGTGTGAGAGAGTGTGAGGGGGTGTGAGAGAGTGTGAGGGGTTGTGAGAGTGTGAGAGGGTGTGAAAAAGAGTGTGAGGTGGTGTGAGAGAGTGTGAGATGGGGTGTGAGAGTGTGAGGTTTTGTGAGAGAGTGTGAGGGGTTTGTGAGAGAATGTGAGAGCGGGTTTGAGAGAATGTGAGAGGGGATTTGAGAGAATGTGAGGGTGTGAGAGTGAGAAAGTGTGAGGGTGTGTGAAAGAGAGTGAGGGGGTGTGAGGGAGAGTGTGAGGGTGTGTGAGAGAGTCTGAGAGTGTGAGAGAGGGTGTAAGAGAGTGTGAGGGGGTGTGAGAGAGTATGAGAGGGGATCTGAGAGAGTGAAAGGGGGTGAGGGAGAGAGTGTGAGGGGGTGAGAGAGAGAGTGTGAGGGGGTGTGAGAGAGTGTGTGAGGAGGTGTGAGAGAGAGAGTGAGTTGGTGAGAGAGGGATCCTTAGGGGGGTGAGAGAGAAAGTGTGAGGGGGGGTGTGAGAGAGAGTGTGAGGTGGTGTAAGAGAGAGTGTGAGGGGGTGAGAGAGAAAATGTGAAGGGTATGAGAGGAAATTTGAGGGGGTGTGAGAGAGGGTGTGAGGTGGTGAGAGTGGGAGTCTGAGGGGGTAAGAAAGAGAATGTGAAGTGGTGTGAGAGAGGGTGTGAGAAGGGGTCTGAGATAGTGTGAGGGGTGAGAGAGGGGGAGTGAGAGAGTGTGAGAAGGGAGAGAGAGTGTGAGGTGGTGAAAGAGGGAGTGTGAGGGGTGTGAGAGAGTGTGAGGTGGTGAGAGAGAGTCTGTGCGTGGTGAGAGAGAGAGTGTGAGGGGCTGCTGGAGAGAGTATGAGGGGTCAGAGAGAGTGTGAGGGCGTGAGAGAGAGAGTGTGAGGGGGTGAGAGACAGAGTGTGAGGGGATGTGAGAGAGAGAGTGTGAGAGGATGAGACAGTGTGAGGGGATGAGAGAAAGAGTGTAGGGGGTGTGAGAGTTTGAGGCGGCTTAAGAGAAAGCATGAGGGGGTATGAGAGAGAGTGTGAGGGGGTGTGAGAGAGAATGTGAAGGAGTGTGAGAGAGGGTGTGAGAGGGGCTCTGAGAGAGTGTGAGGGGGTGAGAGGGAGAGTGTGAGGGGGTGATAGAGAGTGTGAGGGAGTGTGAGAGAGAGTGTGAGGGGGTGTGAGAGACAGACTGAGGGGTTTGTTAGAGACAGTGTGAGGGCGTGTGAGAGAGGGTGTGAGAGGGGCTCTGAGAGAGTGTGAGGGCATGAGAGTGAGAGTGTAGGTGGTGTGAGAGTGTGAGGGGGTTTGAGAGAAAGTGTGAGAGAGTGTGAGAGGGGATCAGAGAGAGTGTAAGGGGGGTGAGAAAGAGTGTGAGGTGGTGTGTGAGAGAGAGAGAGAGGGGGTGTGAAAGAGAGTGTGAGGGGCTGAGAGAGAGAGAGTGTGAGGGTGTGAGAGTGGGAGTCTGAGGGGGTGAGAGAGCGTGTGAAGGGGGGTTGTGAGAAAGAGTGTGAGGTGGTGAGAGAGCGAGTGTAGGGCGGTGCGAAAGTGTAGGGTGGACATGAGAGAAAGCGTGAGGGGTGTGAGAGAGTGTGAGAGGGGGCGTGAGAGAGTGTGAGGGGTTGAGAGAGAGGGGGAGTGAGAGAATGTAAGAGAGAGAGTGCCAGAGGGGAAGTGATAGAGTGTGACGGGGAAGTGACAGAGTGTGAGGGGTTGAGAGAGAGAGGGAGTGAGAGTGTGTGAGGAGTTGAGAGAGAGGAGGAGTGAGAGAGTGTGAGAGGGGAGAGAGAGAGTGTGAGAGGGGAAGTGAGAGAGTTTGAGGAGAGAGTGAGAAAATGTGAGGGGGCGTGAGAGAGATTGTGAGAGGGGAGAGAGAGATTGTGAGAGGGGGAGTGAGAGACTGTGAGAGGTAGGGTGAGAAAGTGTGAGGGAGCTTGAGAGAGTGTGAGAGGGATTATGTGAGAGTGTGAGGGGGTGTGAGAGAGTGTGAGGGGGTGTGAGAGAGTGTGAGAGGGGGAGTGAGAGAGTGTGAGAAGGGAGAGAGAGAGTGTGAGGTTGTGAAAGAGAGAGCGTGAGGGGTGTGAGAGAGTGTGAGGTGGTGAGAGGGAGAGTGTGCGTGGTGAGAGAGAGAGTCTGAGGGGGTGCTGGAGAGTGTGAGGGGGTCAGAGAAAGTGTGAGGGCATGAGAGAGAGAGTGTGAGGGGGTGAGAGACAGAGTGTGAGGGGATGTGAGAGAGAGTGTGAGGGGGTCAGAGAAAGTGTGAGGGCATGAGAGAGAGAGTGTGAGGGGGTGAGAGACAGAGTGTGAGGGGATGTGAGAGAGAGTGTGAGGGGGTCAGAGAGAGAGTGTGAGGTGGTGAGAGAGAGAGGTTGTGAGGGGGTGAAAGAGAGAGTGTGAGGGGGTGTGAGAGAGTGTGTGAGGGGGTGTGAGAGAGTTTGTGAGGGGGTGTGAGAGAGAGTGTGAAGTGGTGAGAGAGAGTGTGTGAGGGTGTTGAGAGAGAAATCCTGAGTGAGATATGAGAGAGACTGTGAGGTGGTGTGAGAGAGATAGTGTGAGGGCGCGAGAGAGAGAGTGTGAGGGGGTGAGGGAGAGAGTGTGAGGGGGTGAGAGACAGAGTATGAGAGGATGTGAGAGAGAGAGTGTGTGAGGGGATGAGAGAGTGTGAGGGGATGAGAGAGGGAGTGTAGGGTGTGTGAGAGTTTGAGGCGGCTTAAGAGAAAGCATGAGGGGCTATGAGAGAGATTGTGAGGGGGTGTGAGAGAGAATGTGAAGAAGTGTGAGAGAGCGTGTGAGAGGGGCTCTGAGAGAGTGTGAGGGGGTGAGAGGGAGAGTGTGAGGGGTTGTATGAGAGGGAGCCTGAGGGGGGTGTGAGAGAGATTGTGAAGGGTATGAGAGAAAGTTTGAGAGAGGTTCTGAGAGGGAGTGAGGGGTGAAAGAAAGTGTGAGAGGTGTGAGAGAGTGTGTGAAGGGATGTGTGAGAGTGTGAGAGAGTGAGGGGGTGAGAGAGAGAGTGTGAGATGGTGAGAGAGAGAATGTGAGGGGGTGAGAGAAAGAGTGTGAGGGGGTGATAGAGAGTGTGAGGGAGTGTGAGAGAGAGTGTGAGGGGGTGTGAGAGAGAGTCTGAGGGGTTTGTTAGAGAGAGTGTGAGGGCGTGTGAGAGAGGGTGTGAGAGGGGCTCTGAGAGAGTGTGAGAGCATGAGAGTGAGAGTGTAGGGGGTGTGAGAGTGTGAGGGAGTTTGAGAGAAAGTGTGAGAGAGTGTGAGAGGGAATCAGAGAGAGTGTAAGGGGGTGAGAAAGAGTGTGAGGTGGTGTGTGTGAGAGAGAGAGGGGGTGTGAAAGAGAGTGTGAGGGGTTGAGAGAGAGAGAGTGTGAGGGTGTGAGAATGGGAGTCTGAGGGGGTGAGAGAGAGTGTGTGAAGGGGGGGTGTGAGAAAGAGTGTGAGGTGGTGAGAGAGCGAGTGTAGGGCGGTGTGAAAGTGTGGGGTGGACATGAGAGAAAGCGTGAGGGGTGTGAGAGATTGTGAGAGGGGGAGTGAGAGAGTGTGAGATGGGGAGTGAGACAGTGAGAGGGGTAGTGAGAGAGTGTGAGAGGGGGAGTGTGAAAGTGTGAGAGGGCATGAGAGAGTGTGAGAGGGGGTGTGAGAGAGTGTGAGGGGATGTGAGAGAGTGTCAGAGGGGAGAGAGAGATTGTGAGAGGGGAACTGAGAGAATGGGAGATGGGAGTGAGAGAGTGTGAGAGGGGGAGTGATAAAATGTGAGGGGGAGCGAGAGAGTGTGAGAAGGGAGAGAGAGAGTGTGAGGGGTTGAGAGAGAGGGGGAGTGAGGGAGTGTGAGAGGGGAGTGAGAGAGTGTGAGAGGGGAAGTGAGAGAGTGTGAGGGGGGAGTGAGAAAGTGTGAGGGGTCGTGAGAGAGTGTGAGAGGGGAGAGAGAGATTGTGAGAGGGGAACTGAGAGAATGGGAGATGGGAGTGAGAGAGTGTGAGAGGGGGAGTGAGAAAATGTGAGGGGGAGCGAGAGAGTGTGAGAAGGGAGAGAGAGAGTGTGAGGGGTTGAGAGAGAGGGGGAGTGAGAGAGTGTGAGAGGGGAAGTGAGAGAGTGTGAGGGGGGAGTGAGAAAGTGTGAGGGGTCGTGAGAGAGTGTGAGAGGGGAGAGAGAGATTGTGAGAGGGGAAGTGAGGGAGTGTGGGGGGGAGTGAGAAAGTGTGAGGGGTCGTGAGAGAGTGTGAGAGGGGAGAGAGAGATTGTGAGAGGGGAACTGAGAGAATGGGAGAAGGGGAGTGAGAGAGTGTGAGAGGGGGAGTGAGAGACTGTGAGAGGCAGGGTGAGAAAGTGTGAGTGAGCGTGAGAGTGTGTGAGAGGGATTATGAGAGAGTGTGAGGGGGTGTGAGAGAGTGTGAGGGGGTGTGAGAGAGTGTGAGAAGGGAGAGAGAGAGTGTGAGGTGGTGCAAGAGAGAGTGTGAGGGGTGTGAGAGAGTGTGAGGTGGTGAGAGAGAGAAAGTGTGCGTGGTGAGAGAGAGAGAGTGAGGGGGTGCTGGAGAGAGTGTGAGGGGGTCAGAGAGAGTGTGAGGGCGTGAGAGAGAGAGTGTGAGGGTGTGAGAGACAGAGTGTGAGGGGATGTGAGAGAGAGTGTGAGGGGGTCAAAGAGAGAGTGTGAGGTGGTGAGAGAGAGAGGTTGTGAGGGGGTGAGAGAGAGAGTGTGAGGGGGTGTGAGAGAGAGTGTGTGGTGGTGAGAGAGAATGTGTGAGGGTTTTGAGAGAGAAATCCTGAGTGAGATATGAGAGAGACTGTGAGGTGGTGTGAGAGAGAGAGTGTGAGGACGCGAGAGAGAGAGTGTGAGGGGGTGAGGGAGAGAGTGTGAGGGGGTGAGAGACAGAGTGTGAGAGGATGTGAGAGAGAGAGAGTGTGAGGGGATGAGAGAGTGTGAGGGGATGAGAGAGAGAGTGTAAGGGGGTGAGAAAGATTGTGAGGTGGTGTGTGAGAGAGAGAGAGAGGGTGTGAGAAAGACAGTGTGAGGGGTTGAGAGAGAGGGGGAGTGAGAGAATGTGAGGGGTTGAGAGAGAGGGGGAGTGAGAGAGTGTGAGAGGGGAGTGAGAGAGTGTGAGAGGGGAAGTGAGAGAGTGTGAGGGGGGAGTGAGAAAGTGTGAGGGGTCGTGAGAGAGTGTGAGAGGGGAGAGAGAGATTGTGAGAGGGGAACTGAGAGAATGTGAGAGGGGAGTGAGAGAGTGTGAGGGGGTGAGGGAGAGAGTGTGAGGGGGTGAGAGACAGAGTATGAGAGGATGTGAGAGAGAGAGTGTGTGAGGGGATGAGAGAGTGTGAGGGGATAAGAGAGAGAGTGTAGGGGGTGTGAGAGTGTGAGGGGGTTTGAGAGAAAGTGTGAGAGAGTGTGAGAGGGGATCAGAGAGAGTGTAAGGGGGTGAGAAAGATTGTGAGGTGGTGTGTGTGAGAGAGAGAGAGGGGGTGTGAAAGAGAGTGTGAGGGGTTGAGAGAGAGAGTGTGAGGGTGTGAGAGTGGGAGTCTGAGGGGGTGAGAGAGAGTGTGTGAAGGGGGGGTGTGAGAAAGAGTGTGAGGTGGTGAGAGAGCGAGTGTAGGGCGGTGTGAAAGTGTGGGGTGGACATGAGAGAAAGCGTGAGGGGTGTGAGAGAGTGTGAGAGGGGGAGTGAGAGAGTGTGAGATGGGGAGTGAGAGAGTGAGCGGGGAGGTGAGAGAGTGTGAAAGGGGGAGTGAGAGAGTGTTGGAGGGGGTGTGGGAGCGTGTGAGAGGGGAGAGAGAGAGTGTGAGGGGATGTGAGAGAGTGTGAGGGGGTGTGAGAGAGTGGAGAGGGAGAGTGAGAGTGTGTGGGGAGGTGTGAGAAAATGTGAGGGGCAGCGAAAGAATGTGAGAGGGGAGAGAGAGAGTGTGAGGGGTTGAGAGAGAGGGGGAGTGAGAGAGTGTGAGAGAGAGAGTGCGAGAGGGGAAGTGATAGAGTGTGACGGGGAAGTGAGAGAGTGTGAGGGGTTGAGAGAGGAGGGAGTGAGAGTGTGTGAGGTGTTGACAGAGAGGGTGAGTGAGAGAGTGTGAGAGGGTAGAGAGAGAGGGTGAGAGGGGAAGTGAGAGAGTGTGAGGGGGAGTGAGAAAGTGTGAGGGGCATGAGAGAGTGTGAGAGGGGAGAGAGAGATTGTGAGAGGGGAACTGAGAGAATGTGAGAGGGGAGTGAGAGAGTGTGAGAGGGGGAGTGAGAGACTGTGAGAGGCAGGATGAGAAAGTGTGAGGGAGCATGAGAGAGTTTGAGAGGGATTTTGAGAGAGTGTGAGGGGGTGTGAGAGAGTGTGAGGGGGTGTGAGAGAGTGTGAGAAGGGAGAGAGAGAGTGTGAGGTGGTGAAAGAGAGGTTGTGAGGGGTGTGAGAGAGTGTGAGGTGGTGAGAGAGAGAGAGTGTGCGTGGTGAGAGAGAGAGTGTGAGGGGGTGCTGGAGAGAGTGTGAGGGGGTCAGAGAGAGTGTGAGGGCGTGAGAGAGAGAGTGTGAGGGGGTGAGAGACAGAGTGTGAGGGGATGTGAGAGAGAGTGTGAGGGGGTCAGAAAGAGAGTGTGAGGTGGTGAGAGAGAGAGGTTGTGAGGGGGTGAGAGAGAGAGAGTGTGAGGGGGTGTGAGAGAGTGTGTGAGGGGGTGTGAGAGAGTGTGTGAGGGGGTGTGAGAGAGTGTGTGAGGGCGTGTGAGAGAGAGTGTGAGGTGGTGAGAGAGATTGTGTGAGGGTGTTGAGAGAGAAATCCTGAGTGAGATATGAGAGAGGCTGTGAGGTGGTGTGAGGGAGAGAGTGTGAGGGTGCGAGAGAGAGTGTGAGGGGGTGTGAGAGAGTTTGAGAGAGTTTGAGAGAGTGTGAGAGGGGGTGTGAGAGACTATGAGGGGGTGCAAGAGAGACTGTGAGGGGGGTGAGTGAAAGAGTGAGGGGGTGTGAGAGAATGTGAGGGGGTGAGAGTGAGAGTGTGAGGGGCTGTGTGAGAGTGTGAGGGTATGGGAGAGAGTGTGAGCAGGTGTGATAGAGCGTGTGAGAGAGAGTGTGAGGGCGTGAGAGAAAGAGTGAGGGTGTGAGAGAGAGAGTGTGAGGGGGGTTTTAGAGAGAGTGTGAAGGGGTTTGACAGAGTGTGAGAGTGGATATGAGAGAGTGTAGGGGATTGAGAGAGAGAGTGTAAGGGGGTGTGAGAGAGAGTGTGAGGGGGGTGAGAGTGTGTGAGGGTGTGAGAGGGAGAGTGTGAGGATGAGAGAGAGTGCGTGAGGGGGTTGTGAGAGAGATCCTGAGGGGATATGATAGAGAGTGTGAGGGGGTGTGAGAGAGAGTCTGAGGGGCGTGTTAGAGAGAGAGTGTGAGAGGGGCTCTGAGAGACTGTGATGGCTGAGAGAGTGTGAGAGGGGATTTGAGAGAGTGTGAGAGGGGGAGTCAGAGAGTGTGAGAGGGGGAGTGAGAGAGTGAGAGGGGATCTGAGAGAGTGTCGGGGGTGAGCGATAGAGTGTCAGGTGGGTGAGAGAGAGGGTGTGAGGGGTGTGTGAGAGAGAATATGATGGGATGTGAAAGGGAGAGTGTGAGGGGGGTGAGAGAGAGGGTGTGAGGGGTGTGTGAGAGGGAGCCTGAGGGGGGTGTGAGAGAGATTGTGAAGGATATGAGAGAAAGTGTGAGAGGGGGTCAGCGTGTGTGAGGGTTGAGAGAGAGAGTGTGAAGGGTGTGAGAGAGAGAGAGTGTGGGGGGTGAGAGAGAGACTCTGAGGGGTTGTGAGAGAATGTGAGGGGGTGAGAGAGAGAGTATGAGGGGGTGAGAGAGAGTGTGAGGGGGAGTGAGAGAGAGAGTGTGAGGGGGTGAGAGAGAGTGTGTGAGGGGGGTGAGGGAGAGAGTGTGAGGGAGTGTGAGAGAGAGAGTGTGAGGGAGTGTGCGAAAGAGAGTGTGAGGGGGGTGAGAGAGAGAGCGTGAGGGGGTGAGAGAGAAAGTGTGAGGGGGTGAGAGTGGGAGTCTGAGGGGGGTGAGAGAGAAAGTGTGAGGGTGTGAGAGAGAGAGTGTGAGGGGAAGTGAGAGAGAGTGTGAGGGGGTGAGAGTGGGAGTCTGAGGGGGGTGAGAGAGAAAGTGTGAGGGGGTGTGAGAGCACAACCTCACTGCTCTTATATTCTATTCCTCAGATAATAAACGAAAGGATTCCATGTGCCTTCTTGAGCAAAATCTCTTTAAATTCTGGGCCAGAGCAAGTCCTGAGAAATCTTTAAAGGTTTCAGAGCCAGAAGTGCCGTTGGAACAAACCAGCCTCCAAAAACCTGATCCCTGACTCGGAGTTTGCCCTGAAAAGAATTAATAAATAATTAATTGACTACTCCGGGAGAGTCATGACTTTTTAAACCCAACTAAAGGCAAGCAAAAGGCAGGATTTGTCGAATCCTGACTTTAAACATAAACGCTGAGCAAGAGAGCTCTGCAAGCAGCTGTTCCAGGCAGTCATTGTTGAAACTTTTTTCAAGCTGAACGTGATTGTCATTGTAGCAGCGCCCGCCAAAACCAGCAAGGACAGGAAACCCCTTTGTCTCCAAGTGAACAGCGAAGCCATCTTGAAATTCAGAAAGCTGCAGCAGTGGGTCTACAGTCGGCATCAGAACAGGTGGTGGCTGAATGAAAAAAAAGTTTTAAAATTGAAGGCGGAACTTAAAAATCGCCTCCCAGCATATTCTCTCCAATTTAGAAATCCACTCGATGACCTGGGCTTCTTGTTTTAAAGGTTCCCTGCAGAGAGAATAAGTTTTTAAAAAACAGCCCCGTCAGCGCAATGGGGGATAGGTGCAAGCATTTTGGAGATAGTAGCCATAATACAGTTAGATTTAGCATAAATATGGAAAAAGGCAAAGATAAAACAGGAGTAAAAGTTCTAAATTGGAGGAAGACAAGTTTTACAAAGCTGAGAAGCAAAAGGGGACTTGATGCAACTACTAGAAAGGAAAACTGTCAAATTAGTGGGAGCCATTCAAAAGTGAGATTCTAAGCGCACTGTGTAGACATGTCCCCACAAAGAAAAAGGGTGGTGCTGCCAAATCTAGAGCCCTCTGGTTATCCAGAAGCATACAGGCCAAGATAAAGCAGAAAAAGAAAGCTTATGACAATCACAAAAGACTTAATACACTAGAAAGCTTCGAGGAGTATAGAAAGTACAGGGGTGAAGTAAAAAAGGAAATTAGGAAAACAAAGAGAGGATATGAAAAAGTATAGGCAGGTAAGATCAAAGAAAACGCAAAGATGTTTTACCAGTACATTAAGAGCAAGAGAATAACTAAGTACAGGGTAGAGTCTATCAGAGATGTACATGGCAACTTTTGTATTGATGCTGAAGGTGTGGGCAGGATTCTCAATGAGTACTTTGTCTCTGTCTTCACTAAGGAGACGGATGATGCAGACATTCTAGTTAAAGAGGAGGAATGTGAAATTTTAGATAAAGTAAACATGAGAGGAGGAGTACTGGAGCGTCTTGAAGGTGGATAAGTCACCAGGCCTGGATGGATTATATTCCAGGCTGTTAACAGAAGCCAGGGAGAAAATAGTGGGTGCTCTGAGGATCATTTTCCAATCCTCACTAGATACAGGTGAGGTACCAGAGGATTGGAAGTTAGCTTTAAGAAGGTTGCGAGGGATAGGCCAGAACATTATAGGCTGGTCAGCCTGACTTCGGTCATGGGCAAATTATTGGAATCAATTCTGAGAGACAGGATAAACTATCACTTAGAAAGGCATGGATTGATCCAGGATAGACTGCATGTTTTTTTCGGAGAAGATTGTGTCTTACTAACTTAATCAAATCTTTGAGGAAATAACAAGGAGGATTGATGAGGGTAGTGCAGTGGATGTTGTCCACATGGATTTTAGTAAGGCATTTAACAAGGTCCCACTCGTCAAAAAAGTGAAATTCTATGGGATACAGAGGAAGGTGTTGAGTTGGGTCCAAAATTGCTCACAGGAAACAAAGGGTAGTAGTTGATGAATGATTTTGCAAATGGAAAGTGGTTTCCGGAGGTGTTCCACAAGGCTCAGTTCTCGGGACCTTGCTGTTTGTCACATATATTAATGATTTGGACTTAAACGTGGGAGGCATGATTGGGAAATTTGCAGATGACACTAAGTTGGCCGTGTAGTTGATAGTGAAGAGGGTAGCTGTTGTCTCCAGAATGATATCAATGGTTTGGTTCAGTGGGCAGAAAAGTGACAAATGGAATTCAGTCTGGAGGGTGTGAGGAAATGCATTTGGTGAGGGAAAACAAAGCAAGGGAATACTCAATAAACAGGAAGTTATTAAGAGGGGTAGAGGAAGTGAGAAATATTGGAATGCATGTCCACACATCCTTGAAGGTAGTAGGACAGGTGGATGTCGTAAAGAAAGTATATGGAATGATTTCCTTTATTGGACAAGGTATTAAATACAAATGCAGGGATGTAATGATGGAACAATATAAAACCCTGGTTAGGCCACAGCTGGAATTTTGTGTACAGTTCTGGTCACACACATTACAGGAAGGACATAATTGCTCTGGAGAGAGTACAGAGGAGATTTACACGGATGTTGCCACGCCTTGAAAATTGTAGCTATGAAGAAAGATTAGATAGGCTAGGGTTGTTTTCCTTAGAACAGAGAAGGCTGAGAGGTGACCTAAGTGAGGTGTACAAAATTATGAGGGGCCTATATAGGATAGTCAAGAAAAGCCTGTTTCCCCTAGCTGAGAGGTCAATTACCAGTGGGCATAGATTTAAGGTGATTGGTAGAAGGATTAGAGGGGACATGAGGAAAAACTGGACTTGATGCATCTTTAATGGTGTTTCAAGTTCTTTACCATTTAGTGCAGCAAATTATGGATCTTGGAGCTGAAGGAGGCCATATATGTAGCCTACTGTGCTGGTTCCCCATCCCACCAAACATTGTTATCTTTATGATGCCTTCTGGGTCCCCTTTGTACTGCGGCCCAAATGTCAATTTAAAAATGCCTTCATATTTTGGGGTCCTGGCTGGCATTTGGACTCAATGCGCAACTCCACAGCATGTCAGATCCAGGTTACACAATTTAAATTAATTTTCTTCTTGTACAACGATTTTTAACATTAATTAAAATTTACACAATACCTTTAAGGCATTTGCAGATAGGCTTTAGGAAATGGAAGTGGAGACCAAGACAGTCAGACATTAGGAGAGATAAATAAAAGTTTTTGAGGTGTTTTGTAAAGGGTTTTGAAACTTGTGTTTTGAAAAGTTGTGAAAGAACTGGGTAGATGGAAAGTGCATTTCAGAGAGTGAAACCAAAACATCTAAAGGTTCTGCCAAAATGGTGGGGCAAAGGGAGGGAATGTTACATTGCAGGCAACAAGGGCACCCATGTCAATACAATAAAGAGGTCTTAAGCCAGTTTGAAATCACCCACTGCAGGACTGCTTTGCCCTAAAGCAGCCACCACCAGCTTTAGCTGCACTCAGCAAAACCAGACCTACATGCAACCTAGGAGGCAGTCCTGAAAGCGACCTGGTATCAATAACACCTCTCACTTGGAGTTTCCTTATTAGTGGACGGGAAATTGTGAGCTATTGTAGGCCTCAAAAACCTATAGCATTTTCTGGTACCAAATAATATTCATTAAGATTTAATAAATTGCAGAGATCCCTTCATTAATCTATTGCAGTCATAGTCTGCCCTGAATTTTGGATGCAACATTAGAGATCTAACTGGTGATGCACCAGGGGAGGGAAGAGAAAAGTTCAAAAGTGGTATGACTGGTTGAAAGAAAAAGAATGAGCTAGACCAGCAGAAGATTGGAAACCCCAGGAAAGAAAGGAGTGGGAAGAAGTCAAACACTTTTGCTCATGTTTTGGAAGAGTGTGGAAATTTGCTATTTTCCTTGTCTATTTGTGAGATACGTAATTTTCATATTAGAGTTGGAATATAAATATTTTTTCTTCTCTAGTTTTTCTTTCAATTGAGGCAGTGGCTCTAAGGTAGAGCTCGATGGGTGCCAACAGCCCTGTGGTAACTCACGTCCTATTCTTTATGTGAGCTCGATGATGAGGTGCCAAAATTGTGCGATCCTGTTTGTGCCAGTGGAAGAAGGGTAGAATAGGTTTTCTGTGTTGAAGACCATAGACTCCATCACAAGTCCAGGAGCAGGAACACCATCAGGGTCATCATCATCAAGGAATGAAGAGACCTTCATCCCATTCTGCAGCTGGAGGCTTGGATTTCCCGCAGCTACTACAATAGGGTCCTGAGGCCCCTACAGAGCCAAAGAAAAAATATATAAGTAATTAGTTTTAGTGTCCGAAAGGAGCCATAAAGCATTTAAATAAAGGTATCAATTACCTTTATTGTGAGAAATTTGAGTCTTTCCAAGCATCTCAATAGAAGGCCGAGGTTTTACGAAAGAGTTAAAGCCACACAGGAGTCACACAGGAACTTCCTCGACCTAGAGGCACTGGGTGTAAAACTACCTGGTATCTTTGGCTGCATGCAATCGAGTGGAAATTCAACAAGTTAGAAACCCAGTGGGATCAGACTTCAGGCCAAGTTTCAGCCTCTTGGCAGGAAATGCATCCATCCTCTGTCCTCTCTAGCCCAAGAATCTCAAGTTCTAAGGGCAGGATCTTCCCCCCCGTCAGTGGTGGGGGGGGGTTATGCGGGAGCGGGCGCGAGCAGGCAGGTTCCCGATCGGCCAATGGTTGCCAATTAAGGCCCGCCTAGCATGACAGCCACCAGGAAGCGCTATGTGCTCCCTGTGCGGGCGGGGTAGGGGGGGGATTCCCTGAGTCGGGAGTGCATGCGCACAAAACAGCGCACAGATCTCCCTGAGGCAAAGTGCTGCCTCAGGAAGATTGGCTCAAATGTGAAAAGCAATTTAAAGAATAGAAAAAATTTTCCTGTCATGTCTCCTCAAGTGACACTGTCACATGAGTTGGGACATGTCCATATCTTTTATTTTAAAATATTCTGAAATTTTTAAATCCCTCATGAAACCTCATCCTGCCCGTGGATGAGGTTTCATGTTTTTCAGAAGCCCGCCTGGGCTCACGGCCTGCCTGCCAAACATAAGGCTGCACGGGCAGGTCCATTGATTTCCTCAATTACTTTATTAATGGCCTTAAGCAACCGTTGACATGTTGGCGGGCACACAGCCGACTCAGCTCCGTGCCTGCTGACCTGAAAATGGAAATGATGCGGAGTGACAACGGGATATCTGCCCAATGCCATCCCATGTTATTTTACGCGTTGGCAAGCAGGCCCCACTCCTCCGCTCGCTGACCAGAAGATGCAGCCCTGAGTGTTCATGGTTATTTGATCATAAATGACCACAGCTAAGCCCAAGCCTAGTCTAACCTGATGTTCATACATGTGCATGCATCTTTGCTGCTTGTGGATCTCCTGCAATGGCTCACTTTAATAAATCCTTCTTAATTGAAATTAGGAACTTCAGCCCCTGGAGTGATCGTGTTGGTCATTGATGTTGACAATTATTTACTCTGATACAATTTATGACTTATGAATTCAGAAAACCTAGAGTAAATGAAAAAAATGAGTAAATAGGGGAGGTGGTGACATAATGGTATTGTCATTGACTAGTGACCCAGGGTAATGCTCTGTGGACTTGGGTTTGAATCCCACCATGGCAGATGGTGAAATTTGAATTCAATAAAAGCCTGGAATTACTAGTCTGATGACGACCATGAAAGTATTGCTGATTGTTGTAAAAACCCACCTGGTTCACAAATGCCCTTTAGGTAAAGAAATCTGCTGTCCTTACCTGGTCTGGCCTACATGTGACTCCAGACCCACAGCAATGTGGTTGACTCTTAAAATGCCTTCTGAACAGGGGCAATTAGGGGCGGGCAATAAATGCTGGCCTAGCCAGCGACGCCCACATCCACATGAACGAAAAAGAAAGAATTTCTTTAAGGTCATAAATAGACATCCCGACTTGTTACTGAAAACTGTGAAATACAAGTTCCTGGTTTACCTTAACCAATTATTGTACACCTTCATGAATTAAAGTTGATCAATGAGACATGATAAGAGTGCCCTCTGGTGGAAAATACCCAACCTCCTAATTTTTGGTTGGCAGAGGTTGAGTGGCCCACAAGCACCTCCTCATCCTCTTTTAAGATACTTGTTAAAACTCAACTCTGACAAAGCATTTAGACCCTCTTACCTACATCCTTATTCTCCTTTCAAGGTGACAACACAAGAGGTTTTTGAAAGAGAGGCTTTTGCAGTAGCAGGGGATGGAGAGTTCAGAGATTGGCCAGCTCAGCACAGGGCTTGTACTAAACTTCAACTCAATTCACTCAGTCGTTAACACCAAAACAAACGCTGAAGTACAATTCCATGACATTCATTCTGCTGAGAATTACATCTACTACCAGGATCAGAGAAAGAAAATGAAGAAGTTGGTTGCTGTGGTGGAGAAGGTGTCATCTATTTAGTACAGCTATCCATTGCAGATTGGCTGATCTTGGCTATGACAACATAGTATAAATGCAAAGCACAAAAGATTTGGGCTAAAGTGAAAACTACAAGGATCCGTGACTGCCTGAGTTTTGGCTGTAGCTCACATTATACGATGTTTCATAAATCTGTCACAGCCTCAGGGTATACTTTATTAAACACATATACCATTCCATCAAATGTCCAGCCATGTTCCCCGATGGATGTGTGTGTGATTTGGAGCGTAACACTGCTTAAGCATAATCCTCAGTTGCAATCTGGTATGTCCGTTGCTTGTTGCCTTACCTCAAATTACCTAACTAAAAAGAAATTGCTCCAGGGACCCCGATATCCCAATTTCTAAGTGACAACAAACTTTTGGGCAGACAGTGTAATAAATCCTATTCAGCCTGTGAATGGTTAAAAGCAAATTACTTATTTAGTGAATGCAAACCTCCAGAGCTAAGTGATCGCCTCCTCATTAACTGAATTTAAGGTGATTATTACGCCACTTAGTCTGTAGAGGGGACATTCCTCGGTATTGTGCAGCTTTGTTAGTGTCTCTCCACAAGTGCATAAGGGATTTGTGTTGAGGCCCCAGGGGTGTAGGTTGGCTGCACAGGAACCCTGATTTGTCCTGAACCTGTTCAGCACGGACCACTTCCGCCGTAGATCAGAGCCTGTCATTCGGCAGGTGGGGTTTGTCAGAAGCAGCTTATTAGTGACTTCCTGTGTTTCCCATTCCTTGGTCCAAAGCATGTCTGCTGATAGACCTTGTTCAGGGAGATTACTCCATATGGGGTGCTGAGGTGTGTAAGGGATTGATGTTTGTGAGGACAGGAAGCCAGGGAAGGGGTGTTGAGTTATGATGCACATTGTTGCATTCAATTGAGTGTCAACAAGATGTGTGTGCATGATGACCTGTGCCAAACTGGTGTACAGTACTCTGCTGCAGAGTATGATCGGGCAAGTACAGGGTCAAGAGTGTTGTGGCACCTGTGCCTCGTGTAGACACAAGTTTGCTTAACAAGTTGTTTCTGGTTTTGATCTTTGCTGCTGTTTTCTTCAAATGTTCCTAAAAGGACAGACTCCTATCTAGAGTGTCTCCCAATATTTTGGGTTGGGGCCATGCTTTAGCATCTGACCATCCATGTAAATATGCAATTCTAATTTGGCACTTGCATTGTGGAAGTGGAAAACACTGGATATAGTTTCAGAGGAATTTAGTATAAGTCACCATACGCTGCAGTAGTCCGTCAACTTTGTAACATCTTTGTTAAGGATCTGGTCTAGGGTGCAGAAGGCTCTGAAGAAGAGTCATATGGACTCAAAACGTTAACTCTATCTTTCTCTCCACAGATGCTGTCAGACCTGCTGAGCTTTTCCAGCATTTTTTGTTTTTGTTTCAGATTTCCAGTATCTGCAATATTTTGCCTTTATTTATGTAGAAGGATGGGGCCTGGGTGGCACAACAGATGTCATCAGCAAAGATGAACTTATGGGATGTGGTTGTTGGCAGGCCATTTGTATGTTTGTTGAACAGCGTTGGGATTAGCACTAAGCTCTGTGGTGGTTAGTTGGGCAATCTTCTCCATGTATTTCACCCTTGTCCAAGATGGACTCTAAATCATCTGTTGCAAAGGAGTGTTTAAAGCAAAAAAGAATACAAGGGAAACAAAAAAAAACCACAAAAGTTGAAAATTTGAAAAACAAACACATTTAATTTGCAGGATATTCGTTCAACTAATTTGTAAACTTGTAAACTTAGAAGCACAATTTGTATGGACTAGATTACGAAGAAGGGGAATTCTTGTGTACAGGCTGGGAAATAGCATTAAAGTCAAAATGATTTGACTTCTTCTGAATTATCATATTTAATAAAACCCCTACCTATTTCTGGCAAAAGCTTCCGGAGCTTGAAGTAAACTCAAAGGAACCTGATCTCCCCATAATTTTGCTAACACATACCTTAATTGCACTTGTTAGTGGACTACAGCAACACCAAAAATAAAACCCATATTGTGCTATAAGTTTGCATCAGTGATATTGTGAAAAATACACACGATGTGTTGGATGAATTTTCTATTTTTTGCTAATCACCAGTGTTATTGTTTAACACCAGAATCTTGAAAACCAGTTGAGTTCATGATTTGAGGGTGAAAAAAGAAATTCATGCTATTTACAAAAACTTTCAATGAAAATAACCGGCTGCCTTTAGGCCAACAAAATTGATTTTACTTATATCAGAATAGTGTTACAGTGCACAAATGTGCATTTCCATTCAAACTGATCATGTAGAACTTGTTGCAAATCAGCAATGGCCCAAGAGTAGATAAAAAACCCAATTTACAAGGCCTACATAGATTAATTGGTTCCAAGTAAAAGGCTTACGGCACTGCATGGTCAGAAGGTAAGTATTGAAAAAATTAGGGCAGAATTTTCTGAAGTTCTAATGTGACTATCATTTTTACTGAGAACAGAGTTGATGCGAGAATAGCTTGTGGCGTTCATAAATCTAGGTCCTTCCAACAATATTTCACTGACTGACCGGACATCAATGAATCCATCGTAGCCAAATATATATCGTAAACCACTTAAGGAGTTTTAATTAAAATGTGAAACTCTGTCACAATGCCAGACATCTCGGGAACATTTTCCTTGAGATTCCCCTGATCTCCTGTTGCGGCTTCAATACAAAATGGACAGAAGCCTGAAGAAATGGTGCAAAGGGTTGTTATGAGGCTATATTTCTGAAATTCCAGTCACTGATTTTTGAAGGTGAGAAACGGCATCATTCCCATCAGAACAGATGTAATCCTGAGAATTGTCACTGATGCACTTGACAAGGGTTTTTTGCTTTTGAGCAACATGAAGGAAGCTTCTTAATACCTGTGTTTTCAGATTTCAGTCTGTTCCCTTAGTTAGCATACCATGGGGATTTCGAAGCTTATATTTATTCTTGGTGGGGATGGTTCTCAGTGCTTTACTTTTAGGATGTGCCATTTTGGCGGTAGACCAGGAGACCAGAACCCCCACCTCAGATCACCGTCCACACCCGGCCCTTCGCACCCCCCACTCTCCATGTGACACCCCCCTGCAGAAATTCCAGGTGCAGGTGCCTGGATCTTCTTTTACATCCCTCTGCTGATTTACTGTATGTATCTGAAAATGATGGACATATTCATCCCACTTAAGTATATGGTTTAGCACACTGGATTGTCTAATTTGGACAAGCAAACTAATTAAGATAGAGAGAACACTGAAAAGCCATTTAAACCCCTGAAATCGCACTTGGGAGACCAGTAAAGGTGTCAATGTTGCAATTTCCCAAAGCGTTGCTCCCTTCTGGTCAGAGGAAAGCAATTAATGTGACTACTGAAGCTCTGCCACAAGGAGTGGGTAGCAGAGTGGATTATTCTCCCCTTCCATCAGAAGTGACTAGTGCAGTATGGAACCATGGAAGATACAGCCATTAAGAAGCTTGACAATTAGAAGCCAGGAAATTGGGCACCATGGCAGGTATCTTAAGGGCCTGCAGCACATTGAAGCGGAGGCACATTTTTTGTGGCCTTAACAGGGAAACAACACTATGGAGCTGCACAAAGATGTCTGGGGTCAAGAAGAATTCCAGCAGGTTTTGAATACTGTTATGGAGATGCTGGTGGGGAAAATTCAGAGTAGAAAAATAGGCCCTCTTCCCTTTGGAAGATCAATTGGTATCGAGCTAAACTGGTGACTAGACATTGGATTAACCAAAGAAGCATTTTAGACAGTCAATAACGTTTTTCTCAGTTGACATGTAGTCTGTAACCCCTTCTCTAAGTTAGTAAAAGCACAATGCTTATCTCACAGAGCCTATTTGTAAAGTGAGATTATTGACTTATAAGTATCATCCAGAAGAAACATCTGCAAAGTATGGTGCAAAGTCTAGAGAGGAATATGGAGAGTTCACTACTTGATCTGTATAGTCATGGATGAATAGCTGACTGCATCGCACACTGCTATTAAGTGCTTGGCAACTCCTGTGGTATGTACAGCTAAGCACAGCCCATAGGCACAATGGGACCATAACTCATGAAAAGAGATCACTGGGGTCAAAATTTAAATAAGGTCTCTCAGGCACCTATAACATGTTGGGAGGTTGCATAGATATAACCTTGAGGCAGGGATTCACAAGCCTCATAGCTGCCCAAAGTTCTGGATTCCATCAGCATATAGACAGATTTGTGTAAGTGCTCAATGTTAGCCCCTGTCTGTAGTGATGATGCATGAGGAAGCTGTCTATAAACATGATACAACACCATTTCAAGTTTCTGTTCACAGATGTGCCAGATAGCAAGCAGGCCCACCCTGGGCACAGGAGTCCTGGACATGATTCATGCTACATTAACCATTAGGTCTACCACTCTAGCTGCAGCTGTCAACGAAGGGCAAGATGTGTCTTGCCTTTGCTTGTTAAATATTTACTTATTTTCAAATACTTCCTTGAAACCTACTTCTTTGACCATGTTTTCACTCACCCCAATTCATCTATGTTCAGTGTCCATTTGCAACTCTGGTCAGAATTTTCCAGCCTCTCATGCTGGTGGGATCTTCCGGCCCTGCCAATGTGAACGGAGATTTCAATTCCTCGCTGGCCCCGCTGCGGGGGAACCCGCTGCTGGGGGCTGGAAAATTCTAGCCTCTAAGTGTATTGTTAAGATTGCTGCATGAATGAAAGACACTTAAGCACATAATCTGCTCTGATATTTTAGTGCAGTACTGAGGGAGTGCTGCAGTGTTGGAGATATGCTAAACTAAAGCACCACCTATTGGGCAGATGCAAAACATCCTACTGCATTATTTGAAGAAGAAATGGGAATTGTTCTGGGTAGTATTTATCCCTTAACTAATATCACTAAAATGATTATTTGGCCACTTATTTCATTGCAGTTTGTGGGTGCCTGCAGTTTACAAATTGGTTGATACTTTTCCTACATTACAGTAGTGACTATACTTCAAAGGTATCTCATTAACGGTAAAACAGTTTGGGAAGTTTGGAGCGCATCAAAAGTGCTTTTTAATTGCAAATTCTTACTTCAAAAGATTAGATTAATATCCTGAAAATAAGATTTTTTTTGGTTTACAATGTTAAGAAATTAATTATGTTTTTCCGCACAAGTCGTCAGGTTAATCATTGAGCAGGCGAGCTTGACCCATTGCTCTCTGCAGGTTTTCTGGCATATGCATCTTTTATGGGTTATTATTGATCGCATGGGCTATCCGATCTATCATTATTCAAAATGGTAGAAAACAGTTTGCTACAGTGATTACCTAAACGGTGAGTTTTAATTTCAACAATGGTATCAGGTGGAAATACTGAGCCAAGTTCAGTCACCTTTCATGAGGGAAAATCCACAGAGGACACTCGCCTCCTGAACCAATCGCATGCACTTGTTTGTTGCTATCACCAGATGCACATTAGTGAAGACCTTGGTACAGATTGACTGTCCGCCTTCTCTACTGGGGAATAGAAAAAAAAGCATTAGAATAGAATAAAAAGATTTTGGTAAAAGATGAACGGAGCTAATTAATTTACATTCTCATTGCCAGAAACCAAAAAATAACAAGTCGAGTAATGATAACACTAATTAAAATAAAAGCAAAATACTGCGAATGCTGGAAAAAGTGCTGGAAATACTCAGCAGGTTTGGCAGCATCTTTGAAGAAGAGTCAAATGACTTGAAACTTTAACTCTGTTTCTCTCTCCACAGATGCTGCCAGACTTGCTGAGCTTTTTCAGCACTTTCTGTTTGTATAACACTATAACACTGATGAAGATGGCAGAAACTTACCTTTGAATAAGATAAAGTGGAATACTTTGAGAAACCCACAGCAACAATTGGCATCTAAACTGTGTTTTCTATTATGTTTGGACACGGCATGGACATAGAGACTGTTTCCTTTAAGAATATTGTAAAGCAGTATTAACAAATAGAAGAGGCTGAAGGGATGTGAAAGTGGAGAAAGCAGGGAGGGCATGGTATATTACCTTGGGTAGTCTGATAGCCTTAAATGATTTTTGAGTTTTAAAATACTCTTTAATGAAGTTTGCATGTAACTATTAGATAACATCCTCCAATGATCTCCAAAACATCTTGGAGCAATTTCCTCCTTCTGGCCATGTTGGGCATTGTTTGCTGTTCTTGTTTAATATCAACAGTAGAGATTGGTCTTTAAAAAGGTGCCCCATCTCAAGAAGGCATCTCATCACCACCTTCTCAAGGGCAATTAGGAATGAGCAATAAACGTTGGCCTAGCCAGTTCTGCTCACATACCCTGTATGAATGAAAAAACATGGGAGATAAGCTGAAACTAATAATTTTTCACCTGTTATCTGTCCAAAAAGAGAGAAGCTGGTACCATCTTTTGGGAAAAAATCTGCCATTGGTTGTTAAATCTGCTGATACCTTGTTAATGAGGTTTCAGAGAAAGAGGCAGCAATTTTTCATTAAGGGGGAGTTAAAATGATTGGGTAGCACTTAGTTTAATTAACTGCAGCTGAGTGGATCAAACTGTGTAGCTAAACAATTTGTCAGCATGGATTTTACTGCATTTTCAAACACTTAACTAGTTGAGTGCTGCTATTGGTGATAGAATGATGCCTGGAAGTGTAGACTTGAGTGGAGATTGAGCACTACCTTCACCAATGACCATTTGAATTTATAAACTGCAATGCTCTTGGCTCAGTGATTACCTGAGCAACACTCAGCTCAGCAGATTCTTAGATGAGCAATGAACATAAAACTAATAACTGCAAACTTTGCAGATGAACAGTTAACTGTTGAATACCCAAATACTCTCCATGGATGTGTGTGGTGTCTCCTTCAGATTTTAATTATTGCTGGAGATTTTTAAAACTTAAAATTTTGCTTTTATTCTTTTTTTCTTTCTGTCTCTTTTACCTCTCTTTCCTTTTCTTTGGTGTTTTGCTTTCTGTATGTGATTTTTTAAATTGAATTAAATATTCTAATTTATACTACCTGGCTTAGACTCTGTGAGGGAGAGATTTGTCCAAGTAGTGCTGCTCCTGTTGGCACTAAGCATACTTACGTTGTTGCCCTGTTTTGCCTGCATAACTTTCATCATGATATTGATATTGTGCAGGCTGTGGAGGTAGCAGCCCATAGGGTCGCTGCCCCTAGGGAATCGTTGTAAGTCTGCATAGCACCACAACGCAAATGAATTTCTCCTTCATGATGTCTCAGTAAGGATTCTTGAATCTGGTGAATTCAAAAGACATGTTGTAGCTTCCCCTGTTCACAGAGGCCCCAGATTCCCCTGTAGGGCGCCATGTTGAAATGGCTGCCTAATGATCATAAACTGCCATGCAAAACCCCATAGAAAGCTGTAAGCATAATGATTGGCAAGCACATTTGTTCGCTGCTGATCACAAAATCTAGTCCAATATTGCAAATTGATTAAAACATTGTAACCTAGCTAAATCTTCTGTTTTTACTTCTGCTTCTGTTTAATATTACTTTTTAATTGGTGTCAGTTGTGGCTCAGCAGCAGTAGCACACTTTCTTCTGAGTCTTGAGACTTGAGCACATGAGCTAGGCTGACACCTCAGTGCAGCACTCGGTAGTGCTGCACTGTTAGAGGTGCTGCCTTTTGGATGTGAGTTAAATCAGTACGTTATCTGCCCTCTTAGATGGGGGTAAGAGGTCCCATTGCACTACATTGAAGAAGAGCAGGGAAGTTTTCTGGTGCCCTGGACATTATTTGTCCTTTAACCACTGCCTAAAGCAGACATCATAATTTATCTTGCCGTGTTTGTGGGCCATTGATTTATGCCAATTGGTTGCCGTTTCTTAAATTACAACATTGACAACACCTCAAGAATTACTGAGAAGTACAGAAGCTATAAGGTGTTTTGGGTTGTGCAGAAGGGTCATGAGGTTCTTTCTTTCTCCAGATTTGCAGTTCTCGCCTTGATTCACGTGATCAGCCAGTTCACCATTGATAATGAGTTCAGGAGCACAGTATATTGTGTAATTCTGTACTCTTTGGTACTTCAGGGATAAAAGAGGCAATTTTTACATTATGACTCACCATCACATTTTAATTTGTGAATGTGGACATTTTTCAGTTGATATGGAGGAGGACCAGCCAATGGACTTTTAAGTTGAGCGCGAGAAATGAAATGGTGAGGAGACTGAATTATAACTGTAGCAACCAGATTACCTTCTCCTGCCTAAAAAGGCTGCAGCCGAAAAGTTACTCCCACAGTCAGCTAGTGATCCACTTATTGACTATTTAATCCAAACTCTAATTTTAAACAGCATCAGTGGCTTGAGAGTTTGCCAAAAAAATATAGCCAGCTGTCACAGCCACCAGCTCTTTTGATGATAAATGGCCCGAAAGAAGCAGAACATCAGCAATTTAAAACATATTGGGATAGATTTTCAATTGTTTGCCTGGGCGTGAGACTGACATTGTGGACCAACAGCCCATTATAGAGATTGCCTACTTTTCATTTCCGGTTGGAAGTCATGACTTGCTCTGTCAATGCTCTTTTGACTCAGAAAGGAAAACCCATTAATTACATTTGAAGGCAAAGTGAAAAAGAGGAAAGTGTTGCTGCAATTGACATGAACAGCAGCCATTTGGTGTGGTATGGTGTGCATGCTCTGCCCAAAAACACATCTTTGACTCATTGTCTGCTGATGCTTCATCCTGAGCCATTTCCTTGGCACTTTTTTATTTGTTAGTGGTGGTTTGCCACTGCCTTCCAGTCTCGGGGTAGGGCAAGAGGCAGATTCTAAGTCTACCTCAGGCAGAATGGGAATCGAACCCATGCTTTTGGTGTTATTTAGAACCACATGCTAGTCAACTAATCAACTGAGCTGATTAGTAGCCAGTTAAGAAGGATGAGTTCAGTTTGTGAAAAATGGTCAGAAAAATCCAATTCATTACTTCAAGCTCCAGACAAAAATTCAAAATTCAGCCCCAGGTTTGTGTACAAAAAAAAAATCACAACTTCTTCTGAACCACAAGAACACAGTGGCAATGATGGCTTCGATTTACCTACAAGGGCTTTGTCTGAAATTGCCATTGAGTTCATCAACAGGAAGGGAACTCATTCTCTGAATGATGCAAACTACCTCATGCTGCGGATCAGTTCATGCTACCTGGAGTCTAGCCACAATTCACTTACTCTCAGCCAGTTCAGGGTACCTGTGCTAGTCGGTGAGAACAATGGGACAGAATAGCTGATGGAAGAAAAGATCAGAGGCCAGAAAGAGGTTCAATTGGACAACAGCAATTGTCAAACCCTCTTTTTGTTGCTTGGACACCTCAGGGACAGTAAAAGCACCTCAGAGCAAGTCATGACTTCCAACCGGAAATAAAAAGCTGCAGGGGTTGCCCAAAATGGAGCGGTTTGTTTCATCCTCCATAATTTCACCATTACAAAAAAAAAATATGCTGGTGGAGGAAAGTGATGACTGACCCCTTGTTCCAGACAAAGAGAAGAACATTTCAGTAATTCTGTGATAGCTTTGTCAGTAGTCCAGGTAACAAGGAATTTGACAGACCAAAGTGTTTGAATACTCTAGTGTAATTTCTAATATAATTTTATGACAGTACTTGGAGGCACTTTTTTCTGTCATATCCTGTAACATTGCTTTGTGAGACATTTGCTGCACAGCTTCCTTTTTGGGGGAAGAGCTGATGAAAGGCACTTTTAACTTTAAGGCCTGGCATATCAGCCTAGAGTAGCAGTGTCACAGCAACAGAATGCTTAGTTAAGAGTACATGCCCTAGTACTTTCTTTGCTTGTGAATAGTCTTTTGAGCCATGATCTAAGGGGAGGTGGTGGCAGTGACAATATCACTATTCCAATATCTCTAGACCCACGGTAATGCTCTGGGGACCCAGGTTCAAATCCCACCACAGCAAATGGTGAAATTTAAATTCAATAAAAATCCAGAATTAAAAGCCTGATAATGGCCATGAAACCATTGCAGATTGTCATAAAAACCCATTTGGTTCACTAACGTCCTTTAGGGAAGGAAATCTGCTGTCCTTACCTGATCTGGCCTACATGTGGCTCCAGATCCACCACAATGTGGTTGACTCTTAAACACCCTCTGAGCAAGAGCAATAAATGCTGGCCTAACCAGTACAACCCACATCCAGCAAAAAAAAAACAAGTGGTTTTGATCTATCAAAAATATTATATTGTGACAATTTATGATAGAGGGAAGAATTATCCTCCCATCGGGAGGGAAGTGCAAGAGCGGGTGTGGGCAGACTTGACTCTGATTGGCGCCCCCAATCTGGGCTGTGCCGCCATTTTATGTGGGTGGGCCAATTAAGGCCCGCCCAGCGTGACATCCGCCAGGAAGCGCTATGCACTCCCTGTGCAGCGGGGGAGTGGGGGGAGGATTCCCTCAGTGGGGAGTACGCTTTTTCGCCCATGCACACGAAAGAGTGCATTGATCTCTCTGAGGCTAAGTACAGCTTCAGGGAGATCGACTCAGAATTAAAACTTTGAAGTTAAATGTCGAAAAAATTTTCCTGACATGTCCTCTCATGTGACACTGTCACATGAGTTGGGTCATGTCCATCACTTTAACCCAAACATTTATTAAATATTTACAAACCCTCATGAAACCTCATCCCGCCGGTGGATGAGGTTTCATGCTTGTTCTGAAGCCCACCAGGGCTCCAGGTCTGCCCGCCAACCTTAAGATTGGACGGGCAGGTCCATTAATTAGGCTAATGACTTTTTAAATGGCCTCAATGGGCTGTTGACAGGTCGGTGGGCGCAGAGCTTTCTTGGCTGCACCCCCGCCAACCTGAAAATGGAGATGACGCAGGGTGACGTTGGGAGTTCCACCCGACATCATCCGCATCATTTTATGCATCGGCGAGCGGGCCACCCCGCGTCCCCCCCCCCGCCACCCCCCCCCCCCGCCACCCCCCACCCCCACTCCCGCTTGCTGACCTAAAGTTCCTAGCCCATGGTTTAAATACAGTGATATTCCTTAAAACACAAACAAAATGAAAAACTGAAGTTGTCCGACAGGAATTGAAGATGTGAAAAAGAATCTGAGGGTGATGATGAGATTTGAAATAATAAATACTTTGTGCAGCTCCACTATGAATACTTTAATGCTGCATCTGTTTTCCCGTCAAGACATCACCATTTAACATTTACTCTGCAGGATCATTTTTCATCCAGAATAAGACAGCTGAGCTTTGCTGGAAGACATGATCTGACAAGGATAATTTCCCGTTCAGCAAATGTCAATCTGCAGAACTGCACGAAGCTAAGGCTCGGCATTGAGCCAATTCCAGATATTCTGTGTTGTGACGGATGCTTCAGAAAAGGAATCCTTTAACATTCTGCTGTCTCATCACGCTGTTTTAATTTCACCGCTTTAGACCGAAAGGTCAGGGGCCTATAACTCAGCCTTTTGATTATATGAGTGAGTTACCACTCTCACCAGTTGAGTTTTGCCAATTCTTGCTGGAAAGTGACATTCACGCATGTTTCTGACTGAAGGGAACACAACTGTCAGGGTCAGAGAAACACTGCAGAATTGAATTGATGCTATCTGTGAAGAAATCAGACGGCTGGTGTGAGGATGGGGTGATTTCTCTCCCACTATTCAATTGCTATGCCCTGTTCTCCTTCTAGTCTGTTCCCGAACACATTCCTGCTAAAAGCGCTGGTCTCAGGTCATGCAGTGTGATCATCGGGGCACCTTATTACCTTTAAAATTCTTTACCCCCTCTTTTGGTGCTGCAGCGGGCACCATTGAGATTTTCTGCCCTTTCAGTGGACTGGATGTTGGGGAGGTTGTGGGGGGGATGCTGGGGGTTTGGGCAGATGCTCCACCTTGACAGCAGGAATCCCACTGGGAGCCGGTCACACCTAATGATTGACCTCAACCCCAGGAGAGCACATCAGCATCAGGGTGTATCTGGAGGGCTCAGCTGGAGCCCTGCTTTGCTGAAAGCCGGCCCCAAGGGGAGGATCCCAGTATTACGGTCTAAACCATTTCACTCTTCCAGGAGAAGGGTAGTGGCAGAGGCATGATCTGAAACCTAATAAAATAATTCCACTAGTTGATAGTTTTCAAAAACACAAAATCAAACATACTGTAACATTTTCCTTACAGTATTTATTGTTGCAATTTTGTTGATAAGCAACTAAATATAATTCAATTTATTAAAACAATTCCATTAATCACAATTAAAAGAAGTTAAAGAACACACCAAGCATTGACATTCCAAATGTGTCCTTTGACATATAACGATGGGTCACCTATAAATATCATAGATGGATGAAGATATCATGTGCGCATGAATGATTAGGGCTGTAGCTTGAAAAAGGAGGACCGAATGTACTGTTAACTTTCGTGGTATTAGATTATGCTGAGCCCTGAATACGTGAGCCTGCTCTTCGAAGGGAACATGTAGCTGCATTGCTGAATACGCTGGCTCATAAACTGGCATAATTGCTAATGTCTTATCGAGATGAAGACTATACTGCTTTAGGTAGCATTGCGTCAAATTGTGCCACAGAGTACCGAGATGTCGGCATGTGCCTGCAGTGTCACTATTCTTGCATTATTCAGTGTTATCTGAGGTAGGCTAATCATGTGACCAGCCCATAGGAAAGAAGGAAAGGCTGATTTTAACTTGGGGGTAAGTGTACTTGAAGGCGTCAAAGCAGGTTGAATGACAGCCAGTCCCCCATGTCCCACAAATCTGCCAGCAGCATGAGACCTGGGAGAATTTAACTATGGCATTACATGATGTTTTTGTTGTGGTCACATAGTTGACTGCTTGTTGCCACAGAGATCTAAGTGCCACGTGAGTGCACTTGATGGCATCCTGCACCTGTGGAAAACCTGAGACCTGCGCAAATCCCAGCGCTCTTGCTTCCTGGCTTTCCTGATCCTGGGTGAAATGTACAAAGTTCTGTGCTTTCACAAAGATAGCATCAGTGACCTCTTGGATAAACTTGTGCATGGAGGCTTACAAGATCACACACAGGTCACCCGTGGAGTCATGGAAGGAGCCACTGGTGTAAAAATTGAACGCCACCATCACTTTCATGGCCACTGGCAGTGGATGCCCGCCATGTCCCTGTGATGCCAAATCCTGCAGCAGGTGGCATATGTGACCAACCAGTTCGCTGGACATGCGCAGTCTTTGGCGACACTGCTTCTCAGTTATCTGTAGGAATGACATGCGCCATCTATAGAGCCTAGGTCTAGTGAGGTGCCTACAAGTGACACCTTTCTGTGGATCTTCAACTGCGTGCGCAGCAGGCCCTGCCGCCCCTTTATCTTGAGGGAGGGACTCATCCCTTTGCCGAGCCAGGTGCCTCCGCCACACTCTTCTTTTTCTCTGGTCTCTGTAAAACATGAGGCATACCGTTAAATCACCAGGCTCCATCATCCTGATGTTCTCCTCCTGCAGGATCAAAGAGAGAGATGTACAGGTTAGCATACGTCTTCTAAGGACCTCTCTTGGTTAAGTCTGAAGGCCCCTTCACACATTCAGGAGAGTGCCGGCCACCACTTGGATGGCCAGTGTGTATTGCGTTCATGGTTGCCCGAAACCCTATCCACCTCTGCCCCACTCCACTTGACCGATTAGTGGTAGCTTCGGCCATTGGACTGGATGCTGTTCTCTCAGCTCAGGTGCAGGCATCCTCCTAACCTACACTGCAAGGCTGCGTTGTTAGCTTGAACCATAGCGGATGCTGGTCCAAACCTTAATAAAGAGATTGCAAGGGCCTGTGAGCACCTCCCCCAGTGACTGCACCATGGCCACCTTTCACAAGGGGATTGTACAACTTGCCCAGTTGGACGATTGTTCTGCTGTCCCCTAAAACACATGTTAATTTGCGGTCTACGCCCGAGGGGTGAAACGTTCTTCAGCATTCAGTGGAACTTTCATGAGCAGCGCTCATAATGAGATGCTGAAGTGTTGAAATTAGATCTCCAGCATGTGGTGCCGGGAAATGCAGCTGCCATTGTTGGGTGGAGTAGATGATCGCAAACTGGTTTCACAACGGCGTAAAACTAGTTTTTGGCCTTCTCCCCATATTATCCGCTCACACCCGCCATGACGCCTGCTGCCAATGGGACCAGGCAATTCCACCCCGTGTCTTTGCTTGCTTTTTAAAAGCCCTTTTTAAGCAGTTAAATATATGATTGATCGGCCAATTAAATTAAAGATTAATATGACACATGCACAAGTCACATCATCGTGACAAGAACACCGCTTACTAATGGCATTGGTGAAAACAGTCGAGTTGTGCACCTTATTTCTTATAAACTATTGCACTAATTATTCCATAGATATGAATTCAATTTCAAAAGGAAGATCTGCATTTATTCATTGCATACTATCTCATCTTTCAGAAATATTTGAAAATGTTTTACACGCCATGAATTGCAGCCCAGAAGGAAAGAACAGTTTGGACCAGTATCCTTATTTCCCAGTTTTTACTGGTGTTCCATTTTAAGCTATATAAGGTCAGTTCGGACCAGTATTCTTATTTCCCAGTTTTTACTGTTTATTTTCCTTCTGGGAGGATTCAACTCAATGAAGTTATTATATGTGGGTAAATGTTAAATATTACTATTTACTAACATGGAATTCTTTGTGCAGAGTATTGAGGTATTTTGAGAATGTAACTTGAGAATGTATTTTGAGAATGTCCGATAAAGTTAGTTTATCAGACATTTCGTATAAAACAGGGACGAACTTCAAATGACTGGGCAATTGATTAAGTTGTCAGGTACCTGAGCCCTGGGAAACACTGCCCACAGTGTCAAATTTAAATGCCTCTCAAAATCTGAGGCAAGGACCGTTATTTAAATATTGTACTTATTGACTTGCCTCTCTGGAGTGCACTGGCCAACTGACCTCAAAATCACAGCGGTGAAACCAGAAGTAGGCACATTTGGGTAAGCTTTCTCATTTTTACCAATTTAGTCCTAACCCCCAATCTAGTCCCACTCAATGTGGGGTTGTGTAGTGGTAGTGGGGTTGGTGGATGGATTAAAATGACCCCAGTGTTTCACAATCTTAACCACAGTGACGATTTCATGATTGTTGCTCCCAGTGGAGTATTAGGTTGCATGGAATGCATCTCAGGAAATTATGGGAGTCTAGCCCGTGACTTACATTTATATGGATGGAATATCATTGGCTGAATGATTACAATTTCTTGAGATGTGCTCCATTCGAGTGCAGTTCCCAGTTGGGAGTACCAGACTGTGGAATCACCCCTAACGACCTTACTGCTAAACGGCTTAACATATATCTCTGGAAAATTAATCAACATCACAATCCATTGGCAATGACCTGAACTTAAAAGGTCCTTGCTGGCCCCAAGGTGGTCGTTGACAGACCTTTTAAATCTGAATTAATGTAGCTGGCCTCCATTGTGCAAATAATTGCCTTAATCTCACAACAGCCGGTAATGATTAGATTGCTACTGAGAATAATCTATTAGCCATTACCTGAACTGTTTTCAAAGAAACTATTCAAAGGAATTCAGTAAACTGGTTTATTTAATTCTTTTTTTGGAACTGATTCAAAATTATTGTGTTATTTCACTGAATCAACAACTTGCTGCATTTTACTACTGTAAAAAACCCTCTATTTACAAATAAACTTCATGGGCGATTCAAACTGATACGATGGAGCTGGATTTGGATCAGATTAAAGCAGGAGCTAAAAATAACCCTGCTGGCCAGCATGCCCATTTCCAGGCTCCATACCCGCTCCGGGCCATTTTTGCGGAGGTGGGATTGGAGGCTGGCAGAATTACCTGCTTGTATGCATCAGGTAGATGATCAGGCTCATTAAGAGCCACTTAGGGCAAAGTAACGAAGGGTAACTGGGATTTTCCAGTCAGCATCCGATTCCTGCTGCTGGCAGGGGCCAGTTTAAGTGCCTGGAAGGGACCTTCCAATTACCGACTGGGTGGCCAGTGCTCCAGGCAGGCTTAGAGGCCTTTCCCAGATGTTTGGATGCAGGAGCAGACACAGGCTGCCCTGTGGAGGGGTTTCCCTCATCCTCTGTCCCCTCTACTCCCACAGTGGCAGTCTAGCTATAAAAGCCATTTTTTAATTTAGATTTTAAAATGTTGGAGAAAGGAGCCTACATCGTGTTGTACCTACCTTCCATTACAGTCTGCTGGACTGGTTAGCCCTCCAGCATCGAGACCCTGCCCAGTGTCCTTAATGGGATGGTGAGCCTGACTCCAGGAGACACCTCTGTGAAAATCAAGGGAAGGTTTGGGGACCCAGAAACAGTCCCCAGAGGAAAATCCTGCACAATGTTTGGTGTAATTGACACCATAGATCACAGCGTATAAGTCAAACTGACATATAAGACTACTCCACTTTTACGGTGCCAAAAATCATGTTTAGGCCTGTTATCGGTATATAAGTCAGTCTCCCTTTTTTGCTAAGAACTGTTATACTCGCATTAGGAGATGGCCTCAAATTTTCACCTCAGAAATGCATGTTTTACTCACCTTATAAGTCGGCATAGGGGGTCAAGCAGATACTGGCCCTGTTGCCAAGATGTGCAGGAGTTTAAGATACGCCCACGCAGAGCAGACTTTGTAGACCAAACAGAAATGGGTCCACCAGCAAGAGGAGTGAAGTTCAAGGCTTTTTGAGCTAAAGGTCATAACATTCGCTAACTCACCAAACAACTGTGCTGCCGCAAGGGAATTCGGTGTTAGTAAAAAAACTGGTGCAAGAATTAAAGACAGAGGAATCTGCCCTGAAGAAGATGCCCAAGACCAAATGTGCCATGAAAACAGGACTGCCCTGACCTTGGGAAGTGTGTATCAGAAAGGGCCCTTAAAAATAATCAGAATGGTTACATTGTCACCAGAAAGGTAATGCGTATACATGCACTTAAATGGGCCAAATCAAATACTGAATCCAGCAAAGATTTCAAAGCAACAGCTAGATGGTAGATACTTTGTGGAACGAAAATGTCTTATATTGTGGCAGAACACCAAGATCACTCAAAGACTACCAAAGGACCTTAATGCCAAAATTATCAATTTCTAGTGGTTCATTATCAGACAGCGACAAAACACAAGTACCCATTATGTCACATCGGCAACATGGATGAATTTTCATATACCCAACAAGCAAGCTATGAAGTGGAAAGGTTCCATAACAGCTCTATGCAAAGCACAGGACATGAGAAGACGAGATTCTTGGTGGTACTACCCTGCATGGCTGATGCAATGAAATTAAAGCTTATGGTAATTTTCAAATGTAAAACCATGCAGAACATCAAGGCCCTGCAGGAGTTTTTGTGCATGTCCATGACAATGGTTGGATGAGTGAGGATGAAGTGAAGTTGTGGATCAATAATGTGTGGAATAGGTGGCCTACACAAAGAGTGCAGCTTATCAGTGTGGGACTTGTTCAGATCCCACATAACTAATGAGATCTAGAAGCGCCTGTGAAGAAAATAACATCCAAATTGCAGTTATACTGGGGGTCTAACATCCGAAGTTCAACCTTTGGGTGTGTGCCTCAACAATTCAAGGGTTCATGCTGAATGGAATAGGTGGATGGTTGATGGAGGAAGAAGCCCTTACAGAGGGGAAGTATGCATGCCATCCTGCTTGATGTTTTATGTGGTTTCGGCATCAAACCGTGGAACACTATTAAAACACAAACTGTCAACAGATTTTTCAAAAAATGCAGAATATCCAATTCAATGGATGGAGGGGAAGGTGATTTGTTATGGAGGGAAGATTCTGAAAAAAACTCCAAGTCTGGTCCAGATTAGGATGTTTATGATGATGCCATGGTCAAAGTGACTCAGAATGAATTTGATTAACTTTTTGCACTGGATGCTGAAGACAATGAATTTGATATTTTTTAAAAACATTTTGATTGCAGCTATAGGTACGCTCATAGAATTAATTCATTCAATAAAACCTGTCACATTTATTTAATTTTATTACTGGTGTTATTATTTTTTCACATTTCAAGATGGCAGCCACCTACACCAACACAGGTGGTTCATATTTTACACTCTGCATATACGTCAAGCTCCATTTTTTCGAGGCTTCGAGGTTCGACTACAGTGTCACGATGATGTCACTTGTGCATGACTGATATCAATCTGTAATTTCATCAGCTGATCAAACATATATTGAACTATTTGAAAAGGGCTTTTTAAAAGCAAAAGACACTGACTTAAGATGACTGCCACAAGTTACCTGGCATCTGAGATTGCAAATTGATCAGATTCTGGAAAGTTCCAATGTAAATTACAATTCAGACATGCCATGACACCCTTCTATGGAATTTCATACCTGTTGATATCAAGAACTATTTCAAAATATTTACTGAAACTTCACTGAACCTCATATTTGCATTTCTATAAAACTACCTCTCAAGCAGAGACGGGAAATCTACTAGGATAATAGCTACATGGAAAAATGTTCTTCCTATCTCATCAAGATGGTTAATGGATATTCAGGAGCTAATGGCTGGGACATTACAGAATCTAATCATCTCAGCCATGAAACAAAAGCCACGGTCTGTTCAGACATCAGCTAAGCAAATACCGTTTGAAATCATTATGGGGAGAGAGGTCATGTGACTAGAATAAGCATTTTTAAAAGCTCTTTTAATACAGCACGCAAGCACCAAGCCTAGAAAATTTGCCAATGAAACAGTAATGAGTTCCTTGCTCTTCTCTCCTGAGTTCTGGACCCTATCTCTATTAAGGTTAAAAATCCAGCACAGAGACAGAGAATTTCCCTCCAAAGGAATCTCAGGTGCAAAAATCATCGACTGCTGGAACAGATGGATTACGTTTTAAAAACAAATTACCTCTGGCAATTTACTCCTGAAATCTCAAGACTACATGGAGAAAAATCTGCCACAACCACAGATATCAGCAAATGACTCATAAACAGTTAACTCTCCTTTTATTGTCTTGTTGCATTGAACTTTAATTTGGCTAAGAAAGTAACTGCCTACTCCATAATGTCTGTGTGTGTGTGTGTGTGTGTGTATGTGTGTGTGTGTCTGTGTGTGTGTGTGTCTGTGTCTGTCTGTGTGTGTGTGTGTGTGTGTGTGTGTGTGTCTCTGTCTGTGTGTGTGTGTGTGTGTGCGCGCGCATGTGTGTAAGGTCAGACATGTGTTTACCTTTTCAACTGTTTTTATGGGCAGGATTTTCCCATCGGCAAGCGGGGGGCAGGGCCTGCTTAACAACGCGTAAAATGACACAGGGTGATGTCAGTTGGAACTCGCGACATCACCGCGCCCCATTTAAATTTTCCAGTAGGCGGGGGCACAGCAAAATCAGCTGTGCACCCGCCGTCCTGTCAATGGTCAACTGAGGCCATTGACAGAATCATTTAGCTAATTAATGGACCTGCCCGTCCAACCTTAAAGTTGGCAGGCAGGCCAGGAGCCCCGGCGGGAATTAGAAAAAGCATGAAACCTCATCCACGGGTGGACTGAGGTTTCATGTAGGTTTTAAAACATTTTATTAAAGTTTTTGTAAAAATTATGGACATGTCCCAACTCATATGGCAGTGTCACATGAGGGGACATGTCAGGAATTTTTTTGCTCTATTTTTAATATTTGTCACAGAACAGCCGATCTCCCTGAGGCAGTACTTAGCCTCGGGGAGATGAGTGCGCTCTTTTGTGTGCATGCACGAGAAAGCGCACTCTTGATTTAGGGATTCCCCTCCACCCTGTCTGCACAGGGAGCGCATAGCCTTAATTGGGCTACATACGTAAAATGGCACTGCACTCCCAATTGGAGGCACCGATCGGAGGCTCTCCTGTGTGTGCCCACAATTCAACTTCGCCCCCGAATGGGGGAAAAACCTGCCCTATGTTTTTATCTGAATGGGTTCTTAACTCAATAAAAACTAGATAAAAGCAATTATTATTATTAAAAAACTAACCCCTTCTTGATTTAAGCTCAAGAAATCTTGCCAGACTAGTTTCTTTACAACCAGCAAGTAAATGGTTAAGCACAGACAGAGAGTAAATACATTCATCCTTACGAATTCACAAAAACTCTATTACGGTCAGACTTGGAGTGGTATAATAAGGGAGTCAGTTATACCCTTGCTTACGTGGCCATAGTTACATTACTAACCATACCTCGCAGTAAACTTGATGCTGCACAGTAGCAATGAGACATTAAACAGATCCATTGCTTGCCCAGGGTGAAGAATCTAATTACTTTGCATGCAAGGCCATGCTTCAGATCATTGTGAGCAGGAGTTCTTAAATGTAGAACATGACTTTTGTGTTATATGCAAGATCTGCTAATATGTCAATTTGTAATACCTATGCTGAAGGCTGTTTCTCTGAGCATTTTTTCCTGATTGCTCCTGTATCTTATACTCTTCATGGTTTCCCCTGCCTGCAGGGTTCACTATGTTGTTGTTAGGATCATTGCACTGTCTCTTCACTCTAATTCACAGGAACTCTAAAGTGTGGAACTACTTGCTTCCACCATCCGCAAGTTTTAAAAACCTAATTGACCTAATCATTACTTCTTGATTTATTGTGTCCTCTCTTCTAGATTTTTACATCCAAATGTTCTGACAATATAAATAAATTGTTGGCCAACCATTCTCAAAAGCAAATGGTTGTGTGACCACTAAATAATATGACAAAGTTAAATCTAAACTTAAAGAGAAACACATTCAGTCTCACTACATTTCAGTCCATCATTCAGAACTGGAAACATGCCAGCTTGATTTAAAAGGGCAAGTCAATCACACATGGATTGCACCACAAACCACAGATATCAGAGGAAAACCAAAGAAAACATACACGGAGGCTGTGTCATGGCCAGCAGTGAGGAAGGATTTGCATCTCTACTCATCAGACTTTCCTTTACTCACTTACAATTTTGTTGCTTATGAGCTGTGATCTGACTTACTTGTGGACATATTTGTTATAGCCCCCTTCTGAACATCATATTTATTTTAATAGGAACATAGGACGACTAGGACATTTAGCCTCTTGGGTCTGTTCGGCCATTCAGTCAGGTCAGGCTGACCTGTACCTTAAATCTTTCTACCTGTGTTTATTCTATAACCCCTAATATCCTCAGCTAGCAAAAAATCTATTCATCTCTGTTTGATATTTTCGATTGACTTAACCTCAGTAGTTTTTGGCAGAGAGAATTCCAGATTTCCATTGCCCTTTGTGTGAAGAAATGCTTCCTGATTTTACCCCTGAATGGCCCAGTTGTTGCCCAGCATGGGCAGACCTTAGGATGAGATAAAATAAAATAAAGTTCTAAGTATCTATTGCTGATTTCACTATGTAAAAAAAAAAACACTCTCATTTATAAAAGCCCATTCCATGCATTAAATCATTTTTCAAGTACTTAATTCCTTATAAAAACTTAATTAAAAACCTCTATAAAAGAACTTATTTATTTTAAAAAATTATTTATTAAAAAAATCCCTTGTATTGATAGTCTCACATCAAAGATAGCTAATGCCTTAATAATATCTTAGAGCTGTCAATCAACTGCGAACTTACTGACCCCCCCAACTGTGACAATGATAGTTTGTGGAAGCAGTCTAGTAGTAATAACACTATAATGATAACTCTCAGGTTATATCAACAAACAGCTACTGAAATTGCAACTCAGAGACATAGGAGGCTGTTTTTTTCAAAATTTAAAGACTAGGGGATTTAAATAACTTGACAGTGTCACTTTTTATGCATATTCACTTCTATTCTTAAGAATTTTAGGTCATGCACTACTGGAAATGGATTTCACTCCAGCAAAATGGGGTCTGTTTGAATTCAGCACTGAGTTCAAATGGTCCTGCTGGTTTTGGGTTGTATGGGTCATATCTCACTCCCTTGCCCCCTACCTCTGGCGAAAATAGGATATGTTGTAAATCTGGGTGGTACTTTCAGAACCAGGGACCTGGTGCCATTTTGGCTAAGGCATGGAGTCTCCACAACTGCATGAAAACCTGTGCCTTTGCACTCTCCTCACAACTTGCTTTCCTACTTAGCCTTGTATTATCTTCAAATTTGGCTACAATAGTGTGGGTCCATTCATCCAAGTAATTAATATAGATCATAAATAGTTGGGCCCCAGCACTGATCCCTGCAACACTCCACTAATTACAATTTGCCAACCTAAAAATGACTCATTTATCCCGACTCTTTGTTTCTTGTTAGTTAACCAATCCTCTATCTACACTAATATATCACCCCCAACACTATAAGCTCTTATCTTGTGTGGTAGCTTTTATGTGGCACCTTATCAAATGTTTGTGGAAATCCAAACACACAACATCTACTGGTTCCCCTTTATCCACCCTGCTTATTACATCCTCAAAGAACTCTAATAAATTTGTCAAACATGGTTTCCCTTTCACAAAGCCATTTTGACTCTGCTTGGCTGCATTGTGATTTTTTAAATGCCCTGCTATTATGTCCACAGGAGAAAGAAGCAAGAAAATAAAAAAAGGGGAATATAACTCTGAAAAAACAGACGTTGTGAAGTATTTATACAGCAAATTTGAAGAACAATATGATATAGTGGAAGACAACTGCAAAACATATAGGAAAAACAGAACAAAAAACCCAAAAATATTTTAAAAAAACTTTAGACAGACCGTAGCTGAACACAGCAATCATTAGGATAATCCATAACTTTCCAGTTCAAGAAAATTCTGTGAAGATCTGCCACATATTTCTATTGGCATAGAATGCTTTTTGGAAAGTCTTTTTTAAAATGCAGTTTTCCTGTGAAAATTCAAGTACGTTTCCTGTAAAGTCAAGAACTGATTTTCTTTAAGATAGAATAATTTCCATGTTGTAACAATAGGTTCTTTCCTACATTAATGGCATCAAATAAATACAATTGTGTGTGTGGATGTTTTACAGTTGATACTGAATTCTGGCTTTAACTCATAAAAATTTACAACAGAGAAGGAGGCATTGTGCCTGCACCAGTTCTTTGTTAGAGGAATTCAAAATTAATCCTGCTGTCTCCCTCTATTTTCCTCTGCTTCAATTAGTGCAATGGTCTCAGCTGTGGCAAAGCTTCCATGCTGCAACAATTTCTCCTCACATCCCTTCTCACTCTCTCCGTGGCAAGGTTAAATTGATGACCTTTTCTCACTATCTCTCCAACTAGAAATAATTGTCTTTCCATCTTCACTCTATCAAAAATGATCAGAATTTGCAGAACATGTATACATTCATCTCATGCTTTCCTGCCAAACATTGGAAAATTAAGAGGAAGCAACAAGAAGATGAAAAACACAGTGAATCTTTAAGACAGATCTCAACTGAATATGCAAATAATTTGGAAATCCATACCTTTTCAGTTCAAGAAAATCCTCTGAAGGTGTACCAATTAGAAGTATTTCCATTGCTGTGGAATGCTTTTAGAAAGTCTTTGTAAAATGGTGTTTTCCTGTAAAACTTTGGTGTCTGCTTCCAGTAATGCCAAGGGCTGATTTAACATGAATTACAATAACAAACCATAGAGTTAAATTAGTTTTTTTTTATCTCAATTCACTTATAGTTTTCCACATATGCTTTCACTGTGGTGAATCTATACTGTCTCGCTCTTTAGCTTTAATGATCTTTCTTTATGGGACTCTCAAAACTGCACGTTACTCTCACTGCTCTATAAAAATTATCATCAGCGTTTTTAAATTTCTTAATTCACGGGATAATTTATTTTGCTTTTGAGAAGATTGTGATCTTCAGCAATCAGCATCCTTTTCTCCTGCAGCATAGATTGTTGTGTTTGTTTGAAATTTGGCATTTTTGCATTTGTCCTGATGAGTACAAGATGTAAAACTTCAGCAACATGTCTCTTGCTTCAGCAATATCCCAGATCACAAATTGATGACAGAAAAAATACAGTTATTGATTTATTTTAATGAATAATGAACAGAAGATATATCAATTAATGACAGAAATTCGCTATTTTATTAGAGACAAAGATACAATGGGAAACCCAATGATATTGTATGGCTAAGCATCCAATACACATTTGGTCAAGTTCTGTGTGAAAGGCTTGCAGGTAATATAGCTTGCAGGCAGTATGTAATGCAAAGAGGAGGATAAGGAATTGACAGGAAGAAAGAAATACTATTGACGTCTGTAATGCCTAAGTGTACAAAATGGTGTCCTCTGGAAAGTAATGTTGGGACCCCTACAATTCTGAATCTTTATAAGCAACATGACTGAGAACAACATGTACATTGGTCAAATTTGGGACGGGAGTTAGAATGGCAAGGCAGCTAATGAACTACAGAGAACTCAGACAAAACTTGGTGCAGGCCAGAACTGTTGCAAATGGAGATCAGTACAGACTTAGATTGTAATAACGAATGGAAGTCATACTTAACCAGTAACTGCTGCTGAACTAGCTAGAGAAGGTGCTGAAAATAATCTGGGAGTGATAGTGCCTTCAACACTTTACTTTATTGATTGTTGCAATGAATAATCAAGGTGATAATACTTAATACTACTACTAAATAATTAAACAGCTCCGAAACAATCATCTGCAACTATGCTCGACAGTGATCAAAATATCCAAAAGCTGGAGATAGTATAGGAAAATGTCACTAGTACATCACATATTAGAGAGAATGGAATTATAAATTCAAGAAGAAAACTTGGGCCTGAAATTTTGCGGGGAAGGGGAGGGGTCTCTGGCTTATCCAAAATGACACTGGAGGCCCAAATCCAAAAGTCCTGCCCCAAACCTAGCACCTGCCATTTTGACCATTGAGGGCATAGAACAGGGGTGGGTTTTCCTTTGCACATTAATGGTTCTTGAAGGTGGCTGCACACACTAAAGTGCAGCTGCCTACAGTCAGATCGAATTTTGCCGAGTAGAATGTCCAAAACATGACTTGTGCACATAAGAACTTCTCCTGATAGGTCTGCAGTTAGCAGAGTTCTTTGGAGAGGTAGGGCATCCTTTTGGAGAGGTACAATACTCTTTTACTTTGGTCCACGGACATCTTTGGGAGAGGTAAGGTGCTGTTTGGGAATATTAATAGTAGACATGAATGTATACAAAAAGTGGATAAACTCATTGGAACTGTCAAGCTGTCAGGAGAACTGTTAAGCTCTCAAGGGAACTGTCAAAGCTCATTGGAACTGTCAAGTGGTCAAGGCATTTAAACCTCCAGCCCTTTAAATCTAAAAAAAGGCAGGCCTCAATTTTTGCAATGGCGGAGAGGGTCACCGGCTTATCTAAAACTATGCCAGAAATGCAATTCCGGAATCCAGGCTCCCAGACTTGACATTCACTATTTTCACTGCTGGTAGGGGGAAACTGGAGTGATTGTACTTTGCACATCTATGGTTCATTGAGGCAATGACAGATGTTAAAGTGCATCTGCCTTCAGTCAGATCTAATTTTTGTTAGTAGGATGTCCAGAACATCACATGTGGGCTTCAGATCTTTCAGGAAAAGATCTAAACTTATTGGAGTTCTTTGATGGGTAGGGTACTCTTTTAGATGGGTCTAGGGACACCTTTGGGGGAGTTCAGGTGCCCTTAGGGAGAGGTTAAATGCCATTTGGGAGAGGTGAAGTACCCTAATGGATTGTGAGAATTAGACATGAATGTGTGTAAAAATAAATAAACTCATTGAAACTGTCAAGCTCATCGGAGCCATCAAGAGAACTCTCAAGCTGCCAAGGGAGCTCTCAAGCTGTCAATAAACTGTCAAGCTGTCAAAGGAACTGTCAAAATGTCAAGGGAACTGTCAGGTCATCAAGGAACTGCCAAGCTGTCAAGGGAACTGTCAATCTGTCAAGGCATTAAAATTGGAAAAAAGTCTGCAGTATTAAAAAAAAATAGTGATTGCTATTTCACTTTGTTGACATAAGCCTGAGTGCTATCATTATAAAAATTATGCTGCATGACTGATTTCACAATCCATCATTATCAAAGTGGGGTGCATGTCAGTTCACATTGATTAGCAGCTCCAGGTATTGAGAAAATATTTGAACTGAAGATATGAAACAAAGTATTTGTTTTTATAAGCAGTTAAGTAGTTGAATGAAGTTAAATGCAGTGAATAGTTTTTAACAATGAAAGAGTTTTTAAAAAAAAGTAGTAACTTCATTAATATTCACATAAGCACTTTATTTCATTTCATCTCAGCATAGGTCATGAACTCTGCTGGGTGAGTTGGCATGGAAAGTATTAGGGAAGAGAATGGTACATTGGCATAAGTTGGCACTAAGTGGCATAGCATCTATAAAGGGCCATGGTGTGGGTGGAGGGGCATAGGTTGGCATTGAGAGTATGAGGGGCCATAGAGGAGGGTATATAGGTTGTCACGCAGTGTATGAGGGGCCATGGGCAGTGGGTAGAGAGACATCGTTTGGCGTACAAACATACAAACAAAGAGCAGGAGTAAGCCTTTCAGCCCCTCAAGCCTGCCCCACCATTTAATAAGATAATGGCGATCTGAGAGTAACTTGAAATCTGCATCCCACCTACCCACGATAACCTATCACCCCCTTGCTTACCAAGAATCTATTCACCTCTGCCTTAAAAATAGTCAAAGACCCTGCTTCCATCATGGGGGTATGAGGGGATATGAGGCGGTGAGGGCTGAAAGGAAGTTTTTTTATTGTATTTTTAACAGCTGCAGCAAAGTCCTGGATCACCGAGGTGGGCCTTTTGCACAGTTTGCCTTCACGTCCAGCAGCACCTGTGGCTGCCTCCATACTCTTTCCAAGGACAGTAAGCTCAACTCCCTTTATCACCTGCCCTGTTGGAGCCAAAATACAATTATCTGGGGCACTTTCTCCCAAGTGAGGTTTGTGGAACCAGAAATTTCAAAAAAAAATCAGTGCTTGCTATTTCACTCTGTTTGTTGACATAAGCCTGTTGGTTGTCATTATAGGATTAGTGCTGCATAACTTACTTCACAGTTCTATCGTTATCCCAGTGGGTTGCCTATCAGTTCACAGTTTGTTTGATAGATCTAAGTGATTATAAAATCATTGATGTGGGGCTGTGAATACAAATACTTGTTGTTACAAAACATTAAATAGTTTCAAGGAATTTAAATGCAGTGAATGGATTTATATCAATGAGAATTGTTTTTCAATCGAGTCAATTCATCAATAGATACTTAGAATTTTAGTTCACTTCAGCTCAGTATGGGTCCTGAGGTTTGCCCTTGGTGCATACTTGGTGAGCTGTCATGGAACGTGTGAATTTTGGGTGGGGGACATGGATGGCATTAAGTTGGCATAGGGCCTATAAAAGGCCATGGGGGTTGGCAGAGGGGAAGAGGTTGGCATGGTAGATATGAGAGGACATGGGGCGGGTGGCAGGCATGAAGTGCAAGGGTTGGCATGGATGGGGCATGCAGAGTGTGTGGGGGGGGTGAGGCGGATTGAGGGGTGAGGGCTGGAGGGTTGCTTTGTGATTTAGTGTTTTTTTAAGGGTGTGACAAAGTCCCAGATCAGTGAGATGGGCCTTTCTCACAGCCCAACTCCACAACTGGCAGCACCCACCTCCCCCCCTCCCCCACCTCCAGCTGCTCCAAACCCTTCTGGGAGTGCCCCATGCGCCACCTCCAACCCCCCACCCCCAACCTCCTCACCCCCACCTGCCTACCTGCCCCAATCTGGAACCAAAATCAAACATTCAGGGCATTTTTCTCCTGAGTCGGATTTGCGGAGCGAGCAATTTTCCCAAATCTAGCCCTGCCAGCCCGGGAAAGGTCAGGCCTTTGACTCTTTGGACTAGATTTTTTGTTGGGCTCAGGGCATCCAAGTCGAGGCATTTCCCAATCGGGAACCTGAGTCCAGCATCTCTGCCCATGCCCACACTCTCCTGGAGATGTGGGTGGGCAGGTCCAGGTTTTCTGAGTATCTAGGCAGTGTTGGAGGAGAGAGAGTACTGAGGTGTGCTGGTTAGAAGGCCCACCTTGGTTCGCTCAAACATCGGCCCAGCTCTCCAATGTAATTCTTGTGCCTCCCAACCCTTACCATTCATTCCTCACATATCCCCATGCCCCCTCATGTCCCATATTCCCCATACCTCCCCCATAACCCACCCATGCTCCCTCATATCCTCTTGTCACCCAATCTCCTTCGTACCCCTGTTTCTCTCATCCCCCCAATGCATTCTCCATAGCCACTCACCCAGTATCCACTATGGGCAGACCTCAGGGTATCTTTGAAATGGACATTAAAAAAAAAGCTTATAGCAATCTAATAGATTTATTGTATTCAAAGACATTTCAGACTGAAAAAAAACTCTCATCCATAAAACCCATTCATAAAAGGGTAAATCCCTTGAAGTGGTCAATCTGTTGTAAAAACAAACATGTATCAACTTACAAGACAGATAATCCTTTAATGGTCTCTTAAAACTGTTTATCAAAATGTGAAGACAGCCCTCCTGCTAAGATAAGTGGTTCTGGACCTTTTGAAATTATAGCTCAACTATCATAAAACATATACTGGGAAATGTCAACAATGAAGTCCATTGAAACTAAAATACAGGTGGTCCTTTTTAGCTGCAGATACTGTTTAATTTACAATTCAAAGTAGGTTGCTTGTCAATCAATTGAGTAAGGCAGGTCTTAGATTTTTTATAACATTCAACAGCAGGCTATTTTTTTTCAGATCTGTAGATCGTTTGACATTTAAATCTCAGTCCAAAACATGTCAGGAGAGTTTCCCAACTCATTTTTCTGCAGTTTTTAATGCATTATCCATTGGGAAAGTATTGTAATGCATGTCAACACTTACACAATTAGGGTTCAATGTAATGGTCAACTTATCTTTGCAGGACAGAGCCCTATGATCAATCACTGCATTTAAAGTGCTTTTACCTTTCTATACAGCAGCTAACAGTGACATCTGAAGGTGTCAAAACATTTAACACTTACCTGTCAGAATGTTCCAGGCTCCTCAGCAGGTTTCCCCCAATGGCCACAAACTCTCAAACCTTTTGGGGTTTTTTTAGGGCTTCCAAAACCCACAGCAGCACTTGAAAATAGCATAGGTCAAGAAATTTTCCATTTCCTGTGGTCCTCACAGTGGCAACCCCGAACTCAGAAGAGGCGCACAGGGGTTCCGCAAAAAGCCTTCCAAACCCACAAAAAGGCCACACAAAAATTGCACAGGGTCCAGAAGGTTATGTAAATTGGAATTTGCAGTCCAAAATCCCACATCTTTACCTTTCTGACCCTATTCCTGCCTCCATTGAGAGACAAAAATCTGGCTCTTTATCTTAGAAAGAATGGACTTAGAGATGCATGGCATGAGCACTCTTTTACATTCAATTATGAATACAGGAAAAGTTGACATATGTTTTCCTGGTGTGCCCAATTCTTTGGTCATGTCATGATCCAGTTTATTATGAACTGGTCATTCAAATGCAAAGGCAATGGCTGTCTCAAAATTTCAAGGTGTCAAACAACAAGGCAGAAGGTGTAATCGATACACTACCCATTGTTTAGAAAAAAAAGACTTTGAACATGTAAAGGTCACATGATGGACTAATCATGTTTTCTGTCTCCTTTTAAATCAGCAAAAGGCTGTTTCCAGAGAAAGGATTTCACAGAAAGCCATCGACCAAGCTACACGTTATCCAAGCCACTGTAATAAACAGCAATGTCTTGAAAATGGGAGGACTCCCTCCAACCTTTTCCAACCTCAAATTCATCTGAGAACTAACCTCCTGGAAATTTGACTACAAAAAGCCTCGCAGATTACTGAGAATCATCTGCTCTACAGACCTTCACTTCAACTAAAGCATCAACTCATCTAAGAAACTAAAGGCCTGCTATGAAAGAGTCTGAGATAATTATAAGTCATACTGTTATTGTTTTACCTTCATCTGTATCTAATGTTTGTGTTTGATAATATGTGTGAGATGAATGACTGCGATGTCGCATTTTAAACATCCAAGGTAATTAAGTGATAATAAATAACCTTTATTGTTAAACTCTCAAAAAATTTGCTGCTGGAATCATTTAATTGATACGGTCAGTCTGAGGGTGAGAAAACACACACTGCTCTTACATAAACATGCTCATCATGGGCAGTGAAAGGAAACATGTAAATTTTGTCCATGACGGTAAATTATTCTCATGGGTCAATAACCATTCCTTGGCACAGAGACTAATTCATTTCTGTGCAATTAATTGTCATGCCTCCAGCCAGAATGATAAGTTAGTTCAGCCTGTATGTTCTTTAGTTAAAAAGACAAAGGAAATTTTAACATAAACTATGGCCCTGACTTTAATTCTTTGACACACTGGGAATTGGGGGTGGTTGAGGTTCTGATGGTGTGTGGGGAAACCTGGATGGGAGGGCAAATGTGAGATTTGAACTCAGCCACCTCATTGTGCTTTTACTTCTATGTTTCCTGTCCAACCAGTGGCCGTGGGTGTGATGTGGACCTAGTATTTGATTCTGGCACTTCATTCTTTTTAGTTCCTAACCAGGAACAGACAAATTAAAGGAGCTGGAATTGGGAACCAAATAGGTAATGCCAGAATGGAGATTAGATGGACAAAGCACTGCTTTCATTGAGACTCTCCCTGGATATGAGGAGTTGGAGAGAGGTTCTCCTCCTTACCAATGGAGGATAAAGACTGCAATGGAGACTAAGAAAGTTGGTTAGTTGAAGGCAGCAGAGGAGATCAGCAGGAGTGTGGTGGCATGCTCCTGTATTCTGTGCAAAAAATGTTTTAATGACCTCAGTGGGCCAGGCAAGATGAGTGCAATAACACATTAGCTTACACCTTGCTGTGTGCATCATCCACCTCTCAGACTGTCTTGTCAAGTTTACTCCAGCACATCACATCTCACATCCACTTCCTTTGCCACCGTCTCTGTCCATGCAATTCCTTACATCCTCTTCTATCCATCCACCACTCCAACTCACCATCATCCTTGTACAATGACATGCCTCCTCCTCATAGTTGCCTGCAAGATATGCACTCCGTCCATCAAATGAAAACATCCATTGCACTCAATCATATTTCTTATATTTTCATTCTTGCAGAAAGAGAAAGCACAGAACACTAGGGAGAGGAAGAGAGTCAGAGGGGGCCCTCCAAATATCTTGCAGCTGACAAGTTCAGAGGAGGAGGTACTACAGATCAGTGGAGCTTTGACATCCTTGGCTGTTGGACATGAGGAGACTAGGAGGCCCTAATACCTTGTGACATAATTGAATGAAAGTCATCTTCATCTTAAATGGCACTCAATCATGTTAACTTGATTTGAACAGCAAGTGAAATATGTTCATTTTCATAATGATAACTTGCATTATGTTATTGTCTTGCAGGACTACTTCATGCCTTTTATCTCTGACAAGGCCTTTATGTAAGCAGCAGCAGGCAATAGACATCACGGATGAGGGTTCCTGAGATGAACCGAGTCTTTCTGAGAGTGCACCATGATAGGTCTCAAGCAGACAGTGCACCAGCTCACGTACTCACACTTCAGTGGTGTCAGTAAGGTAGATAGTTGGGTTTTCACGTGATGGTCCACATTTTACACTGAGTAAGAGTTGATAATGAAGACAGGTGTAGACCTCTTCAATCTCTGCTCAGCTGGACAGAGAGAGACACTGTAACTCGGGTCCGTCAATGAAGAGGGGAATCATTACCCTCTCCCTCCTCTTCTTCTTCCTTTTCTCCATCTGAAATGTCGGAGGAGGATCTGACATCTTTGTCTTGTTCCTTTTGCAGGTTCAAAATTCAATGTTGGGCAATGTCAGTGCAGAGCAGAGCAAACCATGATCATACTGGATACCCTGGCTGATGTATACTGAAGGGCACCTCGAGATCTCTCCCGGCACCTGAGGAGCATCTTAGGTATGCCAATGGCCTGCAAATCACCAATCTGATGCATTCATTGTTGCACTTGTTGGGCTCCAGTGTTGGCATTTCTGAGCCATGTTCACAGTGGTTACGTTGTCACCTAGCTTCCAGTTCTGAAGAAATTAGGTAGCATGGATTGCCTCAGGATGAAACATCGTGGCTGCCACCAAAGAATCTTGCACACACCTGCATAAAGACCTTTAACTGTTGCGCAGCAGCTGCACATTGATGGAGTGGAAGCTCTTGTGATTCACAATTACTTCTGTTTGTATCCAGATTGCCATGCATACAGGGTCGAAGGTGCCTTGCACCCATGGGAAGCTAGCCATGCAACCACTCATGGCAAAGTTGACATAGATGCCAGCCCTGGAAAACAACCCATCAACCTGCCTTATGCATTTCTGTGGCCAACTGGGAGATCTGCCATATGTTTGTGGCTGAGTCCTGAAAGGATCCAGAAGCCATAAAGTTGGGGGAGGGTGGGGATGGTAAATTTGACAGCCACTGGTAATGTGTGGCCATCAGGTGCAGCAGGTTGTAGGTCATTTTCCACCTGACACAAAATCCTCAACCCCCTGAGACACTGGTGTTCATATAAGTCAAGAAAACGGATCCTCTGCTGGTAGACTGTTTTGTAGATAGTACCTCCTGTGAACTGTACCACTCTACTTGTTCCCTCTCCAATGTGCAGCTACAGATCTGTCTGCAAGCTGTGGCAGATGCTGTTGTCGATCATTATCTGATCATAGGTCCTTATCTGAAGTCCAATCTAAAGCAGCATAAGCATCCCCATCCTGATGCGATAGAGTAAACCTTAGAATTGGAGAAAGTAACATCTCAGTAAAAGTACCACGAATAAACTCTTTCAGCAGAATTGAATTTTAGAGGTGAGGTGAGAGTGACTGCTCTTGACATCAAGGCAGCATTTGTCCGAGTTTGACAACAAGGAGCCCTGGCAACATTAAAGACAATGGGAACCAACGGGGAAAGCTCTCCATTGGTTGGCTTATAGCTAACACAAAGGAAGATGGTTGTGGTTTTTCTTAATTCATTCATGGGATATGGGCTTCGTTGGCTGGGCCAGCATTTAATGCCCATCCCTAGTTGCCCTTGAGAAGGTGGTAGTGAGCTGCCTTCTTGAACTGCTGTAGGTACAGCCACAGTGCTGTTAGGAAGGCAGTTCCAGAATTTTAACCCAGCGACATGAAGAAACAGCGATATATTTCTACGTCAGGATGGTGAGTGACTTGGAGGGGGACTTCCAGATGGTGGTGTTCCCATCTATCTGCTGCCCTTGTCCTTCCAGGTGGTAGTGGTCGTGGGTTTGGAAAGTGCTGTCTAAGGAGCCTTGGTGAATTCCTACAGTGCGTCTTGTAGATGGTACACACTGCTGCTATTGTGCGTCAGTGGTGGAGGGAGTGAATGTTTGTTGATATGGTGCCAATCAAGCAGACTGATTTGTCCTGGATGGTGTCCAACTTCTTCAGTATTGTATGAGCTGCACTAATCCAGGCAACTGGGGAGTATTCCATCACATTCCTGACTTGTGCCTTGTAGATGGTGGACAGACTTTGAGGAGTCAGGGGGTGAGTTACTCGTCGTAGGATTCCTAGCCTCTGACCTGCTCTTGTAGCCACAGTATTTATATGGCTAGTCCAGTTCAATTTCTGATCAGTGGTAGCCCCCCAGGATGTTGATAGTGGGGGATTCTGTGATGGTAATGTAATTGAACATCAAGGGGCGATGGTTAGATTCTCTCTTGTTGGAGCTGGTCATTGCCTGACATTTATGTGGCATGAATGTTACTTGCCACTTGTCAGCCCAAGGCTGGATATTGTCCAGGTCTTGCTGCATTTGGACATGGACTTCTTCAGCATCTGAGATGTTGCGAATGGTGCTGAACATTGTGCAATCATCAGCAAACATCCCCACTTCTGACCTTACGATGGAAGGAAGGTCATTGATGAAGCAGCTGAAGATGGTTGGGCCTAGGACACTACCCTGAGGAACTCCTGCAGTGATGTCCTGGAGCTGAGATGACTGACCTCAAACAACCACAACCATCTTCCTTTGTGCTAGGTATGATTCCAACCAGTGGAGAGTTTCCCCCCGATTCCCATTGACTCCAGTTTTGCTAGGGCTCCTTGATGCCACACTTGGTGAGATGCTGCCTTGATGTCAAGGGCAGTCACTCTCACCTCACCTTGTGAGCTCAGCTCTTTTGTTTATGTTTGAACCAAGGCTGTAATGAGGTCAAGAGCTGAGTGGCCCTGGTGGAACCCAACCTGGGCATCAGTGAGCAGGTTATTGCTGAGCAAGTGCTGCTTGATAGCACTGTTGAAGACCCCTTCCATTACTTTCCTAATGATCGAGAATAGACTGGTGGGGTGGTGATTGGCCGGGTTGGATTTGCCCTGCTTTTTGTGTATGGGACATACCTGGGTAATTTTCCACATAGCCGGGTAGATGCCAGTGTTGTAGCTGTACTGGAGCAGCTTGGCTAGGGGCGTGGCAAGTTCCAGAGCACAAATCTTCAGTACTATTGCCGGAATATTGTCAGAGCCCATAGCAATTGCAATGTCCAGTGCCTTCAGTTGTTTCTTGATATCACGTGGAGTGCATCAAATTGGCTGAAGACTGGCATCTGTGATGCTGGGGACCTCCGGAGGAAGCCAAGATGGATTATCCACTCAGCACTTCTGGCTGAAGATTGTCGCGAATGATTCAGTCTTATCTTTTGCACTGCTGTGCTGGGTTCCTCCATCATTGAGGATGGGGATATTTGTGGAGCCTCCTCTTCCAGTGAGTTATTTAATTGTCCACCACCATTTACGACTGGATGTGGCAGGACTGCAGAGCTTAGATCTGATCCGTTAGTTGTGGGATTGCTTAGCTCTGTCTATCACTTGCTGTTTATGCTGTTTGGCATGCAAGTAGTCCTGTTTTATAGCTTCACACCTCATTTTTAGGTATGCCTGGTGCTGCTCCTGGCATGCCCTCCTGCACTCTTCATTAAACCAGTGTTGATCCCCTGGTTTGATGGTAATGGTAGAGTGGAGGATATGCTGGGCAATGAAATTGTGGTTGAGTACAATTCTGCTGCTGCTAATGGCCCACAGTGCCTCATGGATGCCTAGTCTTGAGTTGCTAGATCTGTTTGAAATCTATCCCATTTAGCACGGTGGTACACAACACAATGGAGGGTATCCTCAATGTGAAGGCAGGACTTCATCTCCACAACAACTGTGCGGTGGTCACTCCTAACAATGCTGTCCTGGACAGATGCACCTGTGGCAGGCAGGTTGGTGAGGAAGGGCCTTTTTTTCCCCTCTTGTTGGTTCCCTCACCACCTGCCCCTGACCCAGTCAAGCAGCTATGTCCTTTAACACTCAGCCAGTAGTGATGCCACCAAGCCATTCTCGGTGATGGACATTGAAGTCCTGTTTTATTGAGTGCATTCTGCACCACCGCCTCCAAGTGATGTTCAACATGGAGGAACACTGATTCATCAGCTGAGCGAGGGCGGTACATGGTAATCAGCAGGAGATTTCCTTGCCCATGTTTAACCTGATGCCATGAAACTTCATGGGGTCCAGAGGCAATGTTAAGGACTCCCAGGGCAACTCCCTCCTGACTGTCTACCGCAGCACATGCCCAGATGGTGGTGGTGCTGGGACATTATCTGTAAGGTTTGATTCCATGAGGATGACTATGTCAGGCTGTTGCACTAGCCCCCAGATGTTAGTAAGGAGGACTTTGCAGGGTCAACAGGGTCCATCTGATTTCATGCCTTTTTTGTGTCTTTGTAGCATTTTGTTACAACTGAGTGGCTCGCTAGGCCATTTCAGAGGGCATTTAAGAGTCAACCACATTGCTGTGGGTCTGGAGTCACATGTAGCATGTAGGCCAGACCAGGTAAGGTTGATAGATTTCCTTCTCTAAAGGGCATTAGTGAAAGATGGGTTTTTACATCAATTGACATTGGTTTCATGGTCACCGATAGGCTTTTAATTCCAGATTTTTATTGAATTCAAATTCCACCATCTGCCATGGTGGGATTCAAACCTGAGAATATCTGGATTACTAGTCCAATGACAATACCATTATGCCATCGACTACCCTCTAAAAGGAGGCCAATTATCTCAACCTCAGGACATCACTGCAGGAGTTCCTCGGCATAGTGTCCTAGGCCCAACAATCTTCAGCTGCTTCTTCAAAGGCCTTCCCTTCAACATAAGATCAGAATTGGGGATGTTCGCAGATGATTGCACAATGTTCAGCACCATTCGCGACTCCTCAGACACTGAAGCTGTTCATGCTTGCATGCAGCGAGACCTGGACAACAGTTAGGTTTTTGCTGATAAGTGGCAAGTAATATTTGTGTCACACAAGTGTCAGGCAATAGCCATCTCAAACAGGAGAATCTAACCATCTCCTCTTGATGTTCAGTATAATTATCGTTGCTGAATATTGTGGCTACAAGAGCAGGTCTGAGGCTAGGAAATCTGTGGCTATTAACTCAGCATTGGCAAAGCACAAGGGATAGAATACTCTCCACTTGCCTGGACCTCCAGCAACATTTATGAAGCTTTACACCATCCAGAACAAAACAACCACCTTAAGAATTCACTTCCTTCACCACAGTGGCAACAGTGTGTGCCATCTACAAGTTGCATTGCAACAACTCACCAAGACTCCTTCAATAGCAACTTCCAAAATGTGTGATGTCTAGCCACACAGAAAAACAAGGGAAATAGACACACTGGGACACTGCCGCCAAGTCACAAGTCACCCTGACTTGGAAATATATTGCTGATCCTTCACTGTTGCTGGGTCAAAACCCTGAAACCCGCCCCCCACTTCCTAACAGCACTGTTGGTGTACCCCCACCACATGGACTATGCTAAATCCAATATTCGTGTGTTGAGGAAAGAACGAGTCAGGAGCCAGCCTGTACCTTAAAACATATTTATTTCTGGATCTGCAGGATAAAAACACAGACCCTTCCAATTCTCCTCAACACCCACCTTTCTATACTCTTGTGATGAAGCCCTAATACTCCCTCAATACGGGACAGCTGCTCTTGAATACCAATTTAAAGCATGTACTCTATTGCAGCACAATGTCAACATTAACAGACTGCAGCGGTTCAACAAGATGGTTCCTCACCAGCTTCTCAAGGGCAATTAGGGATGGAAAATAAGTGCTTGCCTTTCCAGTGACACCCACATCTCATGAATGAATAAAAAAAGGTACTACAGCAGCTGTGAGCAATGAGCATTTTTTTGCCATGTTTCCCTGGGATTGTGTCAGCCCCCTCGATTGCTGGTGTGTATTTGCCTTGGTTTCAATGGCAGGATTCAGGAAATCTGGGAACCTAGTGGACCTGATGTTAAAGTGAAAACAATGTGTCAATATTACAATAAAAGAGCAACTAGCAGGTGGAAATTGACAACCTACCTTTCCTGAGAGGGTCATGCATGGGCAGCCTAACCCGTTGGAATCCATTGTGAACGTTGACAGGTTGGAGTCAGCTTCCCACCTATAACCATCCAAATCGAAGTGCTGTTCCAAATCAAAATTCAACCCTATATTCCAGGGCCCTGGCCTGTCAGCACGTATTTTAATGTAAAAATGTTATGGACTTGATTCAGGCCAGAGTCCCAGGCCATTGTGTAAAAGGTGATCCTAAGGAGGTGCTCCTCACCAATAGAAACCCTGTGCTTTTTGTGCCCTTGCAGTATGTGCAGCAAAAGAATGAAGCCAAGTCCACACATGGCAAATTGATCAAACTGTGGTGAGACGCAGAAGGGACAAAGCTGATATCATCACTTCATCAGCCATTTGTGTTTTAACACATATATTTTTGACAAGCTTACAAAACTGTTAATTCAATTAAAAACAGAACTGAAGTAGTACTGAATGTCTGACCTACTCAATAGTTCTTGGCTGCAGCTAGTTTGGCTGGGTGGGGTTCCACTGTACTATGAATGTGATATTATTCTCTGCTTGGCATCAATAAAAATATTCTGAAAAATTGTTTTTGATTTGTTGATATTCTTACCCTTTGCTCTGCAGCATTCCAACTCTTCTAATTGACAAGATAGCCTGTTGGCAAATAGCTGGGGTGTTGCATTCCTCACACTTTTTATCTCAGCTTTAGTCGAGCTGAAGTTTCTTAATTAACTTTCTGATTTAGGTAATTGCGTTCACTGCTTTGTGTCTTTGGCATTCAGCACTTTGACTCTCAAGTGCTGTGATGAAAAAAGATCCTTTCAGTGTTACTGACAGGAATCTGGGTAAACTGGATTTGATGAAAATCTAATTTAATCTTCAACTAAAACCTGACAGATATAACACTTGTGTATGGAATTCAGCTGCGGCTTTCACACATTTTCAGAGGTGGCAGAGGAGAAAGTGTTTCTGTAGAGTAAGGGGTCCAACTAGTGGGCAGCCTGCTAATGGGAATATTTATTTAAAGGGAACAGCAAGTGTATAGCTCAAGGTATTTTTGTTCTGAGAGTTATATTAATCTTATCGAAATTAGTTCAAGCACAGGCCATCCACATATAAGTTATAACATGGTGAAGTTTTCAAAATGAGTAATCATATGGGATTTCGGTTCTCATAAATTAATGCATTCTTTAAGAAAATCAAGTTTAGTGCAACGAGCAAGGCAGATTGTTTTTGCTGAATTTCTTAAAACTACACACATCTCAAAAGGAATCTACCATAAATGGCCATATGTGCCATAAATGGATGGTACTCTAACATAAACAGACATTCCCTCAAACCTTTTCCATATGAAGTCATTTGTCACGCTGAAATCTGCTTTCCAGCAGAGTATTTGAAAGTTGAATGTTTTAGCTGCCTTGCATTCTTTAGCTTCTTATCCAAATGCAGTTGCTAAGCTAAAGGAAGGTTACTAATAGTAACCTATCAGTTGGACTTAGTAGATATTAAAGGTATTAGCCTGGCATTATTTTAATTTTTTTTAAAGACAATAATCAGTAGCATGGACTTGTTAAAAATATTCATATCAGTGGTAGGTGGACTTATCCAGTACTGAGCCTCTGAAAGCTATATGTAGCACATACTGAGATTCTTGGCATGGATTCAGATTATAGCACTGGGCCAGATCTAGTAAACTACCGGGGATCGATGGCAAGAAATAAGACTTGTTCTGCCAAAGAAAATCTCGGTAAACAAAGCTTGTATTCTGTGCGCCATGGCTATAAATCCACTGGAAATGGCAAAAGAATAACAAGGCCCTGCATAATGAATGCACTGAAAAATACTTACATCTAGTAAAGTGAGAATTATTGTGCTTCAAAATGAGCACCTTTCCCCAAATAAGTTCTAGCTGACAGAGCTCAGAGAGATTGGTCAGATTTGACAGTGAACATAACAAAATATATTCATTTTTCAATCTAACTGACTAGTATTCTTTCTTTTGCTCACTGAGCTTTAAAATAATGCTGAATTTTAATGGCAATTGGCTAAAATGGTCAGTCACACTTAAGGGAATTTAATAATGAATTAAAACTGACAGAAAACCAAAGTTCAATGTTTGAACTGTTCTTCCCAGCATTGAGCAAAAAACTAGGCTGACACTTCACTGCACAGCCAAGGGAGTGCTGTATTGTCAGAGCTGCCATTTTATGGGTGAGGTGTAAACTGAGGCCTACGCAGGTGGACATAAATAAATCCCATGGCACTATTCCAAAGGAAAGTAGTGGAGTTTTCCCCAGTATCCTCAACCAACCACAGGAAACAGGTGAAGTGGTCATTAGCAGATTACTGTTTGTGGGTACATGCCGTGTGCAAATTGGCTGCTGCAATTCCTACATTACAACAGTGATCACACTTCAAAAACACATCATGAGCTGCAAAATGCTATGGGACATTCAACAATCATGAATGGTGTTATATAGATGCAAGTCTTTTATTTAATTCCTTCTCATTATTAGAATACCCTTTGCATGAGACAATTATCCTGTAATTAGCATGGTAGTAACTAATTAAATACAAGTAAATGTATGTGACTGACAGACTTGATGGCATAGCACTTTGATACAGTGAATCTGTGATGAGTCAAACTCGGTTGACATGAAATTCTGGTTGTATCCTGGCAACAGAAGAGCAAATCCCATTGAACGATGCCATTGATAAATGGAAATTTCGCACTGGTAACTCCAGATTAGCCGAACTTGTCTAAACTTGTCATATGACCGCGCTGGCCTAACAGAGCAGAGTTAGACCACACAAGAGTGCAAAATCAGGGAGCTCTGGGCAGGCCATCATTTGACATCAGTTCTCCCTGTGAAAGGACGTGAAATGCCTGCGAGTATAGCTAAACCTGTGAGAAAGTTAAAAGTGCTGTCAATCAGAGAGAAGGTGAAATTAGTACAGCAAGTCAAAAACTATGTAATGAAGCGGAAAGCAGGCATCATGAAGGAGTGAGAGATTACACCATCAAGTTTGTCCACCATTATTAAACACAAGGTGAACACATTGAAACATTCGACAAGCAGGGTTCCCTCCAGCAAGAAGCAAGATGAGAACAGTTGCCTATACTGACATTGAAGAAGCTCCGCTAAAGTGGTTCAAGCAAGCCCAAGAAGAGAACATTCCCATCTCCAGTCCAATCCTGCAGGAAAGGGGAGTCACCCTGGCAAAGAAGCTGGGCCACATGGCGTTCATCTGCAGCGATGGGTGGCTGGACCGATTCAAGACAATGCACAGCTTTGTCTTCCACGCAGTAAGCGGTGAGGGTGTGGTCGTTACAGCAGCAATGACAGATGATTGGCTCCAAAATGGTCCCACCTGTGTTGAACAAGTATCCAACAAGAGCCATTCTTAACACAAAGGAAACTATCCTTTGCAAGGCTGCTCTTTGATGTTTAAAGGTGAAACATGTCATGCTGGAAAGAGGACCAAGGAACGTGTCACTGCTATGGTCTGCACCAGCATTGATGGCACCTGATGTAGGCTTTTTTACTTTTCCCCTTATTCTGACCCTATCTAATGGCTTACTAGTGCCTACTCTAATTCTATCAAACTCTCCAAGTATTCTATTTACCTTGATACTACTCTCTGATATAGCCTTGTTATCAGTTGATACTTCACTGCCAGTTTTTCTCCTCTGCACTCTAAATATCCCCCCAGGCTCCCATCCCCCTCCCAATCTAGTTTAAAACCTCCCCAACAGCACTATCAAACCTCCCTGTGAGGACACTAGTCCCAGTCCTGTCAGGGTGTAACCCGTCCTTCTTGTACAGGTCCCACCTGCCCCAGAACCAGTTCCAATGCTTCAGAAATCTAAAGCCCTCCCTCCTACTCTATTTCTCCAGCCATGTGTCGAATTGCTCAATCTTCCTATTCCTATGCTCACTAGCACATGGCACTGGGAGTAAACTTGAGATTACTGTTCTTCAGGTCCTCTTTTTCAATTCCCTTCCTAGCTCCCTAAAATCTGCTTTCAGGGCCTCATTCCTTTTCCTATCTATGTCATTGGTCCCAGTGTGGACCACAACCTCTGGCTGTTCACCTTCCCCAAAAAGAATGTCCTGCAGCTGCTCTGTGACATCCTTGACCCTGGCACCAGGGAGGCAACATGCCATCCTGGAGTCATGACAATGGCCACAGAAATGCCTGTCTGCTCCCCTAACAATGGATCCCTCTACTAGTATAGCACTTCCACTCTTCCCCCTCCCATCCTGTGCAGCTGGGTGACTTGTGGTGCCACGGACTTGGCTCTTATTACAGCCCTCTGAGGAGCCATCACGCTCACTGGCATCCAAAATGGAAAAGTGGTTAGAAAGCAAGTTAATCTCAGGGGATTCCTGCACTACCTGCCTGTTTCTCTTAGATACTCTGGTGGTCACCCATTCCCTTACTACCTGGACACTTCTTAGCTGTGATGTGACCACCTCTCTAAAAGTGATATCCACGTAATCCTCAGGCTTGCGGATACACCACAGTGACTCCAGCTGCTGCTCAAGCTTGGCAGTTCAGAGCTCAGCAGGTGACACTTCCTGCAGATGTAATCATCGAGGGAACATTGTGCCTACAAGACTTCCCACATCCCACAAGATGCACATTCCAAATGGCTGAGCTGCATTGACATACCTTAAAATTTATATAAAGTGTTTACTACAGTATTTATTTACTAATTTATTTTAATTAATGATTCATTTAAATTATTTTCTTAATTAATTTAGGATAATTCCTAAATTTACTGTGTTTATAAATGAAAGTACCACCCACAAATACAACTAAAAGTTATGTGTTTCTTAATTACACAGGTATGTGTTCTAGGTATTTATTTTAATTATTTTATTTCAGCTATTTTATTTTAATTATTTTATTTGAGATATATTTTTTTATTTTAAAGCTTTACTTCTTCTTATTTATAGACATATAGATTTAGACTTAACTCCTGTGTCCTAAGCTGGCTTTTAACACAATGTCACTTACACTAAGCACTTACTGGCCAATCAACCTACTGGTTTCCTACAATGGCCACAGTTGTTTTCTTCCACCCAGTTTCTTCAGAAGCTGAAATACTTCCAGCTCCCAACTGCCTTTGCTCTGGTCCCAGGTAGGAAAGGCCACGCTCTGATCCCTGGGATCTATTTATGCTGCTCCCGGCTCCTGGCTGCCTCTGCTCTGGTCCCAGGTCTGAAAACAGCCCGCTAAGCAGACAAAGATTATGGAGTTTTTCTGGAATTAACTCCCAACATTTTTCAATGCAAAAGCTTGGACTTTTACAAGGTCAGGTCATTGTAAGGTGTGAACAAATGGAATAAAGGCTTTTTCAATCATTTACTGCTTTACTGTGTTTTTTTGGCATCTGAATCTGTTTGTTTTTGACTTAGACCGTGTTTGTTAGCATATCAGGTTACATAGAGATGCATTCACGTGGGAACGGGGCCTCCCGGCTATTACAAGTATCTGCTTAAAACAAATTTGGAGCAGGTTCTCCTGAGGTTCAACTCATCAAGATTTTCCTGCATTTCTGCCATGGTAGGATATGAGCACAGACTCAGTAATGTCCATAAAGAAAGATTCTAATGTTGGACATCCAGTTAGGGGAGATACAAAGGTGAAGCTCACTGGAAAGATAATTCCTGGCACGGAATCCTACCCACCCATAAATGATGCCTTGGGGTGGATACGTCCCAGATTTGCACTAAGTGCAGTAGCGGGTGGGTAAAATATCATTTTACCCACTGGCCACAATGGCCATATCATCCCAAAGCCGCTGCTTTAATTTTGCATTCCCGGGAAACTTGCTGTTTTGATGGTGGGCGGGTTCTCATTCGCCCGCCATGCCACTTCATCGTGCCAGGTGCCGCATTTAAAGTACAGCCTCGCGAACAACTCTCAGTGCTTCCAGCCCAGGGCTGCTACACAGAAGACATGGCCCCGAAAGGCAAGAAGACAGCAGCCCCCAGGTTTAGTGTTGTGTCCTTCAAGCACCTTTTGGATGCTGCAGAGGCTCGCCGTGATGTCCTCTACCTCCGCTCTGGCTGTAGGAGGAGCAGCAACATTACCATTCCAGCTTGGTAGGCGATGGCAGGTGGGGATCAGTGCCAACGTTACATAGAAGAGGTTGGCCATCCAATGCAGATAGAGGATGAATGATCTCATCCATGATGCCAGGGCAAGGCAACCATCTCGTCACTCAAAACTCACAATCAAGCCCATCACATATTCACTGGCATCTCACTCACTGCCAACTCGAGGGGCATCACCATCACACTCTCACACACACCCTCACATGTCCATTTGGCCTCATCTCCTTTGGAGACTGCCTCCTCAGCCCTCAACATCTTGAGGCCCCTTGTACAGATCAACTTGTGCCCCCATACAAACCCTGGGATACCCCACTTTCCCAATACAGCCCTCACCTTGCAGCCTCTTCCCCTTGCCTGAGGCCACTTCTCCCCCATCCCCAAGAAAGCCCTAGCTCTGCAGCCATACAAAGGCACACCCGCCTTATGGCTGATCTGGTAGGTAGAGACCTGCCTGTGAGTCCCCCTAAAAGTGATGTGGTGCTGCCTGTGAAGCCTGGTGCTGATGACTGTGAGTGCTGACCAAAGCAAGGTAGACAAACAAACCTCGAAGTCCCAAGTGAAGTGCAGCTCAGCTCGCCAGATGCATGTCACTAATGTGCAGTAGTGAAATACGTCGGTGTGATTGGCGGAAAATCCATTGTGGGTGTGGGGTCCAGTGGGCTGGCCTTATAACGAGTTGCAGATGTATTACAATGTGGTTTCCGATGTCCGATGGCGGGAATCGTGACCCGCCATTGACAGGCTGAGTGGACGATTGCAAACAGTTTTAACGACATTGTGAAACCGATTTTTGGTCTTCCTGCTATATTATCTGCTCACGCCACCCGACGCCAGTGGGCACGGAGGGTTCAGCCCCCAATTATTATTGCCACTATGTATTCTTTATATCTGTACAGTGTTTACATGGATAACAGACTTACAGTGCCACACTTCTTACATTACAACATAGACTACACTTCAAAAGTGGCTATAAAAAAACTTTGGGGCCTTCTGAGGTCATGAAAGGCGCTATATAAATGCAAGCCTTTATTTCTTTCTTTCTCTTTTTCTTTCTGCGTGGATTTAATTATTAGCAAAATCTAGTGCCCCACGCAGAGAACATAACAACATAAGAAATAGGAACAGCAGTAGGCCATATGGCCCTTCATGCCTGTTCCGCTATTCAATAAAATCATGGTGAGTCTTCAACCTCAACTCACTTTCCCATTTGATCCCCATATCCCTTGATTCCACCAGATCCAAAAATGTATCTATCTCAGCCTTGATTATACTCAACAGCTGGGAATATTTAGACCTCTGGGGTAGAGAATTCCAAAGATTCACAACCCTCTGAATGAAGAACTTCCTCCTCATCTCAGTCTTAAAATATCGGCTCCTTATCCTCAGGCTGTGGCTCTTAGTTCTAGACTCTCCAGCCAGGGTTAGCAATCTCTCATCATCTATCCTGTCAAGCCCCCCCTCACAATCTTATATGTTTCAAGGAGGTCACCTCTCATTCTTTCAAGCTCTGGAGAGTATAGCCCCATTCTACTCAACCTCTCATCTTGGGAGAAACCTATCATTCCAGGAATCAATTGCTGCACTGCCTTCAAGCATGTATACCCTTCCTTAGATAAGGGGCGGAATTTTCTGTGCCCACTGATGGTGGGTGTGAGCGGACAATTTGGCGCAGGTTTCACGACAGTGGGAATGCAGGTCGCGATTGTCCGCTCAGCCCGCTGACAGGGAGCCACATTTCCCGCCATCGGTTGTCTGGAACCTCATTGTAATACATCAGCATATCATTATCAGGCTATCCCGCCAGGCTCTTGCACCCTCGCTGGATCATCCGTCCACGTTGGCAGGAAAGCACGCCGACCTGTTTCACAACAGCACAGAGGCACTGTGCACTCTGGGTGAACTGGAGGTGAGTGTACAGCAACGTTCTGCAGAGCTCTCCATGGTTGCCTGTTCCTTTGCAGGCTTCAGGGGCACCAGGGGGTCAGGGTTAAATGCCACCCTGCCTCTGAACCAATTTTTGTGGGTGAGGGGCAGCGGGGGTGGGCAAGTGCAACCTTGCCTCTGAGGTGAGTTGTGAGAATGAGGGGGAGCGGGGGGCAAGTATTGCCCTGCCCCTGAGATGACTTGTGAGGGTGAGGGGGAGTGGAGGGCAAGTGCAGCCTTGCCTCTGAGGCGACTTGTGAGGGGGATTGGGAGCAGGGGCCAAGTGCAACCTTGGCATTGAGGTGACTGGCGGTGGGGTGGGGTGGGGTGGGGGGCCGGCAAGGCTAGACCTACCGTTGAATATAACGCACAAGCATTCGGTGTTGGGGGGTAGGATGGACGAGGGAAGTGGCCATGCATTAGGGAAACCTGTATTAAATGACCATTCCTCTGCAACTGAGACAGTTCAGATGTGAGGAGCTGCATGTCTCCTCCGACGAGGAGGGCATGGACGGGGATGAGGCTGAGGAGGTCCTCGGAGGTGATGATGTCGGGGATGAGGCCCTCGCACTGGCTAGATGATATGATTGGGGTCGGGCCTCTAGCTCATCTGCCCACTCAAGCAACGCAGAGGCATCAAAGTGCCACCAATTGCTCCAGAGCTTTACTCCACCCCCAACACAGATTGCAAATTCATGAGCATTTTAGTGGACAGCAGAACAGTTGAACTGCACATGTTGTACAATCTTCTCGCTAAAGCTGACCATTGAACAGTCACTGCTGGAGGTGCTCACAGTCCCTTGAATGTCAGCATCCTGGTTTGGACCAGTCTCCCCATGGTTCAAGCTAACAGGGCAGCCTTGCAGTGCACTAATCTCTCACCATCCAAGTGGTGACCAGCACTTTCGGGAAGTGTGAAGGGGCCGTCACACTTAACCAGGACAGGTTTTAGTACGCCCATACTAATCATGTGTCTCTCTCTTTCATCTTACAGGAGGAGCACATCAGGATCATGGAGCCTGGTGAACTAGCTGTATACCTGATTGCCTACAGAGAGTGAAGACGAAGAAGGAGAGAGTGACTGAGATCCTGGTTGGGCAGAGGCAGGAGCAGCAACCTGAGGAAGAAGGGACAGCTGGGGCGCCTGCATACGCCACCCAAGAGCCACAGTGAGCTATTGCAGGCCGGTGCATAGCGATACCCAGGGTCTATAGATGTCGCCTTTCATTCCTATAGATGTCTGAGAACCAGCGTCGCCGAAGACTGAGAATGTCTACAGAACTGGTCGGTCACATCTGCCACTTATTACAGGATTTGGTGCCAAAGGGACATGGAGGGCATCCACTGCCAGTGGCCCTGAAAGTGACTCTGGCCATTAATTTCTATGCCAGTGACTCCTTTCACCGCTCCACAGGTGACCTCTGTGGGATCTCTCAAGCTTCGAATCCAATGTATCCATGAGGTCACTGATGCCATCTTTGCGAGGGCGCACAACTTAGTGCATTTCGCCCGGGACCAGGAGCCAGGGTGCAAGAGTGATTGGATTTGCCCAGATTTTGGATTTCCCACAGGTGCAGGGTTGTGATTGACTGCACTCATGTGACACTCAGATCTCTGACGCAACACACAGTGGACTACATCAACCACAAGGGATTCCATTTGCTGAATGTGCAGCTGGTGTGTGACCACCAGAAACGGATCCTACAGGTGTGCACACGGTTTCCAGGGAGAGTGCATGACACCTACATACTCAGTCAGTCATAGATCCCTGGAGTCTTCCAGGATCCACAGAAGCTGCAGGGATGACACCTCAGGGACAAGGGCTAGTCCAGAGGACATGGCTGATGACATCCATGCGGCGGTCTCAGACTGCAGCAGAGTGTCGCTATAATGAGGCCCATGCAGCAGCTCGCAACTTGGTGGAGCAGACCATCAGGATGCTGAAGATGAGGTTCCAGTGTCTGGACCGGTCTGGTGGAGTCTGCAGAGGGTATCATGCATTGTCGTCATCTGTTGTGCTCTTTACAACTGGCGTTCCAACGGGGTGAGGAGCTGGCTGAGGAGGAGATGAGGAGATGCATGTCTCCTCCGACGAGGAGGGTGTGGACGGGGATGAGGCTGAGGAGGTCCTCGGAGATGATGATGTCAGGGATGAGGCCCTCTCACTGGCTAGATGAGGCAGGGATGCTCAGGAGGCCCTCATAGCTGCTAGATTTGTGGAGGATAACGATGACATGCAGTGAGGAGACACCATATTTCCTCACAGCGTTTTTGTGAATGTTTGACTCCAGTCTGGCTTATGGCAGTGCGAATACCCTCTGTGAGAATGCTCCTGCCATAGAGATGCAGTGGAGGTCCTTATAGTCATTTGATTGCAGGAGGATGATGACGACATGCATTGAGGACACTCTATAAGTCTTCACATAGCTTCTGATAATGTCTGACTCCTGTCTGGCTGAGGGTAGCTTGCTTGTGCTCTGTGATCAGGGTCACATCATAGAGACGCAGCCATGAAACTTTAGAAGCATCTGATACTTTGTCCACCTTCAGCACCTGAGCCCTTCAGGAGCTGGAGCAAAACATCAGTGGTCACAGATGCTGAAGAGATGGGGACCAGCCCCTCCTTAAAGGTGCTGGGAGCACACCAAGAGAATGACGGAACTCTATGGCGCCTTTCCACTACATTCTGGCAGCAATGACCAGCATTGCTGAGGTGCAAGCGTCAGTAATGTTTCCAGGGAGTGTGAGGCCAGACCATCACTTTGGTCTGAAGGCTGCACAGTGCACAGGTAAGAGGCCCTGAACTGAGACACCTGCCTTTATCTTGTGCAGAAAGGTTTCACATCTGAGTGACACAAATACTGCTCATCAGAACAAGGAGCCATAGGCAGGGAGACATTCTTGGGAGTTGATTGACAATAGTGAACATTATGTACAAGTGATTAACACCCGCGTCCAGGCTGTGCAACTAATTCTCTTAACTTTCCTAACCCTGCCGCTATGTCTTGGTGCACTCAGGACATCCACAGGAGGTGGAAGCAGCCTGCTAACAGCGATGCCCTGTCTTTCATGACTTGGTGGGTGTCCTCTGGAGAGCCAAGACTTGGTGGGCCCCAGGCTACTTTTGGGGTCCTGCTGTGTGGCAGTGGCTCCCTCCTTGGCATGTGGAGCTGGAACTGCTGAAGTCATAGGAAGAGGGGAATCGGATGGGCCGGACACTCTTGGAGTCACCTGGATGGATGGGCTCAAATTGTACACCTGCGGATCCTCTTCCCTATGGGTGCCCGGGGGCTCCAGGCTGACTCCCTGAGGACCAGGGGTAGCTGGAGTGAAATCGAGCTGCCCAGCACTCCTCTTGCGTACACAGGTTTGGAGGCAAACTATGGCATCAGCGATGGATTTGTGCAGGAGCGACACCCTGCACCAATGTCTCCATTGCGGCTGCCATCCTACCAGTGTTGACCTCGGTGCATTGTCATGTTGGCACTATCACCTCAGCCTGAAGACGGACGGACCCCTCCATCTTGCCTTGCAATCTGAGGAGTGCAGCGGACATCCATTCCTGTTGTTCCCTGGCTTGCCTTTGTAGCTCCAGCAATTGTGACATGATCAAGTCCAGAGGCTCATCATCTGACTCAGATTCAACAAATTTCTGGCCTCCAGCAATCCCCTGAGTGCCAGAAACCTGGGAAGACCATGCCTCCATCTGCTATGGATCAGACAGTGTGATGTGCTCACCAGATTGTGATCCCGAGGCTACTCTAAAGCTAGGTCTCACTGAGGTATGTGTCTCTGCGCTGGTGGAGGGTGTGGGTAAGCGCAGTGACGGGATTTCAAGGTGGGTGTCACCAGATTCCTCTTCAGAGGTTTCTTCGGGGCTTCATTGGAGGCCCTGAGTCGTGGACTCTGTCGGCTGTTTCCCAGATGTGCCTGTGAAAGCAAGGGGAGATAATTAGTGCATGGCAGTGTCCTGTGAGACACATCACTCACAGCATGGTTGTCTGATGGATGTTGCACTGCTGGATCCTCACTTGGTACAGCATCGCCGGCCTCACAGTCAGCACAGGACCGATCCAGATCCTCACTGGCCAGATGGATGGCTCTATTTTTAAAGTCGTGAGGATCTTGATTTCGGGCATTCTGCCACTGGTCTGCGACCTCTGTCTTTTGCTGTGTGCCAACTAGTCCTGCATGAATAGAAATGGAGAAAGTGTAAGCCAGATGTCCGCCAGGCCAGGTGATAAACGTGCGTGATGTGTACAGGTGCTGAGTGGTCCCATGGACGGGATGAGGACAATGACGATGAGTGTGAGAGAGTGAATGGTGATATTCCTTGAACCGGCAGTGAGTGGGGGCCCTGTGGATGTGTGATGGGTTTGTGAGTGTGTGCATTGAAAGTGATGAAAAGTGTGGCTTACCCTGGCGGAACGGAATAGATCATTCATCCTCTTGCGTCACTGGGTGGCTGTCCTCTTCTGAAAGGTGTTGGCGCTGACCACCGCTGCCACCATCTCCCAAGCCGGATTTGTCACGTTGTTGCTCATTCTGCGACCAGATTGGGGGGGTGGGGTGGGGGGGGACGGCGGGTGCACGGGATCTCCCGGCGGTCCTCCACTGCATCCAGCAGTCACTCAAGGGACCCATCATTAAAGCAATGGGCTGCAGTCTTCTTATCTTTGAGGGCCATGTCTCCTGGGCAGCTGTGGTGAGCTGGAAGCAATAGGCATGGTGCTTGTGCCTGGCCTTTAAACATGGCACCCAGTGTGATGTAACAGCGGGGTGATGGCGGGTAGGCAAATGAAGAGCCCACCCGCCCTGGAAACGGCTAGTTTACCGGGAGCGAATAAATAATGATGTGGGCTTGGTACGATACGGCGTGAAAACCTGCCATCGCCTTCAGCGGGCAGCACACCGTTTTACCCGCCCACTACAGCAATTAGTGCACATTTGGGAAAATTCCACCAAAGGAGGCCAAAACTGTGCACAGAGAAGTCTATTATGGCTGGAATTTTCTGTGGAGGTGGCTTTGGAGGCAGGGAGGTGATGGAAATTCTGAAAAACAAGCATCGGGCTGATTCCCCAGTTGTGTTCCCACCTCCATACACTCCTACTGGAGGTTTTTTTTTTGCAAAAATATACTTTATTCATAAAATATTTTCAAGAACATTCCAAACCATTTCAAAATCACTATCGCAATAATACAATCAGGTTCAACTTTTACAACATGTATCACGAGGTGCATCAATACAATCAATGAATATTATAATCATTTGCAGACATTCATTTTGAGTGTACAGCCCGAGGGATTCTAAACAGTTCCCAGCCCCTCGGTGCACTGTGGCAGAAAGGTCTTAGACAGTGACCCTTCCCCATTGCGCCTTTGCGGCGGCTGCCCCAAGCTTTAGTGCATCCCTCAGCACGTGGTCCTGGACTTTGAAATGTGCCAGTCTGCAACACTCAGTCGGGGACAACTCTTTGCACTGGAAGACCAACAAGTTTCGGGCAGACCAAAGAGTGTCTTTCACCGAGTTGATGATCCTCCAGCTGCAGTTGATGTTTGTCTTGGTGTGTGTCCCTGGGAACAGCCCGTAGACCACAGAGTCCTGTGTCACAGAACTGCTCGGGACGAACCTCGACAGAAACCACTGCATCTCTCTCCAGACCTTCTTTGCAAAGGCACAATCTACAAGGAGGTGAACAATGGTCTCGTCCCCACCACAGCCACCTACACTCCTACTGGAGGTATGCTCCCAGCAGTAACAGCTACTCACCCGGCAGTGGCTGGAAGCCAACTCTGATAATTAAATGTACAATCAGTCCTCATTTTACCACCTTTTTTGAACATTGCACGATCCCACCCAGTGTCAGGAGCTTGTCAGCTTAACAGAAGCAAAATCACTGTGGAGAGTCAGCATTGCCTGCACCCGACAGACATTCAGGTCAACAAAGGAGCAAAAAGGCAAGGGCTGAATGAATTAACAAACTAATCAGAACCAAATAAGGGGAAAGATAACATATGTAAATCCTGCAGGCAGAAATGTGAGGAAGTTCACTGGGATGAATGCAGAACATACAGAAACATGGCAAGATGATGAACAGAGGGTCAAAGGTGAGCCTGTAAAAAACATAACTAAGGATATAAAAACATAACAGTAAGATAATATTTCAGAACAAGAACAGCAAGAAGTGGGTGAAGAGATGTAAACAATATGAAATGTGAGGATCAGCCTGAGATAGCTAGTGTAATGAATGATTCATTTCCTAGTGAATACTAGGAGAAAATAATGCGCACCATGTTCTCCCTCAGTAGCAATACTCCAAGTGGAACTAACCTCAGCATAAAGCAGCTGGAAGACCAAAACAGAGTAAAAGGTCTCGAACAAATGACTCTCTATGAATTGGTTACTTCTTTAAGAGTAGTGAGAGAGCTAAGAATGCAGATGTGTGAAGCATTGATGGTTATTTTTGAGGGCCTCAATCATCATTTTAAATATAGTATTCTCAAAGGTGGTGCCATCCTGGTCTCCTGCCCACCGTCATTAATTGGATGGTGAATGTGAAGATGGCTGGTTAATTTGCCACCTCTTGTTAGATTGCATCGGAAGGCACAATGCTGACAAGATCCAGAAATGGTGCCAACGCCTGGGAATTTTATGAGTTCAGAAGATTCCAGCCTATATATCCCCCTTAGGCTCCTGTAACACACCAGATAAAATGACGCGCAATCGATTACAACCAACATCCATAAAAATGTGGACACACTGGCCAGAAGAAAGCAGCTGCACCAATTTGTAAAGTTGGGAAAAAACCTGTAGTCGTAGCTCAGAAGCAGCAAAAACATAATGACAGTTGCCTACAGTTCACTGGTTGTTCACCTACTTGTAGACAAATGTTTAAGCAAATTAAATAAAAGGTAAAATAGACTAGAATGTCCAATAAACAGTCACTGAGTGCCTAACCCTTGTGCAATTCAGGCCAATTTGTAATAGGATTTAATTCTCCTGTTCACTCTACTCATCATCTCAATCTCCTAAGCTCCATCCTACATTCTTTTATCATTCTCCTTCCCATTCCTGCTACCCCCAACCTTCCCTCCCTTCCCTTAAGAGAGAGAGTTTCCCAACAGAAGAGGGCCATCTGGGATTACCTAATCAGTTGGGTTGAGGATAGGCTGACACACATGAATGATTATTTGCTCAATGGGAGGTGGCTCCCAGGACAACTCACTCGGAGTGGATTATTTCACTACCCTAAGGATGGAACATGGAAAGGTAAATCAGCTAGGGGTGGGGGTGTGGGGGAAATAAACATTGAAGGAATTGCTCAGGGTGGGGAGAGGGTTGTGGCGATGGGTAATGGACATGTAGTTGAGTGGACAGTGATTGAGCTCCTGCTCAATGAGAGGTCTTGCGAGAACTGGACATATTGCTTAGTGCAGAGCAAAGCCTTTAGAGCTCAATGGCAATGTACAATGATAACACTGGAAAGACAAGTAAATTTTTCACAACCATGGGTTTGATGCTTCAGAAAAGGGTGGGATTGACCAGTCCTTCTAATGGGGTATGTGGCAAAATATGTGCTGGTCCATGTCACAAGGGTAGAACTTCATTAACTTTCAATTAAAAATGTGCAACATTTAGTGAAATTAATTTAAACAGTTGCTGTTGTTACCAATTCAGTACTTTTTTTTCCTGACTCACTACGGAAAAAGTCAAGAGATAGTAATCACAGAATTACAGAATCACAGTGCAGAAGAGGCCCTTCGGCCCATCGAGTCTGCACCGACACATGAGAAACACCTGACCTACCTACCTAATCCGATTTACCAGCACTTGGCCCACAGCCTTGAATGTTACGACGTGCCAAGTGCTCATCCAGGTACTTTTTAAAGGATGTGAGGCAACACTGCCGCCACCACCCTCCCAGGCAGTGCATTCCAGACCATCATCACCCTCTGGGTAAAAAGTTTTTCCTCACATCACCTCTAAACCTCCTGCCCCTCACCTTGAACATATGCCCCCTTGTGACTGACCCTTCAACTAAGGGGAACAGGCACTCCCTATCCACCCTGTCCATGCCCCTCATAATCTTGTACACCTTGATCAAGTCACCCCTCAGTCTTCTCTGCTCCAACAAAAGCAATCCAAGTCTATCCAACCTCTCTTCATAACTTAAATGTTTCATCCCAGGCAACATCCTGGTCAACCTCCTCTGCACCCCCTCCAGTGCAATCACATCCTTCCTATAACGTGACAACCAGAACTGCACACAGTACTCCAGCTGTGGCCTCACTAAGGTTCTATTTAACTCCAACATGACCTCCCTACTTCTGTAATCTATGCCTCGATTGATAAAGGCAAGTGTCCGATAATGCTGACTTGAAAGTAGATAATGACAAACCTAAATTTATTTCTAAGTTTTAAAAGAAAAAGAATGGGAAGAGGAATTAAAAGCTACTTCACGACAATAAAATAAAAGGCCCAGAAAGTTGAACCTACCCAAAAATTAAGGAACAGGCAAAAAAGGGAACGATCCCTGCACCTAAGGAAAAGGCCTGACATATATGTAATACTGGGTCTCGGGCCTCAGCACCAATGAACTGGTTTTGCTGAGGGTTATCCAGCTTATTTGAATATGCAAAAGGACTAAGTCCTATCTCAGTTCTATAGCTTTTGTCTACAACATGATGACACTGCACTTTTGACAAGTAATGAGAAAGCGAGTGGGGTGCCGAATAATGTCTAGGCCCAGAAATTAGAGATAATTTATTAAAAATTAGAGGAACAGTAATCTTTAGCTTTCAACAAACATTTATCTACAGAGAAAACAAGACAGTAAAGCCAGGCTTTAAGATTTTTCAGAGAGGATTAGTGAAGTTGTTTCTAGCCTGAGCAAACACCAACCAGCCAGCATGTGTAATTGCAGCATGGCAAATTTACATGTGAACATTTGGGAGAGCAGTTCAACTCGTGCCTGTCTATTTTTCCAGAATTGCATTTTGCATCAGGATCTGCTCATTCAGTCTACACTATCTTGCAGATCGAATAATTTTTATTTGTTCAATTAGAGTCATAGAATCATAGGGGTCTGCAGCACAGAGAAAGACCCTTCGGCCCATCGAGTCTGCCCCGGTCAAACAAGTACCTAGCTATTCTAATCCCATTTTCCAGCACTGGGCCCATAGCCTTGTAAGCTATGGCATCACAAGTGCACATCCAAATACTTCTTAAATGTTATGAGGGTTTCTGCCTCTACCACCCTTTCAGGCAGTGAGTTCCAGATTCCCACCACCGTCTGGGTGAAAAAATTCTTTCTTACATCCTCTCTAAACCTCCTGCCCCTTACCTTGAATCTATGCTCCCTGGTTATTGATCCCTCCACCAAAGGGAAAAGTTCCTTCCTGTCTACCCTATCTATGCGCCTCATAATTTTATACACCTCAATCATGTCCCCCCTCAATCTCCTCTGCTCCAAGGAAAATAACCCCAGTCTATCCAATCTCTCCTCATAACTAAAACTCCATAGCCCAGGCAGCATCCTGGTAAATCTCCTTTGCACTCTCTCTAGTGCAATCACATCCTTCCTATAATGCAGATTCCAGAACTGCATGCAATACTCTAGCTATGGCCTAACCAGCGTTTTATAGGGTTCCAGCATAACCTCCCTGCTCTTATATTCTCTGACTCGGCTAATAAAGGCAAGTATCCCAATTGCCTTCTTAACCACCTTATCTTCCTGTCCTACTACCTTAAGGGACCAGTGGACATGCACACCTCTGATCCTCGGTACTTCCCAGGGTCCCACCATTCATCGTGTATTCCCGTGCCTTGTTTGATCTGCCCAAGTCGATCACCTCACACTTATCCAGGTTAAATTCCATTTGCCACTAATCAGCCCATCTGACCAGCCCATCCATATCCTACTGTAATCTAAGGCTATCCTCCTCACTATTAACCACCCCACCAATTTTCGTGTCATCTGCGAACTTACTGATCAACCCTCCTACATTCAAATCTAAATCGTTTATATATGCCACAAGCAGCAAGGGACCTAATGCTGATCCCTGTGGAACCCCAGTGGACACAGGCATCCAGTCACATTGACACCCCTTGACCATCACCCTCTGCTTCCTGCCACTCAGCCAATTCTGGATCCAATTTGCCAAATTGCCTTGGATCCAATGGGCTCTTACCTTCATGATCAGTCTCCCATGTGGGACCTTAACAAAATCCTTGCTGAAGCCCAAGTAGACTACATCAAATGCATTGCCCTCATCTACACACCTAGTCCCCTCTTCAAAAAATTCAATCAAATTGATTAGACATGACCTCCCCTTATCAAAACCATGCTGACTGTCCTTGATTAATCCCTGCCTCTCCAAGTGTAGATTAATTTTGTCCCTCAGAATTGCTTCCAACTGTTTCCCCACCAGTGAGGTTAGACTGACAGGCCTGTAGCTCCCTGGTTTATCCCTTCCTGCCTTCTTGAATAACGGTGCCACATTGGCACCTCTCCAGAGTGGTATTGAAAACTATTGCCAGCACCCCTGCTATCTGCTCCCTTGCCTCACTCAACAGCCTGAGATATATTTCATCCAGGCCTGGAGATTTATCTACTTTTAAGCCTGCCAGACCACTTAGAACCTCCTCCCTTTCTATGCTAATTTCTTTAATTATAACACAGTCCTTCTGCCCGATTTCCATACCCAAGTCGTCCCTCTCACTTTTGAACACTGATACAAAGTATTCATTTAGAACCCTACCTAAGTCTTCCGGCTCCACACATAAGTTACCACTATGGTCCTTAATGGGCCCTTCACTTTCCTAATTATCCTCTTAATCTTAATGTACTTGTAAAATAACTTTGGATTTTCCTTTGTTTTACCTGCCAACATTTATTCAAGCCCCCTTTTTGCTCTCCTAATTTCCTTTTTAAGATCCCCTCTACACATTCTATACTCCTTTCAGGCTTCCGCTCTTTTGAGCCCTCGGTATCTGCCATAAGCCTCCCTTTTTCTCTTTATCTAATCCTGCATAGCCCTCGACATCCAGGGTTCCCTGGATTTGTTAGTCCCACCCTTTGTCTTTACTGGAATATGTTGGCTCTGTACTCTCCCTATTTCCTTCTTGAATGAGTCCCACTGCTCTGATGCAAATTTACCTAAAAGTAGCTGCTCCCAGTCCACTCTGGCCAAATCATGTTAGATCTTATTAAAATTGGCCTTCCCCCAATTTAGAGCTCTGATTTCTGGCGCATCCTTGTCCTTTTCCATAACAAACTTGAATCTAACGGAGTTATGATCACTATCTGCAAAATGCTCCCCCACTGATACCTCTACCACTTACCCAGCTTCATTCCCTAAAATTAAGTCCAGGACCACCCTTCTCTTGTAGGATCTTCTACATTCTGGCTTAAAAAGCTCTCCTGGATGCATTGTAAGAATTCCGCTCCCTCTAAACCTATCACACTATGACTAACCCAGTTAATGTTGGAGAAGTTGAAATCCCCGACTATTACTACCCTATTATTTTTACACTTTTTAACACATTTTTACAATTGTCTGATTGAAGCAGGTATTGGGTTCCTTAAATATGTAAATTGGAATCTTACACTGATTCACTGTAGATTAGTTTCCTTTACAGAAAAGAAAACTGTTCTGACAGAAACATCCAACTCTAATTTGAAAAGTAAATAACATTTGATCAAACAATCACATGAAAAAGCTTGTCTCTTGAGAAGGTCAAATGAAGCTGAACTGTTTACCTATAACTGTGGCTGATGGAGCACACATGTAACAAATTTCTGTCCCTTTGGGTAATGATTTCATTTTGGGATTTTGAATGCATAGCATACTTTTCAAGGATTTCTGTATAAAGTGATGACTGAATGAAATTTGCTGATGGTAATAGCACAGTGGCAGCTGAAAATTTGACTAATGTTTTCCTGGGTATAAAACAGGATTGAGAGCCATTCAAATTGTTCCTAAAGGAATATTACCTACCTGCTGCACTGCCATAAGCCCATAGCATTTCTGAACGTTCCATTACAGGATATGCCCATTAATCATCCTCAGTTCCGTCCTCCATGCATGACTCAGATCTATAAAATTCAATTAGTCCTCCAACTGCAGTGACCTCTGACAGCTCCACACCACATTTCAAACATTCTCACCTACACTCCAACATCTTGGCTCCTTTTGCCATTACTGCACCAAACTCCCTGCCCCCTCCCCCATCACCACCCCCCCACCACCCCCCCCCAAACGCATTCCCCCAGCACCCCCAAACACCACCCACCCTTCCTCCACCATCCATATTTCTTCAAAGTCTGGCCAGTTTTCTTTTCATGTTGAAAATGCTTTGAGATAAAATAAAGTTACATTTAATTTGGCACAGTACCTCACAAACATGCTTTAAAACATCTGCATCGCAGCCCTTACATAAAAAACACAACTTTGGAAATACGCAGGTTGGTTGTGTAACTGGATTTAGTTTAGTAAAACATGTTAAAGATGCAGTTGGTGAGCCAAAAGGATCCACCCCTGCATATGCTGCTTTAATAAGTCTCAGCAATGAGAATCTGGGTGGCTGCCACATTGCATTGGAATTGTCTATTCAGCCCACCCATGCTGATAATGTGAAAGTTTCCTCTTGCTCCCTACAGCTGCTAAAGATGTTAAGTGAAATGGGTTCAGTCCAATTTCTGATTGTCAAGACTGAGCAATACAAACTGTCCAAAATCTAGTACTTAAAGTCATTAATTCAGTTGTCTATAGCAAGAAGATATGGAAGGTTAAAATGTTGCTCTGATGGAGTAGAATGATGTACATTGTGGCTTGTACAAAGCTACACTGTTGGAAGTATGGAGATGGTTGGTTCTATACTAGATCTGGGCCCCTTTACTATCACCAGATCTAAAGTACAAGTGCTCCCAGGTGTGATCATGTTCTAGCTATGTTGGAAACTTGTACTGTGGACAGATATTAAAGATTTAAATGCAACAATACTTGTTTCCTTTACCCTCCAACAGAAGCATTAATGGGAGAACTTGGAAGTTGACTCAGTTTGCAGCATGCAGGCCTAGTCTAACTGCGCCAGGTCATGAGGTAACTCTTTGTGGCAACATACTTTACCCTTATATTTGGGGTCGGTAAAGGTATGTACTCTTACCTTGATAATCTTTCAAATGCTGCCGAAACTCCTTCTTATTTGTTTCCACAAAGCCGCTCGTCTTGCTGCTCTTCAGATGCACCATCTCCAAAAAATACGGTGTGATGTTGAATCTTCTTTCTTCCTTCATCAGGCTTCCAGCAGTATGCAGCCTCATGAGTCAAATGGCAACATTTTATAACTGGGGCTACACAGAAGACCCTGTTCATGCAATCAGTGAGCCCCAGCTCCTAGCTCGATCAGGATAAGAAGCTTGTGGTCACATTCGGATGAGCTAATGTCAGTCAGCTGCACAAAATCATCCTTTTTAGTACTTTTTTCCTTTGTTTTTTTGGGGCGTGGATGTCATTGGCAAGGCCAGCATTTGTCGACCATCCCTAATGGCCTTTGATAAGGTGGTGATGAGTTGCCTTCTCGCAGTCCATGTAGTGTAGGGGCACTCACAGTGCTGTTAGGGCTGGCATTCCAGGATTTTGACCCAGCAACAGTGAAGGAACAGCAATACAGTTCCAAATCAGGATGGTATGAGGCTTGGAAGGGAACTTGCAGATGGTGGTGTTCCCATGCATCGGCTGCCCACATCCTTCTATGTGGTAGAGGTCACAGGATTATGCCTTGTAGATGGTGGGGGACAGGTTTTGGGGAGTCAGGAGGTGAGTTACTCGCTGCAGAATTCCCAGCCTCTGACCTGCTCTTGTAGCAGTGTTTAACAAAGGTGACATGCAGTACAAGTAGATCACAGTCTTTGCTGTGATTGGAAAATCAGCCTGAAAACTGCATCTAGTATCATTCAACAAACTTCCAACGCCTTTAGTTGTGTCCATCTAGATCTGTGAGAAAGGGTTTGGATTAATAATGACCTCATTCATTCTTTTGTTCTGCCAAAGATTTTTCCACAGATTGGATTTCTGCATTTTTGAAAAATCCTCTTTAATTATTTCTCAGGCACTCCACACCAAAATATTCATGTGAAAGTGTTTGAATAAGAACCTGTTTTTATAAAAGTGAACTCCAATTACATCAGTTGACTGCTCTGGCTCTGTTACTGTCACAAGATCTCAGCAGTAAATGACAAGACCTTGAGCTCCAGCCAGATATCCGCCATTTACCATTCGCTCATCAAATTATGGCGTCTTCAGACAAAATTACTTCTCAGATGGTCAAATCTGTGTGGTTCACTCAATTATCAGTAATAATGTGCACTTTATAACTGAAACCACTTGTGAAAATAAAATAGCTTATTAACTTTTGATTGCTATTTAAGCCATCAGTCAATAAAATAAAGGGATGTTTTGAACTTTCATTCCGTGCAGTCTTTCCTCATTGAAAGCATTTGCTGATAATGGGGCTCTGTTACTGCTGCTCAGTGGAAAATAATCACAATTTCATAACATAGTGCAATGCAGTGCAAACATGCATAAGGAATGATTGCTCTAGATGAAAGTTGACTTTGACAATTACCTTCACTGAATTTTAATGAATCCTAATTCATTTGAAAACATTTTTGTGATTATAGATGAGCGTTTCAAGTTCGTCAATCACTTTCATGACACGTAAGACAATAGATTAACACCAATTCAATGAGATTGGATGGGCTGCCATTTAGTGCCTAGAAACATGATATAATAATGATACTCCGAGATCGCTCAGAATGAGCCACTGCAGCTGGCACTATGAGAACGAAAAGTCACTGCAGCCCTCAATATTTCTTGGGCTCCTTTTAGTCTACAATAACCAGTAGTCAATGCCTGCATCAAGCAGGTGACTTTGCAAAGGTCAACTAGTATACCATGTTTTCCATTGAAACGGCTAACAGCAGGAAAGGGCTTTGAACGTTGCAAACAAGATGATGGTGATGAAGTCTCCTGTCGAATTGATGGATAAGTCTCAGCAACTAAAGGTAGGCCAATGGAAACAGACCCTGATCCTGGACACACATAAACAGCTACACACTTAACCTTGAAGCCTGATGAGGTGGATAAATAAGTTATTTTGCATGCTGGGCATATGGCGGGTAGACATCACTTGTCGGTGGCTTTCTCTTCCCAGGTACAGAATGTGATTGGTTTCACCCACATTGCTATGTGGGTTTTTACCAATGGCTACAGAAGGAACTTGTAAACAGAAGTATAATTGCAAATGGTATAACTTCATAATGGTGTACAAAAATGCTTTAAACAAAATTATCAAGCAGGTGATAATCCATAGGACATTTCTTATATGATTTTATTCTTGTTCAATTACTCCAATGGGGTGCTCCTATAGTGAAATTTCATCATGAAAGGTGGAAGGCTGCTGGTGCTAGAATGAAGGCTTCTGAGATGCTCAGGTCTACTGAACTCTAAGGTCTTGGCCTGAGAGAGCCTGGCTGCAGAGTCTTGGCCACTTTTGGGGCAATTTGGGCTGGCTGAATTACTCTTGCAGAGAGCTAGTATAGACATGAAGGGCTGAATGGTCTCCTATGCTGTAGCCATTCTTTAATCCAAGAATTTAGAAGGGAGACATATATCAATTCCATTGTGTAATTGTAACTCTCGTGTATTGTGGCTAGCAACTCCCACTGATCTGAAGATAAGCAAATTATGGGGAATCTATGGTGATGCAACTGAAACCCCAATCTGTGGGTCCCCAGCTGCTTAGTATGGAGGAGATGGTGGTGTTCAGAGCCTGTATGTTACCAGTATGAGCATCCATGACTGATGACACAAACACCTGGAAAGGGGACACAGTTGTATCTTTCTCGGAGGCAGCCGCACAGGTGGTGGTAGAGCACCGAATGCTGATGCCATACACTAGAACCTCACACAAGTTAGAAGCAGACTCCCCCATTCTCTCCACTATGGTACAGAAGGCAGGTCAATTTGTCCTGCAATTGAGGCTGCACAAAATCATTCTTCTTTCAAAGACTGGGCCTGAAAATCTCTTCAGCAGGGCTATAGGATGTAAACTTGCCCTCTAGTGAGCTATTTGGAGGACCACTCTTTAACCACCTATTCCTGCTCACCTGTGCTCAGTGAGTCACCCAGCATAGACCCCCTCCAACTCACCATCTGTACAATGAGAGGTGCTGAGTTCTGTCCTGGTGCTTTGAAGGGTAAGTGCAAGTGATGGGACAATCTTTGGGAATATAGTTGCTTCTTCATCGGAACAGTTGTTGAACCTGAGTCTTCAGATGGACCTATAAAAGAGGGAAAGGGCCCAGCCAATATGTAACTGAGAGACCAAGTGCAATACTGCCTGTTTGTGCAACCGTTTGAGGAACAAGAAAAGATCAAATTAATAATCAAGCACCCTGTGCAATTGGTCATCAACCTACCATCCCCAATGCTATACAAAGTTCCTCTATATATGACATCCATTAACTTGCTTCATTAGAGTGAGGGCATATATGTTGGCTGAACATCACAACCCACCATCCCACCCTCTCCCCCAACCTCCCATAGACCACCACCCCCCCCCCCCACCCCCTCCCCCCATGCTCTGGGGACCATGTTGCTCCGCTCCCATCATCACTTCCCCACCTCCTCCCTCACCCTCTCCCATTCTCTCTTGCTCTCTTCCAGTTCTGACGCCCTCATTGTTGTTGGCTTTCACCTTGCCCTGCAAGAAGAATAGAAGTGAGTTAATGTGTGGTCTTTGCAAAAGGCTTGTGCAGATGTGTACGGCAGCTTTATACAGTGTGCATGCTGAAAAGCAGAAGGATGAAATTATGGGAAAGTGGAGAATGTGAAAGAACGTGCTTCTAATGGGATGCCTTAACCTACTTAACTGAAATGCATTCTAGTTGTTGTGAGGTAAAAGCCGAATGGTGTTTGTGTAAGCCTGAGGGAGCAACAGGTGATGACTATGATGGTTCAGTGTCATGTTATCATTGAAGGAAGAGCATGTGCAATGGGGGAGCAACAGGTTGTAGTACTTGCTTAACTACTTTCTGAACCTGTAGCCAGGCCCTCAGGATTAAGCTGCAGGTATTGACATTCTCTGTCAACTCTTTGCAAGCCTGCTGGCTGGTCTGCCTGAGCAACCATCTCCCATCTGACAGATAGAAGACCTCCTTCTGGGCACTCACCTGCTTCACAAAGACCTCCACAGCTGAAGTGCATGAAATGGAGTTCCCTGGCATTCAATAGTTGTGCCAAGAATTCAAAAACTGTGTATAATAAACCACAGCAATGAAGACATCACTGTTTTAAGAGATGCAAACCCACTTAAACAATGCATTATCTCCAACTGGATATCCCACCCTTGTAAAAGGCAAGCTGCTTTCAGTGCTGGAAATGCAGGGGCAGCATGCCTGTAAAACTTAGAAGAAGTTCAACCATTGCCCCGCCCGGTGTACACTATCCATCAAAATTGCCTCAGTATTTTGGAGATGACCATTGAGGATAGAAAATGGTTCACAATGGCTTCAGAATATATTAATCAATGAAAACATATTCCTACAATTCTCTGCCACTGCAGTGCCAGACTGTTAATGAATGTACCGTGTGCCATGGTACCTCATTATTGCAATGTGTCAAACTGAAAAATAATATTTATGTTCCTATTTTTGGTTTGGAAAAATCTTAAGATGGAATAATAGAAGAATTCTTATTCATTAGTACAACAGAGCTTGGCTTCATGCTGACAATTGGAACAGGACACAAAGTCCTTGACCCTGTAATAGGACACATCGTCCCACTATTGGGAATATTGTGCTTGTATGTAAAGCTAAGAACTTCCTATGTTGCTCTATCAATATGACTTATACTCTTAACTTCAGATAAAAACCCAGATCAAAGCACCAAGCAATAAATATCAGGCTCTATGACATGACTATACAGAAGGCTTGTCTTGGTGTATAAACAGCTAGTTGGAATAGAATTTGACTTTGCTTGTATGACAATCTTACAGAAAATACAGCACTTGCTTTAGTAAATGGTAAACACTCAAATAAAAGTTGCCTGGATCTCCATTTCTCTTATGGGGAATGGAGTCAACAACCCTCAGCTGCTCTGGCAGTTTTACCAAGTGCACCATGCTGACTTCAGTGGAAAAGGGCCCTACCTGGGTTCCAGTAGGGATCAAGTCTCAAGGGTAGTAGGAGGGGCGGTGCAGGGAGGGGGTGTTGAAATTGTGGTTTGGCATGTAGGTGCCTCATATATTCACCTTATGTGACCTGCCTCATGGACCCTTCCTGTGATCCAGTGAAAGTTGTCAGGGTTGGAGGCTGATTTACTGTATATATTAGATGTCTAATTTATCTCAGAACCATGTGGAGGTGATACTTTTAAAATCCAAATGGATTTATTTACGGTACTTTAAAATATCTCAGAAATTACAGGATTTTGTACACACCATCTCAGCTCAGAGCCTCAGATCTTTCCAGAAATTTATCAGTTTTCTTTGCTCTCTAACTCTGCCCATAGGCTTAAGCAATCAAGTACAGTTACAAAAATCTGGGAACAGACTGCCACAATCAAATATAGATCAATCAAACCAGTGAACACTATGGAGGCCATGGGCAGGTGCATCCTGACACTTGGATTTTCGGCCCTGGAAGCTCAATCTACTGTTCATCTGCGATATTACGACATCTTCCCTTCCCTTGAGTTAATGAAGCAAAACATTCTATCTGAAATTTAGAGTAGGTTACTCTAGGTCAAACAGGGGGATTATTCTGCTCTCGGAGTCACTGTTAGTAACTAGCTATTGCCCTGATAATGCATTTATTTTAGCATAATTTTATCATTGGAAGCTCTTGGCTGCTTAATTTTGCTGCTTTTCATACTAGGCTTAACAATATCACCTAGAATACTTGAGCAATAGAATTTTTAGCTCATCTGGCACTGGTGGCAATGTATTTCAGGGGTGAAATCTTGGTTTGACTAATCCTTCTTTGAATTTGGAATTAACTGTAGCTGTTTCTGGTTTCTGTGTTCAGTCCAATTGCCTCTTTGCACTTTGGTTATGATCTTCTATGGTTTCACTCATGACAGACAATCTCAAGGTGGATGAGTACAGATCATAGCATGGACATGTTGGACCAAACTTCTTCCATCCGTGCTATAAATTTCAACCCTTTGATTATTCATGCTCACAAAATTGAGCATGCAACTAAGTGTTTCTGAAGTACAGCAAAAAGTGTCTTGAGTTTGGAGCGCTGCTGATTTGCTATCAATCATTTTACACTGTAGCACAAAATCAGAATTACCCCCTCAAGTCTGGAGTTGCTCGAAGCATGGATAAGGGCTTCAGCTGAAAGGGCTGTGTTAGAGTCAGAGATGGGAAAATGCAGCAGAGATAAGCAGATTTAGTGATGGTGACAATTGGGGGAGTGAAGCACAACTTAGATTGAAGCATGATGCTGAGGCTTTACATGGTTTTATTCAGCCCAACTGAGAAACCAGAGGGGGCCGGCATTAATAGCCAGGGAGACAGGTACTTAAGCTGTTCTTGAAGTTGGTTTCGTTGGAAGTGAAAATCAGGCTGGTTCATAACTGGTCAGTGACTTCTTCAGCCAGTTTCCCATTCAAATGGTGAAGATGAAAGCCATCCTCACATACACCATCAATAATGATCTGGACACTGAGAATCTTACAATGTGGAAATTTTTCTGCCTGTTTATTGCAGGGAAAGTGGTGGAGCATTTGTTGCATGAATCTGAACACTGTAAATTGGTATCGCTGATTTCCCCTGACATTGCTTGGAATGAGCCTGAGACAGGGGAAAATACAGAAACAGTCGAGGAAGCAGAAATTAGCAAGAGAAATAAAACAAAGATCGGGGGCTGCAGGGACACAGGGAATTGGAACAACAGGGGAAAAGGGGGCAACAATGAAATAAATGACAAAAGGAAATTATTGGAGGACACAGGGAGCACAAGGGATTAAGTGAGAGCTGTAAATCTGGAGCTGAATTTTACACTGCGCGGCAGCGGGCAAGAGTCCAACCCAGAAGTGTGTGGATCGCCGACTGCCGGCCCTGCCTTTGACAGACTCCTGATAATTTATCTTGTGGCCAGTTAACAGCTTCCCGGCAGGAAGCTGGCCAACTGTACAGGAGACCAGTGGGCAGCATGCCCAATCGGCTGGGAAAGGCTGGACATCCGACGAAAGAAGGGGGCAGGCCGTGAACCAGAAGTCGATCACAGCCAGCCACTTAAAGGCACTCCGGGCAGGTAATTATGAAAGCTGCACCAGAAAGCATCATTTGAAGGCTGAAGTTGTCACAAGAACGTTTAACCCATTGAAAAATTGCAATAGTTGTAGGTAGAAGATTGCTTTTAAAGGCTGCGGACTATTGTGATAGAAGTGAATCATTCAGGACCCTTACCAGGGAGGAGAGGACATTTGAATACAACTGACCCATTCCCCTTTGAAAAGATTCAAATTCAACCCTTTAACTCTGTCTCTTCACAGATGGAGAATGCAATGGACCCACCAACTGATGAGGAACCCAGACCTACGATGGTCCCACAGTTTGATGATAACTTTCTTTGAGTCCTCTGCCCAGCTGTGTGTCATAGGTGGGAGGTCCTCATGCCTGTGGATGGGAAGAGGAGGCGTCCCAGCCAGATCAAAACAGCCTGTGTAGAGGTCACAGCAGAGGTCATCAACTGGGGGGTCATCCAGAGAACCTGGCTGCAGTGCCATAAAAGGCTCAATGACCTTTTGAGAGCTGCCAGAGTGAGTGTGTAACCATTTCAGAGATGGACCTGTTTGGAAGAGTGTGAGGATGAGAAGTGGCCCGAATGTTGGGTTGCTCAAATGTAGAAAGCGTCTTGAAACAGATGTGCCACTCTGCACGGTAACAGGGGTTTGGGAGGACAGGGGTGTGGCGGAGGGCATGATACGGTAGCACCTGTTAGCTGGCAAAGAGCATTGAGAACTGTTGGCCCCTGACAAAATAAATGTTCTCAACACATTTGAAGGTATGATTGTAGCGCAGCATATTCATTCCAATGTCCCTTTTCATTTGCAGAAGAGGGCACGTAATGCCTAGGAAAGGGCCTGGACTGGAGGCAGTCAATCCAACCTGGCCATCCTCACCCTAGTGGAAGAGGAGGACCTACCAGGAGTTTGAAGCCAATCAATGGCTCCAAGCTATTGGCTAAGGCAAGGTTGGAGAGAGAGTCCCGGGTGGTGAGATTCCAAGGGTGCATAGCTCTCTCCTGCAAACAGGGCCGAAGAGGGGGGGAGGTGGTGGCACATATTTTGGAAGCTGGGGAGGATGTCGGGAGCATAGGGTTGATGATTTTTAAGACTGGAGGCAGGCAACCCTGCCTTTCTACAGGCTCTTGTCCCGATGAGGAGGAGCTGGTGGGGAGGTTAGCCCAGGGCCAGGGGGAGCAATGGACTGAGCAGCAAGAGGCAGTGGAGCCTCAAGAAGGTCAGGATGCTGGTGACCAGTGGCCATTGCGACAGCGAGCATCGGTCTAGACTTGGGTATATCGCAGGCGGTGCAGCTACCTGCAGTTGAGTGACAATGCTGGAGGTGCCTTAGGATGTCCAGCAAAGTGGTTGCTCACACCTGTCAGCTTCTCACTGAAGATCTGCAAGGACTTGGAGGTAATCCCATGCTGGTGGTATTAAAGGTCACCGTAGCCCTAAATTTCTTTACCAGCGGCTCCTCCCGGGCTCCGTGCATCCAGGAGGTGACAGATGCCCTTCAGGACAGCGCACCAGTTTATCAATTTCCACTTGGATCCCGGGAATCAGGCAGCCAGGGCTGTGGGTTTTGCAGCAATCACAGGATTCCAGCAAGTGCAAGGAGCTATTGACTGCACACAGGTGGCCTTGAGAGCTCCCTGGCATCAGCCAGTCATATTCATCAATAGGAAAGGTTTCCCACTCTTTGAACGTGCAGCTGATATGTGATCACAGAAGATAAATCCTGCATGTTTGTGCTCGGTTCCCAGGCGGGGCCCTCTACAGAGAGTGTCCTGGATCATCGTCATCTACTGCACCCTGCACAATCTCAGACAACAAAGAGGGGGATGTTTCAGCTGAGTGGGACTTGGTAGAATGAGATGTCTCCTCTGACCTTGAGGACGGTGAAGGGGATGGTGCTGTCAAGGGCCAGGGTGTCACCACATGAAGAGGCCATTGCAAGGGTACGATGTGGCAGACAGGTCTGTGACGATCTAATAACTAACAGATTCCAAACAGCTGCTGATATATCTCCTTTATATTTGAATTTCTATCCTTTGCTGGCTGGCAGGCTGCAGCTCCTTTTTTGTAACACACATTATACTTTGCTCTCCTGTATTTTGATTTATGATAGTTATGTCCTTGATGTTCAATGGCATTACCATCACTGAATCTCCCACTATCAACATCCGGGGGGGTTACCATTGACCAGAAACTGAACTGGACTAGTCATTTAAAACTGTGGCTACAAGAGCAGGTCAGAGGCTAGGAATCCTGTGATAAGTAGCTCACCTCCTGACTCTCCAAAGCCTGTCCACCATCTACAAGGCACAAGTCAGGAGTGTGATGGAATACTCCCACTTGCCTGGATGAGTGCAGATCCCACAACATTCAAGAAGGTTGACACCATCCAGGAGAAAGCAACCCACTTGATTGGCCCCACATCTACAAGCATTCACTCCCTCCACCACCAACACACAGTAGCAGCAGTGTGCACCATCTGCAAGATGTACTGCAGGAATTCACCAAGGCTCCTTCGACAGCACCTCCTAAACCCATGACCACTACCATCTAGAAGGACAGGGGCAGCAGACAGATGGGAAAACCACCACCTGGAAGCTCCCATCCAAGTCACTCACCACCCTGACTTAGAACTATATCACCATTCCTTCACTGTCCACAGTAACCCCATACCCCTTGACATCTTTACTATCCCAAAAAGTTTAGAGGTAACTTTGGTGTCCACACAATGACAGTCACCTGCTCTATGGGGTGTTGAGTACCAATCACTTTTGACCCTGCAATTGCAGAGGCTCCTACAAGTCTCAGTCCTAGATGCTCTTACTATTACTGCGAGATTGTGCTCTTTCACTATGGACACCCCAGCAAAGTTAAATATCTTTCCTGCACGGACCCTGCAGCATCCTGTAAGAGCTCTCGATGTTTCACAGAAATAGCCTCACATCCTTGCCACAGCCCAGCACAAAGGCCCATTCTACTTGCTCTCATCTGATGCTAAAATACCCCTATCCTGCAATGATATGCGTTGCACTTCGGTTGCAATCTCTTTATGCAAGGTCTATTCCTACCCTTGAAAAGGATATGAGCAGGCCAAACAATTCTCCATGTGAAGTTCCACAAAGGCTGCACACACACCTCTTTAATCTTACACTCAATCCCTCTTGCAGTCAAGGCCAACTTGCCCAGTACTTTCTTATTAGCAGCCTTCACCTGCATGTTAGCTCAATCTGACAACTGAACAAGGACAGCTAGGAACAATTGGATGTACATACCCTATCATTCTCCGAACATCTAGAGAAATGTCTGGTTTTCTATTATCAAGACCATGCTTTCAACCTTCAGACTGCATCTGGAGTGTCCCGTGCCATTCACATAGCCTGTTTAACTCCGCTTAAGAACTCTTGCCATCCATCTACATCTGACATCATGGTAATAGCAGTAGGAGATACAATGGTCTCAATGCACACTCTGCACAGACATCATTCTCAGAGCTCTGAGAGACAAGTAGTCAATTGCAAGATGTGTGCTCGGGCCACAAATTCTCAAATGATGACCTGTGCTTAAGCATCCTCATGTCAGAATATTCAGTAATCACAATTTGATAATATGAGAGAAGTGACACTGTAGAAGGACATTATTGGACTCTGATGGAGGAACCAAGTTCTATGTCTTTAAATGCCCATGACCTTTGTGGCAACTAGCAATAAGATGAGAATCCAGGACACTTCCAAACAGTGCAAGTAAACATATATTTACAAGTGCCAAAACCATATACAATGGTTGGATATCCATGCCACCTGTGTACTTTCAAAACTTCTTTATCTTTCTTACCTATTATTGCGCCCAGGTGCAGTGCTGACAGCTAAGTACAGACAGCCTGCTGACTGCTATGTCCTGTTGACTGTGATGATTTGGTGGGGGTCCTCTGATAGCCTGAGGCCTAGAGGGCCCCAGGCTGCTAAAGGTCTCGTGCGCAGGTGCAGGTGCATCCTCCTTGGCCTGACCTGCTGGAGGTGATAGTGTCACAGGCAGAGGGGAGGTTGAGTAGTAGAACACCCTTGGAGTGTCCTGGGATGAAAACTTAGGGATGCCTCGCTGGCGACCCTCCTCCCTGTGGATGCTCGATGGCACCTACCTTGAGGAGAAGAGGCACCTGGAGGGAGATCAAGGTGCTCTGTCCTCCTCTCGCCTTGCCTTTGCTGCACTGCATCCATAGCTAGCGGAGTGCAGGCCTGAGCACATATCTGGCAGTCATTGCATGTCCTGCTGGACCTGGTTCTACAAGGCGGCTGCCACCCTTTCCATGGAGGCAGCCAAGCGCTCAAATGCAGAAGCCACAACATCAGACAGAACGTGGATGGACTCCTCCAACCTTTGGCTTATTCTGTGCATGGACTCTGCTATCTCTGCCTGATGTTCACCTGCCTGTCTCTGCATCTCCATCATGTCTCTTATGGCCAAGTCCAGGGGCTCATCATTTACATGGGACAGAGCAGGGTAGGTGGGGGAGTTGGGTAGGGTGGCAGATAAGCAGGGTGGCATGTGGGTAGGTGGTAGATGGGTTGGTTGGGAAGGGTGGTTGTGGGTATGTGAGTCAGTGGGGTTGGGTCTGATCAGGGGGGTCGGGCAGTGGGGCGGAGCTGGGGTATTCACAGGGTCAGGGGAGTAGTTGGGCATTAAAAGTGGGAGCTGGGAGGTCGAGGGGAGAGTTGGGAGAGTCAGTGAGTAGACAGTAAATAAGCCCAAGGTATTATATCATTATAACAAAAACACTGGCAGCATCCTCGTAAATCTTCTAGTGTGATAATATCGTTCCTGTAATGTGGTAACCAGAACTGTATGCAGAATTCTGGTAGCCATCTAATAAGTGTTCTATACATTTCTAGCATAACCTCCATGCTTTCATATTCTATGCCTCGGCCACTTGTTACAATTAAGAAAAGTATCCCGTGTCTTTTTGACCATGTTATTACCTGTCCTGCTACCTTCAATGACCTGTGGACATATACTCCAAGGTCACTCTGTCCCTCTGCATTTCTCAGTACCCTACCATTTATTGTGTATTCCTTTGCCTTATTTGTCCTCCCCAGTGTATTGCTCCACACTTCTCTGGACTGAATTCAGTTTGTCACTTTTCCCAGAACCATAATTTATGATAGGAACTTGGTGTGAATGGACTCCAACCCAAACTCTGTCTGACAAACACCAGTAGCATTCATGAGCTTCAGGGCCACACAATTTAGGGGTTATTGGGGCTGAATCTTCCTGCTGTAGTATTGGACATTTATCACTGATAAAGTGGGATTCTGATATTGGTAATGTTTAAGGTAAAAATTGAATCCAGCTGACAATGTGCGCTGCATAACACTGCACACTTAATTTCCTGATAATGTTGTTTGCCATTATTCAGAATGATGCCATTCTAATTTAGCTCATGATTCTCTTTGCTAACAAGGGAAGTTAAAGGTTATATTAGATCAAAGGAAGAGGCTTATAAAGTTGCCAAAGAAACAGTAGTGAACCTGAGGATTGGGAGAATTTTAGAATTCAGCAAAGGAGGACCAAGGCCAGAATTTTCCAGCCCCTCACGCCGGTGGGATCTTCCGATCCTGCTGATGTGAGCGGAGATTTCAATGGCTCGCTGGCCCCGGCACAGGGAAACCTGCCATGGTGGGGCTGGAAAATTCCGGCCCAGGAAACTGATAAAGAAAGAGAAAATGGAATATGTAAGTAAACTGGTGAGAAACATAAAAATGGACTGTAAAACTTCTATAGTTATTTAAAAAGGAAAGGATTAGCAAAGGCAAATGCAGGCCCACTACAGGTAGAGACAGAAGAATTTATAATGGGGAATAAGGAAATGGCAGAGAAAGTAAACAAATACTTTGTGTCTGAGTTTATAGAGGAAGATACAAAAAACCTCCCAGGGATACTAGAAACCAAGGGACTAGCAGGAATGAGGAACTGAAAGAAATTAGTATTAGTAAAAAAATAATACTGGAGAAATTATTGGGCTGAGAGTTGATAAATGCCCTGGACCTGATGATCTACATCGTAGAGTGTTGAAAGGGGTGGCAGTAGGGATAGTGGATAGGTTGGCAGTCATTTTCCAAAATTCTATAGATTTTGGAATGGTTCCTGCAGATAGTAAGGCAGAAAATATAACCCCACTGTCTAAGAAAGGAGGGAGAGAGAAAGCGAGAACTACAGACCTGTTAGCCTGACATTGGTAGTAAGGAAAATGCTAGACTCTATTATAAAGGATGTGATAGCTGAGAAAATAATGGTAGATTGGACAGAGTTTACATGAATTTATGAAAGGGAAATCACGTTGGAGTTTTTTTGAGGAGGTAATTAGCAGAATAGATAAGGGGGAACAAGTGAATGTGGTGTATTTGGATTTTTAGAAGGCCTTTGATAAAGTTCTACACAGGAGGTTAGTATGCAAAATTAGAGTGCATAGGATTGGGGGCAGAATACTGACATGGATCGAGGATTGGTTAATGGACAGAAAACAGAGAGTTGGAATAGTTCATTCTCAGGTTGACAGGCGGTGACTAGTAGTGCCGCAATGATCAGTGCTATTCACAATCTATATCAATGCGGAGAGGAACACAGTTAACATTTTGAGTCCGTATGACTCTTCGGACTCGAAACATTAATTGTGTTCCTCTCCGCATTTGCTGTCAGACCTGCTGAGTTTTTCCAGGTATTTTTACTTTTGTTATGAAACTATCATTGATTGTTGTAAAAACCCATCTGGTTCACCCATGTCCTAAAGGGAAGGAAACCTGCTGTCCATGCCTGACCTGGCCTTCATGTCACTCCAGATCCACAGCAACGTGATTGACTCTTAACTGTCCTATGAAATGGGCTAGCAAGCCACTCAGTTCTAGGGCAATTAAGGATGGGCAACAAATGTTGGCCTTGTCGGTGATATTGACATCCTATCAAAGAATAAAGAGAAAAATTATGGTTTCCAAAGATTCTACCAGCCAGCAGACAACTACTTGGCACTAACAGAACCTTATTGATGCTTTTACCTCAGCAAAGAAGTATTTGCTGATATATTTCATCCATTCAATCCCTTTTTATCTGTATTTGTTTTTAAATTGTTATCATCCAGGTAACAATGTTAGTCAAATCAAACATTTCCAGCTCATGTAGCATGACTACACTTTTTTCCAGATACACATCTACATGGTTGAGACTGATGTGAGTGATGTCCTGATATGATGACCTGATGTTCCTACATGCAGCACTGACTACACTCATTGTTAATGTCAGCTAAACAAACAGAACAGTTCACAATCCAATCTTGTGCCAGCTAAATCAACACAGAGAGCACATTGTAAGTTTGTGGATAGAGTAGGTTAAAGTGGATCTTAGCAGGGTTTCAGTACATCATGCAAATCATCTGAGGGCCCCTTTATATCCTTGTTTGTTTAAGTTAGATCCTGTGAGGCTGGTGTCCATTTTTCATTTGTCTGTGAATCTGCTGCAGGATAAAGGAGCTGGATTTAGCAGTGCAAATGTCAGAGGCTGGGCTATTGACAATGGTCTCCCAGAACCTCACTTAAATGATTGCAATTGTGAAACTGGCTGTTGTGGTGCTGGCAGTTGTAGTAGCTACACTGGTAATAGCAGTGGTAGTGCTTTATTATTTCATGGGATGTGGATGTCAATGGCAAGGCCAGAATTTGTTGCCCATTCCAAACTGTCCTTGAACTGAGTGACTTGCTAGGCCAGTTCAGAGTCCACAACATTGCTGTGGGTCTGGAGTCACGTGTAGGCCAGACCAGCAGATTTCCTTCCCTAAAGAACCAGACGGATTTTTACAACAATCAACAATAGCTTCCTAGTCATCATTATTGAGACTAGCTTTCAATTCCAAATTTTATTAATTAAGTTTAAATTTCACCAACTGACATGGCGGGATTTGAACCTGTGTCCCCGAGAGCATTTTCCAGTGATGTTGCCACTATGCCAACATCTGCCCAATGTGCTGCTGAGTATAATGCTGTTCCTGGGGCAGGATTTTCCAGTCGCCGGGTGGACGTGGCAGGGACGAGCGGGAGCAGCTGCAAAACGGACCACTGCCTGCGATCAGGCCGCAGCCACGATTTCACGCCGGTGGGCTGGTTAATGGCCAGCCAGTGTGAAACGCGTGCTGCGGCGCTGAGCGCTGCCGGGGTGGTAGTGGGGGGGGGGGTCGGGAAGAGCACGATCGCTGAAGTTTATGCATGCGTGCGGGTGCGCGCAGTAAAAGCTGCTTGAGGCACAGACACAGCTGCCTCAGGGAGACGAAGATTTTTAACAATAAAAATAAAGAAATTTAAAATAATGGAAACATGTCCCCCTCATCTGTCACATGAGCAGGGACGTGTTAAATGTGAGTGTAAAAAGTTTTTTTTTAATCACTGGTTGAAACCTCGTCCCGCCAGTGGATGAGGTTTTGCCAAAAATGTGAAGGCCATTTGGCCTTTTTTGCCCACCTGCCAACCAAGCGGTCGGACGGGCAGTGAAAAGTTCCAAGCAATTAATAGGCCGCTTAATTGTCGGCAGGCGTGCTGCCAAATCACGCACACGCCCATCGACTGAAATAGCGTGTGGGTGCACGACAATGTCGGGACACCTGCTTACGTGTGTCGGGCGCACGCCCGTATTCTTAGTGAAGATTCTGGCCATAATGTTGGCAGTTGAATGTTCCCTATCTGGTAGATAGAGCAATGATGAGTTGTTATGAATTTTTAATGTTGTACTTAATGTTGTGTTGTATCACAGATGAGGGGATATGTGTTCAGTGCCCATATTAAAAATGAAATGAAATTAAACCATCATTATTATTGTCAACGGTCAAGGTTTCATTTTTTGATGGGTTAAACGGCTTAATCCAATAATAGATGATTTTATTTAATTTATTTTGACTCGATGCCTTAATTTACCAAAATAAGTAAATGTAGGAAAGTCCTTATGGTGCTAACCATGTGTGATATGACTTGAGGTCATCCATGACCCGGCTGTCATAGAGTCATAGTATACAGCACAGAAACAGGCCCTTCGGCCCATCGTGTCCATGCCGACCATCAATTCTAATCCCATTTTCCAGCTCTTGGCTCGTAGCCCTGTATGCTTTGGTGTTTCAAGTGCTCATCTAAATACTTCATAAATGTTCTGAGGGTTCCTGCCTCTACCACCCCCTCAGGCAGTGTGTTCCAAATTCTAACTACCCTCTAGATGAAAACATGTTTCCTCAAATCCCCTGTAAACCTCCTGCCCCCTACCTTAAATCTACGTCTGCTGGTTATTGACACCTCTGCTAATGGGAAAAGTTTCTTCCTATCTATCCTATCTATGCCCCTCATAATTTTGCATTAATAATTTTGACAGGCTGCACCTGTCTTAACTCAAGTCTCGTTCCTCTTTCATCCTGTGCTCCAGATTGACCTACATTGTCTCCTGGTTAAACAATGTCTTGATTTTAAATTTCACATTCTTGTTTACAAATCCTTCCATGACCCTTGTCCTTCCCTATCTCTCTAATCCCTTCCAGCCCTTCCACCCACCACCCCTCTAATTCTGGCCTCTTGGGCATCCCCAATTTTAATTGCTCCACATGATAGCTACACTTTCAATTTCCTAGGCTCCAAGCTCTGGAATACTCTTCCTAGACATCGCCAACTCTCTACCTCCGTTTCCTGCTTTAACTGACTCCTTAAAATCTACCTCTTGACAAGGATTTTGGTCCTCTGACCTGATATCTCCTTGTGTGGCTTGGTATCATACTTCATTTTATAATGCTCTTGTGAAACGCTGGGAAGTCTGATTACATTAAAGGCACTACATAAATGTAAGTTGTTGTTGTTGGTAATCAACACCTGATGGGGAAGTTCCCATCATGAGAAAATTGCAACGAGCATTGTTTATGGTTTTCAGAAAATCTTTCCTTTTGACTGCCAAGGATGGTCAACTTACAAATTCATCAGGTTCTTTTCATTCCTGGACTGGGCCAGATGGAAATTCACTTGTTGAGGTTTATGTGTGGTGGGGGAGGGGGATGCAGGCAGTGGGGTGGGGGCTTGGGGGGATGGGGCCATGTTTTCTGTGTAGTGTAGCTGTCAACTGCTGCTGGTGCTAGTTAGAGATCTGTTGTTACAAATCTTCAACTTGTAATGAGTAGAAATGTCCCTTGTTCAAATACAGCACTTACAGTACTGCAGGAGTGAGTGAAAAGATCGAGGAGTAGAGCTATTTCAGGCAACAACAGGGCCAGGGAGAGAAATCATGGGCCCCGGTGCTTCTCCTGTTTCTGGGCCCCCTATTCCTATGCACCCCCCACCCTCAGCCCAACTTTAACCATCTCCCTCAATCATGCATGCCATTTTTCCTCTTTCAAGATTCAACAATCTATTCACCAAACAATCACAGAAAGGTCCCAGTAAAATGATGATACCCGTTGTTGGCATCTGGTTATAAATATTGTCTGAGATATATGCAGTATTGGTCATCAATATTATGGGCAGCAATGACAAAAAGCAATGTTAGTTTGCGTGCACCCAATAGGGATCCCATCGCGGCTATTAAACAAATCAGAGATTACACATTTTATTTTAAAAGCATTGTGCATTATTGTTAATTTGACAGAAGATATCCCATCCATTATTTATAACATTGTGCAGCTGATAACACTGATTGCAGCGACTGCCTCAGCCCTCATTACCATGTTTTACACATTGCACCAAATGGACACGGTGACAATAAATTCATATTTGGGGGACAGGTTCAATACTTGCAACCTAGTTAAACTGTGCAAGATCTTTTTCCAACCTGTTGAAGTAGCAGACTTTCTTCTGCCTGGGTGCATGATATTATCCAATATTATTATTTCATACAAGGGGTGTAATTGGATTCTATTTATCAGTAATTGCACTGGATTGAAAGATTAAATGACTCCTGAGCAACAAAGTGGAATGACTGAAGAACATAGGTCTTCGCTATCGGTGAGAAGTGTTGGAGCACTCAGGTGTCTCTGTGCAACACAATTTTTAAAAGCCCAGAGGACAAAGACTGAATGGTTCACAATTGTATCTATGTGGAGAATTTTACCCCCGATAAGGGGTAAGTGCAGGAGAGGGCGCATGCAGGCACATCTCCGATTGGCGCCCCTGATCAGTTGCGCGCCATCATTTTACATGGGCGGGCCAATTAAGTGCTATGCGCTCCCTGTGCGGGTGGGGGGAGGGGATTCCCTGAGCTGGGAACGCGCTCTTTCGCACATGAGTGTGAATGAGCGCACTCATCTCCCTGAGGATAAGTGCTGCCTCAGGGAGATCAGGAGATTCAAAAATGGTCAATGCACAAAATTAAAATTTCCCTGACATGTCCCCTCATGTGACATTGTCACAAGAGTTGGGACATGTCCATCACTTTCATTCAAACTTTTACTAAATTTTTAAAAACCTACATGAAATCTCACCCCACCCGTGGATGAGTTGTCATGCTTTTTCTGAAGCCCGCCAGGGCTCCTGGCCTGCCTGCCAACCATAAGGTTGGACGGGCAAGTCCATTAACTAGCTCAATTACTTTTTAAATGGCTTCAGTAGGCCGTTGACAGGTCAGCAAGCACACAGCTGATTCGGCTGCACCCCCACCGACCTGAAAATTGAAATGACGCGGGATGATGTCAGGAGTTCCACCCGACATCATCCTGCATCGGCGAATGGCCCCCCTCCCCACCACCCCGCTCGCCAACTTCAATATCCTGGCCTGTGTTTTCTTGACCAGCAAGTCTGAAGACTCTGCTGATTGATGATTTTCAATATCTATTATGCAACACAACTTTCTCACAATATTTCAATATCTCAAAAAACTCATGAAAAGCACCAAGATAGATTGGGATAATAGGTAAATAGACAAAAGGACGAGATTGAAGTCAATGAAAAAGACTCTTTAGAATCATGTGCAGTGTAAAACAGGTTCCTGATTCACTCTGATCCCATTACACACTCCTGTCCTGGCAATCTCACCCCTCTCATAGTAAACTTCCATTTGCAACAAAATGAACAGAACTTCAGCCATGATTCCAACCTCTGTTCACAAGATAATAATGGATGACAAAGGCTATCTAGTCCAGTTCATCACACCCAACCCAGAATGACATTTGAGTGTAAGAATTAGGAGCAGGAGCCTGTTCCACCATTTGATAACATTACCTACATTTTACCAGTGATTACAACTCAAAAGTACTTAATTGGCTGTGAAGTGATTTGGCACATTGTGAAAGGTGCTGTATAAATAGGTTTTGTCTTTCTTTCATTACACCTGAATGCAGTAAGCAGAGTAACAGTAACAATGGTGAAATTGGTGGCCCAATGCTGATTCTCCAAGGATAATTAGTCACGGAGCAATCAACTGATGTTAGGAAAGCGGCTACAAAGAAATCATTACATTTACAGAACAATTCAACTCTAAAGCCAACACCCCCTTCCAAACTCCCCCTCAACAGCCCCTCCAACTTGCCCCCAAACCTCCTCCAACCTTGCCCCTACCCCCATCCAAAGCCCCAAACTCCTCCCAACCCGCCTCCAACCTCCTCCAACCAACCCCCCTCCAACCTTCCTCCCAACCCGCCTCCAACTTCCCCCCAAACATCCCCCCCCCACGGCCCCTCCAACCCGAACCTGGCCATCCCCTAAGACCCTGGGCCCTGATGTTGCACCCCCTTCTCCCAGGCCCTGGGCAGGAGACCAGTCTTATTACATGAGCATCACTCTGGGGCAGGCTGGTAGAAAGAGTCATCACAGTCTCCAACATCCTCAGGAACTGGGAGAGGATGAATGAGAAGTTTGGCTGTCTCATGAAGACCGGTGTAGAAAGGCTACACAGCAACAAAAAAGCAAAATACTGTGGAAACTGGAAATTGGAAGTAAAAGCAGAAAATGCTGGATAGACACAGCAGATCAGGCATAGTCTGTGGTGAGAGAAACAGAGTTAAAATTTCAGGGCACTGACCTTTCATCAGAACTGATGATCAGTTGTTCATCAGTTTTTATCTAATGAAAACTCACTAACCCAAAATGTTAACTCAATTTCTCTTTCCAAATGTTAACTGTTTGTCTGTCCACAGATCCAGCCTGACCTGCTCCACGTTTCCAGGATTTTCTGTTTTTAAACTGCCTACACAATATGGGCAAAGTATTGATGCAACATAGAATTTGCTTTCAGCCTGGAATACCTTGACAGTCGCCACATGGAAAAGCAATCTCTGAGCCCTTTTGGATACTCACATACATAGCCATCTCGGTGTAGGGCAAGCCATGTCACTGCTGCTGAATTCCAGATCTGTTGCTGAATCAGTAAGCTCACAGATATCTTGTTTGCTGTTTCCTGGCAGATGGGCACCTACTGAGCACTTGGGTCTCAATGTCTGTACTGGTCAAAGCTGTCACCATCTCTACGCGATTTATCTGCATGCAGGGAAAGCTAACATGGAGGTAGTAAAGGTACACTACCATTTTGATTGCTCTGCTCTTTACACAGTAGGTCTGGTGACAAAATGCCTAACAACAATTTGATCAGGAGGTTCAGATGATGAATTTAGGGGACTCATGCGTAAATGTTATGGTTTATGATTGTCACCTGATCCCTCTTGATTGGACCAATATCTTCAAATAACATTGATTATCGCTTGTGAATTTCCTTTTCCTTGATGCTGCATTGCCTAAATATCAATCATATTTTTTGTTCTCAGCATGTGCTGCAGTGGCACCTGTGTCACAGGATGCCCAAGGCCTGGGGTTTCCTCCTTGGGTGCAACCTGGACTTGCAACCATTGTGCAGGTCAATATGCCCAAGCTTGAAATTGGTGTAAATGAACTAAATCAGGATAAATAATTGGGCCCCAGAAAATATTAAACAACACAATACACTACTTTTACCTTGAGACATACCAGGATTTTCACCAAGTCAGCTGAGGCAGGAGCTGGTGGGCAGGACCTGATTTCAGGATTCCTGCTTCCGTTCCTGTTTCTGGTCAATTTTGCTGGTGCTGGATAAGGGTGCGGGTAGCTAGCCCACAGGCAGCACTCCTGCCCTTGCCTGCTCCACTCTGGGGGTGGGCAATTCAGCCCCATCTACAATTTTGATGGAGTCAGGTCCCTTCCATTACAAGATGTGGTTCATGGCACCTAGGAAGAGCCATGAATCAAGGGGGAGCCCTACACCCCAAAAAATAGCCACCTGCTTCTGATATCCTTAGCTTGACAAGCCATTTGCCTTGAAATAGACAAAAAAAATTCTGTCCTTCAGTTTCAGTGGGCTCTACTGCCTGGAACTGCACTGAGCCCATTATGAATGCTTGTCTGAGTTTCAAGAGCTCCCTGACTCCCGATACCCATCCCCTTGATGAAAATTCAGCCCTTAAAATTTAAGTTTTAAGTCATTTAATCCTGATTCTTGCACATGAAGTAGTTGTCATCGGAGAAGCTTTCTAGTTTTAACGTGACTTATACCATCAAAATACATTATAAGGAGTATAAAGCACATCTCAGTGAGGAATGTTTTGTAAAAGACTCAAAAAATTGCAGTTAGAAAACCAGAAGAACGATTTTGGGCAGGAACTTTGGCTTGGCGAGCGGGGACGGGGCTCACTCGCCGAGGAGTAAAATGGCACGCGGTGATGTTGGGTGTACATCCTGACATCACAGCGCATCATTCAGATTTTCATTTCGGTGGGAGCACATCCAAGTTGGCTGCGTGCCTGCCGAACTGTCAAAGGCCTATTAAGGCCAGTTAGCTATCACTTAAAACAATAAACTGAGCTGTCCGTCCAACCTTAAGATTGGTGAGCAAGCAAAGAGCCCAGGTCGGCCTTTGCATTTTTCATGGAGCCTCATCCACATAGACATGCCCCAGCTCATGTGACAGTTTCACATTAGGGGACATGTCATAAAAAATTAATTTTTCCTTTCTCAAAATTTTTAGACTTAAACCAATCTCCCGGAGGCAGCTCTGTGCCTCAGGGAGATTTCTGTGCTCTTTCATGCACATGCGCGAAATAGAACAGGCCCCAATTCAGGCAATGTCCCCCCACCCGCACAGGGAGCGCTCAGTGCTTCCGGGCGCGCGTCACACTGGGCGGGCCTTAGTTGGCCAGCCTACGTAAAATGGCGGTGGCCCAGCCGATCGTGGGTGGCGATGAGCTGCACGCAAACCCGTGCCTGCTCCCACACAACCAGGCCCCCCCAACCCCGCCGACAGGGAGAAAATTCTCCCCTTTGTTACCTGCCGAGCTGAAAATCTAGTTGAAATTTTGAGACACCTTCTTGAACAAGCCGAATTTGAGCCTGTTTGAGAGTCACGGAAGTGGGCAGTTTTGTGGGCTGAGACATATTCAGGTTGAATGTTTGATGGATAAGCGTAAAACATCGAGCACAGTTAGATGCATTTTAGTTAAACACATCTACCTAAAATTCTGCAATCTGATAAACCTTTCCCTCTCTCTTCAGGTAAAATGCCCTAAGAGAGCATTGGCAACCATGCACATCCATGTTAATCTTGCTCTTCATCATCTTTGTTGGTGGTACATTTATCCAGTTTGTGAGGCTCTTTAAAAGTTGCACTTTGTCTACCTCAATCTACCAACGATCTTTCCAATCAGACTTTCTAAATCATAATTTCTTATTATGTGCCCAAGAAATTCCAACTGTCTCTTCCTGATCTTGGTCAGCAGAGTTCTTTTGGTCTCAGATTTTACTAGCACCTCTTCATTGGCAGTGTGACTTGTCCAAGATATCTTTATTATTCGCTTAAAAAACCACAACTCTGCAGCCTCAACTCTTCTCTGCATTGCTTCACTGATCATCCAACACTCCCGTATGTCACATTGGTATGATGCAGAATTCCAGGACTCTCAGCTTTGCTTTCATGGCTAAGTTTGAGTTGATCATAATCCATGTAACTTACTTGCAACCAGGTTAAGGGTGTATTTGGCACAGATGTGGAGGAAACTCCAGCCTACATAGTAAAACCCTTTGTTTGTTAGAAGCTTGGATTTAATCCTGGATTTACTGCAACCCAAGTTGCATCATAGCCACATACAAGAGCATTTAATTATTCAGTGCTAAAGTTATATATTCCAAGGAAAATTTCCATGGATCTAAACTCTTTGAAAGTGCCACAGAATTCCCAAAAAATTGCTGTTTCTGTTTTTTGGGGGGACATTTATGGACTCTTCCCCTAGAGTCACATTGGAAGAGCAGGAGAAGCCTCTCAGAAATTCACCCTTTTTATACATATTCACTGCCATGAATCATATTCAGTAACTGCCTTGTGCTTGTTCACAGCTCACAGAATCCAACCCAGTATATTACATTCTGCAACGTTATAACCATGCTAAAGATCTTTTTCTCGTCCATGTTGAAGACATGCTTTAGGTTTAATGTAATGAAACAGAAACTGAAGAAGGATTTTCACAAATTTTGCAGTCAGCGACAAAGTAATGGCCCTCACCACTGACCTTGAAGCAAGCTGCCCACAAAGATCTAATACCCTGTGGCATGGATTGTGTCTTTTCTGCTGTTAATGTCATTCTGGCGCCAGCTATAGGAGATCTCTGGCATCCAGCAACAGTGATGTCATCAAACAGGCTACCCAGCCAATTGCATTGTGGAGTTGTCACAGATAGCAAACCAGGAAGTAACAAGTAGGTTCTAAAATTCAACTTCTTAATAATTTTATAGACAGTGCAATAAAGATTGGATCCTACACATGAGATTAAGGTTGAAGCTGAAATATTGTAAACAAACTTTAACTTTTTTCGATTATTTAAAAAATATATGGGCCTGAATTTCTCTCTTGGCGTGCACGCCAAGTCGGCGGGCCGGTAAGCAGATGGGAAATGCGCTTCCGCCTGTAATCAACCCCCAGACAGCCAGCAACGTGAAACGCGCGCTGAGAGAGTCTCGGTGCTGCTGAGGGTGGCGGGAAGAGGGCGGGCACCAACAAAAGTGAAGGTGTGGGTGAGCGCTTCAAGCGAGCCCCCTGAAGGCAGACAGCTGCTGCGGAGCTGCCTCAGGGAGCCGCAGACCCGGACAGATTAAATGACAAGAAAAAAATGCACCAAACTGTGTCTATGCAACAGAACTGACAGCAGAACTCAAAAACCATCAGTCCCCAGGTATCTTTTTTTAATTATATATCACCCCAGGCATTTCATCCCACCCTTGGATGAAGTTTTGTTAAAAACGGGCTGCCCGCCCGCCCGTTTTGTGTGTGCGACGAGCGCAAAATCACACGGGCGATGTAAAATCGTGGGCAGTAGGGATTTTAAATGGCCTTAATTGGCCCTTTAATCGTCATCGGGTGCGCCTCCAATTCCCACGCGTGCCCGCCGACCTCCATATTGCATGCATGTGTCACGACATCAGGACGCACACCCGACCTCGTTTCATGCAATTTCACTTGTGTTCGGGTCAGGCACTTGCCTGTCCGATCAACATAAGACTCGATTCGTGGATTTTTTCAATTGAAGAAAATTGACATTTCACCAATATAACATTAGAATTTCAGACCAAGAGAGGTTGCTCAGCAGGTATTATGACTTGGTACATTATTAAAACCCAGCTACACCTCATTTATCAAGGCACAGCTTTTTTTGGGGTTTTCATAATGAGAATAATCGTTTTGAAAAGTGGAAGCTCTTGTGAAATCAGTTTTTTTCTCATTGATATGCATCTGAGAGGACTTCAGCAGCACACCCAGTGGGAAATCATTGACAGCAACTCTGGGATTCTGCACTTAACCATGCGTGTGCCAATACCAAATGCTGCTGTCAGTTTCACAAAGTAATGACGGCGAATGGTGATAGCTTTGCCATCATTGTAAACAGAAAACCTGGGCCATTAACTTATCCATTTATTCCACAGAAACTGAACTGATGAGGGTTTCCAGCTTTTTCTTGTTTTGTTTAAGATTTTCCAGCATTTGCAGTTATTTGTTTTTTTGTAGGAGATAACATGTCTTAGAACCACTTTTTCATCCCTATGAATTTTTGGTAACTCTCGTGACCACATCTGCAGTTTGCATTTCCTTGTGTTATGATCACCTGACATTTCATCCAATATTATTTCAATGGGCAGAATTCAGCCTGGCATGAAATGCCAGCGGTAGCGTTCAATGCTGCCTGTGCAGGCGGGGGGAGGAAGGTTTCCTGGTTTGCTGCCTGTGACAATTCTACAATTCAACTGGCTGGTTAGCCTGTTTGATGACATCACTGTTGCTGGATGCCAGAGATCTCCTATAGCAGGCGCTAGAATGATATTAGCATCAGAAAAGATACAATTCATGTTACAGGGTACTAGTTCTTCGTGGGCAGCTTTTTTCAAGGTCAGTGATGAGTCATGTGACCCTGTCATATGAGCAGGGGCATGTTATTAATTACATTTTAAAACTTTTATTTGCTTTTGGAAATCTTATCCAGCCCCTGGATGAGGTTTCCAAAAAAGTGCAAAGGCCGCTTGGCACTTTCGCCTGCCAGCCAACCATGAAGTTGGACGGGCGGCAAAAAATTTAACTTAATTGATTCTTTAATGGCCTTATGAATTGTCGGTGGGTGCGCTGCCAACTCTAGTGCGTGCCCGCTGATTGAACTATCACGTGACTGCGCATTGATGTTGGGAGCTTGCCCGACGTCATCACGCATCATTTTACGCTCAAGTGGGTCGGTTGCACGCCCATCCACCAAGGTAAAAATGTTACCCAGTATCTTGACATCAAAGTTCTTGATTTTCAATAACCTGCAATCTGTTCTAGTACCACTAGATGGCAGATTAGGACAGGTAATTCAACCACTGTCAACTAGCATCTGCATATAAAGTGTTCGGTATTCTCCTCCTCAAAGGGTCTCATATATATTAATGCTTATTATAATACTCTGTTGTGTCCCAGCGCTTGCTTATGTGAATACTTGGAGGTTGTGTAGTGTCTCTTTCTTTTTAGCTTTGGTTGCTGGAGGCCCTCCCCATTCCACAGAATTTTACAAAAGGACAGGAGGAACCTGCTTGGAAAACATGGGCATTATTTTCAACAAAAGTCTGGGCTGCTCAGCACGTACAGAATGGGTTGGATTTTACAGGGCGCTGAGGTTCCCAACTGGCAGGATAAAAAGCTGGGGGCGAGCCTGCCCACCATAATGATGGCTGCCCCTCGGGGGGGCAGCGTTAATTGCTTTAAGGTGAGAATTCTGCCCCCATCTCAGGACAACGCCTCACCTGAGAGAGCTGCTGGCCAAATTAGATGGCTGGCAGCTCTGTAGTCCCGACAAAGAGGAGCTTGGACTTGAGATAAATCCGGGGTGTCACTGGGGCCAGGCTGACAGGCCCTGGTGAGAGGGGTGGGGGGGATTGTGGGTCCAGGTTTGAGAGGCCGGCAGGGCAGGGTAAAGAGGGGGAGGTTGCCTCCAATGGGCCAAGGGAACCTGCAAAGGTGGGCCCCCTGCCTTTTCCCAACACCACCTACGTAGCTAAAGCTGCTGGACTTCCCACATGGCGTGAGCCTCACACTGCCACGGGTCAGAAAATGGCAGGGCGGGAAGAGGCCCTTTAGTGGCCATTAATAGGTCACTTAAGGGCCTCTATAGGCCCAAGGACGGACGGGTAGGCTGTCCGACGGCTCCCCTGACCCATAAAATTTGAGACAGATTGAGGGGGGATGGGGGCTGGGTGGTGGCTAGGCAGTGGGCAGGCCACGTGCTGGATTTTACGAGCTCCCTGCCTTCAAACCTGCCCACGGGGGAGAATAAAATCCAGCCCCAGGATGTTACTGGCTCTTAGCCACCAATGCATTGAGTTGCATTGAAAAATTGGGGGAAATAGAGTTGGGGTCCTAATTCTAGTCAGAGTTGCTTGACTAAGCTTTGTAGAATATGTACCAGGATATGTGTGACGGAGTTAAAATCTTGAAAGAGGTGTGTTGCTACCCAGAACTAAAGGAAATAAATTGGGCACATAAGGTTGAAATGACAGTGTAAAACTGGCTTGGGTTTCCTGTTTCCCACTGAAATCAGAGCACAGTTCAAAGGTACTGTTTCCAATTTGACGAAGGGGACTAGGAAACATTAACCAGTTGTCGATATTGTGAACTCAGAGCTGTTTTCCATTTCCTGATCCCTGAGCCGGGGGAATGGGAGGCAACGTTCAAATGAGGCACAAAATTCAGAAGAAACTGAACAGCCTTCTATGCTGCAAAGAGATAAACAAGAAAGATATTGTGTCCCAATTCTCTTTAAAATTAGAAAGGGTAAAAGGATAGCTTTTACTTGCTGGTTTGGCAATTCACTAATGAGGTCACCATGCAAAATGCTAAACTATCCTAATATTAAGCACAAAATTGTCAGAATTTTACAGGGCACTAAACAAATAACAACATCTTTCCAACTACTAACACTCCCAATTCATTCTATAATATCTTTCTGGTATAATATATTATTTGTCAACATAGTGGGGCATATATTGGTTTTACTAATTGTATAATGCAAGCCTCATCTCAGGTTTCCATTCACTTCTTAATTATAGATGGTATTTTTGAAAAACAAAACTTTCCTATTTGATTATTTAAAAGTTTGGTAAAATCATGGCTGTAAAATTATGCTTTAATGTAATGTTTTAAATAGAACGTTCTAATGCGTTCAGCTATTTTGTCTGCTTTATTGTGGTGTCTGTATTACTAGGGTATAATTGTATATGCCTTTATATGGGGAGGGATTTCAGCACTTCTCAAAGGTCCAATGATGCCCTTTGCCTGCAGTTGAAATTCCGTTACATGTTTGGCGAGAGCATTCAGATTACGCTGGATGACAGCTTCAAGATTTGCTTCCCAAATCCAGTTCATAAGCCAAAAGCCACAATCCAGTCTAGACTGTAAACCTTGGTACACTGCCCGTGAATAAGATCATATGCTCCAAGAGAATTAACGGAGACCATGGCCTAGTTTATTCCCATTACTAGGCTAACAGGGAATCAGACACATAAAAGGTGAACCACCAGGAAGAGATGAACTACCAGGAACAAGCAGATCACAGTGTGGAAAATGGATACCGTGGAAAAGACTGAAATAAAATCAGACATCTACCTCCGCAGTCAGTCTCAGGTGACACCTGTTACTTGGCACACATTAGAAAGCATGATGGAGCAGATTGAGAAGCACATTCTGCAGCATTTCGCAAAGGAGCAACTTGTTTTATGGGGCTAACTGGGTAAAATCTTCACATTTGTTACATTGTGAGAGTTATTAAAATCTAATCTCCAATCTGGTTACAATCAGCCTTGCATGGGCAAAGGTTCAAAAATGAGAAAATGCCCATTTAGTTCATTTAAATGAGATGGGATAATGACATAATTAGTGTTGTTCATTAAGAACAGTAATGTTTTACTCATGTGTCGCATTATTTTCAGGCAATGTGGCAGTTTATCACTAAAAAATGTCATTATTGTTGACACTACTGTTTGGCCCTAAGTGAGCAATCAGATTACATGTCACCCAAGAAATCCCCAATTTAAACTTTAAGGGAAAGAAAACTCTGTTACCAGATACTTAAGTAATAAAGATAATGGGTGGGGTGCTGGGTTGGACCAGTTGTCACAAATTTATCTTTATCATAGCAATGAGCCTCTCTCTTACGAGCTAAAAATAGTCAGATGCACAGCATAGAATGTGTGAATGGTTCTTTTTAGAATTAAGGTGCTACTTTCTCTATTTTTATTGACATCTAGCTTCAAGAGCATTGGTGAGTGTGCTGTCAACGTTAACTGGTAAATCGCCTATCCAGTAGGAGGTGCCATACCACAGTAATAAGTAGCTTGAGCATCAGATAAAGCAAATTGAATTTCACTGCTCTGCAATGGACGCATTCATGCCTACTTTCAGGGTGGCTCCAGCATGCTCTGTTGCAAGTGATGCCCAATAGAAAAGTGCCTTCTTACTGTAATCTTTTTAGTCTCCCTAAAACTTATATCAACCCTAGGAGCATGTTACTCAGCCAGTGTTCAGCTAACCTGATTATATGTAATGCAGATGAATCTGAGTTTATTCTTTCAGATTGTATCCACTGATACTGCTTAATGTATGAATTAAGGCCACCAAGGTTGGTAAGAGAGGAACGGAGGTAAATCAGGAAGCAGTAATTGGGTGATAATAAGCTTTCGTTTAAAAGCCTAAAAGTAACGACTAAATGTAATCCATTCAATCAGTGACATTCACATGCAGACTTTTAATGTGCTTATATGACATCCTTGTGTGTGTGTTTTATGCAGCTGTTAATCCCTTATTTTAAATGGGCTAATGCTTCTGGAAAAATAGTGCAATGGAGAAAAGTGGTCCATGTGCATTAGGTGTTAGTGAGTGAAGTTCTACATTAGGGAAGTGAGGGGTTCCACAGTTGTGAGGTCCAGGGCAAGAATAGATTAAGGAAGGATGCAGTGAAGCCAACCTGGATTTCCAAACAGTGAGCTTGCCAGGAGGAGGGAGAGAGTGTAGGTGATGTGTTTGCAGCTCATTGAACAGTTAAAATGCAATGAAGCAGGAGGTAATAGGCATCAACATTGTCCTGGAAACCCAACAAAGGTGCATTTTCTTTAAAATCATAAACTCAAGTTATTTAAATATCCCGGTCACCAATATGCCACTTGCATAAAATAATCTTAATAGAAAAACAAAAAATAACTTCCATTCCCCTTCCCCTCTTTCCCCCCACCATCTTAACCATATATAATGGGGTACAGTAGCATAGTGATTATGGTACTGGACTAGTAATTCAGAAAGACTGAACTAATAATCTGAAGACATGAAGTCATATTCCACCACAGCAGCCGGGGAATTTAAATACAATTAATTATATAAATCTGGAATAAAAAATTAGAGTGGAATTCTTACCTTTTAAAGATTTTCAGCATTTTGGGAACAAAAGCAGGGCCTGACTCCATTGCTGCTGACTGCACAATCTTACCACCTCTGGGATCGCTGCCCAATTAAAGGTGATGGACAGGACAGGCACCAGGCTTGGCCAATTAAAAGGCCCGCATTGATGTCCTGCTAGTAGCCTCACTGAGAGAGGTGGGTGCTGCTGTGACAGGCAGGAGAATGCGAGGGCGCTTCAAGCATCAGGTTGGCGTAAAAGCCCATTTGGATCACTTATGACCTTTGGGAAATGCAATTTGCTACCCTTTTCTGTTTAGCCTACATGAGACCACATGACCCACAAAAGTACGGTTGACTCTTAACTGGCCTCTGGAATCCGAGAGCTACCCAGTTGTATTCTAGAAAGTGGCTCACCACAGCCTTCTAGATGGCAATTAGGGATGGACAATAAATACTGGTCTTTCCAGCATTTTGTAAATTAATTAAAATATACTTTGTAAAAGATCAATATTCAAAGTACAAGTTTGAGCTAAAAATCACTTGTCCCACTTTTGTTCGGCACACATTTAGCCTAACTTTTTAATGTTCTCGTGACCTCCCATTATATTTGCTCAGGTTAATTAAAAATATTAACTTCACTGCTAAAAGCTCAATTTAAATAGCATTTATGATATCTGAGTATTCTATGGTAAATGCTACAATGTTAACTTAAGTGCTATGTGTAAATGGAGCAGAGCTGGTTAAAAAAAAATTCAGAGAAGCCTGGCCTTAAGGAGTGCATGTGGAAGGAGAAAATACACACTATAGTGGAAATAATAGTGCACTGTTAGATTATTGTCCTGTCAGCTTGGATTGAGAGCACAAGGTGGATGCAAGGACTTCGAGCAAGTTGTGCAAGATCTCTCACTATCACAAGAAAGGACTGATGCTTTGCAATAGCACATCCTGTATTGCTACTCTGCAAAATGTTTATTATTGTTTAATGCATCTATTTTAAATGCAAGTGTTTTTAGTCTGGACTTTACTTTCCCTACCCTGAGTCAGCTGCACAAGACTGATGTTGACATTTTTTTTCTCAGGGTATAATGAAGTTATTTTCGATGTTCTGGTAGTAGAGTTGTAAATGCCTTAAAGTTACACGATTGATTTCTATTTATTCTTGTTCCATTTTCCTCCCTGCTAGTGTAATTACTCATTTCCTCTTATTAAGACTTCAGTTTCTGGAAATTCCTATGAAACAAAATAATATTCTAGCAGGCAAGACAATGTTTACAATTTGACTTTTCAGAACTAAAAGCCTAGAAATTAGCGATGATATGAAGTATTACACCGAGCAAATTAGCATCACTGGCGAGCGACTTAGGGACCCTATCATTTCACTCAACTTCCATCCTGCATCTGCAGGTCAGGCAATTGCTGTAACACCGTTAAGCTGGCAGTTCTCTGGAGTTCCATTCTATGCATTACCTTGATCGAGACCATTAATTCCAGGATTGTTGCTGGTTAAAGGGGAACACACAAAATTAAAATTCTTCCACACATATGAAATGGGTATTGTAGTTAAGGCAATTTCTTGCATGTTGATATAAAGAAGGGAGCTTAGCTTCATACAGCTTATTGAAATGGGAATTGCTTTCGGTGCTCTCTTGTCCTTTGACTTATGGAAGGGGGATGCTTGGAAGTAGAGAAAGGATGCCAGAGATAAATGGCACCAGAGGCATTGACAGACTGCCACTGTACCACTCATAGCTACAGACCCTGATATAGCTGACTAACAATTACTGAAGAATATTATTTCTGGGAATTCAGGATTAGGGATCGCCATCTGCTCAAGGATGATCTCCAGACCAATTCAAACACAACATAAAGATGTATCCTGACAAGAGGTACATGTGGACCATGAGGATGTACAGCCAGAAAGATTGGTGCACCAAGCATTTTTACAAAAAACATTTAGCTTAGTGTCTGGTCCCAGTCATTTAAGAAAACCTCCTGTCCATATATACCTGATAAAATAGCCTGCACAACCTTCAATGCACGATCCTCTGGTCTAATATGAATGTTAATATAAATGTCCTTTCTTTGCTGTGCTGATACTTCATTCTGCACAATCACAAACAAAACCCCAGGGCAAGTTAAACTTCAGTGTAATCAAATTATTTCACAGTGGCATGATGTGGTGAACTGCCTTTTCACAGTGCTTACCCATAGCACTGGTGTATTGTGTGGCCAATTGAAGCCCTAGACTTCTACTAAGTGCTTTATGAAAGATGTAAGTGAGTTCTCTGGCTGTAATGCTTCAGTGGGCTTTAGGTGACCCTGTATCACCTTAAGGTGGATCTGCTTCTGAAGCCCTAAGCTCTGGAATTCCCAAAACCTCTCTAGTTCCCATTCCTCCTATAAATTGCTCCTTCCAATTTAACTGTTTAGCCAAGCTTTTGTTCACTTGTCTAGCTATATCTTTATATGCCCTGGTGTCAAATTTGGTCTGATAGTACTCCTGTTTAACACCTTGGTATGGTTTCACTACATTAAAAGAGGTATTTAAATGCAAGTTGTTGTTGAGTGTAAACTAAAGGCTGAATTAGTTTGTGGGATTCTGTGCATCTTCTAATTGTTCATTCAAGAATGGGGTTAATGGAAGCTTTAATGGCATGGATAATGTGGGCCAGACCTTTACGTCCCCGCGGGCGGGCACACAGCTGACCCGTCCGACCACAAAATAGCGCGAGGTGATGTCAGGCGAGAGTCGCACCATCATTGCGCACTCGTGCAACATCTCGCTCAATGGCCACGCGTGGCAGTTGGAAGCGCGCCCGCCGATAATTAAGTGGGCAATTAAGCCTATTAAGGGGACACTTGAAAGCAATTTTTTTTGTGGCCCATCCACTTTTACAGTTGGCAGACAGGCCAATTGGCCAAACAGCCTTTACGTTTTTGCTTAAACCTCGATCCGGGTGGGATGAATTATCGTGGAGAAATAAAACAAAAAGAGATATCTGGGGACTGTTTTTTTATGAGGTTTGCTTTCAGGTGCTTGATTGTGCTGCATGGACATATTTTGCAGCATTTTTTTTTTGTTTATTCTATGGAGGTCTGCAGCTCCCTGGGGTAGCTGTCTGCTTTCAGGGAGCTCACTGGAAGCGCTCACCAGCACCCGCGGTGACATCGGTGCCCGCTGTCTTCCTGCTTCCATTGCAGCGCTGAGCCTTTCTCAACATGTGTTTCACACAGGCTAGCCATTAAGTGGCTGGCCATTAAGTGGCCAGCCAGTGTGAAATTGTGGCCGGGGCCCGTTTCCCATTCACTCCCAGGTCTGCCAATTGCGCATGCCCGACGAGTGAAAAATTCAGGCCGTGGTGTATGGAGTGAGAGGAGGGATGTAAAACAGAAGAGAATAGATAGAAGGTTAAAACAATTTCTCTAGCTGTCAGTAAATCCAAGTTTTTGGCCTACATGTTGAGTGCAGGGTTCCCTGCACTGGAACAACCCACCTGATATTAGGCCTCGAACCTTATTTACATCTAGAGCTACAGACAGATGTCTACTGGACATCTCCAGCTTGGCAGCAAAGAGCATTTGAAGGTCCAGCTGCTGTGTTGCCGGCAGTGACTGTCAGATGGCTTTTGCAAGTGTCGGGGCAAGGAGTCGAGGAAATGATTGGGAGAGGATAAAGGCAATGATCAGAAAGATGTTGAGGCAGGGAGTAGGAGTTGACGTGTGCCTTGGCCAAAAGTGGCCCATGGTTTCTTTCTGATGCCCTCTTTATCTAATTTCCTTACTATAAAGTTAGCTAACACTGGGCACTGCCTTCAGGAAAACCAGGGTGATTATATGGCCCAACAAGTGATCCTTGAGAAGCACACATCAGGCGGCCACCCAACATAAATTTTGTAAACATATGGAGCTGGAAGGAGCATTAGTGTTCCTCTCAGCTTCAGCAACCATTTCAGGCCCTTCAACTTGGTGCAGCATCATCGAATTTTTAGGCCTTTTCTCCCAAAGAGAATTTGGGGCTTAGGCATGTTTTTACGATTACTAATTTATCTTGAAACAGTCATTGGTGTGGTTTAAATATAAGGGTCAAATTTAATGGCTTGGTTTAACACAAGCGCAATAGTCAAAATATGATAATTTGTCATTTTAATTATCCCTGTAAAAATGCACAATGGTATACTAATGAAAGATACTGAACCTAATGAAGGGTTGAGTTGGCATTGGTCTGGTTTAATCAAATTTCTGTCTATGGGAGCTTGCATACACAAATTGCCAACTAAATTTCCTACGTTACAACAATGGGCAGAATTTTCCATCCCCGTTGGTGTTAGGTATCCTGGCGGGCGTGAGCAGACAATATGGCGGGAAAGCCAAAAATCGGTTTCGCGCTGTCATCAAACCAGTTTGTGATGGTCTGCTCCACCCGTCAATGGCAGGCAGCGTTTCCCACCGCTGGATGTTGGGGACATCAAGCTAACACATCTGCACGTCATTATAAACCTTATGGCACTGGAATCACCCACCACACAAGATCATCCAGTCACGTCAGTAAGATTGCATGCCGATGTGTTTCACAACAGCATTTACAAGGTGTGCACCTGGTGAGCTGCACTTCAAGAGGGACTCGGAGCTGAGTGCTCATGAACATTGCGTAGCACTTGCGAGTGTCGCCCGTTTGACGTCAAGGTTGAGGTGCTGCACATTCATGCACGGGCACAGACAAGTCGCTTTTCCCGATTGGCTGACAGTGTGGTGCTGGCACAGGGGCCACACTGCGGTTGGGGTGAGTTGGGGGGGACAAGATAGCCCAATCTGATGGCAGTGCACATGCATACGCGGTGTGGGGGAGGGGAGGGATGCGACCACACATTAGGGAAACCTTGTATGAAATGACCATTCCTCCGCAGCTGAGAGAGTTCAGATACAGCCAATTTGACAAGCTTGGAGTTGGGTCTCTAGCTGCTCTGCCCACTCAAGCAACACAGAAGCATGAAAGTGCCACCAAATGCTCCAGAGCTTTTCACCCCTCGGGCACAGACTGCAAACTAAGGAGCATTTTAGTGGACTGCTGAACAATTGGATGACTGGGCAAGTTGTACAATCTCCTTGCTAAAGCTGGCCATAGAGCAGTCACTGGTGGAGGCGCACACAGTCCCTTGTAATGTTATCATCCCAGTTTGGCCCAGTCTCTCCCATGGTTTAAGCTAACAGTGCAGCCTTGCAGAGTAGATTAGGAGAATGCCTGTGCCTGAGCTGAGAGCACAGCATGCAGTCCAATGGCAAGTCTGCAGCCAATAGGTCAGGTGGAGTAGGGCAGAAGTGGGTGGAGTTTCAGGCAGCCAAGCAGCGCACTAAACTCTGGCCATCCAAGTGGTTGCCATCACTCTCTGGAATGCGTTAAGGGGCCTTCAGACTTAACCAAGAGAGGTTCCCATGCTAATCCACGCGTCTCTCTCTTTCATCTTGAAGGAGTAGTACAACGGGAGCATGGAGCCTGGTGACCTAACTGTATGAAGCTGTATGTTTCATGGCTTACAGGGAGCAGAGACGAAGGAGAAGAGATTGACAGAGGCGCCTGTCTGGGAAGAGGGAGGAGCAGCACTCTGTGGAAGAAAGAATGGCTGGAGCTCCCACGCATGCCACTGAAGAGCCACAGAGAGCTGTCATTGGTTGGTGCCTAGCAAGACCCAAAGTCTATAGATGGCACCTTCCGTTCCTGCAGCACACCAAGAACCAGTGCCATCAAAGACTGAGCATGTCCAAGGAACTGGTCGGGCACATCTGCCACTGGTTGCAGGGTTTGGCATCACGGGGACATGGAGGGCATCCACTGCCAGCGGTTGCAAAAGTGACCATGGTGCTCAATTTTTATGCCTGTGGCTCCTTTTAGGGCTCCATAGGTGACCTCTGTGGGATATCGCAGGCCCCCACCCACAATTGCATCCATGAGGTCATAAAGTCATACAGGTCTACAGCACAGAAAAAGGCCCTTCAACCCATCGAGTCTGCGCTGGTCAAACAAGTACCTAACTATTCTAATCCCATATTCCAGCACTGAGGCCAGAGCCTTGTATGCCATGGCATCACAAGTGCACATCCAAATACTGCTTAAATGTTATGAGGGTTTCTGCCTCTGTCACCCTTTCAGGCAGTGAGTTCCAGATTCCCACCACCCTCTGTGTGAAAAAATTCTTCCTCACATCCCCTCTAAACCTCCTGCCCCTTACCTTAAATCTATGTCCCCTGGTTATTGATCCCTCCACCAAGGGGAAAAGTTCCTTCCTGTCTATCCTATCTATGCCCTTCATAATTTTATACACCTTAATCATGTCCCTCCTCAATCTCCTCTGCTCAAAGGAAAATAACCCCAGTCTATCCAATCTCTCCTCATAACTAAAACTCTCCAGCCCAGGCAGCATCCTGGTAAATCTCCTCTGCACTATCTCTAGTACAATCGCATCCTTCCTACAATGCAGATTCCAGAACTGCACACAATACTCTAGCTGTGGCCTAACCAGCATTTTATACAGTTCCAGCATAACCTCCCTGCTCTTACATTCTCTGCCTCGGCTAATAAAGGCAAGTACCCCATATGCCTTCTTAACCACCTTATCTTCCTGTCCCGCTACTTTAAGGGACTGGTGGGCATGCACACCAAGGCCCCCCTGATCCTCGATACTTCCCAAGGTCCCATCATTCATCATGTTTTCCTGTGCCTTGTTGGTCCTGCCCAATGCATCACCTCACACTTATCCAGATTAAACTCCATTTGCCACTGATCAGCCCATCTGACCAGCCCGTCTATATCCTCCTATAATCTAAGGCTATATCCCATCTATATCCTCACTATTTACCACCCCACCAATTCTAGTGTCATTCGCGAACTTACTGATCAAGCCTCCTACATTCAAGTCTATAATGTTTACATATACCACAAACAGCAAGGGACCCAACACTGATCGCTGTGGAACCCTGCTGGACACAGACATCTAGTCACAAAAACACCCCTCAACCATCACCTCCTGCTTCCTGCCACTCAGCCAATTCTGGATCAAATTTGCCAAATTGCCTTGGATCCCATGGGCTCTTATCTTCATTATCAGTCTCCCATACGGGACCTTATCAAAAGCCTTGCTGAAGTCCAAGGAGACTATGTCAAATGTATTGCCCTCATCTACACACCTGGTCATCTCTTCGAAAAATTCAATCAAATTGGTCAGACATGACCTCCCCTTAACAAAACCATGCTGACTGTCCTCGATTAATCCCTGCCTCTCCAAGTGTAGATTAATTCTGTCCCTCAGAATTGCTTCCAACTGTTTCCCCACCATGAGGTTAGACTGACTGGCCTGTAGCTCCCTAGTTTATCCCTTCCTGCCTTCTTGAATAACGGTACCGCATTGGCTGTCCTCCAGTTCTCTGGTACCTCTCCTGGCCAGAGAGGTATTGAAAATTATTGCCAGCACCCCTGCTATCTCCTCCCTTGCCTCACTCAACAGCCTGGGATACATTTCATCCGGCCCTGGATATTTAACTACTTTTAAGCCTTAGACCACTTAGACCACTTAGAATCTCCTCCCTTTCTATGCTAATTATTTAATTATATCACAGTCCTTCTGCCTGATTTCCATACCCACGTCGTCCCTCTCACTTGTGAACACTGACACAAGCGCCATGTTCGTGAAGGCACACAGGGATAAGGAAAGTCAGGAAGCAAGAGCACTGGGATTTTCCCAGGTCACAGGTTTCCCACAGGTGCAGGTTGCCATCGACTGCATTCACATGGCGCTCAGATCTCGATAACAACAAATGGTTAACAATGTCAACCGCAAGGGCTTCCATTCACTGAATGTATAGCTGGTGTGTGACCACCACAAACGGATCCTGCAGATCTGCACATGGTTCCCAGGGAGTCTCCACTGGCTGAGGAGGAGATGGAGGAGCAGCCATCAACTCTTCTGATGAGGCTGATATCTATGGGGATGAAGGTGAGAAGCTCCTTGAAAGCGAGAATGACGACGATGAGGCAATTGTACTAGCCAGATGAGGCAAGTGTGCTCAGGACACCCTCAAAGCTGCTAGATTTGTGGAGGATGATGACAACATGCAGTGAGGAGATGCCATTGATCCTCACATTGCATCTGCGAATGTTTGACTCCAGTCTGGCTGATGGTAATGCACATACCCTCTGTGATAATGTTTCTGTCATGGAGACGCAGTGGATGCCCATAGTCCCTTTGTTCCAGGAGGATGATGACAACATGCAGTGAGGACACTACATAGATCTTCGCATAGCCTCTGTGAACATCTGACTCCTGTCTGCCTGAGGGCACCTCGCTTGCTCTCTGTGAACAAGGTCATATCATGGAGGTGCCATGGGGAAACTTTAACTTCCCCTGATCCTATGGCATATTTCATGAGCTGAACTCTTCAGGCCCACACTGTCACCAGACACAGGTGCTGATGAGATGGGGGACCAGCCACATCTCAAAGTTGCTGGGAGCACACAGAGAGAATGACGGAACTGTGTGCTGCCGGCCCAGGGCGATCTGGCAGCGATGATAAGCCCCATTGAGGCACAGGCATGACTGATGTGTCCTGTGACAGTGAATGTGCACCATCAGTGTGCTGGAAAGGCTGCACAAAGCACAGGGAAGAGGCCCTGCACTGAGACACCTGCCGTCATCTTGTGCAGGGACCACAGTTTCACATCTGAGTGACGCGAACACTGAACATCATAACAAGGAGCCATAGGCAACGAGACATTCTGGGAGTTTATTGACAATAGTGATCAGTATTTACAAGTGATTAACGCCCGTGCGCAGGCTGTGCAATTCCATCATCTTAACTTTCCTAGCCCTGCTGCTACATCTTGGTGCTCCCCCAACACCCACAGCAGAGTTGGAGGCAGCTTGCTGACTGCTGCTCCCTGTTTGTGATGACCTTGATGGGCGTCCTCCAGAGGGCAGAGAGCTGGAGGGTCCTGGCCCGCTTTCAGGTCTTACTGTGTGGCAGTGGCACCCTCCTCAGCCTGTGGAGCTGAAGCTGCTGGGGCCACAGGAAGAGGGGATTCAGATAGGCTGGACACTCCCAGAGTCACCAGAGCAATGGCCCCAGGGGGTACACCTGCTGATCCTCCTCCCTGTGGATGCCCCAGGGCCCCTGGCTGACTCCTTGAGGAGAAGGGTACGCTGCAGTGAGATCGAGCTGCCCCACACCCCTCTTGCGTTGACACTGTTGGAGACGTAATATGACGTTAGTGATGAAGTTCAGCCCGCACAGCAGTGCAGGAGCGACATCCTGGACCAAGGTCACCATGGCGGCCATCCATCCTGCCAATGTTGAACTTGGTGCATTGGCATGTTGGCACTATCACCTTGGGCTGAAGGCGGACAGACTCCTCCATCATCCCTTGCAATCTGAGGAGCAGAATGGACATCTCTTCCTGATGTTCCCTTGATTGTCTTTGCAGCTTCACCAACTGATTGAGGACCGAGTCCAAAGCTCATCATCTGACTCTGACTTCGCAGATCCCTTGCCTCCAGAAGTCCTCCAATTGCCAGCCACCTCAGGTGTCCCTGCCTCCACCTGTGGAACAAATTGTGTGCTGTGCTCACCAGATAGTGAACTTTAGCCTGCAGTATATGTCGTTCCCAAAGAGGTGTGTGTCGCTGCGCTGGTGGAGGGTGTGGGTGAACGCTGTGATGGGTCTTCAAGGGTGCAGCTGTCAGTGTCCTCGTCTGAGGTGCTCTCAGCCCTGGGGTCAGGGCCAAGGTTGCCTGAGGGCAACATGTCAGATGTGCCGAAGAGAGAAAGTGGAGATTATTAGTGCATGGCGGCTGAGGTACACAGAACAGTGGACTCACAGTTGAGTTGTCAGAGGAATGATCTGGTGCATGATCCTCACTTGGATGCTTGGCACCGAGCTCGTTGTCGCTACAGGAATGGTCCATGTCCTCTCTGGTCAGCTCTAACATGCGTTCTTTGAAGGGAGTGAGGAACTTGATGTCCCCGGTCTGGGATTTCTCCCTTTTATTGTGCGAGATCTTGTCCTGCATAGAGACAGTTGGAGACAGTGTAAGGAAGGCGTAGGCCAGGCCAATTGAGAAGGATGCCTGGTGTGCATGTGTGCTGAGTGGTGCCATGGCCGGAATGAGAATGCAGTCTCCAGAGAAGATGAGGTCAGTTAGAAATTTGAGAGTGTGTGTGGGAGAGTGAGTAGTGATTTCCCTTGAGCTGACAGTGAGTGAGATGCCAGTGAATGTGTGATGGGCTTGTGAGTGGCTGAGCTTAGAATAGTGAGAGGGTTGACTTACCTTGGTGGCACGTGTGAGATCATTCGTCCTCTTCCTGCACTGCATGACCGACCTCTTGTGGGCAGCATTGGCACTGGCCACTGCTGCCACTATCTCCCAAGTCAGATTGGTGATGCTGCTGCCCCTCCTATGGCCAGAGCAGGGGTAGAGGGCATCACGCTGGGCATCCAAGGTGTCAAGAAGGTGTTCCAGGGATGCATGACTGAATCGGGGGGCTGCAGGCTTCTTGCCTTTTGGGGCCATGTCTTCTTTGCAGCAGTCCTGGGCTGGAAGCACTGAGTGGCGAGTGCATGGCTGCACTTTAAGTGTGGTGCCCGGAGTGAGGAAACAACGAGGTGATGCCATGAGGGGGTGAATCGCATGCTGCCTGCCATCAAAATGGCTTGTTTCCCAGGAATGCACGATTAATGAGACAGGATTGGGAAGATACCGCGTGAAAACCCACCATTGTGGCCAGCAGGTAAAACATTCCTTTTTTCCATCCTCTACCGCACTTTGTCCAAATCTAGGATGATTCTGCCCAATGACTACACTTTGGGGCATCCTGAGAACATGAAAGGCGCTATATAAATGTAAGTCTTACTTTAATGGCATCTGGTGCTCAAGTTGCAGATAGCTTGGCATGAGAGAGATGAAGTTCTTCAACTGGGGTGATTTTCAACCTCACGACCAGGGGTAACCTAGCAGAGCAGATGTAAAACCCCCATCCCACTGCCTCCCCCCATCCCACCACCACCCCCCATCTCACCAAACCCCCCAATCTCACTGCCCACACCGGCTGTTGCATTGTTTTCAATGGAAGGAAAACGGGACAGTGTCTAGCTCGGTGAATGATTTACTCCCCCAGGTTACTAACCAGCTGGAGAAGTTGTAAATTACCTCCTACTCTCTATGTGTGAAGACTGGAAGCGGGTCGGGGAAGGGCTTAGTGGATATGTGCCTAAATGCAAAGGTTTATGTGAGCAGGAAAGAAGTAGATAAAACAGACATTGCATTTAAACAGCTTGGAGCACTTATCTCAATTGGGGCCGCAGTTTATGGGAATATACATGTAAAGTAAGTAACTCAATGTTGTTAGCCAATAGAGTATTTATTGAACAGAAAACAAATTAAAGTGAGGGGTTTTGCTCTTCACACTTTTCAGTACATTAGAATCCATCCACAAAGCAGCTCAGGAAATTGCTCAGGATTGAATTACTGCCAGCTTGTTAAGAATTAATTTCTCCTGATTATCAGTCTCTGTTTTGATTGTTTCTGTCGGAAATCGAAGGGTAAATAATAAATTGAGAAGTAATTTCGGTTATTAAAATGCACTTAAAAAATTGGGGAGCGTTGCCAAAGCACCCTCCTCGTAGGGATAATACTTGACTCCCTTGACTTGCCAGCAACGGCCTCATAGCAGCTGCTATTTAACTCACCACTCAACCATTCCTCAACCCTCATCCTGATTGGAGATGGTAGTAAATTCTCTTCCAGAGTTCATGAGCTTAAACCTGACCCATTATAGATTAGAGATAGGAGGGGTGTAATATTGATTTTGAATAGTTCAATTGCTGGTTACAGTCAACTGGAGCATTGTGCTCTTGAAGGATAAATGACTTTTGCAGGGCAATTTTTTTGCAATAGGATTAGTTCTGGATAATGACAGAAACGTTATTCTCCTGCAGTGCCTCCTTGCACCGATTATGTCATCCAAGAACATTTTTGCTGACATGTAAGTGTCGACACTCTGTCAAAACGCATGGAGCCAGTGCAGTAGAAGCAGAGGCAGGGCTGCTTTGAGTTTGCCTGCAATCCCATTTACCCTCATGGGGAAGTTTAGCAGTTAAAACCTGAGGCCCACCAGCAGCTACTGGAAACTGCTGTAGAATAAATCAAAACACAAGCTTTTATTTCTGCGCACCAGTATTCCTCTTTGTCTGAAAAAGTCATTGACTTGTAAAGCTGCTTTACCTCAAAAAGAAATAAAAGATGTCTATCTTCTCCTCAGGAAATGGTTCTTGCCGCTTTAGGCCATATTTGACGGCCCATAGAGACTATCATGGCTTTCCTGCTCTTCCGCCTTTCACTTGACGATCGTGCGCAGGATTATGCAATAATGCTTAATATCTTTGCACTGACATGTTTTTACAATCATTACACAAAAGCCTTTTGCTCTCAGGATATATTTTGTTGGCATCTGTCAAAGGAGTTAGTTGTATGTTAGTCAAAGGTAACAACTGTAATCCATTAAATTCGCTTGCCTTGAAAATTGATTGAAAAAAAGATTTGATTGGTGTACAATTTCTCACAATGTATCTTGATACTTGTTACTGAAACTATGATACTCTATGTGTCTATCTGTATATTTGTGCCCCTTCATTGCAATCCAAAAGCCCATAGCTTCATAGTAATACATGAGCACTCTTGGGCAAGCAGAAGTGCAATTCATTTTTAGTCAAATGGCAAGCGACCAGTAGCTGAAGTTATGAATCGCATTGCAAAATTAAGCAGACAGAGTCTTGGCAAAAATGTATTTTCAGTACTTTTTGCCAGCATTAGCTTAGATGCTGATAGTGGATCTCAGCAATACAGCAGTAAACACGTCGGACTGAATTTAATTCCTTTTCTAGATTTGCTTTCCCCCTCTTAATTTTCTTCCCTTTTTCCCAAAAGTTGCTAACTCTCCATGAGGCCAAACGGCCCTATGGTGTTTTGCCAATTGGCCAGTCATTATGTGTGAGTGAATCAAAGGCCAGGAGTTTCCCGGAAGCTGTTTCCACGCCGCTGTTGAAATTTTGCTGGAATTGAAGGGGCAACCAGGCTTACCACAAAAAACTGAATTTATATAGTGCCTTTAATGTAGTAAAATGTCCCATGATACTTCACTGGAGTGTCATCAATTGCTTTACATGTTCTGATGTACTTCTGATATCATTACTGAAGAGAGCAGCTTGAAGGAGACTCCTGGTCAAACTCTCAGGAGGCTTTCCATTCCCATCACAGCTGAGCCCAATTCTGTCTTCCCTCAACATCCCTTTTCCAGCAAGAGGCACTAAATGCCAATATTGAGTGAGTATCTTGGCTGATCTCTATCCTCTTCAGTTTACGATGTTCGGGATAATTATCGGCCTCCTACTGCTGCTCTGACTGAAATCAGCTAGCTCAGCTCAGAACTTTAACCCTGTCCTAGTTTCCCTGGTTCAGGTCCCACCCTGGCACTTAATGACTGAGTGACAAGCAGAGGCCTAAGCATCAACCCTTAAACTGTTATATTTTGTGTGCGAGGTGTTAGGGGATGAATGTTCACTGCTTCTGTATCGCCCTGGAAAGTCACTCCTTCAAGTCACTTACAACTGTACTCTCAAAACCCAACTGTTCAGCTTTTGGCCCTGCATTCACCACGACATTTCAACCACACCCTCACCCCCATTAGTCCCCATTACAAGTGTTACTCTCTTTCTCCCTGGCCATTCCCCCAGTATGATCCTCATCTTGGCTCCAATAAGCCCAAGGGACACAGACTTGAATGGATCTAGTGGACAGCTGGTTTAACCAATCACTGCCACATCTGGCTGTGAAGCTCTATCAAATCCTGCACTTTCCTGTGAAAACTGCCACAATCTCACACATAAAATAAAATAGTTTAAAGACTAATTCCTGGTTACTCAATCAGTAAGAGCACCTTTCGGGGTGGAACTGAACCAAAGAAACTGGGAAGGTGTTTCAGTTCTGAGCTGAGTTAACTGATCTCCATCAAGGCAGCAGTAGAAGGCTGATAAGTATC